>NC_083402.1:60184298-60855739 GCF_020745735.1 Hemiscyllium ocellatum
CCTGCTTGGCACACTTTCTTCATTCCTGAAGAAGGGCTCATGCCTGAAACGTTGATTCTCCTGCTCCTTGGATGCTGCTTGACCTGCTGCGCTTTTCCAGCAACACATTTTGATGGGCGGCACGGTGGCACAGTGGTTAGCACTGCTGCCTCACAGCGCCAGGGACCTGGGTTCAATTCCTGCCTCAGGCGACTGACTGTGTGGAGTTTGCACGTTCTCCCCGTGTCTGCGTGGGTTTCCTCCGGGTGCTCCGGTTTCCTCCCACAGTCCAAAGATGTGCGTGTCAGGTGAATTGGCCATGCTAAATTGCCCGTAGTGTTAGGTAAGGGGTAAATGTAGGGGTATGGGTGGGTTGCGCTTCGGTGGGTCGGTGTGGACTTGTTGGGCCGAAGGGCCTGTTTCCACACTGTAAGTAATCTAATTTTCAGCTCTGATCTCCAGCATCTGCAGTCCTCACTTTCTCCTTTACACTTATTATACCCAGGACAATCTTTCCATATGTACTATATAAAACTGTGTATTTTATACATTATTGCCTCTCCTTATCCTTTCTGCCAAAGGTTTATTATCTGTTGCAACTGACAAAGAATTCATGAACTCATTCTGAGCCAGTTTGGCTACTGGATCATCATTAGGATGTTACTCTGGTTTTGTTATGATGCTTTTAGTTTTAGACTCATCCCCCTCCAACAAATCATCTTCCTGTCTATCTGATGAATTGGATTTTCTACATTCTCTGAACGCCCTTATGACACTTTATGCACTAATAATGTCCCACAATTTGAACGTGAAACCATATTTTTCCACATTATACTCCAACCACCATATTCTTGCCTAATCACTGTCTGTCCGAATCCACCTTGTAAATGTTTTACATCTTACTTGCAACACATTCCTCCTTAACTTTTATATCATGTAAAATTTGTGCTATTAGTTCATTAATATTTTCATATGAACGCTGCATTTAATTCTCTTTTTATAAGTTTTCCCTGCCTTGAACAAATTTGCTGGTCCACTCTGTTACTTCTATGCTCTGTCATCCTGATTATTATTTACCTATACTACTACTTTATACTATTGCCGGATTACCAATAGCACTCAGGGCTTTGTGGATGAGGGTGGGTAAAAGGTATCAGCGTATTCAATCAGCCATAATCCTGTTGATTAACAGGGCAGACTCGATGGGCTGAATGTAATGAAACCTTTTTTCCCCATACCCATCTTTGAGTCACACTAATCTTATTTCCCATAACCCATTTAGCTTTTAGCTCATGTAGTAATCCAGAAACTTGCTTTTGTGCCAAATATAGAAGCTGCGAGATTGTAATATACTCATCCAAGGGATGGAGGACAGGAAAGGCTGATGGACTGTAATAAATATTTGCTTGGCACTAATGATAGGACAGGGTGCTGTATTATAGTACAATTCCACTTGAAAGGAAGACACCACAGGATAGGCTGGTGGACAGAACAGGGTGCTGGACTGTAATAATTATGTCCACTACAGAAGACAGGACAGTTGCTAACTTTGTTAATATACCTCTCTCTTTACAAATGGCAGAACAGCATGCTGGATTGTAACATATTTCAGTCCAGTACAGAGGGAACAAGGTACTATATTTAAAAAAAACAGGTCCACTCCAAAGGACTGGCAGGCTGGATCATGAGATATTTCTGTTTTGCACAGAGGACAAGACAGGCTGTGGTAGTACCACACACTGTTATTTGGTGCTGAGGACAGGACCATATTCGGTGAATTGCAGCCCAAAGTAAGATCCTGTCTAGTGTTCTATCTTGGAGTGAACTCAAGCCCAGTCCGGGACCTTGTCCGGGTTGAACTCTATTCCAATCCAGGAATAAACTGTGTTCCAATGTGGGAGTAAACTCTATTCCACTCTGGGAGTAAACTCTGTTCCAGTCTGGGAATGAACTGTATTCTAGTGTGGGAGTAAACAAGGTTCCAGCCCGGGAGTAAACACTATTCCAACTGGCAGCACAGCAGCTCAGTGGTTAGCACTGCTGCCTCACAGCACCAGGGACCTAGATTCGATTCCACCATTCCAGCTTCCTCCCATAATCCAAAGATGTATAGGTCAGGTGAATTGGCCATGGAAATTTGCCTGTAGTCAGGCGTAAATATAGGTCTGGGAGGGTTATTCTTCAGAGGGTTGGTGTGGACTTAGGAAAGGCTGAAGGGCCTATTTCCATATTGTAGGGAATCTAATCAGTCCAGAGTGAACTGTGTTCCAGTCTGGAGTGAACTCTATTCCACTCTGGCAGTAAACTGTGTTACAATCTGGGGGTAAACTGTGTTCCAGTCCGGGAGAAAACTGTATTCCAGTCCAGGAGTAAACTCCAGTCCGGGAGTAAACTGTATTCCAGTCCGCATTTCCATGATGTCCTGTTTGTTCTCCACGTGGCGGATTCTCTGGAGAAATAAACAAGCGGCTCCACGTCCGGCATGACTGTCAGAGTGCTCGCGCTCCCTCAGTAACGGTTAAAGGCTGGGCCTCGCGCTGGAGCCGGGCCTCGAGCGGGAACTGGGCCTCGCGCCGGAGCTGGAGTCGCACCCGGGTTGAGCCGCGGTTTTGCCATGTGGCTGTTGGGGCCTCGGTTGCTTTGGCTGTGTTCGCTGATGTGGGCCGCGGATGCGGTGTTCAATTCGAAGACGTACGGGAGGATGCAAGAAAACCTACCCAACAAGGTCCCTGTGCAGCAAGTAAACAGCAATAACAGCAGCAGCAACAACGGGAGCAGTCCTGGCATGGCGGCCGGAGGTAAACCCATCAAGGACGGCGAGTACAACAGCAATGTGCCTGCTGATGAACAGACAATGATGATCCAGCGGGCTCTCTATGTGCTCGTCGCTGTCACCGCCTTGGTGGTTGTGTACTTCGTGGTGAGGACCATCAGGTGAGGGAGAGGGTTTCCCATCTACAGCCATGTTACTGCTTCATCTTAACACTGTTAGTAGCACAGGATGGACTGGGGACAACTAGCAAGTCTGCAATAATAAGAGCAAATCTCAAAATCATAACAGCTCTGAAGGAAGCCTTGTAGCCTGTCGTGTCAGTGCCACACCTGAATGAGTAATTCACCTGGTATCATTGTCTTAGAACAGACCCTTCCGTCCAATTTGTCCATGCTGACCAACTATCCTAATCCCACTTGCCAGCACTTGGCCCATGTCCCTCTAAAGCCTTCTTATTCATATACCCATCTAGATGCCTTTTAAATGCTGTGATTGTGCTAGCCTCCACCACTTCCTCTGGCAGCTCATTCTGTACACGCACCACCCTCTCTGTGGAAAAAATTGCCCCTTAGGTCCTTTTTCAATTTTCCTCTCTCGTCCTAAACTTATGCCCTCTAGTTCTGGACTCTCCCATCCCAGGGAAAAAAACCTTGTCTAGTTATCCATGTCCCACAAGATTTTAAAAATCTCAATAAGGTCATCCCTCAGTCTCTAACGTTCCAGGGAAAACAGCCCCAGCCTATTAGGCCTCTTCCTATAGCTCAAATATTTCGACCCTGGTACATGTTATTTCCCCCATCTTCTGCCTATGTACCTGCGCAGGTTTAATGTCAGATAATCCAATTCCCTCTTGAATAAGCTGAATTGAACCCACCTGCAGTACACAAGCAGTGTATCCCAGATCATCACTCTATCCAGAAAAAAAATTCTGATGAAGGCCTTATGCCTGAAATGGTGATTCTCCTGCTCCTCGGATATTGCCTGACTTGCTGTGCTTTTCCAGCACCATACTATCAGCTGTGATCTCCAGCATCTGTAGTCCTCACTTTCTCCTCGAGAAAGATTTCTCCCTTTTTACTCCATTATTGATATACCAATTGCCTCATGTCAGTGCTCTCTCAATGTTGATCCTTCTACTAGTGGGAACAGTTTCTCCATATTTATTCTGTGCCCTCACAATTTTCTGTATGTCTGTCAAATCTCCTCTCGACCTTCTTTTCTCAAAAGAAACTTCCAACTTTTCCAAACTGCTTATGTACCTGAAGTTCTACGTGCCTGAAATCATCCTCATGAATCCTTTCTGCACTTTCTAAAATACCTTCACTTCATTCAAATAAAGCACAGCACTGAGAACTGGTTACAATACTCCAGTTGATGCTGAACCAGCACATTATACAAAATTAAAAGACCCTCCTTACTGTTGTTATCTATCCCATAACTGATAACACACAGAACTTATTATAGCTTGTTAACTACTTTCTCAGTTTGTCCTGACACCTTGAATGACACATGCACACTTACACTCAGGTCTCTGCTCCTCAATCCTCTTTAGAATTGTACCCTTTTAGTTTATACAGTCTTTTTTTTCTTTGTATCAAAATGAATCACTTCACACTTCCATCGAGTCGCAGAGATGTGACATAGATGTACAGTTGTCTGTCCTCTTAACGTTCTACACTATCCTCTTCAGTATTCATAATGCTGCCAAGTTTTGTACAGTTTAAATATAAAAGTATTAATATTTACCCTTATAAATGCCCCAACATACACATACAACTTAAAAATAATTTAAAACAAGGAACCTTTTCTTTGAAGACATGAACTATAGAAAAAAATACTTTGTGCGAGAATGTACAATTACTTTGGCCAATGAAAGGTTAATATGTGAAATGATCTAGATTGCTTTCAGTCTGGTGGCCTTGTACATACAGACAACTCACTGGAAACACACTCAAGATGTTGAGAGGAAGCCTCAAGAAGTCTTTTGAGTGGAATAGCTTTTCCATTTTCATATAAATCCAAAGGAAGATTTTTCAGCAAATGGTACAGGCTGAGCAAGGCATCATATCTCTTCACAGGCTATACTTTAGGTAAACCCCAAACTTTTATCAAATAGTCACACTTCTAACAGCCATCAACTCAGACATGTGACTTTCAGTGTGCTGAAGCAGTTAGCTTACGTCATGTCATAGAGCCATAGAGATGTATAGCATGAAAATAGACCTTTTAGTCCAATTCGATCATGCCAATCAGATATTCTAAGTTAGTCTAGTTCCATTTGCCAGCACTTGGCCCATATCCCTCTAAACTCTTCCCATTCATGTACCTATCACAATGCCTTTTAAATGTTGTAACTGTACGAGCCTTCATCACTTCCTCTGGCAGCTCATTCCATACACACACCACTCGTCGCATGAAAAAATTGCCCTTTAGGTCCCTTTTAAACCTTTTCTGCTCTCTCGTAAACCTATGCCCTCTAGTTCTGGACTCCCCCAATCTGGGGGGCAGGTGGAGTCTATTTATCCTATTATACATCTCATTATATAATAAACCTATATAAGGTCACCCCTCGGCCTCTGATGCTACAGACAGAACAGCCCTAGCCTATTCAGCGTCTCCATTTCCGTTGTGTTCTTTTTTGTAAAATAGTGTCCAGACTGTCTTTTCAGAGACCTTTAAAGGAAAAAGTAGATCTCCGTGATCCCTCAGTATGTCAAATGGACCAATTTTCACAAACCTTCAAACACAAGTTCTCAAAAAGTACCAACAATGCAAGTTTTTTTCAAATCACAATTTTGTATCCATGTTGCTACTGGCCCTTTTATTCCAAGAGCACACCTTTTATTTACAATCTTTTCTGTGGTATTGTCACTCTTTCTTCCTTTCTCTTTATTTCCCTCTAATTTGATGTAGCGTTCACTCACTCAAATTCATCTTCCTTCTCTGTCCTCCAGTTGTTCATTTTTAATCTTATAATATTAGTTATAGCAATATATCACATTGTTTTTCTTGAATTCATCAGAGTGCCAAATGTACTGTTGCCTTTGCTGCAGTTTTAAACTTGCACTACTAGCAACTTCTGTGAACAAAAATTTGAGAATGCAAACAAGTCTAACTGGTTGAAACTCTGCTGATATATCTAGAGCACAATTTATCATAATTTATAAAAATCTATGATAAATATGAATGCTATATCCTAATGTTACAGCGGTTTATTGACTGTTAGAATTTTTTTCCCTATCATGTAACTTGTCGAGTTGCTAAGAGGAGCCAGTGGGTGTGGCTTACATGGAATTTCAGAAGGCTTTTGATAAGGTCACACATAAGAGATTAGCATGTAAAATTGAAGTGCTTGCTACTGAGGGTAGTGTACGCACGTGGGCAGAGAACTGGTCAACAGACAGGAAGTAAATAGGTCACTGTCTGCCTCATAAAAATGACGAGTGGGGTACCACAGGGAGCATTAGTTTGACCGGAGCTATTTCTGACATATACTAATTTAGATGAGGGAACTAAATGTAATATATCCAAGGTTTCAGTCAACAGCTGGGCGGGATATTAAATTGAGGAGAACGTAGAGATGCTTCAGTGTGATTTAGACAAGTTGAGTTAGTGGGCAATTGTATAACAGATGAAATATAATGTGGATAGTAGCAAAAACAGGCAGATTATTATCTTAATGGTGTTAGATTGCATTGCACCTTGGCATTTCCCAATGTGGATGTCCTTGTGCACCAGTGACTGAAAGTAAGCATGCAAGTAAAGAAGGTAAATGCTATATTGGCCTCCATAGCAAGGAGATTCAAGTACAGGAGCAGGGATATCTTGCTGCAATTCTACAGTGCCTTGGTGATACTGGGCCTGGAATATTGTCTGCAGCTTTGGCTTCCTTATTTGAGGAAGGATGTTCTGGCTAAGGAGGGCAAAAGTGTAACAGACTGATTCCTGAGAGAGCAGGACTGGATTGTTTAGGGCTACATTTGTAAGAGTTTAGCTGAATTGGGGAGTGGGGGAGGGGGATCCGATAGAACCCTACAAAATTCTAACAGGACTAGACAGGAACAAGAAGATTGTACCTGATGGTGAGTAGCCCAGAACCAGGGGTCGCAAGCAGTTGAGGATAAAACATCAAATGCTTCCAAGAAGGCACTAGATATAGTTCTAGGGGCTGAAGTGCTCAAAGAGTATGGGGACAAAGCAGGAAAAGAGTACTGAATTGGATGATGAGCCTTGCTCATTAAATAGTGGAGCAGGCTTGAAAGACTAACTACTATTTTCAATGTTTCTATTTCAGTGTAAGAAGTAATCTTTCCAAATCAATTGACACGGTGATCTGCAGATTCTCTGAATCTGCTTGCAGTTTAAAGATTAATTTGTCACACTTGACTGAAGCATCTGTTAATTTTGTTATAGGTTGGAGGAATAAGAGAAATTAAAGGCAGTAATCTTGTTAAGATACTGAAATCAGTTGGTATAAATTTTCCCACAAAATGTAAGCACTAAAATTTCAATGTGTCTCTTACGTACACTGATGTAGCTTAATTTTGATAAATCCTGACTCATAGCCTGTGGAAGAGAAAAAGAATGTTGAAAATAGGCAATATTTTTTTTTGCGCTATGTTGGAGATCTGAAGTAAAATCAGAATACTGGAGAAAATCAGGTCTGGCAGCATCTTGGAGAGACAGTATTAACCTTTCATCTCCAAAGACTGTTTAGGAAACCTCGGATGTTGGTACTGAAAAAGGTCTTTGGGTTGAATGTTAACTCTGTTTAACTTGTCACAGGTGCTGCCAGACTTGCTGAGTTTCTCCAGCATTCTCTGTTTTTATGTTGAACCCACAAAACACACACATTGTTCAGGGCTAAAACTTGGAGCAGCTTTTGATTTTGAAATATTAAACTATTTGTTCATACAAAACATTAAATATGCAATAATTGTGTGTGTAACTTTTTCTTTTCCCGTGAATAAGCAGTAATAATATAATACATACCTGCCTTGTTCCTCTTTGTCTAATGACCTAAGAGTAGTTTTTCTTCCATGAGTCAAATCTCTCCTTTTTCAATTTGCTCATCTTGGGAAATTCCTATCCAATGTTGTAGTTTCTTTACTTAATTTTTAAAAAAGTAATGATGTATGGGCTTCTTGTTGCCTTTCTCTATTTGCCCTTCAGAAGGTGGAGTTGAGCTGTCTTCTGGGTACATAAGAACAATAAATAATAACAGGCCACTTGTCCCCTCATGTCTGTTCCATCATTCAATTAGATCATGGCTAATCTGCCTCAGGCCTCAACTCTTCTTTCATGCCAGTGCAACATCGCCTTCAACTCCCTGATATTTGAAAAGTTTATGTGCTTCCTGATTAAGTACTTGGTGGTCTAGCCTTCAACACTCTGGGATAAAGAATTCTAGATACTCATTGTCTTCACATCAGTTTAAAATGTGTATCCCCTTAATCTGTAACTATGCCCCCAGTTCGATTTCCTCCATTACTAAAAACATCTCCCTGTTTTGCTTTTAAGATTCTGAGAGGACTTGACAGGATAAACATGAAGTGCTGGAGAAACTCTGGCAGTGCTTAGGGAAAGAAGCAGAGTTAACGTTTAGAGTCCAGTGACCTTCATCGGAACATTCAGATTCTTCTGTGTTTCAATAAGGTCAACCTTTGTTCTTCTAAATTCTAATGAATAAACTCCTAACCTGTTTAGCTATTCTTAAAGGGGTTGACTTATCGTCCAAGATATCGGCATGATAAATCTCTTTTGGACATTTTTCAATGCCAGTATATCTCCTGTATACAGCACTTCGGGAGTGGTTTCTCACCAATACCCTTACAGACCTCACAACTTTTAAATTCTAACTTCATAGCAATAAGGGGCAAAGTTCCATTTGCTTTCTTATATATTTGTTATGCTAACTTTGTTTCATGTACAAGAACATCCAGATCCCTCTGCATTGCACTTTTCTTGGGGCTCTCTAGTTTAAATAATCTGCCTTTTGATTGGAAAGAAAATGAAAGTGCATGACCTTGTATTATGTTAAACTCCGTTGCCAAGTTTTTGCTCACACTCAATGAACCTTTTATGTGACACCCTATCAAATGCCTTCTGGACGTCTAGTTTTCTTATCAACTGTGCTATTATTTGTGAAAGAACTCTAGAAATTTGTCAAAACTGATTTGCCTTGTGGAACACCATGTTGATTCTGTTTTGCTCATAGTCATAGAGATGTACAGCATGGAAACAGACCCTTTGGTCCAACCCGTCCATGCCGACCAGATATCCCAACCCAATCTAGTCCCACCTGCCAGCATCCGGCCCATATCCCTCCAAACCCTTCCTATTCATATACCCATCCAAATGCCTTTTAAATGTTGTTGTAATTGTAACAGTCTCCACCACTTCCTCTGGCAGCTCATTCCATACGCGTACCCTCTGTGTGGAAAAAGTCGCCCCTTGGGTCTCTTTTATATCTTCCCCTCTAAACCTAAACCTACCCCCTCTAGTTCTGGACTCCCTGACCCTAGGGAAAAGACTTCGTCTATTTATCCTATCCATGCCCCTCATAATTTTGTAAACCTCTATAAGGTCACCCCTCAGCCTCCGACACTCCAGGGAAAACAGCCTCAGCCTGTTCAGCATCTCCCTATAGCTCAAATCCTCCAACCTTGGCAACATCCTTGTAAATCTTTTCTGAACCCTCTCAAATTTCACAACGTTTTTCTGATAGGAAGGAGACCAGAATTGCATGCAATATTCCAACAGCGGCCTACGTGATATCTCGACTCCTGTACTCAATACTCTTAACCAATAAAGGAAAGCATACCAAACACCACCTTCACTATCTTATCTACCTGTGACTCTACTTTCAAGGAGCTATGAACCTGCACTCCAAGGTCTCTTTATTCAGCAACACTCCCTAGGACCTTACCATTAAGTGTATAAGTCCTGCTAAGATTTGATTTCCCAAAATGCAGCACCTCGCCTTTATCTGAATTAAACTCCATCTGCCACTTCTCAGCCCATTGGCCCATCTGATCATGTTTTAATTTGAGGTAAACTTCACTGTCCACTACACTTCCAATTTTGGTGTCATCAGCAAACTTACTAACTATACCTCTTTTATGCTCACATCCAAATCATTTATATAAATGACAAGAACTAGAGGACCCAGCACCGATCCTTGTGGCACACCACTAGTCACAGGGCTCCAGTCTGAAACACAACCCTCCGTGTTAAGCATTTCTGAATATTCTGCCAACAACAGATATTAGGCTAAAAGGTTCATAATTTCTTCCCTTGCTTCTTGTTCACGGCATTCGATTGGGGGTACTCCAATCTGCTAGACCCCTCTCAGAATCTCTTGAGCTCTGGAATCGTTTGGTCAATGCTTCAACTCTCTCGACATCCTTTAGCATCCTTTAAAGTCTTTGGATACAGGCTATCGAGTCCTGGTGACTTTAATTCCATTAATTTGAAGTACTTTGACCCTCATGGTAGAGACTGTTACAGGATCTTTCCTCCCCTTAGCACCTTGCTTATCTGTTATCTTTGGGATGTTTATGGTGTCTTCCACCATGGAACTGATGCAAAATATTGGTTTAATTGTTATTCATTTCCAACTTGCATCTTCCAAAGTTCTTTCACTTAATTTAGATTCTCTCTTTTTATATACCAATGGAAACACTTATTGTTTGCTTTTATATTTCCAGCCAATTCTCATGAATGAATAACTTTTTTGTTTTGATTAGCTTTCAAGTTATGTGCTGCTGGTTCCTCAAAATCCTTTGATTTCCCATTTATCTTTGTCGCTTTGTGTGCCTTTGACTGGATACTCTCCTTGACAATCTTTTGTTAACTATGAATGGTTTATTCTTCTCGTTGAGACCTTTTCTAATACTGCTGCTGTCCATCTGCTACGGAAGAGCCACAATGCTGTTGGACAGGCGTTTCCAGGATTTTGATAGTGATGTTGAAGGAATGGTGATAAATTTCCTAGTCTGGATGGTGAGTGGCTTGGCAATTCACTTGCAGGGTTGTAATGTTCATATGTACCTG
This sequence comes from Hemiscyllium ocellatum, assembly GCF_020745735.1. Lineage (NCBI taxonomy): Eukaryota > Metazoa > Chordata > Chondrichthyes > Orectolobiformes > Hemiscylliidae > Hemiscyllium > Hemiscyllium ocellatum. The sequence continues at coordinate 60,195,106 of NC_083402.1, forward strand.
CTGTCCTTTTCTTTCTAGATGATAGCGTTTGTGTGATGGAAGGTTATGTCTAAGGCTCTTTAGTGAATTTCTGTGCAAACGCATCATTTGATGGAAGTGAATATTTGTGGATGTAGTGCCAGTTAAGCAAGTTGCATTGTCCAGGATGACCTGAAGCCTTTTGCATGTTGTTGGAAATGCAGTCATGCAGACAAATGGAGAGTATTCCATCAAACTTTTGACCAGTACATTATACATGATGTACGGGTTTTAGGGAATCATTTTAAGATGCATAGCCTTTGACTCCCTGTTAAGTCACAGGGGATGAGAAGTCATAATTCCTGTGATATTGATAGTTGGCATCCAATTAATGGCATTGACTATCTATGGACAATAGGTAGATTGTCTTATTGGAGATGGTCATTGCCTAGCACTTGTGTGACATGAATGTTACTTCTCATTTGTCATCCGAAGTCTGGATATTGTCGAGATTTTGCTGTGTTTGTACATGGCTATTTCAGTACCCAAGGAATTGTTAAAGGTACGAAACACTGTGCTGTTGGTAAACATCACAACCTCTGATCCATAATGAGTGGAAATTCATTTGGTCTTTTTGTGCTAGGTGTGACTCCAATCACCGGACAGTTTTCCGCAGCTTCTGTTGATCTTAGTTTTGTTCAGGCTCCTTGATGCCCCATTTAGTGAAATGTGCCCTTAATGTCAAGGGCACCTCCTCTGTGATGTACTTGGAATGGAGGAAGTTCCTAGCTTGTTGAACTAGTGAAGGGGCTCTTTTTAATTTTCTGGGGAGGATTTGCTCAGGTGACGTGAAAAAATGGTGTGAGGATAGGCACTTTAGTCATGCACATATCCTGAAAATGTATTTGGGATGTAAGCAAGATTGAAGCTACCTAGTACGAATGGCATTTAATTTTTAAGATAATGTCTTTAACCAATGGCCTCTGAACGAGTAGTTAACTCCTCTCACAGCTTCGCTGCAGTTTGTGTGCAATAGAAAACCGTCTCATCAGGCATTAGGCAGAAATGTGATATGGAAAGATAATATATTGGCCCCAGCTTACATCATATTATTCTGAGCCAGTCCAGCTGCATGCCACTGAAATGTCTGTTGCAGTAAGCTGATTTCTATTGAGAATATTAGATCTTGCACTGGGATTGTTAAATTTGGGTGTTTTGTTATATGCTGTGTTTGTTATTGGTAATCCATATTGTATTGTTTTTCTATTTCTAGTTGTGTGGAGTTCAGCAAATCAGCTGTGCCGAGATGACTCTCGTGTCGTCAATTTCATATCTGCCATTTTACAGTCATTGAGAAAAATGGCTAAACCAGAAAATATTTCAATATTTTAGGGTGTAGGTTTGCTCGCTGAGCTGTAGGTTTGATATTCAGATGTTTCATTACCTGGCTAGGTAACATCATCAGTGGCGACCTCCAAGTGAAGCGAAGCTGTTGTCTCTTGCCTTCTATTTATATCTTTATCGTGGATGGGGTTTGTGATGTCATTTCCTGTTTGTTTTCTGAGGGGTTGATAGATGGCATCTAGATTTATGTGCTTGTTTATGGCATTGTGGTTGGAGTGCCAGGCCTCTAGGAATTCTCTGGCATGTCTTTGCTTAGCCTGTCCCAGGATACATGTGTTGTCCCAGTCGAAATGGTGGGTTTTTTTTCCAATCCATGTGTAGGGCTATGAGGGAGAGAGGGTCGTGTCTTTTTGTGGCTAGCTGGTGTTCATGTATCCTGGTGGCTAACTTTCTTTCTGTTTGTCCTACATAGTATTTGTGGCAGTCCTTGCATGGAATTTTATAGATGACGTTGGTTTTGCCCATGGGTTGTACTGGATCTTTTAAGTTTGTTAGTTTTTGTTTGAGAGTGTTGGTGGGTTTGTGTGCTACTAGGATTCCGAGGGGTCTCAGTAGTCTGGCTGTCATTTCTGAAACTTCTTTTATATATGGTAAGGTGGTTAGGGTTTCTGGCTGTGTTTTTGTCTGCTTGTTGTGGTTTGTTCTTGGGGAATCCGTGGACTGTGTTTTTGAGTATCCGTTCTTTTTGAATATGTCGTATAGGTGGTTCGCATCTGTTTTTCGAAGTTCGTCTGTGCTGCAGTGTGTGGTGGCTCATTGGAATAGTGTTCTGATACAGCTTCGTTTGTGTGTGTGTTGGGATGGTTGCTGGTGTAGTTGAGTATTTGGTCAGTGTTTGTCGGTTTTCTGTATACGCAGGTTTGTAATTCTCCCTTGTCCTTTCTTTCTACTGTGACGTCCAGAAATGAGTTTGTTGTCAGTTTCTTCCTCCTTGGTGAACTTTATGCATGTGAGGGTGTTGTTGATGATGTTAAATGTCTCTTCTATCTTGTTTCGTTTTGTGATGACAAAGGTGTCATCTACATAGCGGACCCAGATTTTTGGTTTGATGGTTGGTAGGGCTGTTTTGTTCTAGCCTTTGCATTACCGCTTCTGCTATGAATCCTGATAGCGGAGATCCCATGGGTGTGCCATTGGTTTGTTTGTAGACTATGTTGTTGAAAGTGAAGTGGGTGGTGAGGCACAGGTCCACTAGCTTCACGATGTTTTTGTTGGTAATGTGATTGGTGGTTTGTGTGTGTGTGTGTGTGATGGTCTGTTCTAAATGTGTGGCGAGTGTTTCCTTTGCTAGGTCGATTGTTGATGGAGGTGAACAGTGCTGTTACATCGAATGAGATCATTGTTCGACTTCCTCTATTTTGGTGTTTTTGATAATTACCAATGAAAATATCATGAAGCTAGTAGCAGCACAGACGAACTTCGAAAAACAGAGGAGAACCACCTGTACGACATATTCAAGAAGAACGGATACTCAAAAACACAGTCCGCAGATTCCTCAAGAACAAACCACGACAAGCAGACAAAACTCAGCCAGAAACCCTAACCACCTTACCATATATAAAAGAAGTTTCAGAAATGACAGCCAGACTACTGAGACCCCTCGGAATCCTAGTAGCACACAAACCCACCAACACTCTCAAACAAAAACTAACAAACTTAAAAGATCCAGTACAACCCATGGACAAAACCAACGTCATCTATAAAATTCCATGCAAGGACTGCCACAAGCACTACGTAGGACAAACAGGAAGAAATTTAGCCACCAGGATACATGATCACCAGCTAGCCACAAAAAGACACGACCCTCTCTCCCTCATAGCCCTACACATGGATTGGAAAAAAAACCCACCATTTCGACTGGGACAACACATGTATCCTGGGACAGGCTAAGCAAAGACATGCCAGAGAATTCCTAGAGGCCTGGCACTCCAACCACAACGCCATAAACAAGCACATAAATCTAGATGCCATCTATCAACCCCTCAGAAAACGAACAGGAAATGACATCATCACAAACCCCATCCAGGAGAAAGATATAAATAGAAAGCAGGAGACAAAAGCTTCGCTTCACTTGGAGGTCGCCACTGATGATGTTACCTAGCCAGGTAATGAAACATCTGGATATCAAACCTACAGCTCAGCGAGCAAACCTACACCCTAAAACTCAACCTGAGCTACAAACCTTATGAATTTCAATATTTAGACCCACTATTAAAAATAAACATTAAATTCTGTTTATATGTAAGATTTTTTTAAAGTTGGTGGTGAATGGAATCTCAAGCCTCCAGGGCCTAAACTAAGAAAATCAGTTTTTATTATGAACACCACTGAAGTTGAGGATAAAAAGCAAAGGACCAAGAAAGAGACAGTTGTGCTAAACGGCAACCCCAAGTTACTGACAGTTTCTCGATAACATATTTCTGAATTTTAACGAAGGTTACAAAGATTTTAACAAGTGAACAATTGCAGAATTTATATTATACTCCATTTTAAAAGAGAATTAACCTTTTTGATTTTCTGACAGTTATTTAACATAGAGCTATTATGTTTTTGTGACATGAATGCATAAATTTTCAGGGCCACTCTAAGTCTATACGCAAACTTGGTGTCACTACTTTCATTGTGTTCTTGGGACACTAACTCGTCAGCAATTATCTTTTCCAGTCCAGTTCCCATAAACAAACATCAGTTTGTTTGCTCTTTTCTCCTTTCCAAAACAAGCTGCTCTTCGAAGTTTGATTCTCAAATTGAGCTTGGTTCCAAATCAAAACGAAAAAAATAAGAGTGATGATCTCAACAACTTGAAAGACGTTTTTAAATTGTCCACCATATTCATCATGTAATGCATGTACATCATCACAAGGTACATGAAGATATCCCTAATATGGTCTTTATGAACCTTAGAATGCATGAAGATGAGGCAACATTTTAGATTTTGTGTCCAATTAAGTAACAATCATTATCGTCCATTCAGCAGCCCAGTACAATTCTAAGTAAAGCTGACAGTTTGAACAAAAATCACTAACTAGTAGTCCTGAGGTTTTGTTAGAACTTAAGTTAGAAACAAGTTATCTGTAGCTGAAACAAATACATAGTTCCTAGTATCATGCTGGTAATCCTCTCATTAAGTAAAAGCATTTTTAAAAAAGTCTATGTATGTTCATACTTCACTAGTTTAATGGTATATGTGAACGTATCGAAGCTGAAACATTTCTGGCTAATCAGTAATAATGTCTGGACTACTACTTCATAGCCACAGGCAAATTGGAATTGGGTATATAAAGTCAAGCAATTAAATACGAGGCTTAAAAATTGGTATGGGCGGAATGGGTTTCAGTCCCTGTGATACTGGCACCAGTACTGGTATAAGAGGAAATGTTGTCTTCCAAGAGGAGTATTACGGGGAAGCTATTTGGATAACAATACCCAAAGTGGAACAGAAAGTTAAGAGTGTACAGACATAGAAAACAGCAATAAATATGAACAAAGGGGGAATAAATGGGAAAGAGGCAAAATTGATGGCTTTTATTTGTTTGGCCCTTTTATTTGAATGTGTTTAGTATTCAAAACAAAGTAGATGGATTAATAGCATAAGTACAAGTTAACCAAAATGTTTTGAACCGTAATGGAGATGTGGTTACAAGGCAGTCAAGCTGGGAACTAAATATTCAGGGATTTGTGACTTCCTGAAAGGACAAGTAGAAAGGTAGGATGATGGGGTTAGCACTGTTAGTACAGGATGGAATAAGTATGATAGCAAGAAATGGCCTTGGATCAAAAGATGTGGAGTCCACATGTTTGAAGGCAATAAGTAGAAGGAGAATATGACAATGGTAAGAGTGGTCTATAGGCCCCTTCATGGTAGCTATTCAGTAGGACTGAGAATAAATAAAGAGATAATAAGGGCATGTAAAGGAGGTGGTGCATTAATCCCAAGTGACTGTAATCATCATGTAGATTGGGATGGTTAGATTGGCAGAGGTAGCTATGAGGAAGAGTTCATAGCCTGTGTTCAGGAAAATTTTACAAAACAACTTGTTATTGGTCCAACCATAGATCAGGGTGTTTTGCATCTGGTGCTGTGTAATGAGGCAAATTTCATAAATAATGGCAACTTGTAACCAGTGAACTGCCAAAAGGATTGGTGCTGGGCAAGAATTATTTACAAAATCAATGACTTGAATGAGGTAAGTGAATATACTATAGCAACATTTGCTGATGACCCAAATAGATAAGACGGCAAATGGTTATGATGACACAATCTGAACATATAAGCTAAGAGAGTGGGTGAAAACATGGCAGATGGAATATAATGTTGGAAAATTAGATTTTATTATTACATAAGATATGTGAGTACAGTAAAAAGTGTGTAAAGTCACCAGTCTTGAGCACTACCTTGATTACAAAACCAGAATTAAAAAATAAATAGAGAGCCAGCAGGTAAGAAGACATGTAGAACTTAAGCTCTAATCTCCATGAAGGTGTTTGGAACACTCATCCACTGATGTAGGCACCAAGGCTTAGCCACAGCATGAATTTTGCATCGGCTTACGAATCTTATAATGGAGGGAAGTTTATTCATTTAAGTACCTAGCACTGGTTGCACATCAGGCACCAGCCTGACAAACTCCTCCAGCATCCCCTGTGTGAGAAGTTTGCCTCTGGCAACCACACCGTCTTTGTATTCTAGCCAGAGCATGGTTTTCCATTGGCTTAAGTTATGCTGGGGCTCCGTCCCAGTCTGTCAAATGTTGCCTTGATGTTTGTGTTTGGGCAAAGCTGCAGTTAGATGTGGCGCTCCTTGGTCCTGCTGGAATCCAAGTTGAACATCTGAAGACTGTACAGGTATTTTAAGTGTAAGTGCTTCTTGATGGCACTATTAACAATGCCATTTATCACTTTGCTGATGGTTAGATTGGAGTTGTCCATTTAGTAGACGTGACCTACTTGGAAATTTTTATTTGTCAGATAGATGCCACTGTTGTAACAATACTGGACCAGTTTAGCCATAACGTAACTATTTCTGGAGCTCAAGTCTTCATCTCTACAAGTCAGAGTGTTGTTGGGAGCCCATAACATTTCCTTTTTATTCATTGTTTTTAACTGATTCTAACATCAGGTGAAGTGAATTTAATTGTCGGAAGAATGGCATAATGATGGATAGGACTTTTTGAGGAAACAGGTCCAGTTTGTAGTTCTGGTTAAAGTAGTTGCAAACTCTTCAATCTGGTCTTTTCTGCTTGTGTGCTAACCTCTGTTGTAATTGAAGGTAGAGATATTGATGACGTGTTGTTACCTGCTTTATTGCTTGTTTGACAGGATTCTGAGCTTTGATCAAATCCATTGGTATAAATATATCACTAACATGCATGTAATCCTGTAGTGTATCTTCAGAGTGTCGGCAGCGTTCTCAGGTTCCTAATGAAGGGCTTTTGCCCAAACGTAGATCTTCCTGCTCCTTAGCTTTTCCAGCACCACTCTAATCTTGATTTTGATCTCCACCATCTGCACTACTTATTTTCACCTAGTATTCTAAGGTATATTAGTGCTGTCCGGCATATTTTACACACACTCATTCAGGCAGGGCTTATAGCTTAATGATAATAGAGTGGGAGGTATGCTGGAATGTGAAGTCGTGGATTGTGGTATAATGGTTGTGCTACTGCTTTTTGATACAAAGTGACTCACGGCTGCCCCGTTTTATGACATAAAATCCATCCTGAATATCATTCTACGACAGTAATATTGCTATTTAACAGACCTGTTCCAAGCTCTGTGTGGTTGTCATGCTGACCAACACAGTGATGGACAGATACTCCTATCAATTAAATTGGTGATAATGAGGTCTTTTAATTTCCCATTGTTGGCTCTTTCAACCTGTCAACCATGTCCCTTTGGGATCTTACTGGCTCATTGAGTAGCAGTGCTACTGAATCAGTCTGGGCGATTTGACTCTGAAATTCTCCTCCACCCTGAGTACATTCTGTGACCTTTTGTTGACAAGTTGTTAATATAATAGCGGCGACAGGATGGGACATAGTAATTGCTGTTGAACTTTCAAATACTCTGCAAAATTGAACAGTCATATTTCTCACTACTACGACAGAATTCCTTGTATTATGTCATCCTCCAAAACAAGCTGCATTACTAAAATTAACTGCTGGTATTTTGTGATCTGTATGAGATGATTATAATAACTTTCTCATTTCCTTCTAGGATAAGAAAGATTCACAGAAAGAACCGGAAGTATGGTGTACTGAGTACAAATCTTGAAAACATGGAAATGAAGCCTTTAGATCAGGAAGATGATGATGAGGATGACACATTATTTGATGTACATCAATCAAGAAGGTGAGAAGCTGAAAATATGTTCTCTGTCTAAAAGAATGTTGAATATGTCAAGCTTAGAAATTAGTTCGGTCTTACAAAAACAGAATATCACAGATTGTGAAAACATTAAATAAAAGCAAAATGCTGGAAAAATGCAGTAGGTCTGGCAACCTTTAGTGGAGACAGAAAGTTAACTTTTCAAGGCCCATATGATTCTTGTTCAGAATGTTTGTTTGTTTTTTGTTATAGTTATGCCACAGTCAAATTTTAATCATCATAAAGATGCTAATTAATGGAAGAAGAAATAAACTTGGGTGTATATAAAATTGCACATCAACAAATGCAAAGCAGCTTTGACACATAAATAAATTAATCAAGCATCAGTGTTTTCCGTTGAAAACTCAATTTTGGCACTGCAGCATTATGGAGTTGCTTGTGAAGTATCTGAGTTAAATTGCGGTAATTTACTAATAATAGGAAACAACTAAGTGTTCAAGTAAGCCTGTTCACTTCACTTCATTGAATAACTGAGTACTCCAACTGAGTGACCTGAAATTGAAAATCACTATCTCTTTCCTACAAACACATCACTCGTGCTAGGAAATGGAAGAAAATTTCAGTGTACTTTAAATGTGGATTTACCACAAAAATAGACTTTCACCTGAAAATCCAGATGAATATAGAATGTCAAGTTAAGCAGGGGTTGGTTTAGCTCAGTTGGTTGAATGGTTGATTTGTGAAGCAGAGGGATAGCAACAGTGTGGGCTCAATTCTCATCACTGGCTGAGGTTACCATGAAGGGTTATTCTTAACCACTCCCCACTACTTGAGGTATGGTGGTCTTCAAGTTAAATAATCACCAGTCATCTTTTTCTAATGAAAGAGCAGCCCTGTGGTCTGGTAAAACTATGGCAACTTGACTTGAATCCTTTTTTTTGTTGCAACTGTCTAGGACTAAACTAAATTGCTCACATCATTGGTGTCTATTTGACACCTGAGATGGGCTTCTGGCTACATATCTGCACCATCACCAAAACCATCTATTTTCATCTCAGTGATGTTTCCCATTACCCTACCATGTCTCAGTACTATTTTGGGTGGGGACAGGGTGTGGGATGGGGGAGTGGTGGCTATGGGTTAGCACTGTTATCCTTTTGATTTAAGTAAGTAACCTTTGCATCCTGTAAGTCTTCCATACTGCTCAGGGTTGCATCATATTAATAAAACTTTATTAAAGGAATGCAAACTGTGAAACACAGTATGACAAAGTCTATAGTAAAATCCTCTTCCTGTATCATGACTAACAGGATTAATAACTTTCCCTTTACCATGCTGGGTATAAAGGTTTATTTTAAAAGATGTCAAACCTAAAAATAAAAGCAAGGCTATATATTTATTCAAGGCTCTGTGTTTATGATCATTCACATCAACTATTACATGTTCCTGACTGGCTCCTCTAAAGCTACTTATTCAGGTTATCTGCGAGTTCATAGTTGAAAGTGATTTAGTCTTTTTTTTCTCTCTGTGGGCAATGTAGGTGAGCAGTCACTTTTTCAATGTAAAACCTAATGACCCTAAATGTATATCCAGTCACAAATTGAGAACAATGTATTAAAGCGGCTGTCCAAAACTGAATAAGACAGTCCAAAGGAGACCTGGCTAACATTCTTTTGTATTTATATTTTCTCATTCTTGATTTCAGCAGAGAACTAGCTTTTAATGACTAGGGTACCTAACTCCCTCTGTTAATCTTCACCCTATGGTTCCTTATCTGCTTTTCATTTCCAAAATAGATTACCTCACACTTCATTACTACATTTGTATCATTTCACGATCCATCCATTTATCTGCCCTTTGCCCTTTTCCTTCACTGTACCTATTAACATCTATAAACTTGGATATGTGCTTCTCTCTCTTTTCAAACCAGGTCATTCACTCGTGAGCATGAAGCTGATTTTCTCGGGCAGAGTTTGGTAAAATTGGTAATCCTGTATCTGAGTTAGGCATGCTACAGGTCTCCACCATACAGATGAATAAACATTCTAACTGACTTATTAATTATGAATGGAGAGATAGATATACTGCAGTCTGACATTCCTGCCACCTCATTTCAATTAAGTCAGCACACCTCTCGATGTGGGTGGGCTTGGCTTGTCAAGAATATGGACGCTTGCTACTATTTCGTTTTTTAGTAAGCACTGTGGTTTTTAGCTAGTTAAACCTGCAGAAGTATTATTATACATATTCAAATCATCTCTCTTGATAACCTACATTTAAGCTCTCTAGACGTAACGAGATAGGATTTATCTTGAGAAAGAATGTGTTTCATGTTGGAAGAAACAAAATTGCTAGTTTTTTTTCCCTGGGGAGGTTGATTTGAAAACTTTTAAAACACTTCACTTTTACAACATGCATTGAGGTATTTTAACTTTACACAAAACTGTTTGGATGCATAGAGATGTTCAGCACATAAATAGATCTTTGGTCCTACTCCTCCATGCTGACCAAATATCCTAAATTAATCTAGTGCCATTTGCTAGCATTTGGCTCATATCCCTCTGAACCCTTCCTATTTGTGTACCCATCCAGATGCCTTTTGCCTCCACTACTTCCTTTGGCAGCTCAATCCATACATACATCATCCTCTGTATGAAAACATTCCCCATGGGCTCCTTTTAAATCTTTTCACTTTCACCCTAAACCTATGCCCTTTAGTTCTGGACTCCCTCAACCTGGGGAAAAGACCTTGTCTGTTTACTCTATCCATGTCCCTCATGATTTTATAACCTCTCTAAGCTCACTCTTCAGCCTCCAGTACTGCAGGGAAAACAACCCCAGTCTTATTCGGCCTCTCCCTATCGCTCAAACCCTCCAACCCTGGTAACATCCTTGTAAATCTTTTCTGAATTCTGTCAAGTTTCATGGCATCCTTCCTATAGGAGGGAGACCAGAATTGTATGCCCTGTTCTAAAAGTGGCCTGAACAATGTCCCGTACAGCCGCAACATGAACTCCCAACTCCTATACTCGATGCTCTGACCAATAAAGGAAAGCGTACCAAACGCTGCCTGCATTATCCTGTATATTTGCAACTCTACTTTCAAAGAACTGTGAACTTGCACTCCAAAAGTCTCTTTGTTTAGCAGCACTCCCCAGGACCTTACCATTTAAGTGTATAAATCCTGCCCTGATTTGCCTTTGCCAAATGCATCTCAAAGTTTTTTTTTATAAAGAAGTCTGAGCAGAGCAATTATGGATATGTTAATAGCTATGGTCCTTGCATCTGCTTCATAACTTTCTACGAAGCTAGATTTTACTATTATCTTATTATTATCTATTATCTTACTGGTGAACTTTATATTAGAGTAATGGAGTTCATATTTAGTTTTTTGGTTTATTTTGGCCCATTTTTAGTTATAGATTTCATAACCTCTGTTCTTGTCCTGTTACTATACTTTTGGATCTCCTATTTCGAAGTATTTTTTACACCCTAATCCTGTAACTGATAATTTTATGGAATCAACTAAATTGATATTTAATATATCAATGCTAGGAAGAGGTTCACTGAATGTGTGTATTTTTGGTAATTTTCGGCCACTAAATCAATAAATTTGGGTCTCAAAAGTTTATTAGTTGAATTAGTGCAACTGTTACGACATGGGTTAAACCTCTCTGCTAACTTAAACCAGCAACACAGATTCACCCCATGCTGTATTCTGTTAAAATTCAAGAAACTATCCCAAAGATCACTATTAAAGTTAAAATTAGCAACTTTATTGTTCAAGTCTAACAGAGGATATTTAACTAGCAACTATTTCCAACTCCTTTCTCTTAAACTTATCTTTTATCTCCCCCTCTACAATACTAGTCTGAAGTTTTTTTTAAAAATCCCGATTTACGATTTACCAAAAAAAAAATCAGGTTTGCTAAATTTCCTCTGTAGATTTTTCTGTCGTCGTTTCTGCTTCTTAGGGATTCTGCTTCACAGGTCTTTAATAGATAAAGGTACCTTTTTAGAGAGCAGTTCTGCTGGCAATTTGTTGATGGCTTTGTCGCTCTGGCCAACTGTTCAAAATGTCTGCTATTTATACCCCGAAATAGCGGATCATTTCATTAGTTTAAATATTGTCAAAATACGAAATTCAAACTTGATTGGAGCTTAATATCTTGGGACATAATTTAAACTGGCCACATTTGAATTTGTTTTTGTCTCATAGCAATCCAGCTACTGCTAGCTGTTCAATCAAATGTTGCATTTTTAAATTTTCCAGTATTCTGTGTGCTTGCCAACCTTTCAACTCTCTTAAAGGTACAGTACGTCTACAACTTCATAACACAAATGTAGGACAAAAATCACAATATAAATTAGTATGTATGAGCATAGGAAGTGGAAATAAACATAGACCATTCAGCGTCTCAAGCAAGCTCCACCATTTAATGCGATCATGACTGCTCTGATTTCTCTACATTTCTAACCACTTTCAGCCCCTTGTTTATCAAGAATCAATCTACCTCTGCTGTTAAAAGCAGCCAAAGACTCTGCTTCTGCTACCTTTTCAGGAAGAGAGTTCCAAAGACTTATAACCTGTTGAGAACAAATTTCTCCTTGTCTCTATCTTAACTTGGCTACATATTATTTTGAAACAGTGACCTCCTGATTTAGATTCTCCTTCAAGAAGAAACCACTTTCCACAGTTATCCTGTAAAGTCCATCAGGATCGTGCATGTTTCAGTCAAGTTGTTTCTTATTCTTGTAAGCTCCAACAGACATGAGACTAATGTGTCCAACCTTTCCTCATATGTCAACTCTTCCATCTTCAAAAACAAAGTACTGGAGAACCTCAGCAGTTCTAAGTATTGGTCTTGTAAATCTTCTGAATTGCTTCTATATATATTTACATCCATCCTTGAGTTAAAGAACCCATACTATAAATAGTATTCCAAAGGTTGTGATGCATATGCCCTTATAACATGCCTATGTTTGTATTCAGTTCATGATAACATGATAAATGATAACATTTCATTAGTTTTCTTAATTGATGTACCTGCAAACTAACCTTTTATGATTCTTGCATTAGAACACCTGGATCCCTCTGCATCTTGAAGTTCTGCAATTCTTTACCTTTTAGATAATATGCGTTAATATTTTGCCAAAATGGGCAATTTCACATTCTCCTATATCATGCATCATTTTCTAGATCTTTGCCTACTGACTTAAACGACACATAGCTCTTTTTTTTTGTAACTTTCCTTATGTCCTCTTAAAGATACATAGGAAAGTAATTATTGTCATTAGCAAATTTATCAACTAGGCCTTTAATCTTTTCATCAGAGTCATTTATATAATTGTAAAAGCTTGAAGCCCTGGCCCTGATCCCTGAGGCACAGCATCTCTTATACTTTTGTCAACCAGAAAATGACCCATTTTTGACTGGCTAGCTAACAGAATATAGCAATCATCTATCCATGCCATTATGTTACCCCGATACCATAATTTTTTTTTATTTCCTACAATAACCTTTTGGTGTGGCACCTAATAATAAAATACTTTCTGCAAATCTGTGAATGAATATAATTTGCAAACAAATTTGTGCCATCCCTAAAATAATCTATTTCTATCCTAATGTCTCAGTTAGCTCTCCTTCATTGCCTGTAACTCAAGTATTCCAGTCCATTCTTGACTAATCTTCCATATTTAACCTCCACAAACTTTGGGCCATTGAAGGCTCTATTGCTAGTCTCATAACCTGCATCAAGTCCAGATCTCCATCATCATGAACGTGCTACCACATTTGCTTGTGGCCAAGCAATGGCCTGGTTCTGAAAGTCTCAACCTTGTTTTCCGAGTTTCATTGTTTCTGACATCTATAATCTCTTCCAATCCCAAAACACTCTCTAGATATCTACATTCTTATTTCTGAAGGCTCATCTAGATTATCCTGATTTTCGTAGCAGTTGCTTTGGTAGCTGTGCCTTCAGTTGCCTCGAACCAAATCTCGGGAATGTCCTCCCTATACATCACCACCACCACCACCACCACCACCACCACCACCACCGGTCAGTTGCACTGCAGAACTTTACCAAAGATCCTTACACAGCACCTTCCAAACTTATCCTTCAAGATAGAAGTGGTCATAAGGGCAGTATTACTGATGCATGGTAATACCACTACCTGCAAGATCCCTCAAAGTCACTCTTAATCCTGACTTAGAAATATATCGCTGTTCCTTTCCTGTTGCTGGGTTGAAGTCCTGGAATTCTCTCCCAAAGGACATTGTGGGTCAACCTACAGCATGTGGACTGCAGCTTGCTACCATCTTCTAAAGGAGAAAGTGAGGTCTACAGATGCTGGAGATCAGAGCTGAAAATGTGTTGCTGGAAAAGTGCTTTTCCAGCAACACATTTTCACCATCTTCTAAGGGGCAATTAGGGATAGACAGTGAATCCTGGCCAACTAGTCATGCCATTTCCCATGAGTGTACTTTTTTTAAAAAAAAGTTCCTTGCTTTCCTTTTTAGAAAGCTGCTTAAAACTAACCCATTTTTGTCATCTGACCTAATTCTTTGTGTGGCTCTGTCATGCTTTGTTCTATAATACTCCTGTGAAATGCCTTGGATGATCATTGTGTAGCATGTGTAGTGTTGTCTATATAATCAAGTGTCGAATTCCTTTTTTTTTACTTCAAAGTTGACCTCCATAGAATTGTAAACATGTAAGTTCAGGAGACTATCTGTCTGTAAACCATTTAAAATTACAAATCTTTTAATGGTTTCATAGATTGTTAATTGTCAGGAGAGCAGATCTTTCCCTTTCTGGAATTCAAGGAGAAAATTATAGGATACAAAAAAGTATTTGATTCTGGATGCTTTCTGACATAATTTTAATGAAGAAATTTGTTTCTAACTTTTTTTTAACTTTGTTCCCCAGATTCTTTATAGTTTTTTATTGCTGAAAAATCAGATTTTATTTAACAGAATATTATTTATACTAGGATAACCGATTTGTGTTTTCATTGAGGAAAAATCTCCCATAATTTATAGATCAAAGTGACTGGGAGAATGAGGAGTTGAAGGAAATTTAGTATTAGTAAGATGATACTGGAAATATTCATGGGGCAGAAAGTGTGTGTTGGAGGAAGTGTTAGGGAGGAGGGAAATGAGGATTGTGGTAGAAGTGGAAAGAGACAGTGTAGTGTGCTGATATACACTGCAAATAGCTGAGGCCCAAGGACTAATTCTTGCAGTACCCCACAAAAAGATATTTAATGAATCAAATGAGATTTTTTTTTAAAAAACAAAAATCAACCAATAGTGAGATCACTATTACCATGATCACCATTAGAGGACTAGCTTTTAAATCCAAATCTTTACGGAATTTAACTTTCTTCATATGTCACAGTGGAATGTGAACCCATGATCCCAAAACATTTTCCTGGACCTCTGTTTGACCAGTTCAGCAACATAATCACTACACTGTCTCTTTCCACTTCTACCACAATCTTCATTTCCCTCCTCCCTAACACTTCCTCCGACACACACTTTCTGCCCCATGAATATTTCCAGTATCATCTTACTAATACTAATTTCCTTCAACTCCTCATTCTCTCAGTCACTTCGATCTATAATTATGGGAGATTTCTTATACCTTCCTCAATGAAAACTGAATAGCCTACTGTTGCGTCTTTGTTCCTAAATGCAATGAGATAACTTTTGTTTATTAGTTGGCATATTATCTCTGCATTAGAGCTAATGATAGAGCTTCATAGTCTCTCTTAGATAATATGTGAAAATCCATTTTGTATCCATTGTTACTTTTTTGTGGTTAATTTGACTTTTAAAAAATCATCATAAATAATTGAAATAATGCAGTGCTGTAAAAGTTTAGTGATTTTAAAAATACTAATTTTAGTGCTTTTGAACAGGATTAAACTCTAATTATTTCATGCAGCTCAGCTGAGAAAACCAGTACACGGATTCATCTGTGATTTTCAGATAGGCTTATTCAGACCTGTTATGATATACCTCATGGAGTAGGTGGGTCTTAAACTTTTTGGTGTTTTGCCCCAGCATTAGGGTTATTGCTACCACTTCATAAGAGCCCCCAACTGCCATAGAAATTCACTGAGAGGAGACTTTGGGAGGCTGGGAGAAAGAAAACCAGCAGAAGCAACACAGCTATTTGCAGAAATGTGAAATGCAGATAATCAGGTTTCATAACTTGCCTGTCCATGTGACAGTAGAATATGTAGTTTGATAGATGTGTGGTATATCTTTCTATCCTAGAAACATTGTTCTAGAACCCTTTTTTTATTTTGAAAATTGTGCTTCAGGTCCCACATTTCTTTCTGTAATAATGTTGGTAAATGACTCTCCAATCTCTAAGGATTAATTGTGTTATGTTTCTTCACATGTGTAAGACTTAGTTTTCATTGTTAGAATATGTTGGAACCTGGTGGTCACATGGGTGTATACAGTGGCTCTTAAAATGTTGAATGGAATAATCTTTGAATTGAACTTGTACATAGAGTATCGAGAACAGAAACATGGCATTTATTCCAACTAGTCTATAACTGTATTATGTTCCACATCAGCCTGCTCCCAACCCTTTTGATGTGACTGTATCGGAATATCCATGTATACCTTGTTCCCTCCTGCTTATCTTGGTGTCCCTTTAAATATTTGAATACTTTTGTTTGAACTATCCCTCATGATAGCATGTTCTACACTTTGCCTCTGTTCAGGTAATTAAAGTTCTCTTTATTATTTAGTTTATTAGTAACTAGTTCAGTTCATGACCTGTATTTTTAAAATCCACCAAACCAGTTTTCAAAAAGAAACCAGATACTATCATTTGCATCAAGGAAATCTCCAGCTCATCTGTTCACTGCAGCATGAGCTTGTGGAATTGCAGAAATGACAGGATGAATGTCATCTGTCCTCCAGTCCTGGATGTTTTTACCATTTGTCATATGTCCTCTGGTCCTTTTGTGTTACATCATTTGTCCTTCAATTCCCATCCTCCCACTGACAGGTTGGGAGCTTCTCTCTACTATCGGCAGCCATTTGTCCAAAAAATTCAGTTAGATTCCTGAACATTAGTTTGGTTGCACTTAGAATTTCAGCATATCTATGTATATGTTATGTAATGGCAATTACTAAAAAGTCTTCATCGTGGTGGGATCAGACTTGCCTATCTACACTTTTTCTGAATAACAAACTTTGGACTAGTTGGTACCAGGCATTTATCTAAGTTTTTTTCAAGGATACTTCTTATGAAGAATGTCTCTCTGTGTCGAGAGTTGACTCCCTATAGGAATCTAATTTCCTGTTGCTTAATACACTGAAGCTAAAATTATTGTATGTGCTTATAATTACCTAAAGAATCTTGGTTAATGTTAGTGTACTTTCTCCCCTTCCTTCCATAATAAATAACAAGTTTTAAGTTGGCTTGCTACATCTGAGCTTCCCTTATCAGATGTCTGACGTCTGCATTCCTTCACTCTTTCCCATTACGATCGTCTATGAGGCACTTCCTTATGGTGTTGCCACATGCATGAAGGCCATGATTCTGATTGTGGAAACTGCTGAGTTCAACTAACCATTTTCTTCAGCCATCTTAAGTTAGCTATTTCATGTTACCTTCAGCGTAGGCAGCTCCAGCACATACAATGAGATGCTGCATGAATATTTTGGGAACAATAAAGAGTGTTCCTGCTACTTAGCTAAATGGTACCTAACTTGTACTATCAGTATGTAAATTTTATTCAATTAAAAGTATTTCAAATTAAAGCTTTAGTTGTTGTTATCAAGATGACAGATTCTACAAAAACAACTTGCAAATTGAGAACTTCGTGTGCACTGTGGTGGTGTTAATATTCTATGTATAATGAATTAGCATATAGATGTATAGTTTATATTTTCTACAACTTCTTTCAAAAAAAATGAGAGCGCACTTCTGCTAGTTATCAACACAGTGGCACATGATTAGACTTAATAGCATTCATGTTTATTATAATAATTGGATTTTTCCTAGTCAGTGGAAGTACCAGTTGAAAAGTTTGGCCCTCTTCTTACATTTTTAGCTAGGAACTAAACAGCAGTTGAAACAGACAAACACTTTTAGATTAGCTGTAAGTATACCGAACAAAATTGCATAAAATATTCAGATAAATCATTGGGCGGCACAGTGGCACAGTCGTTGGCACTGCTGCCTCACAGCGCCAGAGACCCGGGTTCAATTCCCGCCTCAGGCGAGTGACTGTGTGGAGTTTGCACGTTCTCCCTGTGTCTGCGTGGGTTTCCTCCAGGTGCTCCGGTTTCCTCCCACAGTCCAAAGATGTGCGGGTCAGGTGAATTGGCCATGCTAAATTGCCCGTAGTCTTAGGTAAGAGGTAAATGTAGGGGTATGGGTGGGTTGCGCTTCGGTAGGTCGGTGTGGACTTGTTGGGCCGAAGGGCCTGTTTCCACACTAAGTAATCTAATCTAATCATTTGAGCATTGGTGTTCCACACAAGCTTCCCTGTCTATTTACTTCATACCATTTCATCAACATGTACTACTTTCCCTATCTTCATTATGAACTTAATATTAAAACATCAGTGCTATCTTTAGCAACTGCTGCTTATGGTTTTCTGGAAAAAAATACTCTGGTCAATACAGGAGAGCTGATAATGTAAGGAAAATGGAAAACAAATATGACGTGGCCAGTTTCTGAAGTTATTAAACACAATAATGAGACATCAAGGATGTCAGGTGCCCAAGTGGAATATGAGATGTTGGCTTTTGAAATTGTTGTGCCTCCTTAGAACATGGAACATGTAGGCCCAGGACAAAAACGTTAACATTAGAGCAAGGTGGTTTATTGAAATGGAATGGAACTGGAAGGATAAGGCCATTCCTACAGACAGAACTTAGATGTTCCATAAAACACTTGCCTAGTCTGTTTTTAGTTTCAACAGTGTAAAGGAGACCACGTTGTGGGCAGTGAATGCTGTAGATTAGGATGCAAGTGAAAAGCTGCTTCATCTAGAAGGTGGCTGCAAATGTGTTGCTGGTCAAAGCACAGCAGGCCAGGCAGCATCTCAAGAATAGAGAATTCTACGTTTCAAGCATAAGCCCTTCATCAGGAATAAGAGAGAGAGAGCCAAGCAGGCTAAGATAAAAGGTAGGGAGGAGGGACTAGGGGGAGGGGTGATGGAGGTGGGATAGGTGGAAGGAGGTCAAGGTGAGGGTGATAGGCCGGAGTGGGGTGGGGGCGGAGAGGTCAGGAAGAGGATTGCAGATTAGGAGGGCGGTGCTGAGGAAGGAGATGTGGCTGTGGTAGCGGGTCTGTTTGAGAACGTGGCTGAAGAGTTTCTGTGCAGAGGAGATGACCTGGGGGGTGCAGTGAGAGAGGGACTCACTGAAATCCTTGTAGAGGGAGGAAGAGAGCTTCTTCAAGGAAGGCATCCTTGTAAGAGGATTCGCAGTAGGTTAAAATCTTCGAGTAAAAAATGAGGTCTGCAGATGCTGGAGAAGGTGGGTTTGGGTCCTAGGACAGTGAGGAGGGAGCAGGCAAATTAGAAGGTGCTATGGTGAGTGAGGAAGCATTTGAATGTTGGAGGAGTGGACGAGGCAGCCAGCTGAGGTGCAGGAAATGTTGGAGAATGATCATTTGAGTGTGGAGACTATTGGTTTGAAAAGCAAAGGTAGGGAGAATCCCCTCATTCTGGAATGAGGTGAAGGGGTGACTGCAAAATTGCAGGAAATAAGTCTGACAAGAGTAAAGGCCCTGCAGCCGCTATAAGGGTGAATCCTTCCTTAAGGAAAAAGGTGATAGCGGAGGTAACCACGTGGGAGGTGGCATTATCAGAACGGGTGAGATGGAGAAACTCCGAATGGAAAGGAATCCTTGCAGGAAGCAAGGTATAAGAGTTGATATAACTGTGCCTTCCACTTGCCTTGTATAATTAGAGTCTTGTTTATGTTGCATTTAGAAGAGGACCAATTCTCTCCCTTTCACATTTTACTTTACACCCATTTTTATTTTCTTACCCACCATTAACAGTCCCTTAGTTTTTTTGCACTGGGACTTTACCTCTGTCAAAAATATAACAAAAACCCATTTTTCAAAGTAGTTTTAGTTCTGAAGAAGAGTCATCCCAAATTGAAAAAGTTATCGGTTTCTCCTTCCACAGATGCTGCTAGAACTGCAGAGGTTCTCCAGCATTCTCTTTATTTGCTTCCTCCAAATCTGCTTAGTCTTGGCAGGCTTTTGGCCAAACCAGATAAACAAGCACCTATTCAAAACAACCCCAGCAGGTTTCACAATAAAACAAGCAGTTATAGTGAGTCATGTGATTTCTGGCAAGCCTTCAAAATATAAGCCCTCCAAAGCAGGATTAAGTAAAGGAATTTTCATAACAATCACTAAGATTGAAGCCCATTCAGTAAACTATTCTAGAAACTTCCTTGTGTTCTTCAAGACCAGTGGATTATAGGTCCAATCTATTTCAAACCTCCAAATAATTGCACTCCTAATTCTCTATTCGCCCAACAGTGGCCACTGCTCCCATCTAATTGGCCAGCAACCCTCTTAAGGTAAGACTTCTTTTCAAAACAAGAGCACAATTTCTCACCCTAAAACAATGAATGCTGTTCTCACTATTACATATCTGCTTGGTAGCTGTTGGGTTTGTTGGCGGACTTCCCTGTTTTTTTTTGCCATAGAGCAGGGATCATGGTGCACTATAAAATCCAGCTAATTGTTTCTGTATCAGCAAGCTTAGAATACAAAAACAAAGAAAAAGGTCCCATTTAATCAACATTTTTCCTGAGTTTCTTCCTATCTAATCATGCTCTATGTGTCCTTAATATTAACCTGTTTCATATAACTATGAAGTTTAATTTTCAAAAAATTTGATACAGCTATAATTTGAGACTTATTTTAGGGTCTGTTCTTAAATTTGCACCCTCCTTTATATCTTGCTTACAAATGAATGTAGTCTATCTTCCAACCTTACCTATTGTTTATCTTCTTCAAAACATGCTGCAAGATTAACAAGGATGTTGCCAGGGTTGAAGGGTTTGAGCTATACGGAGAGGCTGAATAGACTGGGGCTGTTTTTCCTGGACCGTTGGAGGCTGAGGTTTATAAAATCATGAGGGGCATACATAAGATAAACAGGTAAGTTGGATAAAGCTCTTAAGTGTAGTGGAATCAAGGGGTATGGGGATAAGGCAGGAACAGGATACTGATTGAGGATGATTAGCCATGATCATAATGAATGGTGGTGCTGACTTGAAGGGCAGAATGGCCTACTCCTGCATCTATTGTTTATTGTATTTTCCCTGGTGTGGAGGAGTCCAGAACTAGAGGGCATAGATTCAGGGTGATGAGGGCAAAGATATAAAAGGGACCTAAGGGCACCTTTTTTTCATGCAGAGGGTGGTGCATGCATGGAATGAGCTGCCAGAGGAAGTGGTGGAGGCTAGTACAATTACAGCATTTAAAAGACATGTGGATGGGTATATGAATAGGAAGGAATTAGAGGGAAATGGACCAAATACTGGCAAATGGAACTAGATTAGGTTAGGATAACTGGTCAGCATGGACAGTTGGACCAAAGGGTCTGTTTCCATGCTGTATATCCCCAAGATTCTAACTCCAATGAAGAGAAATCCGAGCTGAGCATCACATTGTAATTGTAACCTCTTATTCCTGATATAAGTGTAAATGTATCTGTGCTTTACTTGCTCCATTGCCTATGCATTCTTATAATAACATGCCCAAACTTGTATAATGTTCCATTTGTGGCCCAAATAAAATTCTGTAAAATTATGACATTATTCCCTTTGTGTTTTATGTTCTGTGACTCTAGATGTAGTACTAAGGATTCCATTTCTTGTGACTTTGCTTGCATGCACTAGTAATATAGTCTCTGTGGCACTAAGATCGCTTTTTACATCTGCATCATTTTTCCTATTTTCAAAATGTTAAATAAATGTTAACAGTTTTACTAAGTACCAGCATCTATTGCATGCCTATGTCCACGTTGAGAAATAGAAATATTTGATTATCTGGTGTTTCCTATCTCAGTTGTGTTTTTAGATATTTCTTGACTTTCATCATAACTATTTCTATTACTCTCAGTGCCATGTACAAAATAATTTGCTGCATAACAGATTGAGTTCAAGGGCTGCGTGGCCATGGTTTTGAAATGCCTATCTAACGTGCTTCCTATCACTCAAAAAAAATTATCCAATTGCTGAGGTTCAAGTTTTAAGAAGAACAGCTCCCTATTATAATTTGAGTCAGCCCTATTGTTTCCACATCTATGGCTACTGCCTTTACCAGGCCAGATTAACAGTCTCTTGTCTCACCTTATCACTGCCTAAGTGGAAATCTTTACATTTAACTGTAATTTATGAACAATAATTCACTTACAGCCAAAGTTAAAAACATGATAAAAGTCATACTGGTGATTCAACAACAGAAGCATGTCAGATATTCTGTTCTATGATAGCTTTTCAGTTTTCCAAATGGCTTTATTGTTTCGATAATATCTGTTCAGTTAATCTAATAGAAAAAAGGTACGCAACTTTTAAAATTATGTAAAACCAAGACTTCCTTTAAACTTGTAATGATAATAACAGATGTAAAACTGAAATCATCAGCTGACAAATAATTCTATTATAATTTTGTGGCTGTCCTGAAATTTATTTTTCAATTTCTGCTTTCATTCAGGTAAAAGGTAACCAGAGAACAGAGCATTTTCCACTTTTAGTATCTACAGTAAGAATTAAGTATTACCTCAATAGCAAATAGACTTAATCTGTTCAAAGGCATTGCATTATTTAGATAATAAAGCACCTTCACACTTGCACTTCAAAAGCTGAAAAAATTTGTTTTGATTTAATTGCAGGTAAATGCAGACAGTCTTAAGAGGGTGCCCTGCAAGAAAACCAAAGCTGTAGAGTAATATAAAGAAACTACCTACATCTTGATATACCAGAATGAGCTCCAAGTCTGTGTGTTGTGCGCGATTGTAAGTTAGTGTAATTTTGTAGCTCTAATTTCTTGAAAAATGCACTATTTTAATAAGGTAAAGCTTTTGATTCTGATAATAAATGTAAATTAAAATTGAGAATGTATTTTTTTAATTCCTTGCTAAAACTGAGAATTATCTTTTTTTTAAGGTTGCAAATTCTCGACATTTCTTTTGTACTTGTGAATGCTAATCTGAGTTTAAACAGAAATAATCTGGGAGATAGAGTTTTTGCTGGTTTAAAAAATCAAATCTGTTCCTGAGTCAAACTCCAGCCCCTTTTTAAAATTGCAATCAGACTCCTATAATAATAGTCTAGTGATGGGAATCGTAAAAAAAAAGAACTGGTGGCTAAAATTAGATCTAGAGGTAATAAGATTTCCTTGGCAATATAAATTGTTACTGTGGCTTGGAGCCCTATGAGAAGGTATTGGTACTGTATAGTAATTTGTTTAAAATGATTTTTTTCTGTCATGTCAATATTGTAGATAATGTGTATTATATAAGCATTAAATATTAGCATATGTTTTGTACAGAATATACACTATATGAACAAACTAGGCAAATGTTTACAAACTAACTACCTGAAGAGAATTCCTTTTATTTATTTCCTACATTTCTTTCCTTTTTTTTCAAAGCAGCATAGAAATTTGAAAGAATTTTTGCTTAATGTTGATCAGTGCTTCACAATTACATTTCTATAATAGTTTATAGCTTTTTGATAAATGATGATCGTTCAGTACTTTTTGAGTAGGCGCACCATTTCAAAATATGTTTCAAAGTGACATCTTGAGTTTTATGCCCACTGTGCAACAATCCCCACCACAGGCAGAGAAAGGATGCAGGTCCTAGAACTTGCCCTAGGTGGAACAGGAATCAAACTCCATGTTGCCCAGAGTTATGGATAGTGACGGCAGAAGCTCTAATTTAATCCCATCACATGACTGACACAGAAATGTTTTCCATTCTTGCTGCCTGCCATTGTTTGGAAGGATTTTGAAAGTTGACGCTCAACCTGTTTGGCCACTTTATGAATACACCTTCCTTGGCCATCAAATCCCTGGACTGAGACTTGAACCATGACCTGCAGGCTCAGAGGCAGGAATGCTACCCACTGCTCCACAAACCATCTCCTATCGGATAAAGCAGCTTTTTTAAAAAATAAAATAGAATACTGACAAATATAATGTTTTGACTCTTGTAAATTAAAGCCACACTTATTTGTATCCACTACATTTCCTTGGTGTCTTCAGTTCAGGTTCCTAATGAGAATTGTATTTGAGGCTTTGATTTTATTCAAAAAAGCTTTTCTTCCACCTATTCTTAAATAAACAGTTTTCTAGCTTCAAGCCCAGTGACCATGCTAGTACTTATCAGATCACATCTGAAATCCTTTGTTTGTACAACAAGAGCGTAGAAAGTGTAAGTCCAGAAAATTTCGATGAATTCAGGGATTTGGTGCAATTTTCTAAATTATCCTCATTCATCTGGTACTGAGATCTTCACGTTTAATAATTAAGATATGGCTGTAGAGCTTGTAATAATTTGCTACTCTCAGACCTACCTTTTGAACAGGTCAGTTAAAGTGCTTCCTAGTTTAGGTTACTCCTCTGCTTCACGTGGGCAGCATGGTAAGTGGGTCCCTGGCACTGCTTCCTCAAAGTGCCAGGGACCCTGGTTTGATTCTAGCCTTGGGTGACTGTGCAAACTCCACACAGACATTGTCCCTGTGCCTGTGTGGGTTTCCTCCAGATGCTCTGGTTTCTTCCCACAATCCAAAGATGTGCAGATTAGGTAAACTGACCATGCTAAATTGCCAATAGTGTTCAGGGTTAGTAGAGTAGGTGCATTAGTCGGGGTAAATATAGGGTAAGGGGAATGGGTCTGGGTGGATTACTCTTTGGAGAGTCAGTGACTTGTGGGGCCGAATGGCCTGTTTCCACACTGTAGAGATTCTTCTTTTTTTAAAAATACCTCCATCCTCAGCTTCGTATGATAAGAATCCAGTTAAAACCATTATTTTTCTAGATCATTGAATAGTGACAGCAACATATTGTGGCATTTAAATTATACCTCTGGATGTCCCTAAACTTCCCAGAGTTCAGAGGTGTTGATCCAGTTCAGCACAAGCTCTTGAACTTACATTAATATTGTTTAATAAAGTCTTCATCACTTGTAATGCAATAGATCCACCAAATCTGGAGCAAACAGGTTTCCACTTATAGCTGTTTGTCTTTAATTAACAATTCTTCATCTGTTCTATATTTTAAGAAGAAAGTCAGAAGAATTCCCATTTTTTTTTAAATGACATTTTTGTTTGTCCAGCTAATTAATTACCTTTATAATCACACTTGTGTTCTGTAAGTGAACTCATCCCTGATTGAAGGGCCGCCTTTTACCTATTTATGCACTAATTATTCAACTTTGGATTCTCTAATTCTGTATCTTCGTATTTATTTGGCTGCTAGGATATTTGCTGATTGCTGTTCTGTTGCCAGAGCTTCATTAAATAGGTATACACCTACCTTTTTCTCATTTAAGTGAAAGAGTGCAAATGGAAGCTTTATAGGATGTGATATTCACTCGAAGGATATATTAAAATGCTATGCCATTGACTTAGACTGAAAGCATTTCTTAAGCCACTAAGAATAGTTAAATATGTAGTGAAAATCAATTTTGTTTTAATCGTAGATTCAGGCATTTTTAAAAAAAAAATAATTGATGCTAATCATTCTTCGTTACAAAGTATTTATGACCGTGTTTCACCCACCAAATCGTAATATCCAGAATTAGGGACATGATGCCAATTTGAAGCTAATACATTTTTATAAAGCACCACTGTAATTTCTTTGCTTTTGCACTCCATTCCCCCATTAAAGAAGCCCAGGATCCCACATGTCTTATTCGCCACTTCCTCAAGCAGCACAACAATTTTGAAAGTTTGTGTACGGATAGATTCAGGTCCTTCCTTCTGTCATATGCCACTGTTTGAATTCAACATTAGATTTTATTGAAACAGAATGACTCTTGAGTAGTCTTAATTGACCTTTATTTCTTCCAGGCCATGTAACCATTTTAAGATAAACAAGAATAAGCTCTGATCCCATTGCTGCATCAGACAACTTAGGATGACTCCTTCTCAGAATCTGTTCCCAGTGCATTTGAGCTGGTAGCCTAGAGCATTATGCACCTGTGTGGTTTGATGTAAATGAGCAAATGACTTCGGTGAAACCAATTAAATCCTGTTTAACTGTATTTCCCAACTTATTCAGTGTCCTATTATCATCATCTCAGCCCCTGAATTCCTTTTCGCAGTATAATACTACCACATAAGTGATTAACTTTCTTAAGGCTTCTGTGCTCCCTCTCTCATTTCCAGGTTAAAGGTGCAATAACAGAAACAAAATGCTGGAGAAACACTCTAATCTGGCAGCATCCATTAGGAGAGGAGCAGAGTTAATGTTTGAAGTCCAAAGATGACTACAGAATTATTCCACAGATGAGTTTTTGGACTCGACATTAACTCTGTTTCTCTATCCACGGGTGCTGTCAGATCTGCTGAGTTTCTCCAGCACTTATCATTTTTTTTTAGATTCGAGTATCCACTGCATTTTGCTTTTACTAAAAGGTGCAGCAAATTCTGTTACTATTCTCAGGTTTGTGTTGGAATCTGAGTCACTCTGAACCCTAATAAATTGCTTACTTTTAAAAATGCATTTTGTCTATAGAATAGTTAAATTGTCACCAGTCTGTTTGTTACCTGAAGGTCCTCAAGTTTGTAAGTTTCGAACACTTCAGTGACATGAATTTGAATGCAACAAGTTAATTCCATGTATTTACATGTGGTGCTCCACCTAGTGGTGGTTATGGCCACAAATGCAGCCTTTTAATTTGATGTGCTGTGATGGCAAAAGGTTAAACTTGTGCTCAGCACGTTTTGCTGCAGCATCGGTAAAGTAATATTTTGACCAGTTTTGTTTTGTTTAGAAGTCTTTATTGACTTTCAATTTCAATTAAGCTTGTGATATCAAAAAGCCGTCCATACTTGGTAGCTATTCTATAGATTTCTGCATGTCTTCTCCTTTCTAGATGCTCAATTGCTCGCAGTGTTAAAGGTTAGCCTTAAAGTTCACGTTCCTATATAAATAGCTAATTAGTAGGCAATGAATTATATCCTATTTTTAAAAAATGGCTGTATATGTAAGGATGATAATTTACCTTATTTTGTGTGGAACACCTCTTTATTGTATTGTGAAGATGCACAACTAGCCAGAAACCTAAATATTTGGTGCCTTTGACAAATTTCACTGAAGACAAATTGTTTTTTCTTGTGCAAATTGGTTACAGTGTTTCCTTCAAAATAGCAGTAGCTGCACTTCATAAAGTACTTCATTGTTTGAAAAGAAATGAGATCATGAAGATGCTTTACAAGTAAAAGTCAGTAGTTTTTTGCCTCCCAAGAAGCCATTTTGGTTGCTATTCTTTCTTAACTATTCAAGGAAGTGTTTGCATTTCAGACTCCTTAAGCAAACACCATTTTGTAATTTCACCAACATGCAAACATTTTCTTTCAGCTCTTAACCTAGAGTTCTAGTTGAACATAACATGAGAATTTCGTAAAAAAAAAAATTTGTGCCAGCTCATTGTTAAAAATAGGTTAAGCTTTATACATTGTTTTAGCCTCTTTCAAACCAGAGTGGTTGTTTTTACAACTAAAATATTTGTAACACAACTATTGAACATATTTTTAATTTTTAAAACTGTAAGATTGAAACTAGCTATTGAAAAATGTTCACAATATGTTAACATTACTTTTAAATTCTGTTTTACTCATGGGTAACATTTATGTGAAATTTTGTGCTGTCTACAAATGATTTCTGTAAACTTTTAATGCTGTGTTTGGCATTTGGAGGAATGTATTAAACTGAATACTTGGTTAATAAATCATATTTAAAACACTTCTAGCATTTGTGGCAATCTTGCATTTTTTTTCTACCCCACAAATGTTGATTGTACTTGAGTCTGTGGATGCTGTATCAACTGTTGAAAATGCATTGAATCTTGAATGATTGATTGTGACACAATCACTGCTAGTTTAGCAAGTTGGTGATCTATGGTAGACTGTTAGGAAATTACTGTCATTGAAATAATTTAAATTGAGGTCATTATGGGTAACCATTCATCTGTTGTAAACACTGCTGTGTAGCAAGAAAAGCGAAAGATCTGCTATTGTTTTTGGTTGAATTGGATGGTGATTTGCCTCCCTTCACAATTGAAAGTCCTAAAATTTCATGTTTTAATTTAGTATTAAGACCAAAAAAATCTAGATGTTAAATAAAAAGAATCAAAGCAATGTGCTAAGTATATTGTGGTGAGAGTTCAGCTTTCAACTGTAATTGAAATTTCACTGGTTAGAGTTCACTTCAAGCTTCTGCTAAATTTTCATAATCACAAAGGAAAATCTGCCATGCATCAATACACAGCCAAGTGGCCAATGATCTAAGCAACTAGGCCCAACATAAAATTGGCTAAACATTTTCTGAAAGGAAGACCTGATGCCTTTTTACATTGCATAGTTTACCAAGGGTTGAAAGCTAATGAGGACCACTGCAGACCTGTTCTACATATGGAACAGAGATGTTTGACCTAAATGGGAGAGTTATAACCTGAAAGCCATTAAAGAGGTAGTCAGCCAGAATAATAGGGAAAGACATAGTTTGTGTATTCCCCAGTATTGGACAGATTCCTAGGCAACTTGAATTAACCAAATTTTGTAAAGAAAATTAGTGCACCTAAGATGACCAGGCCTCGCTTCATTGTTGTTGTGACCTCTGCCCTGTGATTCCATTGGCTGAAGGCAAAGAACACATCAGGTTTCCCTTCTTATACCCCTTTGGTGGCATTCCCTCCATGAAGGAGGAGAAAGTGAGGACTGCAGATGCTGGAGACCAGAGTTGAAAAATATGGTGCTGGAAAAACACAGCAGGCCAGGCAGCATCCGAGGAGCAGGAGAATCGACGTTTCGGGCATAAGCCCTTCTTCAGGAATCCTGAAGAAGGGCTTATGCCCGAAACGTCGATTCTCCTGCTCCTCAGATGCTGCCTGGCCTGCTGTGTTTTTCCAGCACCATATTTTTCAACTCTGGTCTCCAGCATCTGCAGTCCTCACTTTCCCTCAGTGAAGACTTGGTCAGCGAAGACTCCATGTGAAACCCACCTTTTTGTACCAAGACGACCCTCCATGCATCCATCAATTGAATCCAGTAGCCCAAACAATTTCACCACAGCATGTAGCATGTGTGTTTTTTCAGGCTGTCAGCTTATTTTGGGGGGGGCGGGGTGGAAATTAATTTCTTGTAAGAGTTCTTTCTTTAATTTGTAAGTGTCTTAATGAAAGTAAGTTTAAACCAGTCCTTTTGTTTATCTCATAGTATGAGCACCTGGGTGAACACATTTTGAGGAATAAACTGGTTGAAGTATCTGTAGAGAATATTTCACAGTAATAAAATGATTGGGTGGGTCAATAATAATATATAACAATTATTACTATTTAAAAAGTAGTACTTGAAACAGTTAAGGTTAGTAACCTAGTTTAATTTTATTAATTCAGCTAAAACTGAGATTATTGGCAAAAAGTGACCTTTGGTAAGGGTGCAAATTACCTACCTATGAGTAAATTGATTGAAAATCAGATGTACTGAAGAATTTAAGCATTTCATTGAATAATGCCATTTAATTTCTCAAAGTGTATTTAATCTTAAAATGTGCCTTCTTGCGGCTGAGAAAATAATTCAGATTTGAAGAGCTTTATTCAACTTTGAACTTCATAGGATAACCAGCCATTTGGATACATAACTAGCTCAAAAGTCGGAGACAGAGGGTAGTGGTGGAGAGTTGTTTTTCCGGTTGGAGGCCTGTGACCAGCGGTGTGCCACAAAGATTGGTGCTAGGTGCACTGCTTTTTGTCAATTATATAAATGGTTTAGTTGTGAATATAGGGGGTATTGTTAGTATGTTTGCAGATCACACCAAAATTGGTGGTGTAGACTCAGCCAAGAAAGTTATCTCTGAGTACAATGGGACTTTTGATCAGATGAGCCGAGGAAACTTAGTTTAATTTAGATAAATGCAAGGACCTGCATTTTGGTAAGGCAAATTAGGGCAGGACTTGCACACTCAATGGTAAGGTCCTGGGGAGTATTGCCAAACACTGAGACCTTTGAATTCAGGTTCATTGTTCCTTGAAAGTGGAGTTGCAGGTAGAAAGGATAGTGCAGAAGGTGTTTGGAAAGCTTGCCTTTATTGGTCAGTGTATTGAGTATAGGGGTTGGGAGTCATGTTGTGGCTGTGCAGGACATTGGTTAAGCCACTTTTCGAACATTGTGTTCAGTTCTCGTCTTCCTGCTGTAGGAAGGTTGTTCTGAAATCTGAAAGGGTTCAGAAAAGACTTGCAAGGGTGTTGTCAAAGCTGGAAGGTTTGAGCTATAGGGAGAGGCTGAATAGGCTAGTATTTTTTTTCTCTGGAGCATTGGAGGCTAAGGGGTGATCTTATAGTGGTTTGTCAAATCATGAGAGGCGTGTGTGGGGTGATTAGAGTTATAGAGTCCTATAGATGTACAGCATAGAAACAGACCCTTTAGTTCAACTCACCCATGCTGACCAGATATCCTTATGTAATCTAGACCCAATTGCCAGCACTTGGCCCAGCCAAGGTCTTTTCCCCAGGGTAGGGGAGTCCAAAACTGGAGGGCATAGATTTAAGGTGAGGGGAATGATTTTAAAAGAGACTTAAGGGGCAACTTTTTCACGAAGAGAGTGATGCGTGTATAGAACGAGCTGCCAGACAAAATAGTGGAGGCTCATACAATTACAACACTTAAAAAGTATCTGGCTGAGTACATGAATAGGAAGGGTTTGGGGGATGTGGGCTAAATGCTGGCAAATTAAATTTAAGATATCTGGTCGACATGGATGAGTTGGACCAAAAGATCTGTTTCCATGCTGTATATCTCTATAACGTGTGTGTCCTGGATTGTGAGTTCCTGAAAGTTAATGTACAAGTGCAGCAAATAGTTTGCAATGATATGTTGGCCTTCGAGTACAAAAGAAAATTCGAGTACAAAAGTAAAAATGTCTCACTGCAATTATTTAAAGCCTTGATGAGATTACATCTAAATTATTATGTATAGTGTTAGATATTTCAGTTATGAAAGAATAAACCTGCCATAGAGGGAGTAGAATAAAGATTTATCAAACTAATTTTTGAGGTGGATGGATTGACCAACGAGGAACAATTATGTAGACAAGGCCTATATTGTCTGGTGGTTAGAAGAATGAGAAGTGATTTTGTTCGAGCATACAGAATTCTTACAGGGCTTAATAGTGGAGGCTCAGGGAAACTTACTCAAAGGACTGAAATGAGCAGACATTTCTTGATTTGGTGTTTGCAATTCTCTGTCCCTGGAGATTCAGGCTTATGTATTTTCAAAACTGAGCGTATTTCTGGAAAAAACAAGTATAGGTTTTCATCTTACATGCATGAAGACAATTTGCAGGAAAAGCAATTGAAGGGGAAAACCAATGTGTATAGTGTGTGCGCAAATGTTGGTTTCCCCCGATGGATTGGGATTTTTATGAATTAGCTTCAAGGAAAGTCTTTCTTTTTTATTAGCAATTCTCAAGTTCTGTACTACCAAGTTTCTTCAAATTCATTTTGTACAAATCATGGAAAATGGGGATATTGCAAGAAAATGATGTTGAGGTAGAAGATAAACTGTGATTTTATTGAGTGGTGACACAGGCCCAAGGGGCTGAATGACTTGCTTCTCCAAATTGCTTTGCTTTATGCAATTGGTGGAATTTCTCAATTTTGACATGGCCACTTTTCTAGTGCCATCTGTTTTGGGTGAAGTGAATCTTGAGCCCTTGTCAAGATTGTGAGAAATACAAGCATAGTGATTTTTTTTTGAGTAGAATTCTCCTACATTTTAAATTCCCAGATCCTTTGCATTGGTTAAACATTGATATTACAATGAAGATTCACTACAACCTTTCACCCATTCAAATGCTTTGTTTCCAGTAATGATTTTCATTGAATCCTCCTAATATTACTGAACATTTAAGCAGTAATAAGATCATAACCATATTTTAGTAGGGAAGATAATTACTTGAAGTGAGTATTTTTTTTTAAATTCCTTCAGCAATGTCTCATTCTAGTCCAAGTCTTGACAGTACAAATTTTCAACTGCACAACAATAACCAGCCATCAAAGCTTCTACAGGTGCATAAAATAGAAGGTTTGACTAAATCAAATGTTACAAGCAATGTCAGGAGAATTTATAATGCATTAAGAGATGGCAGTGAAGCTAAATTAATACTTTATTTGTTTTCACAAAATAAGATACCACTCTAAGCAACTCGGTCCAATGAGAATTTGCAAGAAATTAGCATTAGTAAGAAGATTGTGCTGGAGAAATAAATGAGCTGAAAGTTGACAAATGTCCAAGATCTGATTGCCTACATCCCAGAGTGCTGAAGGAAGTGGCATTAGAGATAGTCGAGGCATTGGTGATTGTCTTGCAAAATTCTGCAGATTCTAGAGTGATTCCTGTGGATTGGAAAGTAGTAAATTTCACCTTACTGTTGAAGAAAGGAGCAAAAGATAAAATGGGGAGCTACTGACTTGTTAATCTTGCATTAAGTAGTATAGGGAAAGTGCTGGAATCTATAATAAAAGACAAATAGATACCTGGTTGATAATGATCTGATTGGCAGAGTCAGCATGGATTTGTGAATGAAGAACTTTGATGAACTTGGAGTTCTTTTGAAGATGTTATTTACAAAAGTCATACAATAGAGTTAATGAATTTAGTATATTTTGATTTTTGGGAGACTTTTCCTAAAGTCCTCAAGACTGATCAGAAAAATTAAAATTAAAAAATAGTGGTTACTGTATTGGCATGCAGTAAGATTTGGCTAACAGACAGACAACAATGTAGGAGTAATAGGTTATTCTTAGATTGGCAGGATGCAACTAATGGGGTACCAGAAGAATCTGTATTTGGGACCTCAACTATTCACAATAAATATCGTGATTCGGAGTTGGGAACAAAATGTTATATTTCCAATGTTATATTTACGGATGATGGGCTAAGTAGGAGTATATGTCATGAGGATGATTTGAAGTAACTTCAGGGGGGATTTGAACAGACTTAGTGAGTGGGCAAGAGTATGGCAAATGAAATATAATGTGGAAAATATAAAGTTTATACTTTGATAGAAGTATGTGTGATGTATTTTTAAATGGTAAGAGGTTGGGAAGTATAGATGCACAAAGAATAGTTAGGTGTCAATAAGTTATATAGGTAAATAAGCTATAAAGAAAGCTAATCACATGTTAGCCATTATTTCAAGAGAATTTGAGTACAAGAGTTATGAAGACTTTCTCCAATTGCAGAGGGGTTTGACTAGCTTGTACCTGGACTAGTGTGTGCAGTTTTAGTTTCTTTATCTCAGGACAGCTTTGCCATAGGAGGAATGTAATGAAGTTTCACCAGACTTGATATCAGGATGGCAGGTCTGTGAAGAGATTTGGGCAACTGGGCTTATACTCCCTAGGATTTCGAAGAATGAGAAATGATCTCAATGAAACCTACAAACTACTTAAATGGATAGAAAGAGTAGAGACAAGTAAAGTATTTCCCTGGTTGGGAAGTCTAGAGCCAGGACGCAATTTGTTTTTGAAAAGTGGGGAAAAGCCACTTGGGTCCAAGTTGAGTAGAAATTGTTTTACTCAGAAGATTGTGAACCTTTTGGCATTTTCTACAACAGAGGGATGTGGAAGCTCAATCTTTGAGTATGTTTAAGTTACGTGTTTATGATTTCCAGTGGCGTACATAATGGGCATTATGTGAGTAAAAGGCAATGAAGCATTTGATCGGCCATGATTATATTGAATGCGGGTGCTGGCTCAATTGACTTATTGTCTATTCTGATTCCTGTGTTCAAACTCTCCTTAATCTTTTAACTTTGTCATGCAATAAAGATGTATTTAAAGTTATTAAAATGTTAAATGCACTACCGTCTCAACAATTATATATACAACATGAATGAAAGAAATGACCTAAGCTTAGTGAAACATAAATTTAATGTTTGCATAATTCTAAGTGTTGCTAAGTAGTAATTACACTGGTTATTACAATTGAAATATAATTATAGTAATTGTATCTTAAAGCCAAAACTCCTATTTATATAGATTTTTAAAAATGACCACTGATTTTAATATGAGCTCTTAATAAAACTAAAAATGTTTGTATATTGAACAAGTAATAAATTAATATTTTTATCATGTGAACCATAATTGGATTATTTTGCTGATTCAAGCAAAATTCTACCTAGCACATGAAATACCAAAGGTTTATTATAATAACACACTCTGATCATATGCTTCCAAGTCATTTTCACTTTTAAAAATGAAACAGCAGCATGGCTATGGACAATTTACCTTGACCCAAGATGGCTGCTGAGTTTCAGGTTTCATTCTGTGATTTCTGCACAAAGGATTAATCGTGTCTGAAAGTACTTCTGGAAAATTCTTAAAATGTAATTGTTCATGGTGAAGGTGCCTCCCTTGAAAGGGTGTATCAAGATGACTGCGTAAATTTCTCACACCTCATTTTTGGGAAGATGCAGGAATTAATAAATGGCATCCCAGCTTGAAAGTTCACAGCGGGAGCTGTAAAGAAACCAGTCAAATTGTACATGCGTGCACAAGACAATCATCTAATCTTATTTGTATAGCAATTATTCTGAACTAAATTATTCTGAACAGCCAGTAAAGATATTCACCATGTGACTTAAACTGGCTACAGAAAATGAATTTTACTATTCAAAGAACTAGACAAAGAAAAGTTGTTCTGGAAACTAACAAGAGAGATAATCACTCCACCCAATAAAAGTCCTGTTTAACAACCAGTCAGCTCGCGCAGTGCGAGATGAATTACTTTTATGAGGCCTACACTGGGCACATGTTGACTCAATCTGAATGTGAGTTGCATTTGTATTCTATTAATAATCCAGTTGCATGTTTCATTTTCTAGAACTCAAGAAAGGAGTGTGTCCATTGTGTTTACATTCCATGTTGCATGAATAAATATTTATCTTCTGATTTAACTAACTTACCAAAAGCCTGGTTAATGTTTAGTGTGGAAAATCACAACACTCAAGCGATTAAAACATTCCATCAAACAAACAGTTGATTGCAGAAAATCAAGACCTGAGGAGAATGTTGCTCTGACTGTGAAAAGAAACTTGAAAGTGATCTATAATATTTAAAAGGAAAGTGCTTTTATCATATGCCACATATAATAGGCTGTCGACTTTGAGTCTGTCTAAACTGTAACATAGACATGAGTGAATAGCATTTGTAAGTATTTCTAACTCATAATCTGCACTCCCTGGACACAGCACTTTCAATGGAAAGCATTTCATGGTGAGAAGGCAGAAGACTACTCATATCACCCACTGAAGGCAGGTTTGTAAGGAGCCATTATGTGTAATTCTACTGTGCAAACTATGCTGTCCATGTGACAACAGGCGATTAGCACAGTACAGGAAGGATATAATTAGGAGATTCACCCCAAAAATATTGCATAATCATTTTAAATCTAACGTTTTCATTTCAAATCAGTGTATTCATAGATAAAAGGATTTTAACTTTAACCCCACTTCCTTGCCTGTGTTGTAATCCTTGACACCCTTTGTCAATTAAAAATCTGTCAAAGTCAGCCTTGATATTTTCAATTACCCCACCTCCCATACTGGAGAAGAGAATCCCAAAGACAAATGACACTTAGCAAAGAAACTCCTTTTCCTCTCCACTTTCAAGGGGAGACCCTGATTAAAAACTGTACCCTGGAGTTCTAGATTTCCCCATAGGAGAAAACGTCCTCCAAGCATCCATTTAGTTAAGCTTCCCTCAAAGCATTTTATGTTACAATAAGATAGCATTTACTTTTCTAAACATGATTGAGTGTGCATCAACTTGTTCAACCTTTCCTCATAAAACCCATTTATTTGGCAAATCAGCCTAGTGACCCAAATCTGAATTGCTTCTCCGTACAACCATATTCTTTCTTAGGTTAGAAGAGCAACCTGTATACAATTCTCTTAGTGTGGTCTCACCAATTTCTTATATAGTTCTTACAGAACTTCCATGCTCTTCTATTTTATCTCTTTATCTCAAGATCAGTGTAGCAACTTCAGATACAAGGATCCTCTGTACCATAGAATTCTGCAGCCTTAATGTGAATAGTATTTTCTATTCTTCCTGCCATAGTGAGCAACTACATATTATCCTCCATCTGCAAAATGATTGTTCGCTCACTTAACCTATGTGTAAACATTTGCAGTTTGTTTGTATCCTACTCATAATGTGCTTTCCTATGTATCTTTGTATCATTAATGAATTTATTCTATAGTTTATTTCTTCATCCAAAACAAAATCCTGGGCCTCCCTCCTTAATAGCCCTATGAAACTGCAGCAGTTCAGAAGACAGCTAATTGCCACCTTCTCAAGAACAGTTAGGATGGGCAATGAATGCAGGCTTAGTCAGTGATGATCTCATTCCATGAATGAATAAAAAAAAGATGATAAATAATCGAGGCCCTTACACTGATGATCCTTGTGGCACCTCCAAAATCTATGCAATCTCTTATGTAAAAGTTCGTACTCTTGGGAGTTGGAACCACAAAAGAACGAGGGCAGTGCTTGAGACTTAAACCTCACTATCCCAGCACTATTTCCATCTAAGAGGCTGAACAGTAAAGAGGAGTTGCCAGAAAAAAACGCAGTAATTTAGAGGTGAAGTTTGGGCATTGCCCTCCCATCACCCACTTTTCTTCAGCACAACCCAAAACTAGGCTTTGTTGATCAGGCTAATTGAAACTTAAATGGGAAAGAAATGAATGTTTAACTAATAAACAAAAGTTCTTTGATGAATTTTGAAGAAATCAACAATAATTGCAGATAAAAAATATCAATTCTCTTTTTGATAATTCAGAAGTTGTTATGACATTGATGCTTATGAGATTGACATTGTAAGACGTGTTCACTTCACTTTGTCTCATTATGTAGATTGACAGATCTGGTTGG
The DNA here is from genome assembly GCF_020745735.1 of Hemiscyllium ocellatum. Lineage (NCBI taxonomy): Eukaryota > Metazoa > Chordata > Chondrichthyes > Orectolobiformes > Hemiscylliidae > Hemiscyllium > Hemiscyllium ocellatum. The sequence continues at coordinate 60,231,973 of NC_083402.1, forward strand.
TTTCATATTTAGTCTTTGGCAATGGCCTTTTCTACCACATGCCTTCCAAAATTGATTGAAAAGTAGGCATTTCCTTTGGAAAATACAGAAGGCCATGCCTTCGATATATTTGTTAGCTTTGAGTGTTCTAGTGATTGTATCAACTGTTAAGCTTGTACTTAGAACCTGTAAACATCAACCCATGAGGATAACTTCTGAAACAAAAACAAAAAAACAAAGTTCAGGAAAATCTCAAGAGATCTGGCAGCAGCTGTAGAGACAGAAGCAGAGCTAATATTTTGCCCGGTGACCCTTTATCAGAACAGGATTACTTATTACTAATAACCAAACTTCAGTATTCTGTTCATGCTGTCTTCGGCTGGTCTTGCAAATCTTCTATGGGAGTGGATGTAATCATTATTAATTTAGTTTGCTAGTTCTCCATCTAAAAACAAATCACTTAGTGAGCACTTCTCTCTGCCTCAGTTCACAAATTGGTCTCTGGATTCTATAGGCTTCTCTTTAAACTACATGTATTCTAGTCAAGAATGTTAAAGTTTAATCTGTCCCTGAATTGGTTTTCAAATGTGATCCATGTCTTTTAGTGTTTCTTTAACTGTTTAGCTATTATTCTTGATGTGTTAGATCTGTGTAAACCATCATTCCTAATTGCTAAGCAATGCTTGTTTTTTTCTGCATCAGACAAACCTGACTCTAGAATCCATACTTCAAAATGCTGTTTAAACATTTTACATTCTGTTAGGAAATACACTGCATCCTAATTTAAACTGGGGAATTTTGTGGACGTTTTAACAATATGCCTTTGACCTTGCTTCCCTCCCTATTGATCTGACATACACCCTGATAACTAGCTGACCTGGCCTCATGATATGGATTTATCTGCTTATGAATGAGCTGTGTTTTCAATATTCTTCACTGTCATGAACTAAGTCACCAAGGGTTGTCTCATGCACTTTAATGTAGTTCAAGATTGTGAGCCATTTGTTTTGTAAAGAGATTAATTTGTTTGCTGACTGCTCAAACCTGGTAGGCTTTACCAACACAATATTTTCCACTTCAGTTCACCATGTTATATTAATGATGATGGTCAAATGATCCATCACTTGTTGGAGATGGTTTAACTCCATTGTCTCATTCATGTAAAACAGTAAAACACATTATAAGTTGCGAAGCTGACATAACAGCATACTAGCTGCAAATGTGTTGCTGGTCAAAGCACAGCAGGCCAGGCAGCATCTCAGGAATAGAGAATTCGACATTTCGAGCATAAGCCCTTCATCAGGAATGTGAGAGAGTAGCCAAGCAGGCTAAGATAAAAGGTAGGGAGGAGGGACTAGGGGGAGGGGCGATGGAGGTGGGATAGGTGGAAGGAGGTCAAGGTGAGGGTGATAGGCCGGAGTGGGGTGGGGGCGGAGAGGTCAGGAAGAGGATTGCAGGTTAGGAGGGCGGTGCTGAGTTGAGGGAACCGACTGAGACAAGGTGGGGGGAGGGGAAATGAGGAAACTGGAGAAATCTGAATTCATACCTTGTGGTTGGAGGGTTCCCAGGCGGAAGATGAGGCGCTCCTCCTCCAGCCGTCGTGTTGTTATGTTCTGCCGGTGGAGGAGTCCAAGGACCTGCATGTCCTCGGTGGAGTGGGAGGGAGAGTTAAAGTGTTGAGCCACGGGGTGATTGGGTTGGTTGGTTCGGGCGGCCCGGAGGTGTTCTCTGAAGCATTCCGCAAGTAAGCGGCCTGTCTCACCAATATAGAGGAGGCCACATCGGGTGCAGCGGATGCAATAGATGATGTGTGTGGAGGTACAGGTGAACTTGTGGCGGATATGGAAGGATCCCTTGGGGCCTTGGAGGAAAGTGAGTGTGGAGGTGTGGGCGCAAGTTTTACATTTCCTGCGGTTGCAGGGGAAGGTGCCGGGGGTGGAGGTTGGGTTGGTGGGGGGTGTGGATCTGACGAGGGAGTCACGAAGGGAGTGGTCCTTGCGGAACGCTAATAGGGGAGGGGAGGGAAATATATCCTTGGTGGTGGGGTCCGTTTGGAGGTGGCGGAAATGGCGGCGGATGATACGTTGTATGCGGAGGTTGGTGGGGTGGTAGGTGAGAACCAGTGGGGTTCTGTCTTGGTGGCGGTTGGAGGAGCGGGGCTCAAGGGCGGAGGAGCATACTAGCTGGTATTGTCATTATGCCACTTGCACTGTGGATTAACTGTCAAGTAGGATTGCAGCATGGTACATACACTTCATATTGAGTTCTTAAAGGCGAATTTTCTTAAAGGGAAGTTACGCATACACATTCTATCATTAGTGCTATTTAAAAATATGCAACTTTCAGTTTATTTTCTTTTACTTCTACAGACTGAGTTGAAGTACTGTGTAGTTAGAGTTTAGAAAATGCAAGTATTTCTCCACTAACGCCGTAGTTGTGTTCCAGCAAAACCTTGCTTAATAGAAAATCACTTAATAGAAACAATGGGGCCTATGGGGAAAGTGAGGTTTGGAACAGACCAGCAAAATATATCATAATAATCGCTCAAAAATCACCCAAAAGTCTAACGCAAAGTTTAGCACAGCCTGAATGAATGTTGAAACCATATATATTAATGAAACAAAAGTAAATTTAAACTGTACATTTAAAAAATATAAGAAAGCTGCTGTCTGTGCAGTACAGAGGAGCCTCGATTATCCAGCATTCTTTTATCCGAATTTTGGATCATCCGAACAAGATCACAAGGTCCCGATGCTTGGCTAAACTATGTTATCCGGCATTCGATTAGCCGAACGAAATACTCCCTGTCCGTGGCCTTCATATAATCGAGGTTCCTCTGTACCTCTGACAGCTGCTGTGTCGGTCAGGCGCATGTGCAGAACAAAGCGCACAAGCCTATACCTACTGGAATTGCGCTATTGCCAACGAAGGTAAGTGTTCTCAAAAATACTGTTCCCTAATTGTTCAGTGACATTATAGCCAAATCGCACTCTGAAATGCGTGTTATCCCATGAACTACCTGTGTTTTAGATTCATAAGAGAATGTCATTAGAGTTGTTCAAAGAAGCCGAAGCAGTTGGAAGGCCTGTCAGCAGAAATATCATCATCCCTGTCTCTCAATTTGAGGATTAGATCTTCATCTGAGATAAGTTGACTCAGAGATGCAGTTTCTGTCAGGGGTCTTCATGTGACTGAACGGGTCAGTTCTCAATCCACAGATCTTTCAGATGGAGTTTAATTTAGATAAATGCCAGGTGCTGCATTTTGGAAAAGCAAATCAGAGCAGGACTTATACGCTTAATGGTAAGATCCTGAGGAGTGTTGCTGAACAAATAGATTTTGGAGTGCAGGTTCATAGCTCCTTGAAAGTAGAGTTGCAAGTAGATAGGATGGTGAAGAAGGCATTTGGTATGCTTTCCTTCATTGGTCAGAGCATTGAATATAGGAGTTAGGAGGTCATTGTTGCGGCTGTACAGGACATTGGTTAGGCCACTTTTGGAATATTGCGTGCAATTCTGGTCTCCTTCCTATTGGAATGATGTTGTGAAACTTGAAATGGTTCAGAGAAGATTTACAAGAATGTTGTCAGGGTTGGAGGTTTTTGAGCTATAAGGAGAGACTGAATACGCAGGGGACATTTTCCCTGGAGTGTCAGAGGCTGAGGGGTGACCTCATAGAGGTTTATAAAATCATGAGGGGCATGGATAAGATAAATAAACAAAGTATTTTCCTTGGGCTAGGGGAGTCTAAAGCTGGAGGGCATAGGTTTAGGGTGAGAAGAGAAAGATATAAAAGTGACCTAAGGAACAACTGTTTGACACAGAAGTGGTACATGTATGGAATGAGCTGCCAGAGGAAGTGGTTCAAGTTGATACAATTACAGCATTTAAAAGACATCTAGATGGGGATATGTGGGAGAAAATCTACTTCACTGTCCACCACAGCATGGACAGAAAGAACATAAGAAACCATGTCTGCCTAAGCCACTACAGAATCAACCCAGAGTGTGTCAGCCTTGACCAGACAGGCTAACTACCAAACAGGTGATGACTCGAGCCACTTCCAGACTGGGGAATGCACTTCCTGAGACAGCCTAACAATAGAATTCCTAGTCCTCAGAAAGCACAATTAATCCTGAAGCCCTAAGGGCAGCCTCACTCCTGACACATACTCGGACAGGTCGATCAAAGGTTCTCTTCCTCGAGCAGTGGGCACAGGCAGTTTTATAGGGGTACAGTAATATTTTTTAGATTAGACTTACAGTGTGGAAACAGGCCCTTCGGCCCAACAAGTCCACACCGACCCGCCGAAGCGCAACCCACCCATACCCCTTACCTAACACTACGGGGAATTTAGCATGGCCAATTCACCTGACCCGCACATCTTTGGACTGTGGGAGGAAACCGGAGCACCCGGAGGAAACCCACGCAGACAAGGGGAGAATGTGCAAACTCCACACAGTCAGTCGCCTGAGGCGGGAATTGAACCCAGGTCCCTGGCGCTGTGAGGCAGCAGTGCTAACCACTGTGCCACCGTGCTGCCCTTAGATGGTGGGAATTACAGTATAATCAAGAGGACAACCAGCCTTGTGGAGCAGCAATCATTCCGTGATTGAGTTAGGGGGTTCTGATCGTCTGTGAGAGGATGCTCAAACTGAAAGGCACCAATGTACCTCACTTGTGGACTAACCACAATGGAAACCCATTGATGATAGTATAAGAAACTTTAGCACCTACTCTCACAGCGGATTGGAATCTCCTGACTCAATCTCCTGATTGCAGCTACCAGACGGCTGTTCAATGAAGTGAACCCTTGATCTACCTGTACAGATTGTTCGTTCTGTGTCAGCCTAGTCAATTTCTAGGAAGGGTTTAGAGGGATATGGGCCGAGTGTTGGCAAATGGGACTAGATTAGGATATCTGGTCAGCATGGACGAGTTGGACAAAGGGTCTGTTTCCGTGCTATACATCTCTGTGACTATGACATGGGGTAGGATGTTCCATAAAGTATTTGGGATCCAGTGTGCAGCATTCGCTTTTTTTTTCCTTTCTTCCCTATTGCAGCTCAGCTTTGTCATTAAGGCATATGACTCGAAGCATGATGCATCTTAATGAATAAATTGTTGCCATTTTGAACAATTGGTGGCACACTCCTCCCAGTCAGTTAATGTCAATGTTGCCACATTTCTTGAAGAGCTTCAAAGCATTTGTGTAGCATTTTCTTTGGAACTCTAGCTGTTTGAGAGTTGAACATCAGGACCTGGCAGGGGAGTCACTTTTCAGCCATATGGACTCCTCTAAAGGTCCGAGGAACCCACCGGTTCTCTGCTACGCTTTGTTACTATGTACAATCTTTTCCTTAATGTCAGTGAATGTATGCAGATTATTGCATAATGTCCCTGTCTTTGTTGAAAAGCTATAGTTCTGTGGAATCTGTAAAATTTGTCAACTTTGATGAGTCTGAAAGGGCGAGATGGAGTATCTGAATGCTGAGCCTGAGTCCTGTTTGCTAATAGCTGACTAAAGTGAACTGAAATATCACAGGTTTTCAGTTTCAACCAGAAAAATGTAAGAAATAGTAACAATAGTAGATGACATGTCACTTCAAGCCAATTCCATCATTTAATATGTTCATGCTATTCATCGATGGCTACTCAATCTCATTTCATTGTGTACTCGGTGACCTTGACCACCCATGCAAGAAAATTAAACTTTTTTTCCAGCAATTCAGCCAGGTTCTTATGGTCAGATTCTGGGGATTGACTTCCCTGGATATATGCTCTCACTTTCCCTTTACGGAATGTGCCTTGAGGGAATCCAGACACCCTGTGGAAACATTATCTCTCTCCTCTTCTTGACCTCAATCACTAAGGCTTACAGTGCAGCATCCAAGAACCTGGGAGCCCCCTATGTGTTTGGCTGCTACTTTATCATTCTTCTTGCTTCTACCAAAGCCTTCCTAAGACAGCAGCTGCCTTGGCCCATATACAGCTTCCTTTTAAAAGACGAAGGTTGTTTTTAAGAAGTTCAGACTGATTATGTATTATGTGAGCTATTCATATGCTTGGGTCCTCTACTGAGAACAAAGCCAGTGAGCAAAATAATCCCCAACCAAAAATGAACTTCATCAAATGTTTTCCAAAATTGTTTTAAGAAAATAAATAATGTTATTGTAACGTAAGTGAAATAAAATCCCTGCGGCATGGAAACAGGCCCTTCAGCCCAGCAAGTCCACACCGATCCTCCATAGAGTATCCGACTCAAATCCATTCCCCTGTGCTATTACTCTACATTACACTTGACAAATGCACCTAATCTACACATCCCTTAACAGTATGGGCAATTTTGCTTGGCTAATCCACCTAACCTGCACATCTTTGGATTGTGGGAGGAAACCCATGCAGACATGGGAAGAATGTGCAAACTCCACACAGACAGTTGCCTGAGGTGGAATCAAACCTGGGACCCTGGTGCTGTGAGGCAGCAGTACTAACCACTGAATCACTGTGATGGTGATCATAATAAGATTAATAGGAGAAGTAGATGTAGACCATTCAGCCCATTGAGTCTATTTTACTCTTCAATGAGATCATGACTGATCTGATAATCCTTAACTCCTCTTTCCTGCTTTTTCTATCTAATCCTTGATTCCCTTACTGATCTAAAATCTATCTCAGACTTGAATATCCTTAACAAACCAACCTCCATATCCCTCTGATGTAAAGAATTTCATAAATTCACTACACCCTGAGAGGAGCAATTCTTCCTCATCTCTGTCTTAAATGGGCGACCCCATTATTCTGAGATTATGCCCTCTGGTCCTAACCTCTGTCACAATTGGGGTAAACTTTCCACATCTACCCTGTCAAATTATCTGAGAATCTCATATGTTTCAATAAGGTCACCTCTTATTCTTCTAAATTCCAGTGAGAACAGGCCTGACCTACTCAACCTCTCCTTATAAAATAGTCCCTCCATACTCAGGACCACCCTAGCGATCTTTCTCTGTACTGCATCAATTGCCAGTATATTTTACCTCGGATAAATACTATTCACAGTATTTATGTTTACTATTTCTAAATGCCATATTGGTTGAGGTCAGTTCTTAGATCATGTCAACTGACAAGTAAACTTCAATTTCTTTTCAGATGAAGTAAGGTAACCACAGCTGTCTATACATCCTATTCCTTGGATGCTGCCTGACCTGCTGTGCTTTAACCAGCAACACATTTTCAACTGTGATCTCCAGCATCTGCAGACCTCATTTTTTACCCTGTCTATACTTAAGAGCAATCTAAGTGGTTAATTCATGGCAAAAATCAATGTAGTTCACTGATAGATCAACTTTGTCTGTTGGATTTTCCACTGGTTAAGTTTTATAAAAGTCCCAGGTTTTGGTAATAAATTTCTTATGTTATTATTTATTTGTTTTAAACAATTTAATAATAAAAACAATCTTGCATATATTGCTCATCTGGATTGTTCTGAGAAGGCTGTTTTGAGCTGTTTCCTTTACAACTAAGTGAATTTTTGGCAACATCAGTGTAAGTTAAGTGTAAGAGTCACATTTAGGTCAGTCTCTGTGGAAGTAACAGAATTATTTCCTTGAAAGATATTAATAATCCAGTTAAGTATTTCCAACAATTTGGATTTTATTCACGAGTATTTTTCTGGCAATAAGATTTGCAATCATATCTGACTAATCCAATTGAAATTTTCATCAAATATGATGGCTATGAAAGTTCCTATAGATAGTGTCTCTATGGATTTCAGAAAACATCTGATAATATTCTGCACAAGATATCATTAACAAGAATCAAATCAGAGGTAATCTTGTGACGTAGATTAGTAATTGATTGAAAAATAGGAGAGTGATTCACTGATTGATACGGTATGACAATTACTGTTCCTCAGGGATGTGTACTAGCCCCTCAGCATTTCACAATTTATATTAATGACTTGCATGAGAGAATAGAGAGCTGTATGTTCAAGTTGTAGGTCATACATACTCAGTGGTGGATGGCCACAGAAATATACAACAGGACAGAGACTAACTAAGTAGGCAACATAAATGGAGTTCTTTATAGAAAACTATAGTCATCAATGAAAGACTAATTAGAATACTGTCTTAATAATGAAAGATTAAGACTAAATAGATTCGGGTTTCTATGTACACAGATATAAAAAGTAACTTGATAATGAAATATTGACATTACCAAAAGGCATGAAATGATGTTTCAGTTAAATAGAGCATGGGTCTGGAGCACTCTGAAGATATGTAGGGACCAGATCATGCAAAAGATAGATTGATCTTGGTGGAGTATGGAGGATATTCACCAGAATGACACAAGTGCCTAAATATTTAAATTTGGAAGATAGATTGCATCATGTTAGTTTATCCTCTTTAGAGTTTAAATGAATAAGCAGTAAGACAAAAATAAGCAATTACTAAAAAGGAATAAGGTGGAGAAAATTAGAATACAAGAGGAAGCTAGCTAGAAATGTAAAAACAGCTATTAAGAGTCTCCATAATTATTTAAAGGTACAAGTTAATGAGTGTTGATTCTAAAACAAGTGTGTGTGAGGAATTAATAATATACAATTAAGAAATGATAGATGAATTAAACAAGTATTTTGCATTGGTCTTTTCAGTAGAGATACAAGAAATATCATTTGAAATAGCTGTAAATAAGGAAATGGAAGGAATGGAGAAACTAAAGAAAATTATCATCACCAGAAAATTGAAACTGAATTAATTATTCAAGCCATGGGCTGACAAGTCATTGGATGAACTTGATGACAAGATCCTAAATGAAGAGGTTAATGAGATAATTGATACATTGGTTTTAATTCTCCAAAACATCCTAGATTTTGGGAAGGTTCCAAAGATTGGAAAATAGGAAATGTAACTCCTTTATGTATAAAGGGAGAGAGACAGAAAACAGACCTGTTAATTTGATGTCTGTCATCGAGAAAGTGTTTGAAGCTATTGCAAAAAACGTTTATAGCAGAGCACTTCAGAAAAATTTCAAGTAACTAGATCCAATCAGTGTGGTTTTGTGAAAGGGAAATCATGTTCAGCCAGTTTATTGGAGTTTTTAGATTAGATTACCCAACTATGAACACAGGCCCTTTGGCCCAACACTGACCTTCCAAAGAGTAGCCCTCGCAGACCCATTTTCCTATGTGATAGTTACCTCTGACTAATGGACCTAACATTATGGGACAATTTAGCATGGCCAATTCACCTGACCTACACATCTTTGGATTGTGGGAGGAAACCCACACACACACAGGGAGAACATGCAAACTCCACACAGACAGTCACCCAAGGCAGGAATCAAACCAAGGTCCCTGGTGTGTGAGGCAGCAGTGCTAACCACTGAGCCACTCTGCAGACCTTAGTTCTTTGAAGAAGTGACAATGTGTTATGGCTAAAGGGTACTTACACTTCCAGAGGCATTTTAGAAAGAACTATATGAAAGATTATTGCTCAAAATTAAACTTCATAGAACATAGAACACATAAAAGGACAGCACAGAACAGGCCCTTTGGCCTACGATGTTGTGCTGATGATTAATCCTAATGTAAAATAAAATAACCTTACCTACACACCCCTCAATTCACTGCTGTTCATGTGCATGTCTAGCAGGTGCTTAAATGTCCCTAATGGCTCTGCTTCCACCACTACCGCTGACAACACATTCCATGTATTCACAACTCTCTGTGTAAAGAACCCAAGTCTGATGTCTCCTCTATGCCTTCCTCCTAATATCTTAAAACTATGACTCCTCGTCCCAGTCAATCCTGCCCTAGGGAAAAGTCTCTGGGTATTGACTCTATCTATGCCTCTCATTGCCTTGTATACCTCGACCAGGTCACCTCTCTTCCTCCTACTCTCCAGAAAGAAAAATCCAAGCTTAGTCAACCTCTTTTCATAAGACAAGTCCTCCAGTCCAGACAGCATCCTGGTAAACCTTCTTTGCACCCTCTCCAAAGCCTCTGTATCTTTCCTATAATGGGGTAGCCAGAACTGGAAACAATATTCCAAGTGTGATCTCACCAGGTATAGAGATTAACATATTTGCATGGAAAAAATGACTAACAAACTGAAGCAGTTTATGGAAGGTTTTCTAGACTTTCTTGAAAAATTGATTGAAGAACATAAGATCCTGAGGGGTCTTGATAGGAAAGGAAGTTTCCTTTTATGGAAGAATCTAGAACTAGTAGTCACTGTTTAAGAATTAGGAGTGCCAGTTAAACCAGACATGAGGAGATTTTCTTTTTCTCACAGTAAGGTACAGAACATTAAAAACGGGAGATGCCCTTCAGAAGTGTAGAGAGTGAAGGGGGATGCTTAAAGAGAAATCAGGAGAGAAAAGAGAGGCTGTGAAATATCTCTGGCAGATAGAATTAATGAAAACTCTAAGATATTTTATGAGTTTAATATGAGGAAGAAGGTTACCAGGAAAAGAGTGGGGCTTATTAGAAACCAAAGGAGCAATTTATAGATGGAGCCAGACAGCATGAGTAAGGTCTTAAATTATTATTTCTCATCTGTATTTGCAAAGGAGAAAGACATTGTAGCTGGAACTTTCACTTGGATTGGTGAAGTTCTAGAACATGTTAAGATTAATAAGCGGGAGGTATTAGATGTTTTAATAGGCATAAAGGTGCATAAATCTCCAGGGTCTGATGAGATGTAGCCTCAGTTGCTATGGGAGGCAAGGAGGAGATTGCTAGACCCATGCCAGAGATAGGCCATAGGTAAAGTGACAGACCCCTGCAGGATAGCTAAAATGGTTCCTTGTTCAAGAAGGACAGCAATGGTAGGCCAGGTAATTATAGACCAGTTAGTCTGACATCAGTGGTAGGGAAATTATTGGAAAATACTCTTTAGGACATGGTTAATCAGTACTAGGAAAAGCAGGGATTGAATAGGGATAGTCAGGATGGATTTGTCAGAGGGAGATTTATTTAACTAATTGAGTTTTTCAAAAAGCTGACTAAGTATATTGATCGGAATAGTGCAGTTGACATGGTTAAAATGGATTTCAGTATAGCCTTTGACAAGGTCTCACTTGGAAGACTGGTCCAAACGATAAGAGCTCATGAGATCCAAGGCAAGTAGGGAAAGTGGATCCAAAATTTGGTTGCAAACAGGTTGGCATGGTAGTTAGCACTACTGCTTCACAATGCCAGGGACCTGGATTCAATTCCCACCTTAGACAATTGTGTGGAGTTTGCATATTCGCCCTGTTCCTGCATGGGTTCCCTCCCACAATCCAAAGATGTGCAGGTCAGGTGACTTGGCCATCTAAATTGCCCATAATGTTAGGTGCATTAGTCAGGAATAAATAAAGGGGGGGGGTTACTCTTTGGAGGGTTGGTGTGGACTTGTAGGGTCAAATGGCCTGTTTCCATACTGTAGGAAATCTAATCTAATAAATAGAAATCAAAGGGTGAAGGTGGAAAGTTGTTTTTGTGATTAGAAGCCTGTGACCAGTGATGCATCAGAGAATTTGGTGCTGGGGCCCTTGCTGTTTGTAATGTACATTAACAACTTGAATGTGAATGTTGAAGGTATAATTAGGAAGTTTTCAGACGATATGAAAATGGGTGATGGTGATGATTGTGAGCAGTCTAATATTGATCAGCTGGTAAATTAGGCAGGGCAATGGCAAATGGAGATTAATCCTCATAAGTACAAGATGATGCATTTTGGGAGGTGTAATAAAGGAAAGATTTACACAATGAATTCACTGAGGAGCAAAGGGATATTGGTATACAAGTCCACAGATCCCTGAAGGTGTCAGCAAAGGTAGACAGCATGCCTTCATTAGACTGGATGTAGAATATTGGAACAGGGAAGTATTTTTGCAACTTTACAGTGCATTGGTTAGGCCACAGATGGAATACTGCATGCAGTTACCGTCGCCACACTATCGGAAGGATGTGAATCTGCTGGAGGGGGTGCTTACAATTAGCCATAGTACTCCAACCGAGACCTATCTAGGTTTTTAAATAAAGGATTAATTCGCACAACTTGCATTCTTTTGTGTTCTAACCTCTACTCTAAAGACAAAAAAACTTGTGCATCTTGATGTATGATTATTTCATTCTATTTAGAAAGCCTGTCCAATTTAATGTTAACATTAGATTAAATAAGAAGAGGTAGAGCTTATTTTCTGCTTGAGCAAGTTAAGAATTTAGTACTCTTTAATCATGGACAATAGAGAAAGCTGAACATGTTCAACAGATTAATATCAAATCCATCATAATGCTACCATTTATTAATGTGCCTACATGCATGATTGGGATTGCAGTATTACTGAAGAATTAAAAAAAAGGAAATATTATGGACCATCCCAGTATTCAGAATGACAATGGGATAGATTCATTATATCAACTGGATATATCCTTTTTTTAGAGCCGCAAGAAAAGTAGTCAGAAATTCTGTAGCCAGATGATAAAGCAAAAGATTTTTAAAAATGAAAGCAAAGAATGAATATCAACATGAAAAGTGTTTGAATGTATTATATTGTGTTAAACATAACTTGCACTCATGATGCAGATGAAAGTCATATTTGAAATGCTTGCTTTCATTGTTATGAATTCAGTAAGGAAAACTCTGTCTGTAAATATTCAAATACTGGGCAGAATGCTTTTCCCAGCCTGCTAATGCCTGTACGCTCTTCTCATAGTTACCATGAGAACCTGGTCACTCTAACAAAAACTGAAATAAAGTGATGACTCAGAGCACATATGAGAGCCAAACAAAACAATTAAATCAGCTTAAAGCCATCTTCTGTGACCTATATGATGGATCCAATTACTTTCAGTCATATTTACATTTTTACTGTTTGGTGACATTTTGTAGCTGATTCATGAAAAGGAATCTCACACATGACATCTGCTCAATGTTGCCAACTTTAGTTAAGTCAGGACAAATTCATTCTGGACAAAATAGCTCAGTTACAGTCCATATGGCTACCGTCAATCTTTTAGCTGAGCAATGTGTTCATATTTCAACTTCCACGATCTTAATTAATGTATCTGATTGCACTGTGTGTTTTCACCTTCCACTGTCAACTACCTAGCCTGGGGTTAGGTCTCTATAATAAGTATTATTAGTAGAATGGTTTGAATGGCATTGATGTGGTCAATAATTTCCTTGCCCCTAAGATTTGAAATGTCAATAAGTTATATTTAACCTTGAAGGCTGCTTCTCTCGGCTGGAATCAAGCCCAGGTCCCACGCACTGTGAGGCAGCAATGTTAACCAGTGAGTCACTGTGTCACCCATAGGCTAATGTAAATACATTACTCCATACTTATTCTTCAAAACTTCACAAGTTCAAAAAGAAATTCCACCATTGCCAGATCCAGTCCACAAATCCCACACACCATTTAACCCTCCACCCTTCAGACAGAGACACTGTTCTCCTTCTTCCTTGGCAAATGAATGTAGCCCATGTTTTCCCAACCACCATAAAATTGAAGTAATACATTTATTCCCTTCTTCAACAATGATCCTTAATGCTTACCATTTGATTAGTGTCTTCTCAATCCCACAGAAGTGGTTTTGGAGGCAGGATGAGAATAAATGTTTGTCAGGATGTTTTCCTGATACGTTTCTGCCTCTGAACAGCCTGCTAGATTGGCATCACTTCGTCAAGCATCCACTCCCTCTTCCATTCAATCACAGCAGGGTGTGCTATCCACAAGATGTGCCACAGAAATTCATCAAAGATCTTTAGGCAGCACCTTCCAAACCCAGAACCACTTCCATCTAGAAGGACAAGGGCAGCAAATACATGGGAACTCCACCACTTGCAAGTTCCCCTCCAAGCCCCTCCCTTGGAAATATATTGCCCTTCCTTCACTGTTTTTGTGTCAAAATCCTGGAAATCCCTTTCTTAGGTTATTGTGGGTCAACCCATAGCAGGAGGACTGCAGCAGTTGAAGAGGGCAACCAGGGATGGGGAACACAAACAGGCCAGCCAGCAAGGTCCACAACATATGAGTGAATACTTTATTTTTAAATCAGGGAGGACATTGGTACTTGACAGTGGTCGGTGCATGAAAGGAGAGAGAGGGGGAAAGATCAAACTGTTTGATCAGCTTAAGTTTTTGGAGATTTGAGGATAAAATATTAGATATAGTCAGGTTTGAAGGTGACAATTGATTACATCAATAATGCAGAAGCAGATGAACAGGAAAAGGGAAGGAGCAGTGTAATTCTATAGTATCCATGATGGAGTGCATATGGGAATGCACTTGTGATAGTTTATCCCATATTGAGGACCATTGTAGTAAATGATAGTGTGTGGACAACGAAGATTAATGAGGGTCTCCTGAAGTAATGAAAATGTGGATGAAAAAGTCATTAACATTAATGTCTGGCTATGGTCAAAAACCAAAGGAAGCAAGCTAAATAGTGCACTCTTCTCTATTTTACTACTTTCCATTCTTTCTCTTCTCAAGAACTGACTCACGTCTCTTATACTTACCATATGTTTTGGTCTAATATAGCATAGATCTGTCTCCCTACTCTTCCATTTAGTTGTATTATCTCATTTCCTTTTGTATCCCTTTAACATCAATTCTAATTCCTTTCTTACATTTACATTGTCCAATGGAACCCAAATTGGCACCTCTGTATATAGGAGATGAGAATCTGTCCTGTAAGTTCTGACCAGCACTAGGCAAAGATAATGATTTGAGTTGTTACGTTGAAAGTTCTTGGAATGAACAACATTTATCCGGTACAATAGCCACTGAAGAGGAGATAGACATAATGGATCCCGTCATTCTAGCTTGTATCAGCAAACTTTAAGCAAGTCCCCAAAGCTGCAAATGACCTGGTGAAAAGACTTTGGCTATTCACCTTATCTATGCCCTTTATGACTTTAAAAACCTCTATAAGGTTATCCCTCAGCCTCTTATACTACAGAGAAAAAAGTCACAGCCTACTCAGCCTCTTCTTATAACTCAAACCTTCCAGTCTCAGTAACATTCTTGTAACACTTTTTTGCACTCCTTCCAGTTTAATAACATCTTTCTTGTAGCAGAGTAACCAGAACCGTATACAGTACTCCAAATGTGGCCTTACCAATGCCTTATACAATTGTAACATGACATCCCAACCCCTGCATTCAGTGCTCTGACCGATGAAGACAAGTGTGCCAAATGCCTTCTTCGCAATCATGTCTACTTGTGACGCCACTTTCAAGAATCTAGGTACCTGCACTTCAAAGTCTCTCTGTTTGACAACACTCCCCAGGGCCCTACCATTAACTGCGTAAGTCCTGCCCTGGTTTGTCTTACGAATGTGCAATACCTCATGTTTATCTGCATTAAACTCCAGCTGCCATTTCTTAACCCACTGGCCCAGTTGATCTACAGCCCATTGTACTCTTAGATAACCTTCTTCACTATCCACTATTCATCAATTTTGGTGTCACCTGCAAACTTCCAACCATGCCTCCTATATACTCATCTAAATTGTTTATATAAATGACAAACAACAGTGGACTTAGCCCCGATCCTTGCAGCATGCCACTGGTCACAGGCTTCCACTCTTAAAAACAACCCTGTACACCACCCCCTGTTTCCCACTGCCAAGTTAATTGGCTAACTCTCCATGGATTCCATGTGATACTAACCTTACTAACTAATCTATCATGTGAAACCTTGTTGAAGGCCTTGCTAAAGTCCATGTAGATAATGTATACTGCTCTGCCTTCATCTATCTTCTTCATCACATCTTCAAAAAAGTTCAGTCAAATTTGTAAGAAATGATTTCCCACCCACAAAGCCATGCTCATTATCCCTAATCAGTTCTTGCCTTTCCAAATACATGTAGATCCTGTCTGTCAGAGTCCCCTCCAACAACTCTCCCATACTGACATTAGGCTCACCGGTCTGTAGTCCCTCACAGCCTTTCTTAAATAATGGCTAACATTAACCACTC
Source organism: Hemiscyllium ocellatum (assembly GCF_020745735.1). Taxonomy (NCBI): domain Eukaryota; kingdom Metazoa; phylum Chordata; class Chondrichthyes; order Orectolobiformes; family Hemiscylliidae; genus Hemiscyllium; species Hemiscyllium ocellatum. The sequence goes on from NC_083402.1 coordinate 60,247,927, forward strand.
TCCAATCTCCAGCACCTCACCTATGACTGTCAATGACACCAATTTCTTCACTAGGGGCCCAGCACAGACTGCAAACCAAGAGGGCATAGGTTTAAGGTGAGAGAGGAAAGATTTAAAATAGACCTAAGGGGCAACTTCTTCAGAAAGAGGGTAGTGCATATATCAAAACGGCTGCACGAGGAAGTGGTAGAAGGAGGTATAATTGCAACATTTAAAAGACATTTTTACAGGTACATAGATAGGAAAGATTTAAAGGGCTATGGGCCAAATGCAGCAAATGTGATTAGTTCAGTTTAGGAAACCTGGTCAGCATGGATGAGTTGGGCTGAAGGGCCTGTTTCCATGCAATATGATTATGACTGTTTAAACTGTGTTAAGAATTGTTATTTATGAAATCACAAGGAAAAGATAACTGAGCAAAGTATGAAAGATCCTTTCATACTTTGCTCAGTTATTCACTTCGAGAACTAAAATAAATATCAAGAGAATGTGTAATTTTTGAAAACATAACTTTTTTGAACTTTGTAACAACATGCTTAGCAGTTCAGTATATAATTATCAGTAGAATCATCTTTTGATATCTTTTGACACAATCACATTGTGATAATGTAACATAGCTCTATTTCCTGTCAATATTTAGATCAGAGTGCAATAGCTAGCATGCTAAATAGCATGACAAAACTAGAGATTGCACTATGACAGGACCTCCAGTGACAGGTGGTCATGGTGGGGTAAGACATCGAGCAAGGCAGTTCAAGCAGTTGAGTGGATCCTCTCTGTAGGAAGGGGTTGTATGCAGGAGAAGAAGGCTTCATGGAAAGAAGGATAGATCATTAAAGAATTTCTTCAACCCCAAACTACAGGCTTAATTCCATGTGCATGCTGTGCTTTTTCTAGATTAACATTAATTTATCCTCATTTTTATAAAAACCTGATTACAGTGGAATAAAGAATCTTAATCTTTAGATTGTCCATATATTTAAATCTCATTTTAGAGCATTAGAAGGTAGCATTGTGGTAATGTCTCTAAACCAGTAATTCAGAGGGCCAGGCTAATGCTTTGGGCACATTGGTTAAAATTCAAGACAGCTGATGGAATTACAACAAATTAATAAAATTTGGAAGTAAAAGGTGCTCCCAAAAATGCCCTTTAAAGAATGAAATATATTGTTAGTTACAGTAGCCATGTAACTGACCTCTGAAATAGCCTACAAAACCACTAGCTTTAAGAGTGACTAGGGAAGGGCAAGCACTGGTTTGCAAGTGACACTCGCATCACATGGAAAAGCAAAAATAGAAATAAAAATAAAAATAGAGCAGGTAGTTCAGTGTTAGATGTTTTAACAGACTTTTAGTGACCTCAGCAATTTATGAACCCGTATGACCATCAAAAGATATAGAAGCAGAGTTAGACCATTCAACCTAAGGGGCAACTTTTTCACGCAGAGGGTGGTACGTGTATGGACTGAGCTGTCAAAAGAAGAGGTGGAGGCTTGTACAATTGCAACATTTAAGAGGCATTCGGATGGGTATATGAATAGGAAGGGTTTGGAGTTGGACTGAAGGGCCTGTTGGCAGGTGGGACTAGTTTGCGTTGAGATATCTGGTCGGCATGAACAGGTTGGACAAAAGGGTCTGTTTCCATGCTGTACATCTCTATGACTCCAGTGACCCAATCGAGTCTGCTCCGCCACTTGATCATGGTTGATACATTACAAGGAAAGCATTACTCCTTTGCAAAATAATACGAGCCTAGGTTATAATTGCTGTCAGCATGTAGGCGTGGTGAAATGTTTTCAATATGTTTGCCTGGTGATTTCAAAACAAAAGCTTCAAAAAACATTGCATTCTTGAAATGAGAAGATAATTTGCATAATATAATTACCTCTAAACATAATTTAAGTACAGTTTGCTTAGACCTTAGGACCATAAGATATGGTCTCCATTGCTTCTTTTCAGCCATTTGACCCATCAGGTCTGCTCCACCATTCAATCAGCTGCAACAGAATCATATTCCAAGACAATTTGCAATCTCATGGCTCAGCTTCACTCTACCACTACCAGTAAACCAGGAGATCGACTCTGGTTCAATGCAGAGTGCAGAAGGGCATTATTTCAAGAATGAGGATTAAATATTTCTGCCAATCATTTCATATTGAAGCAGCCAAAGTACCTGAAATCTTCAACTCGCATTATGGAGCTACAAAGCAACAGTGAACTGAAAGCCGAATACGGGAACCTTAAACAAAAACAGAAATTTCTGGAAAAGCTCAGCAGGTTGGGTAGCACCTGTGGAGAGAAATCAGAGTTAATGTTTCGGGTCAAGTAACCCTTCCTCACAACCTTACAGTAACCCTATCTGCCTCTGCTGGAATTTCATATATTTCATGTTGATACCACTGACTTTTTAAATTTGAAGGAGACATGCATTGAGAATTGTATTGATGTTCAGAACTAGATATCACTGCGAGCAATTCTGTTCTAATCGTTACCTTTCAAAGAAAAGTCTGCCTTCCAGGTTAACAGATGAGTATTTGGCACAGTTGCAAGAAGTGACATCTTCATTGCCAGAAGACATAGAAAGAGTCATTTAGGCCAACCAACATTACCCATTGCATTAGGACAGCAGGTGAGTTGAATGTCTCAGCTTTCTCTCTTAAAAACAAAATTAAGCTGCTTTTTTTAAATTGTATGTGTAACTGTCACTTGATTTTGTCCATGTGTTTCCGGTCCCCAATAAGAAAAAACTATACTCCACCCCCTGATTTAGCCTTTGGTGTACAGGGCTCAAATTCAAAGTTTGTATGTGACACAAAACTTAGCAATACTGTGAACAGTGATGGGCATAATATAGAACTTCAAAAAGGCATAGACTACTTGGGCAAGTAGCAGTTGAATTTCAATGCAAAGAGGTTCAAGTGTTTATTTTTGGTAGGAGGAAAACAGAGAGACCATACAAATTAACAGGTACAAATCTAAAGGAGATCTAGGATCAGAGAGACCTGAGTAAGTGATTGAAGCTGGTATTACAAGTTGCAAGAGCAATAAAGCATACTGTTGGTTTCATCAATAGGGACTAGACGACAAGAGCAAGACAGTGATATTAAATTTGCATAAAATACAGTGAAGTATTGGGTGCTAAACCTTAGGAAAGGCAGAGTGCAGAAAAGATTCACAAGAATAGTTTCAGAGACAAAGAACTTGGAGAAGCTGAGACACAATTCTTGAGAAGAGAAGGCTAAGAGGGAATTTGATTGTGGTATTCAAATAATGAAAGATTTGGACAGAGTGGATCAGGAAATGTTGTGCCTACTCATGGAAGGATTGAGAACAAGATGCAATGTTTTTGGATAATCAACAACAGAAGCAATGGAGACATGAGAAACTTTCAGACAGAAAGTTGTTGAAATCTGAAGTGCACTGCTAGAGACCGTAGTGGAGGCAGATTCCATCAAAGTGTTCAAAAGAGAATGGAAATAAATATGTGAAAATGAATAATGTACAGGGGAGAAATCAGGGAAATGGCACTTGATGTATTTATCAGTTTTTTTTGTTTCATATTAATATGGAATTCAGTTAATTTATCATTACTATTTGAAAGAAAACCCTCACCATCAAATTCTGAATTTTTTAAAATGTAGTTGTAAGGATGTCTAATATTGTTTATAACTTAGCCTTTGGTTTAATCCATATTTTTCTTTTATAGAATTTTACAATCATTACACATTTCCTGCCAAATGCCAAAAAGATGTAAGAACAAATACAACTAATATAAAATGTTTTTTTATAGTAAATGCTGAGGTCACTTACTTTGAGGGACATCTTTGTCCCTTGCTAAAGCCATTAAATCCATTATTGAATTGTTTTACCATTGTCGATCTCTATCTGCCAAAAGTGCTATATTTTCTTCGTAAAGTAGGTTGTGTGAGAAGTAGTTGCATTGGAATAAGAAAGACGTTTTTAAAAATATGTTCAATTGAGATATTACATGAGGTGTTATATCATTTTCATTTTTTTAATCAAATTTGTTAACAGTGCATCTCCAGGAAGCTCTAGTTTGAAATGTATGACAATGTCTAGGAATTTAAAATAAATTATAAAGCTCCCAGAAAGAGGGTTTAATTAGTTTGTGAGGTTGAGATTAAAGTAGATTATTGGGAAACAACAAAGAGAACATTACCCTTAGAATTCACGTTGCTTTGTCTGACCTTTACCATCTTATAAAGCTCACTCCTTAACAAACACACAAAGAAAATCACCAAAATAACTGCATGACCTTTGTGGATAATCTACAACCATAAACTATTTATGAATAAAATGTGTACACAAGCAAATTTCCTCATGAATTATTGCAAGAGGTTTAAAATTAAAATAGCTCACAAAATTGTATGACATCCACTTTTCAATGTTCTTTTCATTTTGCTTATTGTTTTGCATCACTTTGCATGTTCTTGGTACTAAACATATAGGATAGCCAATCTTCCTAGAACACATACTTGTCCTAATCTCAGGGATGAAGGTGCTTAATGAAATGTCCAGCAGGAGCAAGGATGTGGGTAAGAGTGGGGCAGATGCAAGAGACTAAAATACATTACACTAGGCCCCTTTATCATTGAGTTATTTGGATATAGATTTGTCAGATTTTTAAAATAGGGCATTTGTTTAACCAGGATGGTTAGCCTTGTCGAGCCCTGGAGAGGGTCTTCTGAGTTAATACGGGTATATTTACAATGCTCCTGTTCCTTTGTTTGGAAGTTTTGCACCGAGCATAGCTGTTTTGTATTCTGTGTTTTTTTTTGCTTTTCATTTTTTTTTAATCTATTAGTTATTTACTTATTTATTGGTTTTGCTTTGCATAGTGTTAGGGTTTATTTTGTATTATAGGGTAGGTTAGTAGTTAGTAGACAGTAGTTGTATTGTAATTTGTGTTTTCTTTCTTTTTATTATGCTGATATTTGTTATTGTATTTTTCAATAATTTTGTATGTTTGTAATGTTAAAAAACTTTGTTAATAAATACATTTACAAAAAAAAACCATTTATTCAGACTCTGTTTTCTGTTTATTGCTCAATTCATGCTAGTATGTTACTCTCAAGCCCTGATCTTATGTAATAACTTGTTCTGTAGATCCTTCTGAAAATTTGACCAAACTACTTCCATTAGTTCCCCACTATCTACTCTTCCCGTTTTATCATAACAAGTTCTAATGGATTTGTCATAAAACATATTGCTTGCCTAAACATATTATTCTCTATGTGCTGTTATTGTTCCTTAACAATTAATCCTAGCATTTACCTTGTGCTGAAAAGCTAACTGTTTTCTCTGTCCCTCCTCTTCTGAATAATAGTTACATTTGCTACCTTCCAATCTACAGGAACCATTGAAGAATCTGGAGATCTTTCAAAGGTCAGAAGGACTGTTTTGGGAAAATTATGACCCACAAACATTTTGTCCCATTATTACGATGGTTTGGATCAGATTTTAATTCCGTTCAATATTTAAACATTTTCATTTCTTGACAGAGTCCTTTGCCTTGTTGAGCATTAATATTTGGAATTCCAGACAGAACATTTATTTTTCTTTGTTAGAGAAGAAAAGTCCAAAACTTGAACTAGAATAAATGTATCAAAATAAATCAACAATTTAAAACAAGTTTACAGTTTTAAAACCAGCCTTCTCTGAAATGTGCTCCATGTAGGTGAAATGGTAAGATTTTTATCATGAGCCAGTACACAGCACAAACAGGAGGTGCCTTATAATACAGCAGACCTAAATTAGATATGTTAGTGATCATTTTGGTTTTGTCAGAATTACAATCCACTACAGGCCATTCAGCCCATTGAGTCTCACTGGCTTGCTGAGATTTTGGCTTGGAGTCATTTCCTTGCCTTTCCATTATATCTGTGCATAATGTTTCTGTTTAAATAATCATCTACAGCCTTGTTGAATACCTTGATTGAACCTGCCTCTGCTACATTTAAAATGCAGACCACTCACTGTATGAATCATTTTTCTTTCTCACATTACATTTGCTTCTTTTGCAAAATACTTTGCAAGTGTGCCCTCTTATTTTTGATCACTTCATGAGGGGGAACGGTTACTCTCCATATATTCTGACCAGTCCTCACATAATTTTGAAAACTTCCATCAGATTTCATGTTAGCCTTCTCCTCCCAAACAAGAACAGTGCCAACTTCTCCAAACTATCGTCAAAACTGAAGTTTCTCATCCCTGGAACTATTTTCATAAATCTGCTTCTGCATTCTCTAACACATCTATATTCTTCCCAAAGTATGGATTTCGGATCTGCACACAATGCTCCACCTGAAGCCTAACTAGTGTCCAATATAAGTTCAAAATAACGTCCCTCCTCTTATATTCTCTGCTCCTATTAATTAGGTATGGAACACTGTATGCTTTATTAACTACTTTCCCTACCTGCCTTACCACCTTTAATGACATATAAATGTATACACCAGGTTTCTCTGCTCCTGAACATGTTTTAGAATAGTACACTTCATTTTATGCTGTCTTGCTATGTTCCTTATACAAAATGCACAACTTCACACTTCTCAGCAATAAAACCCACTTACCAGTTATACACCAATACCATCAACTTGCCAATACCTCTTTGAAGTTCCATACTGTTTTTCTCACAGTCTGCAATGTTTTGTATTCATCTGCAATTTCTTTTTTTTTTCTTTTTTTCCCTCTCCTTCTGATCGTTTCTTTCTTCTTCTTCTTTCCTTCATCTTCCTGACATTGCGTATCTTGCTACTGTCCATTTTATTCCAAGAGACCTAACTATTTTCACAAGCCTATTCCCATAAGGCACTATATCATATATCTGTGGGAAATCCATGTATTCCACAAAAATAGCATTGCCCTCATCTGTCACCATTTAACAAAATCTTCAGTAAGTTAGATAGACATGATTTTCCTTTAACAAATGCATGCTGACTCTACTGAATTAACACATATTTTCCATGTGAATCTTATTCCAAATACATTTTCCAGAAGTTTCACCAAAAATAAAGTTAAAATGATTGATTTGTAATTGCTTGCTTTATCTTCACAACCTTTTTTGGACAAAGGCATGATGTTTGCAATGCTTTATTTCTTCACCACCATTCCTGAATCCAGGGATGATTGAAACAATACTGTCAGGACTTTGGCATTTTCTGATTACTTCTTTCAATATTCTTGAGTGCATCTCATCTGGTCCCAGTGTTTTATCACCTTTAAGCATTGACAGCTTATCCAATAGCACCTCCTGATCAATTTTTTTCCCCTTCTCATAGTTGAGTTTCCTCCTGCCACCATGGTCTAGGCAGCAACTGCCTTATCAGTAAAACATATGCAAAGCATCACTTTAACATCACAGCCATGCCTCCTGTCTACCTGTAAATTACAATTTTGGTTCCTTATTGACCCTACTCCTCCTTTTACTACCCTTTTATACAACGGTAGGATTCCCCTGCATATTAGATGCTAGTGTTTTTCATAATTCCTCTTTGCTTCCCTTACTTACTTTTTCACCTTCCTTCTGAATCTTCTTTACTAAGCTTGGCTCTCAATTGTATTTGTTAAGTGACACCTGCCCTAATCACATTTTTTGTTCTTTAACTTATTTTCCATCTACTTCTTCATCCGGAGAGATCTGGATTTATTTGTCTTTCGTTTCCTTCCGAGGGAATATAACTTGACTGTGCCCAGTTAACCTCATCTTTGAAGGTAACCCATTGTTGAGCTACTGTTTTTCCTGCCAACTTGTAGTTCCAGTCTATCAGGCCCAGCTCTATTCTTGCTCCTTTGAAGTTGTCTCTCTGCTTATTGGTTATTCTTACGCTAAGTTGTTCATTGCCACTTTCCACTATCATTCTAAACTTTATATTAGGATGATGACTATTCTCTTAATGCTCCCCCTCTGTCACCTAACTTTCATGGCTCACCTCATTCCCAAGAATCATATCTAGCAGTGGCTCCTTTCTTGTTAGACTGGATATATGCTCCTCAACACAATCTAACAATGTTTGCCTGTGGGACTAAAGGTTAAGTCACCACAATCTTACCAGACCATAAAGCTGCTCTCCTGTTAGAGAGAGAGAGAGAGAGAAAGAAAGAAAGAAAGAATTGGTTAACCTGAGAGTCATCAGCACATCTCAGGCAAGGGGAGAGGTTAAGAGAGATACTCCCTTAGGGTAACCTTAACCATTGTGGGAGTTAAACCCACACTGTTTAGTTCACTGTAACACAAACCAGATATCCAGCCAGGTAGGTTAGCCAGCCCCCAGGCCATATTTCAGTCTACATTTGGCTAATTAAAGCCATCCATTCTAACTACTCCTTGATTCTTGCACCCAAACGTTATTTCCTTACAAACTTGTTCCTTCAGATCCTTCCTTCTAGTGATGGTCCATAGATTACACCAAGCGACATAATTCAGAACAGCCTGGACTTTAGGGTCCAGATTCAGTATAAAGTGCAAATTTATCAATTGTTTGCAGTCGTGAATGTGTTGCTATAATTTTCCAAACTTCTCTGTTTCTGGTGTTTAATGTGTATTTTTATTTGCTTTTCTAGCTACAAGTGATAAGTAGAAAACTCAGTATTGGGCTTCTGAGGCAACAATACAAAATGCTTTCAAGCCTCAAGACTGAGGGATCAATAATATTAAATAGGTTTAGTGAAAATATTTTTGTTATTTTCTCCAATAATTCTTAATAAATAAAATAGTTTGAAGGTGTGGAGTAGGTGCTAATTGTGAATTTTGTTTTCTATAGGATGGTAAATTTAGTCTCAATGCCACCTGACCGTTAATTGGATAGTTCAGTTAAAGCTCTAGTAACCTGTTTATTTTAAGATAGTATATACCTTACATGTGAATTTTTTCTGGGCTTCTATGCTAACAATAAGAAAACTTCAACTGAAACCCAAGGGAGACATTAATATTATGTATACATGAAAGAAAATGCCAAAACTTGACAAAATAAATCTGACCTCATGCTTGCTGTGTGATGTTACTTGATCTTATTTGCTTTTCCCCAATTTGGAATGTTGAAGGAGCAACCAACTGCATGTGACCCTCACTCAACAAAATGAATACACCCTGACTTTTGTGAAGTTCAAAGTTATTGATTTTTTTAAAAAAATTACTTGCATATGAGAGTAGAAGATCCTGTATGTCTTTTGAAAAAAAAACAATTAGGAGAATATTAAACATAAAAATAGCTTTACTATATCAATTTTATAAATGTTTTGCAAGCACCAGCAATCATTTTACTCTTTGTGTTGAAGTTTGATTACTTTGGACTTGGGATAACACAATTTCCACAATACATACACATTAATATAAAAGTAACTGAAAATTGAAAGATTTTCTGTTTTCACTTGTTAATTGAATGCCATTTCTTGATATGAGGCTTCTTTATTAAAGACTGGCAATATTCTGTGTACTACATTGGGCTGCTTCAGTGCTACTTTTATCTGCTTTTGAAACACCATTTTATTCAGGATTTTCTCAGGACTGCTGGAAATGCTACTGAATTTCTGACTCTTTAATGAAATGCTGAATTTGGATTATCTTTAAACTTCCAACTTTAAATTGTTGACTTATGGTTCACCAACAGGAGACCCATTTATATTTTTAGCTTTTTCAAGTAGAATAGAGTACAACAACATAGGGAACTTCAAAGGAAAGGAAACCATCTTTTAAATTTAGGGATGTGAACATTTTACATTGGATTATTTATTATTATTGTCAATTTAGTATTGTATAAATTATTCTCAAGTTTTAATATATATGATTCTTATTTAACCATCTGATCCATTTGTTGACTCAGCAAGTTCTGGTGGTCTGACTGGTTCATGTTCCATAATTCAACGCATTTTATTATCTGTTAGTGGTTTAGGGGGGAGCTCTATCAATCCTACCTGGTCTGGCCTAAACATTGTTCTAGACCAACAATAATATAATTGACTCTTAACTGCCTACTGAAATGGCCTAGCAAACCATTCAATTGTATCAAAATTGTTGCACAATCAAAAGAAAAGAATTAAGCTGGATGCACCATCCAGTATCCCTTGGCACTAGACACAGCAATAGCCCCGTGGACCCTTTCAAGTCCTCCTTCCCAACGTTTGGTGCTTGTGCCAAAATTGAAAGATTGTTCCACAGACTATTCAAGCAACATTTTAACGTAATTGTAGTACTCGCCAAATCATGTCATACAATCACCCAGATATTACCAACACCATCCCTGTTCTGACTCACAGGCAAGAAAGACCCACTAGAGGTTGTGGAACAGTGATAGCCATCAAGGGAATGTCCTGGGACTCTACGAAAACCAGATCCCATGAAGTGTTACAGTACCTGTCAAATGTGGGAAAGGCAACTTCTCGTTGATTACAACCTATCACCTCTCAGCAAATGAATGAGTATTCCACCAACACAACACAATTTGGAGGAAGCCAGGGCATTGACATACCCTGAGCTGAAAAATGTGTTGCTGGAAAAGCACAGCAGGTCAGGCAGCATCAAAGGAGCAGGAGAATTGACGTTTCGGACATAAGCCCTTCTTTAGCTCCTGCTCCTTTGATGCTGCCTGACCTGCTGCGCTTTTCCAGCAACACATTTTTCAGCTCTGATCTCCAGCATCTGCAGTCCTCACTTTCCCATAGATATACCCTGAGCCAGGAACGTCAATGTCAATCATCAAGAGTGGCTCAATGGCGCCACTACTGACTGAGCTGGTCAAGTCCTAAAAAAACATGGTTCCTTGACTGGACCTGAAACTGGAGGTAAAAACAATGACTGCAGATGCTGGAAACCAGATTCTGGATCAGTCGTGCTGGAAGAGCACAGCCGTTCAGGCAGCATCCAACGAGCAGCGAAATCGACGTTTCGGGCAAAAACCCTTCATCAGGAATGAAGGGCTTTTGCCCGAAATGTCAATTTCGCTGCTTATTGGATGCCTACTGAACTGCTGTGCTCTTCCAGCACCACTGATCCAGAATCTGTAACTGGAGGTGAGGAACCAACAACAGGGGAAAACACACTTGACCTCATTCTCACCAATCTGCTTGTTATAGATATGTTCCTCCATGATTGTAAATGTATGAGTGAGACACAGGTCTTTCTTCACATTAAAGGTGTTGGCTATTGTGTTGTATGGCACCAACATCATGCTAAATAGGATATACATTGAACAGATATAATAACTCAAAACTAGGTGTCCATTAGACACTATTGGCTATCACCAGAAGTAGAATTGAATTCCAATGCAATTTGTAACCTTATGACTTGGCATATCCTGAACATCTAGCTAGGAAATCCACCAAAAAAGTGAATGAAGAGTGAGGAACACATGCCAAGAGCAGCAGTAGGCATACGTAAAAATTAGATGTCAACCTAATGAAGCTACCAGACTATTTCCATTCCAACCAGCAAAAGAACCATTCAATAGGTAGAGCTAAATGAATCCCACAAGCAATAAGGTAAAATTTTAAATTGTCAGTTCTAGCCGTGGATGGTGGTGAGCAATAAACCAACTAGCAAGGAGAGAAGTCTTCATAAAAATCCTATCCTCAACAGTGGGATACCGAGTGCAAAGCCAAATCTGAAATATTTGCATCCACCTTTAGCAAGAAATACCAAGTGCAAAATCCATCTTAGAGTCCTCCCAGCATTACAGATAGTAATCTTCAGCATCTTAGTTCATTCCATGTAATGTCAAGTAATGACTAAGGTCTCCGGATGCGACAGTGGATACTCTGAGCACTGTCAATATTTCAGGAGGAGTATAGATGCCTTGTGCTCCAGCACTTGCCGCATCTCTAGCAGAGTATTTCAGTACAGTTACAACACTGGCATCTACCAGGCAATGTGGAAAATTGCTCAGGAGGACAAATCCTACCTGACGTTTTAATTTTCCTCTCAGCCTCCTCTTCATCATCAGAACAGTGATGGAAGGAATCATTGCCAATGCTATCAAGTGGCATTTACACCATAACATTCTCATTGATGCTCAATTTATGTTCCAGAAAATCAGGTCAGTTCCTGACCTCATTACAACCTTGACCCAAATAAAAGAGCTGAACTCCAGAGTTGAGGAGAGAGTGACTGTCCTTGATATCAAGGTAGCATTTGATTGAATGTGACACCAAGGAACCGTGTCAAATCTGGGTCAATGGGAATCAGGGAAAACCCTTCACTGGTTAGAATCATACAAGCCACAAAGGACGATGATTAGTAGTTGGTGAGTGTCAGACATCATAGGCCCAGGAAATTTCCATTAGGGTAGCACCCTGGGACTAACCATTTTCACCTGTTTCCTCCAAAATGGGATCATAAGAGCTGATGTCCACCAGTGACTGCACATGTTCAGCACCATTCATAACTCCTTAGCTGCTGAAGTAGTTCATTTCCTGATGAACCAGACCTGGACAATACCCAGATTTGAGATTATAAGTGGCAAGTAACATTTTGCCATACAATTTCCCAGAAATGACCAGTATCTTTGATGTTCAATGACATTACCATCACTGACTCCCTACTATCAATGTCCTGCAGGCTACCTTTGGAAGAAATTGAACTGAACCAGCCATATAAATACATGTGCTGAAAATGTGTTGCTGGAAAAACACAGCAGGTCAGGCAGCATCCAAGGAACAGGAGATTCGATGTTTCGGGCATAAGCCCTTCTTCAGGAAACGTCGAATCTCCTGTTCCTTGGATACTGCCTGACCTGCTGCACTTTTCCAGCAACACATTTTCAGCTCTGATCTCCAGCATCTGCAGTCCTAACTTTCTCCATATAAATACGTGTATAAATGCAATATGAGGCTAGGAATTCTGTTTAAAGTCTGGTTGAAGATTTGTAGCTCGGGTGTCCGTTGTTGTGGTTCTGTTCGCCGAGCTGGAAGTTTTTGCTGCAAACGTTTCGTTCCCTGGCTAGGGAACATCATCAGTGCTATTGGAGCCTCCTGTGAAGCGCTGCTTTGATGTTTCTTCCGGTATTTATTGTGGTTTGTTCTTGCCGCTTCCGGGTGTCAGCTTCAGCTGTAGTAGTTTGTATGTGGGGTCCAGGTCGATGTGTCTGTTGATGGATGTTCTTGCCGCATCCGGGCGTCAGTTTCAGCTGTAGTGGTTTGTATATGGGGTCCAGGTCCATGTGTCTGTTAATGGAGCTTGTGGATGAATGCCATGCCTCTAGGAATTCCCTGGCTGTTCTCTGTCTGGCTTGTCCTATGATGGTAGTGTTTTCCCAGTCAAATTCATGTTCCTGGTTGTCTGAGTGTATGGCTACTAGGGATAGCTGGTCGTGTCGTTTTGTGGCTAGCTGATGTTCATGGATGCGGATTGTTAGCTGTCTTCCTGTTTGTCCTATATAGTGTTTTGTGCAGTCCTTGCATGGTATTTTGTAAACTACGTCAGACAACAACTCAACTAGAACAAAGGACCCAATAGCCAGCACGAGCCAAACTAACGTAGTTTACAAAATACCATGCAAGGACTGCACAAAACACTATATAGGACAAACAGGAAGACAGCTAACAATCCGCATCCATGAACATCAGCTAGCCACAAAACGACACGACCAGCTATCCCTAGTAGCCATACACTCAGACAACCAGGAACATGAATTTGACTGGGAAAACACTACCATCATAGGACAAGCCAGACAGAGAACAGCCAGGGAATTCCTAGAGGCATGGCATTCATCCACAAACTCCATTAACAGACACATGGACCTGGACCCCATATACAAACCACTACAGCTGAAACTGACACCCGGAAGCGGCAAGAACATCCATCAACAGACACATCGACCTGGACCCCACATACAAACTACTACAGCTGAAACTGACACCCAGAAGCGGCAAGAACAAACCACTATAAATACCGGAAGAAACATCAAAGCAGCGCTTCACAGGAGGCTCCAATAGCACTGATGATGTTCCCTAGCCAGGGAACGAAACGTTTGCAGCAAAAACTTCCAGCTCGGCGAACAGAACCACAACATAGGAATTCTGTAATCAGTAACTCAACTCTTGTTTCCCAAAGACTGTCCACCATCTAAATGGCACAAACCAGGAGTATGATAAAACATTCTCCACTTGCATGGATGGATGCAGATCCCATAGCATTAAGAAGTTTGACACCATCCAGAGCAGAGCAGCCTGTTTGACTGACTGTCTGCCAACCACTTTCAATGAATAATTCCAACAGTCACTCCCTTCACCACCATGAACAGTGGCAGCAGTATAGACCATTTTCAAAATGCATGCAGTAACTCATGTAGCCTCAATTGATAACACCTTCTAAACCCAGGACCTGTATCACTAAGTATGACAGATGCACAGAACTGCAACATCTGCAAGTTCCCCTCCAAGCCACACACCATCCTGATTGCAACCATACTGCCATTTCTTCACTGTCACTGATTCAAGATCCTGGAGCACCCATCTGCATAGCACCATGGATGTCCCTACATCACGTCAACTGCAGCGATTCAAGTAGACAGTTCACTACCTCATTTTCCAGGGCAGTTAGGAATGGGCAATAATTGCTGACCTAGCCAGCAATACTCACACCCCATGAATGAATGAAAAAAATCTGTTTCTTAGAAGTAGTCTTTTAGTGTTATAAATAAAAGCAATCTATTGCACAAAGTTTTTCAAGGTATTTCAACTTCAGCTTCCATTATAGGATAATATATGTCAATAATTTTGCTGTCAGTATCCAGCAATTAATTATACTGCTAATATCATTCATCTGGAGTTCAGATTTAGTATTCTGATTTGAAATGGTGGCACAGTGGTTAGCACTGCTGCCTCACAGCACCAGAGACCTGGGTTCAATTCCTGCCTCAGGCAACTGTCTGTGTGGAATTTGCATATTCTCCACATGTCTGCATGGATTTCCTCCCACAGTCCAAAAATGTGCCAGTTAGGTGAATTGGCCATGCTAAATTGTCCATAGTGTTAGGTGAAGAGGTAAATGTAGGGGAATGGGTCTGGTGGGTTGCGCTTCGGCGGGTCAGTGTGGACTTGTTGGGCTGGAGGGTCTGTTTCCACACTGTAAGTAATCTAATCTAAATCTGTTTTGTATTCTGTTCTTCACATTCTGTCTCTGTACAATGGACAGGAATACTTATTTGCAAGATTCTCACTAATATACAAAATTTCACACCAGGAACTCGAAAAAGATCAGGCCTTTGAAGCAGCGTTTTGGATGCGCATGCAACAAAATTCTGCTTTTAATCATTTATCTTTCAGTAAGAGAACTGAAACCATGGGGCTGAATTTTCCTATTTGCAGATAAAGTGTGGTGAAGAGTAAGATTCATGGCATCTGGTCTGCTATGGCCAGGAGCTGAATTTTCTCATACAATCTTCTGCTTTTCACCTCATTAATTATGAGCATCTTTCTTGGGGAATTATTATAGTGAGCAACATGTTAGGATCTTCTGGCTTGTATGCCCCTGGTACCAGATTTAAAGCATAGCTGTACAACACAACAGACGGCTCAAGCTAACAGCAAAAGCTTAAACTGCAGTTTTCAAACCTGAAGTTGCAGAAGTCATACAACACCAGGTTATAGTCCAACAAGTTTATTTAAAATTACAAGCTTTCAGAGTGGTGCTTCTTTTTCAGTGTGTGGAGCTATCTTTTACTCTGTTGATCACCAATAAATAGAGCAAGTGGCAACACTTCTAGCCTGGAGAGAAATCGCAATTTAGGTCAGTGTTGTGTCCTGTCCTGGATGAAACAGGACCTCCAACAATGCAGGATAAAAATTAATGATCTCCCTCACTCAGCAAGGGTAAATGCCCCATCTTCTCTCTGCTATTTCACATTCACTCTACCTCTGCCACTGCACCTTATTATGAAGATATGGATATATTGTATGTTTAAGAGAGTTAAAAGCTAGCAGAACTACCTGGTACCACCAAGTGTTCTGAATAAGATACAATGTTATATGTGGTCCAGCAGCTTGGGTAGCTGGTTGCCTGGAGACAAAAACAGATTTGAATTAGGCCAATCAGTTTAAATCATATCCCCAAAAAAAACTAAATTCCAATCAAGTTTGAATTTAGAATATTCACAATATTAAAAGCCAATGACACAATCCAATGCTTTGGGGTATAAGACCGGGAAAAATTGAACAGTTGGGAAAGAACTGTCAAATGACTAACAGATATAGGTTGCTAGTCAGAACTCTCTGAAAGGTACCTGTCTGGAAAAGGAGTTTGCACAGAGAGAACACATCAACACCAACCTGGAAAACACATCTACAGAGGAAGATATAAAAAGAAGATTTGATGGCTGGCTGGTTTTGAAATTTGAATTTTTGGTAAATCTTAATTGGGGGTTTTATCAGACTAGTGTTACAGAAGGAAAAGTAAAAGATAGGTTAGTGGAAGGAGGTGTAAATAGCTGTTAGTTAATTATTCTCTGTTATACTTTAAGAAATAAGTTGTTAATTTTTACTTTAAATAGTTCTTGGCCTCGTGGATTTTCACAGATTATTGCATGGAATAAATCTTTTCTCTGTTGCTGGTTAAAGTTAACCAGGAAGGTTTATCCCATGTCATAATAACCTGCATCTTACCAATGTTAGTGGACTGTAACTCTACCACTGCATGCTTCATATATATTCAATGGGTCTCACCCACCTCATCCTCCCAAAGTATTAAGACTTCCTATTCTCTGCATTTACTACTTACTCAATGAAGACACCTCACCACTGCTTCCACTCCCACATCATCATTAACTGCTCTTGTATCTAATTCTATCAAACACAATGCTCTCCTTTGTCACATTGCAGGAAAATCTAGCCCGTAGCAATATCGAGAGGGATAAGACTGGTTGGAAAGTGATGGCCTCAGGCTTGTCTTTTGCGATCAGGTGCAAATTCTGGATTGAGCAGGAGAACAACAGGATTTTCAGATACAAACCTGATGGCCATGGTGGAGTGTGAGGTACACAGGAGGGATGTCCTCTTCCCCAGGATCCATAGAGGTGGTCAAGGTACCAGACCCTGCCAGTCAGGTCTGAAGTTTCCACCCAGGTCAGTGGGGTCTCCCCTGAGAAAAGAAACACCCAACAATGCCAAAAGAGTGTCAATGATATTCTTCATTCTGCCATCTACTGTTTTGTTACCTCGCACCCATTTTGTCCCTGCTACCGCATACATTTCTCTACAACTGTCACACACTACCAATCTCCCTATTGCCTGCAACATCTTCCATCACACACTGTAACCCTCGAACTGTCCCGTCCTACTAACCCTGTACGGTCTACGTGCTGCCTACTCAATCACTTTGGACATCTTGTCGCATGTTCCCCCAACTTTACCAACATTGACAACAGCAGCAATTACTTTAATCTCACTCAATCACTCCCTTTGTCTAATTCCCTGGGCGAAAATGGCCCATAGTGCTGCTGCAATAGCCAGGACTGAATATGAAAATTACTTCAATTGCTCAATGCGAGAAATTTGCTGAACACTGAGCAAGAGATTTTCCATAGTTAAGCCAATGTCAGACTTCAATATAGTTCATACCAAAACTCGCCAAAGTTGCCAGTACCGATATGATACAAAATTATCTTTATTTCAAAGAAGCTTTCAGGATTTTGCCTGCAGAAATCTTTGTAACCAACTGTTCAGAACAAGACTGAGATTTGACTCCCAGGATTTATGCAATGATTTGCAGAGTATTTCAATCATTTACTTAAGAAAGAACATTGCCTTATTTATACCCTGGTACGTACATCAACCTTCAGCAGCAGTCAAATTCATGGGTGTGAATCAGTTTCCTGACCACTCTGTTAACATTTTACTCCTTTAGTCAATGCTGTAAAATACATTTATTGCACTTTATGGACCACATCAAATGATGTATTATAGGCAACTTCTGCAATATTAAAAAAATCTGTCATGTTTTGAAAATTTTTAATAACATTTTATGGTAGAAGGAATGACATTGATGCATTTAAACAATAATGCACTGCGGGTTGACAGTGGAATATAAATTACACAGAGTACTTATGTTTACAGTCTATTTAATCAAAGCAAATAAAGTGGCTCCATCACTGGCTTCAATAAATTGTCACAGTAGCCTCAAACATATGCTCTGCTGATCTGCTTCTCTCTTAAGGAAAAAGTCAGTCTCGAAATCTTAAAGTGATATGGATTATAGTCTATAGAGAAAATATGGTTGAAACTTGATGTAATTCAGTTGGTTGTCACAGAGAGTGGATGCACAATACAAAATAGAATTCATGGAGAATCATAAAATTGTAATGAATTGCTGCAAAGAGGTGATAGCTACAAGTTCCAATCTTGAGCTGCATTTTTTTGTCTGAATAATTAATTTCCCACATGCCTTCACTCTATTCAACTGCCATGACTTTACTTAAGTCCTTTTTCCAACTTTCATTAATTGTGGATATATCAAAGCTTACGTGCATTCATGACTAATCAATTTCATTTGGTGAATAGTGGTTTTTTTACTATTGCTATTATGGAATAATAAAAAGAAAGTTTCTATATTCACAGTTTTTGATTAATACAAGGCAAAATGTGTACTTGGAAATAGCAATATGTATCAAGATTGTCAAGGTAATATTCTTCCTTCAGGTTATTGAATTATTTAAGTACGTAATTTGTAAAAGATACATAAGGCAGCTTAGTTATACTTCTGATCATAGATAATATTGCTCCAAGCAGCACCTCAACAGAGTAATCATCTGGTGGGTAGTATATTTTCAAATTGGAACCTATTATCACTGTCTCACATGATAAATTTGAGAAAATATTTTGGGGAATGTAATAAGATTCAAACAGTAACGTACTGCAGGGTGACCGGAGTGATGGCAAATAGACTGATTAGCTTCTTATGTGGATTTTATATGAGACTCTTGGATTTCATGTTAGTAACCACATGTTCTAAATAATTCTAACAACTCTAACATCAGGGTGGCACAGTGGCTCAGGGGTAGCACTCACAGCCTCACAGTGCCAGGGACTCAGATTCGATTTCACCCTCGTGGATCTATATGGAGTTTGCACATTCTGTGTCTGCATAGGTATCTAACGGGTGCTCTGGTTTCCTCCCACAGTCTAAAAATGTGCACGTTAGGCAGTTTGGCCGTGCTAAATTGCCTGTAGTTTTCAGGGATGTGTCAGCTAGGAGGGTCAGCCATGGGAAATACAGTGCTAGAGGGATGGGTCTGCGTGAGATGCTGTTTGGTCTGAACCCGTTGGTCCAAATGGCCTGTTTCCACACAATCAGAGATTCCATGAACTCACATCATTCTTATGGCAAAATCTAGAATCTTTCTGTCATCTTCTGAATATAACCAGGATCCAAAATTCTTCACGGGTGTTAAGTGGTGGCATAGTGTTTCTATCATTGGACTAGTTGCACAGAACCCCTGGCTAATCTGGGAACATGGGACCGAAAACCACAATGGCAGATACGGAATTCCAATGATAAAATCTGAATTCAATAAAACAAAATCTGGAATTAAAAGCTAACCTAGTGTCAACCATGTAACATGATTGTCATAAAAATGATCTGGTTCATTAATGTCCTTAGCCACTCAATACATCAAACTACGACAAAGCTGAACTGAAAGGACCATCTGGCATAGACCTAGGAACTGTAATAAATAATGGCATACACAGCCCTGCCAACCATTCTTTACCAATATCCAGGGGCTTGTGCAACAGCTGGGAGAGATGTTCCATCGGCTAGTCAAGAAGTAGCCTGGCATAGTCCTGCTCAAGGAATCATACCTTACAGACAATGCCTCAGACCTCACCATCGTTGCTGTTGACTGTGTCTTGTCTCATTGGCAGAACAGAGGTATCAGCATAATGGATTACAGTCAGGCAGGATTCCGGTAGAGGAATCTAAAACATTGGCTCCAGACTCCATGATATTTCATGGCATCTGGTTAAATGTGGGAAGGGACATCTCCTGATTACCACCCCTCAGCAGAAGAACAAGTATTCCACCATATTGAACACCAATCAGAAGAAACAATGAGTTGATAAGCACATTGAATGTCAAAGTGGGGGACTTTAAAGTCTATCATCGGGAGATGCTCAGTAGCATCATTGCTGATCGAACTAGTTGAGTCCCAAAGGACAGAGCTGCTAGATTGGATCAGATGCAAGTGCAACAAGGGGGAAGAAGTTCCTTGACAACATCATCACCAATCTATGAGTGACCACTGCTCAGTCCTTGTGGAGATGAAATCTCAATTTCATATTGAAGATGCCTTCTACTGTGTTGAGTGAGACAGAAATAGTAACACAAAGCAGGGCATCCATGGGGTAGTGTGGGTAATCATCAGCCACAGAATTATATTTGACCATAATCTCTAACCTGATGGCCCAGACAAGCACTACCCCCTACCAACACTGCCACTCTACCATGGCAACCAAGCTGAGAGGTAAACATTGGTTCACTGAAGAATGGAGGAGGAGCCACTGCAAACACAGGGAAGTTACACAGCAGGACTATTTGCATATCTAACATCAAACAGCAACATACTGATGAAGGACTCTTGCCTGAAATGTCGATTCTCCTGCTCCTCTGATCCTACCTAATCTACTGTGCTTTTCCAGCGGCACACTCTCGACTCTGATCTCCAGCATCTGCAGTGGTCACTTTCTCCTCGCAGCATGCAATGGACAGGCTAACCAATCCCACTATTAAAGGATGAGGTCTAAGCTCTTGGTCCTGCCACAACCAGTTGTGAATAGCAATTAAATAACTGACCAGAGGAAGAGGTTACATAATATATCCCACCCTCAACAATTGGATAGCCTGGCTTTTCAATGGAAAGGTTAAAGTATTTGCAAAGATCTTCAGCCTGAAATGCTCAGTGGATGATCCATTTCAGCCTCCTCCTGAGTTCTTTGGTGTCACAAATGAAAGTCTTCAACCATTTTCATTCATACTACATGCTATCAAAGAATGGCTGAAGACAATGCATACTACAAAGCTATAGGTTCTGACAATATAACTCAAGACGTGTGCTCCAGAGCTAGCCACGCTCATAATAAAATTAATCCATCAATGGCTTCTACCCGGCAAAGTGGAAAATGACTCAGGTGAGTTCAGTGCACAAAAACATCCAATCTGGCTAATTATTAGCCTATCAGTCTATTCTTAATCATTAGCAAAATGCTGAAAGAGGTTATCGACAGTTACATCAAGTGAGGCCCCTTTCGGTCATGGCTGACCATGGGTTGCATCCAAGTTCTAACTTTCTGCTTCTCTGAAGCAACGTCGCTTATGACTGAAGAGACAAAATGCTGGAGTGACAGTCCCGGTTGCAGTGGCCACATCTGTATGTAGTCGTTGATCTGCTAGAACTGCTGCACTCCTTCCTTCATGCCCACTTGTCTGCTGCAGCGCTCTTCGGCTTCTTTTCCCCTGTTTGAGGTGTTGGTTCTCCATCTCGTGTGGTCAGCTGCATGCCTTTCCTAGGACTCTGTAATGATAACAAGTGTCCCTCATGTTCCTCATGCAGACAACCTTGTAGTGCAGCTGGGGACACCCAGTGGATTTCTTCCCAATGCAAGCTCTCCATTGAGGAAATCCTTTGTCTCTGCTGCCTGAGCAGACTGTGCATGCTGGGAAGACCAGCATGAGATAGGACCACAGCGTTGGACACTGTCTTGGCAGGATGTGCCCAGGAAATGGTGGATACTCCTCAAGTGGAAGGTGTTCAGTCTTCTGCCCTGTCAGGCATATGTAGTCCACATTTCACTGCCGTAAAGCAATGTGCTTATGATGCAGGCATTGTAGACTGACATTTTTGTCTTCACTGCCAGCTTGGGATTTATCCATACTTGAGTCGTGGGTGAGCAAGAGTTGAGACTGCTTTCCCGATCCTCTTGTCAATCTCTGGGTCCAAGGAGAGGTTGTCAGTGATAGTAGAGCCAAGATAAGTAAACTGATGGACGACATTGAGTTCATAGTTGTTGATGGTAATGACTGGCGATGCCTCTGTGTCCTGTCCCAGAATGCTTGTCTACTTCAGACTGATAGTCAGCCCGAAATCCTTGCAAGTGTGAAAGAGGCGATCTATCAGTAACTGGAGTTCCTGCTGGGTGTATGTTGCAACTGCAGCATCATTGGCAAACAGCATGTCCTTGATAAGTGCCACAGGTATTTTTGTCTTTGCTCTGAGACGGGCCAGGTTGAAGAGCCTGCTGTCTGATCTGGTGCGTAGGTAAATACTCTCCATTGCGGTGCCAAAGGCATGTTTCAGGAGCACAGCAAAAAAAGTTACATCAGACGCCACTTATAAATGAATAGCCTGCTCGCTGACACTCAAGCTGGGTTATACCAAAACTACTCAGCTCCTGACTCCATTACAGCCTTTGCCAAATGTGAACAAAGAGCTGAATACCACAGATAAGTTGAAAGTGACTGCCCTTGATATCAAGGCAGAATTTGACTGAGCGTGGCATCAAGCAAAACATGTTCAGCAGAATCTGAGATAATTCTCCACTGGTTCAAGTCATACCTGCCATAAAGGACGATAGTTATGATTGTTTCATTTCAATCATCTCACCACCAGGACACTGCTGAAGGAGTTCCTTGGAGTAGTACAATTGACCCAACACTCTTTAGCAGCTTCATCAATGTCATTCCCTCCATCATAAGGTTAGAAATGGGGATGTTCATAGATGATGGTATAATGTTCAGCACCATTCATGGCTCCTCAGATATTATGCAACAAGACCAGAACACCACCAAGGACAAAGCAATGCACTTGATTAGCATTCCATCCACTACTTTCAACATTCACTCCCTTCTCCACCAATGCATAGTGGCAGCAATGTGTACAGTTTAAACCGTGCATTGCAGTAATTCACCAAGTCTCCTCCAACATCATCTTCCAAACCATGACCTTTACAATTTTGAAGGACAGCAAATACACTGGAACACCACTACCTGCATGCTCCCCCTATAAGGATTGCACCATGCTGGTATGGTATGTTATTGCCATTCCTTCACTGTTGTTGGATCAATTTGCTCAAATATTTTCCTAATAGTTGTGAGTGATCCTACAGCCCAAGGATTGTAGTGGTTCAAGAAGACAGTTCACCACCACTGTCTCCAGGTCAATAAATGTTGATCTAACCAGTGATGGCCATCATATTTGCACAAATTTTTAAAATATCAAAATGTGCATAAAAGTCATGAATTATGTAGAGAAAAATGAATTTTACCATTGCTTTGCAGAAAGGGCAAATGCCATCCTGTGATTGGCTTTACTCAGGCATTTGCCATTTTAACACACCCTTCAATTAATCGAATTATTAGCCATCTGTAAATTGCTTATAGAGACAAGCAAATTCTGATTTGATTTCAGTGTAAATTTTGCATCCTGCCAGATTTGTTTTTAATTCAGGTAATAACATTGACACTTTACTGGAATGCCAATGAACTGTTGCTGAAGCTGTACCTAAAATGGTAAAATATTTATCTCACAGGATAGATTTTCTTACAATGTCATCCAAAAAATATTTTATCTGTGCAGACAGAAGCATTTATGAATGTTGACAGTATCAGTCAGGGAGGGATATCCAGTGACACCCCCATTGGTTCAAGCTGACTTATGAGACCAGCTTTAGGTAAGATAATTATTATAGGACCAAGGGAGAATAGTCATAGAGTCATAGAGGTGTACAGCGTGGAAATAGACACTTTGGTCCAACCCGTCCATGCTGACCAGATAACCCAACCCAATCTAGTCCCACCTGCCAGCACCCGGCCCATATCCCTCCAAGCCCTTCCTATTCATATACCCATCCGGATGCCTTTTAAATGTTGCAATTGTACCAGCCTCCACTACCTCCTCTGGCAACTCATTCCATACTTGTACCACCTCTGTGCGAAAAAGTTGCCCCTTAGGTCTCTTTTATATCTTTCCCCTCTCACCCTAAACCTATGCCCTCTAGTTCTAGACTCTCCGACCCCAGGGAAAAGACTTTATCTATGTATCCTATCCATGCCCCTCATGATTTTGTAAACCTCTATAAGGTCACTCCTCAACAGAGCCTCTTCAGCCTCTCCCTGTAGGTCAAATCCTCCAACCCTGGCAACATCCTTGGAAACCCTTTCAAGTTTCACAACATCTTTCCAATAGAAGGAGACCAGAATTGCGTGCAATATTCCAACAGTGGCCTAACCAATGTCCTGTACAGCAGTAATATGACCTCCCAACCCCTGTACTCAATACTCTGACCAATAAAGGAAAGCATACCAAACGCCTTCTTCACTACCCTTTCTACCTGTGACGCCACTTTCAAGGAGCAATGAACCTGCACTCCAAGGTCTCTTTGTTCAGCAACACTCCCTAGGACCTTACCGTTAAGTGTATAAGTCGTGCTAAGATTTGCTTTTCCAAAAGGACTATAGGTTAGGTTGCTCCACATGCAATGCTGTGGAATGGAGCAGGCCAATTGCCAACTCTATCCAATGTAAGACCCATATTGTATTGGAGACCTAAACAAATTGAAGAACATTAATTGAAATTAGCGAGTTTTAAGAAGATTTGTAGCTCAGGTTGAGGTTCTGGATGTAGGTTTGCTCATTGAGATGAAAGGTTCATTTTCAGACTTTTTGTTAACATAACACAGTGGATCAATGGTTAGCACTGCTGCCTCACAGCACCAGGGTCCCAGGTTTGATTCCAGCCTCAGATGACTGTGTGGAGTTTGTACATTCTCCCTGTGTCTGCGTGGCTTTCCTCTAAGTGCTCCGGTTTCCTCCCACAATCCAAAGATGTGCAGGTAAGATGAATTGGCCATGCTAAATTGTCCATAGTGTTCGGTGCATTGGTCAGAGGGAAATGAGTTGGGGTGGGTTACTCTTCAGAGTGTCGGTGTAGACTTGTTGGGCCAAAGGACCTGTTTTCACACTGTAGGGAATCTAATCTCATCTAAGTAACATCTTCAGTAAGCCTCTGAATGAAGCACTCTTGTATAGCCTGCTTTCTATTTATATGTTTGAGTTTCCTTGGGTTGGTGATGTCATTTCCTGTGATGACATCATTTAATATGATGATGTCACCTCCGGTTCTTTCTCTCAGGGTATGGTAGATGGGATCCAAGTCAATATGATTGTTGATAGAGTTCTGGTTGGAATGCCATGCTTCTAGGAATTCTCGTGCATATCTCTGTTTGGCTTATCCTAGGATGGATGTGTTGTCCTAGTCAAAGTGGTGTCCCTCCTCATCTGTATGTAAGGATACTAGTGAGAATGGGTCACATTATTTTTTGACTAGTTGGCAAACAGCTCTGTCAACCCTCCAACCCAATCTTTGTGTCCACTACATGGATGACATCTTTGTCATCACTAAACAAAACAAATTAGAGGAATTCACTTCAGAGGAGGAAAACAACAACAAACTGCCACTCCTGGACGTCGCAGTAGAACAAACAGCCAATGTGGAACTTCAGACCAGCATCTACAGGAAAACAACACATATGGACCAAACATGGAAATATAGAAGCAATCATCCCAACGTCCACAAATGAAGCCACAGAGGAACTACGCAGAAGAGAGGAAAATCACCTATATAATATATTCAAAAAGAATGGGTACCCAATGAACACAGTCTGCTGATTTTTCAGTAACAAACCAAAACAAGCAGACAAAATGCATCTAGAAACCCTCCCTTACATCAAAGACATCTTGGAAATGACTGCCAGACTCCTTGGCATCATGGTAGCCCACAAACCCACCAACACACTAAAACAGCAACTAATGAACTTGAAAGATCCTATACAGATAACAAGCAAAACTAATGTCATCTACAAAATGCCTTGCAAGAACTGTAACAAACACTACATTGGACAAACAAGCATAAAACTAACCACTAGGATACATGAACATCAACTAGCCACAAAATGACATGACCTATTCTCACTGGTATTCTATGAGGAAGAACACCACTTCGACTGAGACAACACATCCAGCCTAGGACAAGCCAAACAGAGACACACATGAGAATTCCTAGAAGCATGGCATTCCAACCGGAACTCTATCAACAAACACGTTAACTTGGATCTCATCTACCACCCCTGAGAAGAAGAACAGGAAGTGGCATCACCATAGGAAATGATGTCAGAACAGGAAATGACATCACCAACCCAAGGAAACTCAAACATATAAATAGAAAGCAAGCTACACCACCAGTGCTTCATTCGGAGGCTCACTGAAGATGTTTCTGAATATGATGATGAAACATCTGAAAACGAACTTTCCAGCTCAGCGATTAAACCTACATCCATTAATTGAAATATTTCAGTAAGCTCCTATTTGAGGTCTGTTCAGAAAATATTTCAGATATATTTTCAGTAGGGTCTTATCAATAATTTCTAAAATAAAGTCATCTTATTTTAGCCTAATTTCTGATGGAAAATTCACTCACCATGAGGCAATAATAATTCTGATTCAGTTTACATTGTCCCGTACTGGAAGATGTGATAGGCTTGATTAAGATCACTAAAATGGAGTTAGAAAATCAAATATTCCTAGTTCGATACTATGTGCAATTTTGATGTAATTTTCTTTAGACTGATTTAAAACCATTTAATTCTTATTTGGGTACTGTGCATAGTAGACAGATATGAATCAGTTTAGATGAGGCAAATATGTGGCTTTATTTGCAGTTTCCCACTGTATGATTCCATCCCCTGGTAATTGATCCAGCCTGGGGCTGAGGGAGTAATTGAAGTCACCACCTTCAGTAACCAGATCTCTTGGGTTTTGGTTAAGCACTTAAAACAAATTACAGAAAAGCTATGATGTGCAGTTCAATGCATACATATGAAAAATGTTTTTTTTGCAGAGTAAACAGCAGTATTCTGCGTTATTAGGAACAAACAGAAAGACAACATAAAAGAGATGATTAATGATTATAAATGTTATTTTGGTGTTGGAAATAAAGATTGACTCATCCTGTTTAAAAATCATATTCAAACAGTCCACATCTGTGAGGTTAGTCACATGCAAAATATCATGCCACAGCTGAACAATGGTAGAATGCTTAATGTTGTATGTGAGTCAGAAAGGGTGAATACTGAGGAGTGCCATAACTGCCATCTAGTATGAGATTGTCATGTAGGCTTGTGGGCTGAGCCCAAAGGAGTGAGATCTAACATTTGGTCCTCCTCAAAGTCTCTGAAACGATGCAACCTGTAACTAGCTGCTAACATACAACAAACTGTACCTTGTTAAACTACAAGGACTTGAGAGTATGGTGCTGGAAAAGCACAGCAGGTCAGGCAGCATCCGAGGAGCAAGGGAATTGATGTTTCGGGCATAACCCTTCCTCCTCCTCGGGAGCTGGTTTTCCTTTACCATACTAGACAAAGTTCCATCTCCACATTGAGATTAACCTCCATCGTGCTGTGTGGCACTCTCACATTGCCAAATAGGACAGATTTCAAACAAATATAGCAACTCAAGACTGAACATCAATGAGATGCTGTGGGCCTCAACAGCAGCAGAATTCAGAATTGTACTCCAGCAGTCTGCAACCGTGTGGCCTGGCATATTCCCCCCGCCCCCACCCCAACCCCAACCCCAAGCCATTACCATGAAACCAGGCAATAAACACGGCTTCAATGGAGAGTGCAGGAGAGCATGCCAGGAGCAGCACTGGGCATACCTAAAAAATAAGGTGTCAACCTGGTGAAGCTACCAAACAAGATTGTTTGCATAATCAGGAAGTGCTAGAGCTAAGTGACTGCACAACTAACAGATCAGGTCTCAGCTCTGCAGTCCTGTCAAGTCCAGTTCTGAATGGTAGTGCACAATTAAACAACTTGCAAAAGCAGAGTTAGCAACTTGCTGACAAGCTAGTAACCCCAATGTAGAGTAGTTAAGATGTCAGGGCATTTAATTGTCCTGCCCTTTAAGTCTTTCTTAAGTATATCTTAACTATTTTTTTAAAGGAAGATTGCTTAGTGTTTAACTTTGATGAGAGAATCCTAAGGATTTCCATTACTGGACTAATTTCATAACCGTTCATTATTTCAGTAGAGATGTTTCTGCTTTGTAGTTTGAAAGACAGCTACAAGCAGTTATAGACCCTGATGTGGGTCTATGAATGAATGTTTGTAATGTTTGTTGTATGGAATTGTGAATTTGAATGAAATGCTTGTTGTTATGAGACTTTATTTGGTTGAAGGAATGTAAATGTAGTAATGAGAGTATTTTTTTCAACACAGTGAAGTCTTCAATAGGTGTGGTGCTTTATTTTACACAGCATTACTTGACCTTAAAGCCAAAAAGGATGGTGCTGGAAAAGTACAACAGGTCAGGCAGCTTCGAGGAGCAGGAATATCAATGTTTTGGACCTAAGCCCTGCATCAGGAATGTGATTTTAATCTTATCATTGCTTGGAGCCTGAAGGTTGCCTACATTGGATTCTAGAGGAGTTGTCAAGGTAGATATAAGGACAAAGTGTTGAGTGTGTAGGACATAGTTTGGCATGGGTTAGTACTAACGTGGCACAGGATATGTAGGTAGTGACACTGCATGGGTTGGCATGGATCGGACCTGAGGAGGAGGTTGAGGTTAAGGCATCAGTGTTGAAGGAATGTTACACATTTTGCTGAGATGAATTCCAACACAGTGCCGGTACACTTTGGCAAGCCACTTGCTTGGCTTGCCTCTACATCTACCAGCATCCATTCTCCTTCTGGGATTGCCAAGCCCACCTTCCAGGGAGCCACAATGCCAGAACAAAATTCTAACCTCCTAGGCCATTCTTCTGGATAAGGTTTGTGGGGACAGGGAGCGTCCCACATCTGTGCTTTCAACCTAGGAGAGGATACTCACTTGGGTCTCCATTAAGTCTAATATTCCAGATGCTTGATGAACCTTTTTCTCAACTTATTCAACTGCCTTTGACAATTTGTGCACATATACCTTCAGGAGCCTCCATTCCTTGGCCCCTTACAGATTTCAATCCTTTATTTAATATTGCCTCTCCTCCAGCTTCCCAACGAAAGAAACAAGTACAAGTAAATGGGCTTCGTGTAGTTTGGTATTTCATGGGTGGCATAGACATGGTGGGCCAAAGGGTCTGTTTCTATGCTGTATGATTCTATGATTCTAAAATGGATCTCATTACATTGTTCCTGACATCATACTTCAGCTCTCAAGTCTCCACCTACTCCACCTGCCTGTATCCATCCTCTTGAAGTCTCCCACTATAAATTTCGCATTTCTGTTTCATATGATCTACAACTTTTGAAGTATGCTGTTTTACGAGTTTAGGACTGAAAAGGTTTGAGGATGTAGGTTGTTTTTTGAGAGTTAACTCCCACTGTCTTATTACTATTTGTTCTGAAGTGGATCACAGGAGTGTGAGAATGAAAATTCCTTATGATTTGGACAGAATTTTCATGTTTTAAACATCGACTTCAATCTCTTTGAGGCTGGACTTAGTTGGTGAAGTGCAGTTTGATGTGAAAACTAGGTAAAACACAGACTAAAAGGATTGACTAGATTTGCTTGAAGTAATGGGTACAATTTGTTTTTGTGTGCAGTTACAAAAATATAAAACATTCAAGCTCTAATAGGCATTCTAGCTCAATTTACAAGCACAGTGTCTGTGTTCAGAAAGGAACATGTTGGCATATCTGACAGAAGTGCATCTATCTAGAATCAATAAACATTTAGCATCAGTGTGTATTTTGTCTGAGTGTCAATACCTTTAATAAATTTCTAAGTATAAAGCACAGCATCTTAGACATTCCCTGCCAGAGATAATATCTCTAATCATGTCTTTCTACTAGTCAATAATCAGGTAGGGATAAAACAGACTGCTGCCCAAGACTAGTTTCACCTTTACAGTAAGTTTGAAGATTCTGCCAATTACCTTTTGTAATTAAATTCAATTATATTGAGCTTTCTCACACTAGCTAAAATCGCAACTAAACTGGTCAATATTAATTCATATGATTAAGATAAACAATGCTGCCAACTTAAATATTTTTAATTATAAACCTCAGAAGTCAGTGTTATCTCCTCATGCATACTTGTGGTACCTTTCAGGAATGGTAGGGATGTGATAGAAGGATTGCCAGGCTGACAATCAGCTCATTCAACCACATCATGAGCACACATGGATCTACATATCCGGAGACAGGATGGGAATCCAGAGCTTCTAGTTTAGACACAGGCGTGTAACGCTGTGCCACAAGACATCTGGGAAGCTGTTGGTGGTTTAAATATTTACCGTCCAATTGGAAAAGCACTTTAAGATTTCATTGTAATGCAATTTTTAAAATGGAAAACTTCAATTTCAGTGATGACACTTGAAAATCTGTTTGACACCCTGCCTGATATTAATTTTTTGTCAACGTATATATATTGCCTTCAATATCATAACATTTTTTGAGGCACTTCACATTATAAAGCAAAAAAGGACTTTATAAGAATATTCTGGGTCAAACGAACAAAAACCCATTCAAAGGTATGATTTATAGTGTGTCCTATAGGTCAAAGATGAGGTAAATGGGTGGAGAAAGATAGGAAGGCATTCCAGAGATCAAGGCCTGAGCAGCTGAAAGCAGAATGATTAAATTTAAGGTTGCACAAGTTGCTGCAATTGGGGAGTGTTGGTGTGTAGTAGTTATGGAGGAAACTAGAAAGGTCATGGAGGGTTTTGAAAGCAATGATGAGAACTTTAAAATCAAGAAGTTGCTTAATTGGGTAGGTGTGTAAAATCTTATGACCTTAAAAAATAGGAACAGAATTAGGCCATTTGTGTCCTCCAACCTCCTCCGCCATTCAATAGAATTGTGGCTGATTCGACATGTCTCACATCCACTTTCCTGCACTTTCCCCATAATTCTTGATTCCTCAAGATCAACAATCTATCTGTCTCAGCCTTAAATATTCACAAGAACTCTGCCCCCATAGTCCTTTGCAGCAAGGAGTTTGAAAGCTTCAAAATTCTCTCAGAAATTATTCCTAATCTCAATCCCAAACTGATGCCTCTTTATTCTGAGGCTATGCTCTCCAGTCCCAGACTTTTCCAGGAGGGAAAACATCCTCTCAGCATTTACACTGTCAAGCCCCTTAAGAAGCAGATGAGTTGACATTTCAGTTATAAGCCCTTCATCAGGAATGTGGAGGGGAAGGGGGAATGAGAGATAAATGGTGGTGGTGGGGGGGGGGGGGGGGGGGGCGCATGCAGGACGAAAGTACGATAGTGATAGGTGAATGCAATTGGGTGGATAATTGTGATAGGTTGTTGGGATGGATGGAGCAGATAGATGGGAAAGAAGATAGGCAGGCAGGTCAGGTCAAGAGGGCAGTGCCGAGTTGGAAGGTTGGATCTGGGATGACATGGGGGAGAGGGGAGATTTGGAAACTGGTGAAGTCGATGTTGATACTATGTGGCCGTAGGGTCTCAAGGTGGAAGATGAGGCATTCTTCCTCCAGTTGGCAGGTGGTATTGATTTGGTGGTGGAGGAGGCCCAGTATATGCATGTCCTTGGGGGAGCGGGAGGGGGAGTTGAAGTGGTTGGCCACAGGGCAGTGGAATTGTTTGGTGCGTGTGGACCAGAGATGTTTCCTGAACCACTCCTCAACTTGGCGTCCTATCTCCACAGTTACAGGAGACCACATCAAGAGTAACAAACACAGTAGATGAAAAGAGTGGGTATGCAGGAAAATCTCTGCCAGACTTGAAAAGTTCCTTTAGGGTCTTGAATAGAGGTGAGGGGGAGGTGTGGGCACAGGTTTTATACCTCATGCGGTGGCAAGAGAAGGTGCTGGGTGTGGCAAATGGGTTGGTGGGAGGGAGGTGTGGACCTAACAAGAGAGTCACAGAAGGAATTGTCCCTGCGGAACACAAATGGGGGTGGGAGGGAAATATATTTTTGGTGGTGGAATCTGACTGTAGGTGGCAAAAATGGCAGAGGATAATGCACTATTTCCAGAGATTCATGGGGTAGAAGGTGAGGACCAGGGGTGTTTATTCTTGTTGCATTTGGAGGGCTGGGGTTTGAGGGTGGAGATACGGGAAGTGGAGGAAATGTGTCGGAGGACATGTTGATCATGTGGGAGGGGAAATTGCGGTCCTTGAAATAGAAGGGCATCTGGGATGTCCTGGAGTGAAATTGCTCCTCCCGGGAGCAGATACAACGGAGGCGGAGGAATTGAGAGCGAGGATTGAATTATTACAGGAAGGGGGATGGGACGAGGTGTAGTCATGGTAGCTGTGGGAAGTGCTGTGTTTAAAATAGATGTCCATGTTGAGTCGGTCGCTAGAGACAGAGATGGAGAAGTCCAAGAAGGGGAGGGAGGTGTCGGAGATGGTCCAGGTGAACTTGAAGTCAGGGTGGAAGATATTGATGAAATTGATGAACTGTTCAACCTCCTCATGGGAACGTGGATGGCCCTGATACAGATATTAATGTAGCGGTGGAAAATGTGGGGATGATGCCGATGTAACTCTGGAAGAGTGAGTGTTCCACGTACCGTAAAAAGATGCAGACATAGCAATCTTATAAACTTATATTTGGTTGCCCCTTAACCTCCTGCATTCCAGTGAAAACAAACCTAATCTATCCAACCTTTCTTTATAGCTAAAATTCCCATCCAAGGAAACATCCTGGTAAGTCATTTTTGTACCCTCACCAAAACATCCACATCCTTCTGGTGTGTGTTGATCAGAACTGCATGCAATATTCCAAGTGTGATCTAACTAAAGTTCTGTAAAGCTGCAGCATAACTTGCCTATCCTTGTACTCAGTGCCCATTCCAATGAAGGTAAGCATGCTATAAACCTTTCTTACTACCTTATCTACACGTGCTACCACCTTCAGTGAACTGTGGACCTGCACACCCAGATCCCTCTGCATATCAATGCTCCTAAGTCATTCACTGTATAATTTCCAATTGTACACGACCTTACAAAACGCATCACATTTGTCCGGATTAAACTCTATCTGCTATTTTTCTGCCCATGCCTCCAACTAATTTAATATCCTGCTGTATCTTCTGGCAATCCTTCTCACTATCTGTAACTCTACCAATCTTTGTATTAGTGGTTTTGGAGAAGATTTGTAGCTCAGTTTGATGATAAGTGTGTAAGTTAGCTTGCTGAGCTGGAAGGTTTGTTTTCAGATGTTTTGTCACCAGACTAGGTAACAGCATCAGTGAGAGTCTCTGATGAAGCTTGCATAGTATCTCCCACCTCTGTATTTATAGGTCTTGATTTGTTAAGGTGGGTGACTCTCACTGATGATGTTACCTAGTATGATGATGAAACATCTGAAAACAAATCTTCCAGCTCAGCAAGCTAACATACATACTAATCTTTATAGCAGCTGAGAACTTACTAATTAGACCAGCCACATTTTCCTCAAAATCACTTATGTAGACCACCAAATCCAGCACTGATCCCTGTGGATTACCGCTAATCACAACTCTACATTCAGCAAAGCATCCTTCCATCACTACCCTTTGTCTCTATGACTAAGCTAGTTTTGTATCTAGCATGCCAGCTCATCCCTGATACCATGTGACTTTACCTTTTGTACCATTCTGCTATACTTCCCAGAGGAATTCATCAATTCCATGTATTACACCATCTCTAATGTATTACTGGCCTCATTGACTCAGTGATGACATGTCACGGAGAGTGACGTGCAGTTCACAACATCACAGATGGCAGTCTTTAACCAATTCAATTCACTTCACATGATATTAAGAAGTGGCTGAACACATTTTGTACTTCAAAGGCCATGGGCCTGATAGCACTCAGCAACTTTAATGAAGACCTGTGCTCCAGACCAAGCTGACCCCGGGCCAAGATGTTCCATTGCATCTATCTGTTCAATATCTGACAATATGGAACATCACCTTGCTATGTCTTGTAAAGAAAAAATAAGGACAATCCAATTCAGCCATTGATTGTACTATCAGTCCAATCTCAATCATCAGTAAAATGTTGGGAGAGATTGCCAACAGTAACATCAAACAGCACTTACATAAGAATAACCTGCTGACTGACATGCAGACAAGGTATTGCCATGGCCAATCAGTTCCTGACCTCATTATTGTTCTAAACATGAACAAAAGAGCTGAACACCAGAAGTGAAGTGAGTGTGACTGCCCTTGATATTGAGGCACAATTTGATGGACTATGACATCAAGTAGCCCCAACAAAATTGGAGTCAATTGGAATTAAGGAAGAGTCTCCACTGAATAGAGTCATACCGAATATAAAAGAAGATAGCTGTGGTCAGGGTCTGAGAGGGGATACATCAGACCTAATAATTGTGGCCTGAGGAACTGGGGAGCCCCATGTGCTCAGGCTAGAGATGGAGCTGCTGTGTTCAAGTTGTGAGTGTGTGATTTTGTATAGGGGTAGGGCAGGGGTGGTGTGATTAGGGAGTGTAGGAACAGCACTGAGGCCTGTGATTTCTCTTTCTGCCCTGTTTGTGGTCTTTGGACGTTAGTCATCTTAGCTCCAGCTCGAGGACGTCTCTGCAGGAATTCCTCAAGGTAGTGTCTTGGGCCCAACCACCTTAACTGCTTTAACAACCAACCTTTTTCCATCATAAGGTCAGAAGTGGGATGTTTGTTGATGAATGCACAATGTTCAACAATATTCATCATTCCTCTTTTCTTTGTTTGACTCAAATTTCAGCTCAGTGGTTTGAAAAACTTCCCTAAATGACAAACAAATTTGGAAACTCCCCAAAATGTTCTTAATGTTCTGTTTCAGGGACATGAAACAGACTTCTAAAAAAATGGATGAAACAAAAACAGAACCCGCTGGAGGAACTCAGCAAGTTTGGCAGCATCTGTGGAGAGAAAGCAGAGCTAAATTTCAATTTCAATTCTGAAGAAAGTTCACTCAACTCAAAACCAGCAGCAAGGATTATATAATTCATAGATGGACTAGTAGTAGGAGGAAGAGCATCTGTACTGAAGGTGGGAGGGATCTGGGATTCATTGACCAAAAGAGCAGAAGAGGCAGGAGCTTTTTAAAGTCATCACAGTTTAAAGCACTTGCAGGACTACATGAAAAGTAGTGTTCTGCAGGGCACCAAATTGGTTACAGGAAGATGAAAATAGAAGCCCACAGCCCAAGGCTGAATAAAACGAGAGTGTGATAAGGGTAAACTAAGCTTCCACATCCTTCTTAGTCTGACTACAGAATCAGTTGCATTATCCTTTTTTTAATACCTCTCCAGTGTTGTCCTGTCAGGAAAGTTCCTGCTTGACTTTTTAAATTTATGAAATGTGGTTTCAATGATTAAGCCAGAGTTTATTGTCCATTTATAACTGACCTTGATAAGAAGGTGGTTAGCACTGCTGCCTCACAATGTCAGGGGCCTTATACGATTCCACCCTCAGGTAATTGTCTGTGTGGAGTTTACACATTCACCTTGTGTCTCTGGGTTTTCCTCAGATGGTCCAGTTTCCGCCTGCGATCCAACGCTGTGAAGATGTGGGGGGCATTAGCCATGCAGGGTTACAGGAATGAGTTCCTCCAGCAATTTCTGTTTTTGTACAAAATTGGGATTGTTCTATATTTTATGCTCATTAAAGTAGAGGTTGCGCTTCCACACCCTACTTTCAAATGATTGTGTATGGTCAGGTTGTTTAATCTAAATTACTTCTCTTATAAACAAGTGTACAACATAGTGATCTAGTTAACATGATTCAGAAGCACATCCAGCACACATCTGATAGCGCTTGAAAGCCAACGGATAAGATGGTAATGACAGCGGTTCTTAAAGATCTGTAAAACTCCACTCATATCGTTATTGTATGTAAGAGCTGTTCTGCCATAGAGCTGGAGAAATTGACTTCACAGCAGGGAATAGAAGAATTCTATGGTTAGAATGCAGTTTTCAGGAAGTCCTCCATAAAAAGGAGGTGTTTTGAATGATGGTCATTTTCCAATTAAGAGAAGCAGCAAATGTCTGAAAGGGAGTTGCTGAAAGGGTGAGTATAGTTTCATTTATGTCAAAAAATCAGTGATGCAAATGAGGAAGGAACTTGTCAGTCTTTGAATAGTTACTGAGGTTGGTGTGCTCACAGAGCAATACTTCCTGCTGTAGCTCAGTTGATACACTTGTGGCTATGAATCAGGTGGTTGTGGGTTTGAATGCAATTTCATAAGATTTTACACTGAATGTGAGCTCAATGCACCACAACAAAAATCATAGGACATGTGGTCCTTCACTTAGCTGTCTCACCCACTTTAATTTCTCAGGCAAAAGCTTTTAATTAGCATGGGGTGGGACTGGCCTCCATCTCCAGGTGAACCCCAACTGCGACCATCACTTCTCCACATAAGGAATATGATTGACTTCTTCATGGATGTTCCTTGTCCAGTTTGGGTATGGCAGGGGGAGGGGAATCAACAACAAAGATTTCTATGAGTCAGTGGAGATGTAACATTTTTTCATGAAAGCTTTGAGGACTTCCTTGAAGTTTTCTCTCTCCTGGTAACTGCTTAACTTGATGGAACTCTGAGAAAAGAGCTTGCTTTGGAAGACATCTTCCAGGTTTGTGAATGATATAGAGAATGAGATATAGATACAGCACAGAAACCGACCCTTCGGTCCAACTTGCCCATGCTGACCAGATATACCCACCCGGTCCATATCCCTCCAAACCCTCCCTATTCATATAACCACCCAGATGCCTTTTAAATGTTGCAATTATACCAGCCTCCACCACTTCCTCTGGCAACTCATTCCATACACGCACCACCCTCTGTGTGAAACAGTTGCCCGTTAGGTCTCTTTTATATCTTTCCCCTTTCACCCTAAACCTGTGGCCTCTAGTTCTGGACTCCCCTATTACAGGGAAAATACTTTGTCTATTTATCCTTCCATGCCTCTCATGATTTTATAAATCTCCATGAGATCACCAATCAGTCTCCAACGTCCCAGGGAAAACATCCCCAACCTATTCAACCTCTCCCTGTATCTCAGATCCTCCAACCCTGGTAACATCCTTGTAAATCTTTTCTGAACCTTTTCAAGTTTCACAAAATCTTTCTGATAGGAAGGAGACCAGAATTGCATGCAATATTCCAACAGTGGCTTAACCAATGTCCTGTACAGCCACAACATGACCTCCCAAATCCTGCACTCAATACTCTGACCAATAAAGGAAAGCATACCAACACCTTCTTCACTCTGCTATCTACTTGTGACTCTACTTTCAAGGAGCTATGAACCTGCATTCCAAGCTCTCTTTGTTCAGCAACACTCCCTTGGACCTTACCATTAAGGATATAAGTCCTGCTAAGATTTGCTTACCCAAAATGCAGCATCTCACATTTATCTAATTTAAACTCCATCTGCCTCTTCTCAGCCCATTGGCCCATCTGATCAAGAGCCCATCATAATCTGAGTTAACCTTCTTCACTGTCCACTGCACCTCCAATTTTGGTGTCATCAGCAAACATACTAACTATACCCCTTAAGCTCACATCCAAATCATTTCCATAAATGATGAAAAGTAGTGGACCCAGCACCAATCCTAGCGGCAGTCCACTGGTCGCAGGCCTCCAGTCTGAAAAACAACCCTCCACCATCACCCTTTGAGCCAGTTCTGTATCCAAATGGCTAGTTCTCCCTGTATTCCATGAGATTTAACTTTGTTAACCAGTCACCCATGGGGAACCTTGTTGAAACTCTTCTGAAGTCCATATAGATCATGTCCACCACTCTGCCCTCATCAATCCTCTTTCTTATTTCTTCAAAAACCTATCTCACTTAACTCGACTTATTGATAATAGCCAGTGCTTAGCAGAAGCTTTGAATGTTGGCTTGAGAGAGGACACTGTTATTTGAGCATCTCTCCTACCAGTGGATTGCAGGATTTTGTGGAGACATGATCAGTGACATTTCTCCAGGGATCTGATTTTGATTTAGAGTTTTAGATTTTATTGTCACATGTACTCAAGCACAGAAGTACAAGCTTATGGTGTAATACGTATAATGTTGCCACACAAAGTGCAATGTTAGGTACCAAGGTACCTAGATACAAAAAAGTAGTAAGAGAAACAGAGTTAAAAAGTTAAGCATTACTTCATTGATTAAGTAGAAAAATAAGGTAATAATTAACATTAAAGTCTTTCTTAATTTAAACTAGTAAAATAAAGGAATATGTTAGAAATACAGCAGTCTTTGATAAGTCCTCTGATTGTTTTGTTCTCCAGGAGACATCAGCTGCCTGTTCTTGATACCGTGACTGTAGATACTATTGCTGCTGTGAAGCTGCTGCCTCTCTGATCACCCCCAGTGCCGCAAGAACATGACCAGGCAGGACTCACTCACGCACTGAGCCAAGACACAGCCACGAGCCGGCAAGAGACCGGGCTGACATATCACCAAGGGACCAGGCTGAGACCTGCCACAAGCCACCAAGAGCCACCGAGAAGCTGGGCCAAATCACCACAAGCTGCCAAGAGACTGGACAGAGACCACCGAGAGACCAGGCCGAACCACCACGAGGCGTCAAGTGACCAGGCTGAGAAACACTGAGAGACCGAACCAACATACGACCACGAGCTGCCAAGAGACCAGGCCGAGACCTGTTGTTTGGTCCTGCAGGATACCTATCACCTTATAACAAATTTCGATTTGCTGAGTGACCATGGGGCCATGAACATGATTTTCTCTGAGGGATACCAGTGGTAAAAGCTGTATATGACCATGGCCATGATGAAGGTCTTGCCCAGGCCAGTGGGTGTTTTGAAAAAATGCTACCTGGGCCATGTTAAACTATTAGGGTCGGAGCGGGTAGTTGCTGGGGAATTTGGCACACCACCAGAGGATAGGTTAACACCAAAGAGAGAGGCTGACAGCAGGCTCTCAGAGCCTGCCATGGGGCTGTTTAGGCACCGTTTAGCCTCAAACACTGCCACCATCTGCACATTGTCAAGATCCCAATCCTGGAATCCATTCCCCAGCTGGGGTTGCTACAGCCTTGATCTCAGTGCTGCTCCCACCCTGGGACTGGGGCTGGGACTGATACTGAGGCGCTGTGTTGCCCCAACTCTGAAACAGTGGATGCTGCCACCCTCTGCTCATTCGAGAAACATCTCAGGAATGATCCATTGGTGGGTGTGATCACCTGATTAGCTGCTGTACATTGTCCATGTCTCTGATGAATACAGAAGGGCAGGGAGAACTATTACTCTATACACTGTCAATTTAGTACTAGGTTTGAGGTCTTTCTCATCAAATACACTGTGCATGTGGTGGCCAAAGACAAAGTTGGCACAGTGGAGAGCATGCTAAGTTTCATCTATTACCATGATGAAATTTAACCTCGCTGAAAGAAGGCTCTCAAGATATAAGAATTGATCCATGTTTTCGACTGACTCACCATGAATCATGATAGACAGGATGTGGATGTCAGGAATCCTAACCCTCCTGAAAAGTTCAGAGAACTTAACAGCAAAGGTTTAATTCACACTTGGGAAACTGATGTATTTTCCCAACTGCCTCAATGAAGTTTCCCCACCCACCATCTTAAAATCTAAAGTATGCCCAGAAAATTCCCCACCATGTTTCTGTGGTTTCACATATGTAAGAGTGTTTCTGATTAGTACAGGTCAATCTAATAACCTCCGGCTCTTACGTTGCTGAATTTCAATTGTTTTACATTAATTTTCATGAACAGCTTAACATATGTTGACAATAAATTACTCTTGAAAAATGCAGAAAAATCTTCCAGATCAATAAGTGTGCAATATAATAGAGAAACAACTTTCATAGTTTGAATTAAACATGTCAGATAAAATCAATTGCTTTTGTTTTAGGTATGTTAATGGACTTGCTTTTGACAGAAAGGAGGTGGAAGGATATTTAAATTATCTTCTTTACTGTGTTCTCCTCAATTAGTTTAGTTTCTAAATATTCTTAAATTGATATTTTGTTCAGGGAAAGGTACCAGGATCATCTGAAATCATCAAGTCAAAAAACTTGTTTGACAATGTTGGCAGATGCATTTCTGTACAATTGAGCTTGGTCAAGCATTAACACCAGAAGTTAAATATTGGTTTAACCAGCAAATGCATTAGATCCATATACAAATATTTCCATTTTAACAGTTAAGATTATTGGTTTTTGTTCATAACTTTTTTTTCTTAAAAAAGTGATAGATCTATCATTTGGTGCTATTTCTGCATCTGAATGAATAACTTTTCAATCATTTCTGGAATAACAGTGGATGATAAATATATTTCCTGATATGGTTTGCACATTCCTT
This sequence comes from Hemiscyllium ocellatum, assembly GCF_020745735.1. Lineage (NCBI taxonomy): Eukaryota > Metazoa > Chordata > Chondrichthyes > Orectolobiformes > Hemiscylliidae > Hemiscyllium > Hemiscyllium ocellatum. The sequence goes on from NC_083402.1 coordinate 60,288,248, forward strand.
TTGTGCTGTTCAGAATCAGTGATGACTGGCAGCTTGAATTATTTAGAATTCAACTAGTTCTGCATTGTCAGTCTTCACTATGCACATGGTAAATAAACATGAAATAGTTGACTTTTTGATCATGTTAAATTCATGTGTTGACAGGATACCAATTGCAGTGGGCCTTCAGTGCAATACAATCTAAGGTTTGCACTTCTGAGGTTTCTCTCAATTAAGCTCTGGGATCACTATTGCTTTGAATGGAGTCTCACATGACTTGAATTGAATGGCAATCCTGTGTAATTGCCATTCATATTTATAGACATTTTTTATTCATTTTATCAGACTAATATCCAGAATAACTAAAGTTCTATGTAGGCACATTGCAAAAACTGAAAACTACAAAGAGCTGTCTTTAGTGAGGCACAAAGCTACAATCCTTAATCAGATTCAGCAGTTACTTCTAAAGTAAAACAAAGACTTGTGGATGCAGGAGATTTGAAACAAAAACAGAAATTGCTAGAGAAGTGCAGCAGGTCTGGCAGCATCTGTAAGAAGAAAGCAGAAAAAACATTTTGAGTCTGGGTAACTCTTCTTCAGAACTCTTCTGATGAAGAGTCGCAAGACTTGAAATGTTAACTTTGTTTTCTTGTCACAGATGCTGCTTTTCTCCATCATGTTCTATTTTTGTTTCAGTAGACCTCTCCTGTATTTCACACGGCAGAAGAAATAATTCAAATTTTATTTGATCTCATACATTTTGAATCAAGGCGTAAATAATATTATTTTCTTTTGTGAGTTCTTCACCTTTATTCAGCTGTTCCTGAATAGTAGTTGAACCAAATGTTGACATAAAGTTGCGGATGTGTGTTGCCAATCATGAAGGTGCTGTACTGCTATTGCGCTGACTGCCGTAAAATATAGAAGAATTAATATTTTAGGCAAAGTAACCTAAAATGTGCTTTAAACCATACTGCTGAATTCTGGGAATCTAATGGGTTAATTTAGGAATTCAGACAAGTTCACCTTCATGATTAAAACCACCCCACAGAGGCAAATATTCCATCACCAAGTCACTGTTCATTTACACATGGCCATATCTCTGACATTCAACACTTTTTATGTCAGCCAGGGCTCCCTGATTGGACTGGATTAACAGCCCCAATCAGGGAAATCATATTCTGTGAAGTCCAGCTGGCTGACCACATTACAATCACTACAATGTTTGTCAAAATCAATCCTCAAACTCCTGTCAGCACTTGGTTGAACCACCCAGGAAGATTTAAGAAAGGGGAATAACATTCAATTTATTTATTCATAGAGTTTGGGCATCACTGGATGACTTAGTATTTATTGTCCATCCTTAACTGCCCTTGATCTAAGTTACTAGGCCATTGCAGTGGCCAGTAAAGAGACAAGCATATTGTTATGGGTTTGAAGTCTAGTGTAGGCCAGACCAGGTAAGGATGGCCTAAAATAAATTAATGAGTCAGAAGGGTTTTCAATGATGATGGTTACATGATCACCATTAGATTATCTTCTGTTTTTTTTAAATGCAGACCATTTTTCCATTTGCTGCATTGGAATTTGAACTCATTCTTCCCGGAATGTTAGTCTGAATTCTGTATTACTGGCCCAGAGTCGTTACCACTACATCGACTTCAAAAAGAAAAAGAGGAGTTGCACTCCAAATCCAAAATTTATTGAAATTGTTAATAAAATGAGATTTGGACAGGTTTGTTATTCTTGTGGATTATTTTGTGGATTGAATAAAGAACTATCACAGTAGAAACTGTTTTCAATGAGTATCTTGTACTTCTGGACCCAGGCTGTCAAGGTAACAAGCCTGTGAGACAGACGGGAGAAAACTGTCAAGAAAAGGAAATGATATCTGAGTGTATTCCATGAAAGATCAACTAATTTTATCTGGTGCTGTCTTGCCTCCCATTATTTAAGTAGCATTCAGAGCAAAGTGGAAAAGCTAATTTGCCAGAAGAAGTTTTGAGGAATATTTAGTTTTAGCTTTAGTTATACTATATCTGCAAAATTCGAGATGTTTTATATAAATTTAAACCTCTCCATGACCTTGCTCTCCCCTATCTTTGAAACGTCCTCCAGGTAGAGAATTTGTCTGTCCTGCATCAATTCGTTGATGCCAATTATTTGGATTGAATTGTAATCATGCATAAATGTCTTTCATGTGATCTCAATTATCTCTCTCTCTCTCTCCCTCTCTCACTCACTCACTCACTCACTCCCTCTCTCTCTCTCTCACACGCACATACACACACTTGAAAGGGCTAAGTTTACACATTCTCCTCACGTGTACATGGGTTGCCTCTGGATGTTCCAGTTTCCTCCCACAATCCAAAGATGTGCAGGTTAGTGAATTGGCCACGCTAAATTGCCCAGTGTTCAGGGATATGTAGATTAAGTGCATTAGTCAGGGGAAATGTAGAGCAATAGGGTAGGGGAATGAGTCTGGGTGGGTCAGTGAAGGCTTATTGGGCCAAATGGATCAGTACTAAGCTCTGCTGTCCTGCCATATCGAGTCATGAACGGTGTCAGACAATTAAACGACTAATAGGAGCAAATTCCAAAAATATGCAATGAAATCATATTGGACTTGAAACATTAACTTCACTAACCTGCTTATTTTCTCCAGAACTTTCTTTTTTGTTTAATCAGACCTCCAGTATTTGCAGAGCTTTATTTTTACAGAAAAATATCCCCATCCTCAATAATGGATGAGCGCACTACATCAGTGCAAGAGGTACCACTGAAACATTTGCAATCAGCTTCAGTCAGAACTTCTTAGAGGATGATCCACCGCAGTCTCCTTCTACAGTCCCCAGCAATGCAGATGCCACTTTTTAACTAATTTTATTCAATCTACATGATGTCCAGAAACAACTGGAGGTGCTGAACTCTGCAAAGTCCTGACAACACCCTAGCAGCAGCATTGATCCTTGTTTACTAGAAACTGATGGAAAGAGGATATCAATGGTGCTATCAAGTAGCAGTTGCAAAGAAGAACCTGCCCACTTAGCTCCTGACCAATTTACAGGCTTGATTCAAGCACAGACAAAAGAGCTGATCTCCAGAGGTGAGGTGAGAGTGACAGCCCTTGACATCAAAGCAACATTTTCTCAAGTGTACCATCAAAGAGTTCTAGCAAAACTGAAGTAAATGGAAATCAGGGAGTAAATTCCCCACTATTTGTGATCATAATTAGCACAAAGAAATATGGTTATGATTTTTGGAGGTCAGTTATCTCAACTCCAATACAGTAGGAGTTCGTCAGGATAGTGTCCAAGGCCAAACCATCTTCAGCTGCTTCATCAATGACCTACACTCCATCATAAGGACAGAAGTGGAGTTGTTTGCCAATGACTGCACAATGTTCAGCACTGCCTACGACTCATTAGATACTGAAGTAGTCAGTATCTGCATGCAGCAAGACTGACCAATATCCAGGCGATAACTGGCAAATAATACACCTGGTCACATGTGACAAGCAATGATTATCTCCAACAAAATAGAATCTAACCACTGCCATTTGTCATTCAGTAGCATTATCCTTGGATTTCCGTTGACCAGAAACTGAACTGGACCAACATTGTAAATACTGTGGCCACAAAATAAGTCAAGGGCTAAGAATTCTGAATTGAGTAACTTACCTCCTGACTTCCTAAATCCTATCCACCATCTAAAAAGCACAAATCAGAATAGTGATGCAATATTCCATGAGTATGGGATGAGTGCATCCCAACAATGCTCAAGAAATTTACTTCACTTCACTGGTACCCCATCTACCACTTTCCACATTCAGTCCCCCCACTCCCAACACACAGCAGCAGAAATGTAAACTATCGCAAGTTGCACTGCAGCAACAAACCTAGAAACTTCAACATCAACTTCCAAATCTATGATCACTTTGACCTTGGAAGACAAAGGGCAGACGTATGGGACATTGCCACCTGCAAGTTGTCCTCCAAGCCACATACCATCTGACTTAGAATAAGTTGTTGCAGTTTTACTGTCACTGGGGCAAATCTTGGATCTCCCCTCCAAACAAGACTAGTGCTGTACCTGCACTTGATAAAGTCTGGTCACCACTACTTTCTCAAGCGTGATTAAGAAACAAACACTGGCCGAACCAGTGATGCCCATATCTCATGAAGGAATTTCAAAAACACTCATACATATTCCTGTCAATTCTGGTGGCTCTGGTGGTTGCATTCCCCGCATAAGTATTAGGATCATAATCCAATGATGTTTCAGCTCAGATTGTCAATGTAGGAGTGTATTGGTTGAAGGCAGTGCCACCAGCAGGGTAATACAGGAATAGCAGACCAATACAAACAAACACACAAATTAGGAACAGGAGTAGGCCATTCAGCCCCTTGAGACTGTTCCTCCATTCAATATGATCATGGATGATCTGATTGTAACATCAGCTTCAATTTTGTATTTGTCCCAGTACCTTTTCAATCCCTTGTTTGTCAAAAAGATATTGACTTTTGCCTTAAAAATATTCAATATCTCTACTTCCACCACTTTAAGATGAGAATTCCACAGACTCAGTAACCTCTGAGAGAAACGATTTCTCCACATCACCATCTTAAATGAGGGTGTGATTGTTTTTGCTCTGTATACTTTTGTCCAGGACTGTCAAACAAAGGGTAGCATCCTTTCAGCATCCACCCTATTCAGGATCTTATATGTTTTAATAAGAACACCTCTCATTCTTCTAAAGTTCAGTGGATACAGGCATGATCTGGTCAATCTTTGTTCATAGAATACTCCCTTAAACCCAAGAACCAGTCCTGTGAATTTTCTTTGAATGGCTTCTAATGCAATTGCATCCTATCTCAAGTAAGATGATAAAAACAATACACAGTGCTCCAAATGTGGTCTCAGAGTCAGAAATGTAAAGCTACATGCCGAGACACAGAACCATCGAAAACTATACAACTTTGCTTGAAGTGATGGCATGATAGGTTTGGAAAATGAGGTTATCGATTTTCATTTTCCTGTAATTATCCTTGTGAAGACAACAAGGCAGAGAGGGGCAAGACTTTCTAAAGGGTGATAAGAAGAATTTTCTTGACCAACATGTTTCTGCTCCAGTGAGGAATGAGATTTTGCTGAATCTGCTTACATGGGATGCTGAGCTTTATAAATAGGCAGATAGTGTACGAAACCAAGGAAGCTATGGTAACCCAAAGTAAAATGGTGATCCAGCTTCAACTGGAGTAATACATTTACTTCTGGGCACTGCACCTGAGGAAGAAAATGAATGACTACAGAGATGAGGACATTAAGTTGGGTAGATAATTTGAAGCATTTGGACAGTTCTCCTGCAGAAGGGGAGATTGAGAAGTGGTTTGATAGGGATATACAATATTGTGAGGGATATGCACAAAGTAGATGGGGGAAGCCTATTCTCTTTGGCATAAAGATTGAGAACTTGTGGACACTGATTTAACATGTTTGGCAAATGAGCCACAGATGACATGAATGCAGAGCTTTTTTACACAGTGATGGATAGGATCTGGAATGCACTGCCTGAGTGTGTGGTAAAGTGAGGGCCTAGCTGAGATGCCTTTGTTAAGAGTCACTCAGATCAGAGTGTGCTGTAGCTATTTTATAATTCTAAAGAGAAGCCTTTCAGAGGTGGAAAAAATTGGATTAGTTATAACTTATATTTAAAGGTGAGATATAAGTGCAAGATTGGAGTACATATATGTAAACTGAATGAAAAAGACAATCTCAAGAATCAGTTTGTCACAAAGATCACATCAACCATGATCATCACTAAATATGATCAGTAAATGGGCTTCCTTCTTTCCAATCCTCATCTATTAGAACATTTTCCTGAGGTGCCAATGACTACAGGAATCCTTAGGAATTTCAAAGCAAAAATGCAAATAGGGACTAGACTGAGGCGAGTGGGGTGAAAGGTACGAAGTCCTTTCTTGAATCTGTATTCCAGATCACACAAAATGCAAGACAGCAGATTGAGTGACCTAGTATTTGAGAAGGGGGCATAAGGCAGGAATATAGCATCATCCTGATTGTTCTCTGTAAACTAGAGCAATGGCCTCATGATGTAAAACATCACTTCCTCCAGATGCAGGTGTACTTGCCCCTGTTTTTACTGCCCCCTACAGTTATGGAACATTCTGTTCTGCTGAAGTGAGGAAATAGTGTCAGACCATATTTTGCAATATGTTTGGGTGATGTGCCCACCGAAGTTGAATAACTGGAAATCTGCAAAGAGTTGGATGTGAACCTGTCAGCATCAGTTAATATAAGAGGATGGTGTGGCATATACAGGACTGATGCCTGATTGCTAGAAGTTTTGATGGGTGAGGAATAAGGGATGTCCTGTACTGAGGATCAGAAGAGATTAATCATGCGGTGGGTAGGCGATGTCAGGTAAAGATGCATTCACTGAATTTGACCTTCTATGTGAAAGCATTGCACTTCTTCTGTTATTGTTATGCCTGGTCTGTGTGACTAAATTCTACGAAATGACCTCACTGGGCAACTGCTCTTGTTCCATTCCTAGGTTGTGGATTGACACTCTCAGTAGAAATTGACCCATCGAGCAGATACAGCATGGCTTAATGAAAGGCAGGTCATGTTTAACTAACTTCCTGGAATTCTTTGAAGACAATATGAGCGCAGTGGACAACGGGAAACTGGTGGATGTGGCGTATCTGGATTTCAAGAAGGCATTTGACAAAGTGTTGCACAAAAGGCTGCTGTATATGATAAAGGTGCACAGTGTTATGGGTAATGTATCAGCATTCATAAAAGATTGGTTACTGACAGAAAAAAAGTTGGGCATAAATGGGTGTTTTTCTGGTTGGCGATCAGTGGCTAGTAATGTGCTTCTGGGATCAGTGTTGGGAACACAATTGTTTACAATTTACGTAGATGGCTTAGAGTTGAGGATGGAGTGTAGTGAATCAAAGTTCGCAGATGACACTAACTTCACTGATGACACGAAAATGAGTGGGAAAACAAAATGTGCAAAGGAAACTGAAAGTCTGCAGAGGTTAAGTGAGTGGGCAAGGATCTGGCAGATGGAGCACAATGTTGCTAAATGTGAGATCGTCTATTTTGGTAGGAATAACAGCAAAATTGACGATTTTTTAAATGGTGAAAAGTTGAATCTTGCAGTTGTGTAGAGGGACCCAGGTGGTCTTGCGCATGAATCACAATAAGTTGGTTTGTAAGTACAGCAGGTAATTACGAAGGCAAATGGAATATTGTCCTTCATTGTGAGAGGGATGGAGTTTAAAAATAGAGAGGCTATGCTACAGCTTAATAGGGTGCTGGTGAGGTCACACCTGGTGTATAGTGTTCGCACTTAGGAAAAAATGTACTGGCACTGGAGAGGTGCAAAGGAGGCTCACTAGGTTGATTCTGGAATTGAGACAGTTGGCTTATGAGGAGAAATTGAGTAGATTGGGATATACTTATTGAAATTTAGAAACATGTACAATTATGAAGGGAATAAATAAGGTAGAAGCAGGGAGGTTGTTTCCACTGGCAAGTGAAACTAGAACTGGGGGGCATAGCCTCAAAATAAGGGGGAGCAGATATAGGACTGAGTTGAGGAGGAAGTTCTTCGCCCAAAGAGTTGTGAATCTATGGAATTCCCTGCCCAGTGAAGTCATTGAGACTTCCTCATTGAATGTTTCTAAGGCAAAGCTAGATGGATTTTTGAACAGTAAAGGTTATGGTGAGCAGGCGGGTAAGTGGAGCTAAGTCCACAAAAACATCTGCCGTGATCTTACTGAATGGCAGAGCAGGTTCGATGGGCCAGATGGCGACTTCTTCTAGATTTCTCATGTTCTAACAATAGTCCTGGGCAGAGTTTGAAGTATGAAGGGTAGAGTGCATGTTCAGGTGAAAGGCAGAGAATGAGTTGATAAAACCCCAAAAGGTAATATCAGATCAGGAACATGACATGATACCATTCACTTCCGTGTTTGACCTGGGCAGAATTACAAGCAAGCAGTAAACCTCTGTGGAGCTGTTAGGAGAGTAATCGGAACATGTAAATAAAAGGGTTAACTGAGCATTCCAGCTTTGATAGTGAGCACCAGGATTTCCTCAGCTGTGTGGAACTTTCCAAGGTCAACTAAATTAAGATATAAAAGGAGGTCCTTGTTCACTTAGAAAACCTTCAAACAATGATTCTGTAGAGCTCCAGTCATGGGCAAATGAAGAGCTGCAGCTCACAGTACTCTTTCTTGAAGAGTGCTTTCATTGCTGGAGAGGAGTTATTTATCAGTTCACCTTGGATATCACTAACCTTCAGTTAGATTTCACTTCTGTTATCCTTCACCATGGTAGGCAGGGGTACCTTGGATTTCTAATCAGGAACATTTGGCATGATAATACCAACAGCACTAGCAGCAGGAACATCAGCAGCAGCACAATTCACCTCCTCATCAGATATGTACTGCTCTGCAAGGCAGAGATTATAGAAACAAAGGTCCAGCCTGAAGGAGGAGATACCCTGAACCAAGGATTGCCAGCAGTGGATCAATTCTCTCAACATGTAGAGCCTCAGTTTCTCAGGGAGACAACTGTTTCTCAACAGGGCACTGTTGATATCTACAACCTCCTACAATAAGGCCTACATCATTATAAACCAAATGGGCACAAAGTCCATCAAACTGGACTCCAGCTCTGAGGAGGAGTCACTGGACCTAAAATGTTAAGTCTGATTTCTCTACACAGATGCTGCCAGATCTGCTGAGTTTTTCCAGCAATTTCTGGTTTTGTGTTTCTTTATTCATTCTTGGAATATGGTAGTCACTGGTTGGCCAGCATTTATTGCCTACCCCTAGCTGTTCGTGAATGTTAAGAGTCACCTGTATTGTTGTGGATATGGATTTACATATAGGCTAGGCCAGCTGAGGGAGGCAGATTTCCTTCCCTGAAGGATATGACTGAGCCATGTGGGTTTTTCCTTCAATCGATAATTGTCATCAGTAGATTTTAACTCCAGATTTTCTTTTTAAATTGGGTTCAAATTCCCCCATTTGCCATGGCGGGATTCAATACCAGGCCCTCAAAATGTTAGCTGAGTTTCTGGATTAATTATCTAGCGATAATATCACAAGCCAATCACCTGTATGAATGCTTCTCTGTACTTGCAGGAGACGAATGTGCACAATATAGCCAAATGTGCACTGCCTACTCGCTGTGCCTGACACAAGGCATATGTCTGAGTCCCTTTGAGGAGCAGTCAGTTGAGCTGGTAGGAGAGGAAGGTGACAGTGCCTGCACTGAAGATTGAATCACTACACCATCAAGTAAGAAAACTTCTCCTCTGATCTGTGTATGAAGCCGCAATGCCTTAAAAATGTTTTGGGTAAGGCTGACCACTCACAATACTAGAGCCCACTGTAAATGATGAGACTTTGTTCTTACTCATTAATGAGCTGAACAATCAGTGTCCATCAAAAGATTGTCACTTCAAGACAGCCCAGAGGTGCCATGGTTTTCTGGCTCCCCTCTGTCTGGGGCCCAGTTGCCTCCATCAGGCCTTGCAGAGGAGATTGCATCTGCCCCAGTAAGGAGAGCCTCTGCAGCCTGACTACTGGAGGGGACTGCCAGTGTAATTTGAGGCAAGCTGTCAAAGCAATCAGTAGGTTTTTTCAAGTTCAGCTGTGGCCATTGAGGTAGTGCCCAGACATAGCAACAGGAAAAGGCAGATGACAGAATCTTGAAATCGATTTGGGCACAAAGATGTCAATTATATGTCAAACCAAGCACTGTTCACAAATATAGCACTTTGTATTGCATTAATGTGTTCTCTTTCTTTTCAACTTTCGATTTGTTTTGTTTCTGTTATAGCCAATCTTGAAAAGAACTGATCACTGTACATCATGTAAAGCTGTACCTGAGGCCTCCAGTCTCTGTTTATTTCAAGGAGAAATATCACGTTGGGGAACCACCACCTTAAGAAGGATGTGTGGGTTTGGACAAGCATTCAGTATTATGTAGGCCGTCTGTATCTTCGCAATCGATGAACAGTCCTTGCTCACTGATGTTTGAGGAATGATGTGTGTGACTGCCATGTATTCAAGCAGAACTTCACACCGACAGGTCTCATTCAGCATGGAGATAGTACAACACAACTTGATGAATGGTATATTCATTTTGAAGATGGGACTTAATTTCCACAAGGACTACGCAGTGATCACTCTTACCGACACTGTCATGGGCAGCTGCAACTGTGACAGACTAATTGGTGGAGATGTGATGAAGAATGCTTTTCCCTCTTTATTTTCCTTCTATTCTCCAGATCCTTTTGACATCCCTAATAGCCATACCTTTCAAATGTAACTCCCTAACACATTTTCCTACCTTCATCCATGACTTTTCAGTTGAGCCACTTTAAGCTTTCAGCCTTTTTTTGTTTTGAGTACCCAATGCCTGCCTCAGTGTGGTTCAATTATGTCAATGGTTAGGCTGTCTCGCCCAGGTAATCTGGCTGAGCTAAACAGTCTGCATTCATTACACTGCTCACAATATACAACAATGTCTTGTGAGATTGGTTATGAATGAGACTTATTGAGAGCTCAGAGGACACAGCAATCTGCACCCTAACCCTGTAAAACATTAAGGAATGTCTTTGTTTTGAAGAACCCAGACTACTGAAGAAGTAGCCTCCAGAGCCTCCAAGAAAAAGGCCATCTATCAGGTATAATGTAATATATATGACATCAATGTATGTTTTTCTCACTTTTGTCAACAAAGTTGTGAACCATGGCATTAATTCCAGCAAGTTGGGGTGTAAGTGAACATTCATGGAAAAATAAATCAATCCTTGCCATTTACAGTCTACAAGTCCATCCTACCCGAATATTTCTGAGAATTTAACACCAAAACATTAAAGTGATGTCAGCAATCAGTATTCAGAATTTTCTCTTCCTTCATAGTTAAGTTTCCCCTACCACCTTTATGGGCCCAGGGGATTCTCCTACATTATTCAAAGGCAAGACTGCTCACAACTGAACCATGACGGACACAACAATGCATTGGGGCAAAGCCAAGTACTTCTGAGAGAGGAGAAAATGCAGGCTGTTTGCCCCCAAATGGGCAGCACTGTAGCTCAGTGGTTAGCAATGCTGCTTCACAGTACCAGGAAGCTAGGTTCGATTCCAGCCTCAGGTGATTTTGTCTGTGTAGAGCTTGCACATTCTCCCTGTATCTGTGTGTTTCCTCCAGGTTAAGTGGATTGGTCATGCTAAATTCTCCATAGTGCCCAAGGATGTGCAGGCTAGGTGGATTAGCCATGGCAAATACAAGGTTATGGCGTTAGGAAAGGGGGCTAGCACTGGGTGGCATGCTCTTCGGAGGGTCAGCGTAGACTTACTAGGCTGAATGGCGTTTCTTCCTACTGTCGGGATTCTATGAGTCTAAGCCTAAATTTCTCAAGCAAGATGTTACAGTATATTGGCATAGATAAGTTTCATCAAATGTTTGTTCCAAACTTCAGCACTACATTGTCTCCCTTTGACAAATTGGTTGAAAGCAGAAAATTTCAATTGTCACAAAAACATAGGGGTTCCTTTGACCACTTAAAAGCTGTACTGAAAACCACATTGATTTTAGCAGAACCAAGTTATGAGAAACCACTCAAATCAGCTGTTGATGCCAGCAACACTGGGTGTGGATGTCACTTTGAAAAAGGGTTCCTCAAAATTCCTGTATTGTTCCTTACCATTGGTATTTAATTTTTCTTGTGTGCAGAAGAATTAACTTGGCCAGAGCTTTTCTGACGAAGGGATTCACAATCCACTGTGCCAAGATCTAATACAAACACAACCCCATGATTACAGTTACCCTGCAGATATTTAATGTTCCAAGGTACATGATTTGACAGGAAATTACACATCTCTTTCTCACTGGAAGCACCCTATTTCCAGCAGTGCTAGAAGCTGCAATAGACTGGTCTGAACCTAATCGCAGTTCTCAGAGTCTAGGCCCAGAATCCAGGATGTGGTAAGCATGGGACTCCTCAGGGGATGTTAGGGAAAATAAGGCTTGTTGAATGATGTACGTGTTGAGGCAGGGGAGGTCAGGATGACAATGTTAGTCAGAGGTTGGGAAGTGTGGCGGGGGTGGGGACTCTTATCATAGAATAGATCTGAATAGCTGTAAAAATTGGGGAAATACATTCACAGCTCTGATCTCATCTTTACATATAGGTCAAAGATAAACATCTCAAACTCTAAGAAGAGAGTCGGTTAGGGTACAACTAATGGCTTGCTTGTGCGTGCAGCCTCCAGACTACAGCACAAAAGCCAATCCCTAGGAGCAGGCGTATGTACACAGACTGAGAGCTGGCAGCTTACAATCTCGTCAGTGTCCTCCAGGCAGCGTCAGTGGAAGATCTTCTCATGAGCATGTGACAGTTGGTGCAAGAGTGACTTTCTTTGTACTTCATGATTATCATTCATCCTGTATGCCTGATATGCTCTTATGATGTGGAAGAGCCGGTGTTGGACTGGGTGGACTAAGTTAAAAATTACACATCACCAGGTTATTGTCCATCAGGTTTATTTGGAAGCACTAGCTTTCAGAGCACTGCTCCTTCATCAGGTAATTAGTGAGGCAGGATCATAAGACACAGAATTTATAGCAAAAGATATGCTGTTATCAGCATTTCCACTGCCAAGACTCTGCCTCACTTTCAGGCAGAAAAGATTGTGTCAGACCAGACAGCAGCAGCTGCTTCAGGATAGGAGCATTGGGGAAAGGCCTTGGCACGATTTGAAGGATGTGGAGGTGCAGGTGTTGGACTAGGGTAGATCAAGTTAAAAATCACACACCAGGTTATAGTCTCCTGGCGTTGTGTGATTTTTTTATCTAAAGGAGGAGGATGAGAACAAAAGGTATTGTCTCTGTCTTGAGGAATGTGGGGCCTTTATTTTCCTATCCTGAGGCATTTTACCATAGTTTTCACAACAGACTTGGGAAGTGACAATAAGATGGGAGGCAAATCCCTGAGAATTGTCTTCATGCTCATCTGCTTTTGGTAGGGATGAAAATTCCTCATGATGGGTTTCGGGCAGAATGTTCCCTCCCCCAACAATTCATGCTCATACCTGAAGCCTTCAATAAGAAGGTCATTTGTTTCCCTGGAAAAGTACCCAGCAGGAGTCACATTCCTCAAATAGAAAAAAAATACTCTGGATCACTGCTGGGAAACTGAATAGTCTGCCTCAAATATAGGCAATACAAAATAAGCAGCACATAAAAGGTAATCTGCATGTTTAATTGGTCTTGTATCACTTAAGTCAGCAGTGTTGAGGTTGAATAAGGCTCTGGTCAGACTGCATTGGAATATTGTGAATTTGCAGTTTTGGGCCTCATATTGAAGGAAGGATGTATTGACTATGGAGAGATCCAGAAGAAGTTTACAAGAATGATCGTGGAGTGAAAGGGCTTGTCACATGAGGGGTAATTGAGGACTCTAGATTTGTACTCGATGGAGTTTAGGAAGATGAGAGGGGGAATCTCTCAAAACTTATAGAATACTAAGAGGCCTCAATAGAGTGGATGTGGAGATGTTTCCTGTAGTGGGAGAGACGAGGACCTGAGGGCACAGCCTCAGAGTTAAAGGATGACCTTTTTGAACTGAGATGAGGACGAATCTCTTCAGCCAGAGGTTGGGGAATCTGTGGAATTCATTGCCACACACAGCTTTGGAGGTCAAGCTATTGGGTGTATTGGCAGTTTAACGTTTGCTAATTTAGTTTAGTCAGAACCCTCCAAATTCTTTGATTTAAACGGATACTTTCACGGTTCTGGACATAGACAAATTCTGCAGCGGTATTTTCAATTTCCTCCAGAGTCTGTTATGATGCGGCTTCCATAGGGTCCCCATGTGCAAGTCCCATCTGCACTGGAATAATGGCTGTCTGACCATCGGAAAATCTGGGCCATGATTGCATTCACTAAAATAAGGAACAGTTTCTTAATCAAGACTAGCATTGAATTTTCATGCAGCAAGTTTAATATTATAACTCAAACAGATTTTTTAAAAAAAATCAACTTGTATAATCAGTATTGGGGAAGAATATACATTAAAAATTAAATAGATAGTAAAATGGAATGAAATATCACTATTTTGAATGTGATTTAAATTGCCACATAGCGCGTAAGAATGTGTCAACAAAGGCAGTCAGTCTGTAACGCAGAGAGACACTAACAGCACAGGTTCAATTCCTGGAACAGCTATGAAGGTTCCACCTTCTAAACCTCACTCCCTGCCTGAGGCATGATAACCCTCACATTAAACCACCAGCAGCTCTCTCTCTCTCTCTCTAATGAGAGTGGGACTAAAGCGATTTTGCCTTTCCTTTTAACATGTGTATGGATTTTAAATGAGGGCATACCTAGGTTTGTATCTGATAGCCTTGTGGTGGAGGATCCTGTCAATGCCATGCGTCAAACACAAATTAAAAACAGTTAGCATTCTGAACATGAAACAATTTTCTAATGACAAGTGAATAGATGTAACATTCACTTTTCTCATGTATGGGGGTTGTACATTAGTTGCCCATGAAAAAAGGCTAAACCATCAGAACAATCCATGAGCATTCATTTTCCATCCATAACCAGTGAAAATCAATTCCAACGATGCAAAAAGGAAGACAGGAAATTAGAATGAAAAAGAGCTGAATATTTGAAGTGTTTGAAAGTAAACCTTATTAAAACCTTTATTTGCTTTTACACAGAATTGTAACAAAATGTAATAAAGCTTCCAGGACTCATAAATAAAACATATATATAAAACAGGACATTAACCTGCAAGAATAAAGGATATTTCACAGTTGGGTGTCATGACACATACACTTTGTTTGTTTACAGCTCAAGATGATTTCAAAGCAATTCAGTTTTCTTGAGGAAGGCAGCAGACATCTGTGGACAAGCCTTGCTTTTCCTTTTAGCTGGATTAAGCAAAATATTTTTCTTTATATTTCCAAGTAAGGTAAATCCTGATGTGTGAATAACTGCAATAATCAGTTTTCTTCAAAACCACAAATTTACTCACTTTTATAACAGTTTACAGCTATTTTTCCTTTTGACTCATTTCTGATTTCTCCGAATAATCCCCTGGTCCAGCTGATTAAGATGGAAATGAGGAGTTCCTGACAATAAAATATAAAGATAGCTGAATATAAATTTCTGCAGGTAGAACATTTTGTATAGCAGCTTGCTTTGCCTGCAGACAATTGAATTTGCCTCTAACTGATTCTTACTTGGAAATCTCTGATACCACCAGAGTATCAGACTGCTCCCAAATATTACCTCAGTCAGGACTTTTCAGGAGCAAGTGAAGGCATTCTTAATAGGTATACTCTGTATAAATTATAATGAACAGCCTACAGTATCAAAAAAAAATGCCAACATTTACAGAACATGATACTACATGTTATATCATACTATTTCCCTTTTTTGGGGGAATAAAGTCTACCCTTAGCATTGCAACTGTACTCCCTTCATTCTGTTTCAAATAATGCAGCATCTCTCTAAATCCACCCTCACCAACCCACCCCCCACACCCCCTCCCCCAGACAATGTGGCTCTCAATCCTTTACATTCCTGGATAACTGTTTCTGTGACATTAGAACTTCCTAAGTACAAACTTTCCTGTTTGACTTCAGCCACAGCAATGGAATGCCATGTAAGTACACATTTCACTTTATGCCAATTTATCCATTTTCCTTAACACAGTGGCTCTGCTGGAAGTTTACATGTGCCTCTTATCTATTATCCTGCTTAATCTAGGTACTGAGAGTCAGGGTCATTGGAAGTGGTTGCATATAAGGGCCATATAGGGGACTCATGTCACTGATGGCCTTCATGCCAGCTTGAGTCTTGGTACTGCCTCTTATTGTCCATTGCTGTAATTTTATGAGGAATCAACTGGGGAGCTGCTACATACTGCTATCCTAAAGAATAGCATTACCTTGCAACTCTGACTCCCAGTTGACATGTTTCGCTTTTTATTCCCCATCACCTCCTCCTTGTATATGCTTCTGAGATGGATATACAGGGAAAGTGGGCAGAAGATTTGAATACTTGAGCGCCACCTGCTCAGAATGAAGAACGTGGAGGAGGTGATGCCATGACTGCAGAGTAGTCGTTCAGTCAGTAAGCCAGTGTGACTAAGATCCGCCATGCTGAACACTCTCCATGGAAAGAACTCCAGGATTCCTTCTTGGACAGCCTGCAATATTTATGATTGGAGAAACCCCTGTTTCCAATGCTCTGCTATTGACAGTGAGTCCTTCAAAGATGCCAGCAATTGAAGACTGTGCACCATGTGGCAGAGGAAGGGAAGTGAGAAATTTGAGGAGATGAGGCTTTTAAAGTTGAGGAAGGGGTTTGAAACTTTTACATGAAATTGCTGAGAGACAAACTGGATTGCCACAGCCACTGATGAAGTCTCTGAACAGGAGAGCACCATGAAGGTTCAATGAACAAGTCTGTTTTCAGAAGGTGAGGAGTTTTTTTTTATTCATTCACAGGATGAAGTTGTCCCTGGCCAGGCAGCATTTATTGCCATCCCTCATTGCCAAAACGCAGTTACGAGCCAACTACATTACTGTGGGTCTGGAGTCACATGTAAGCTAGACTGGGTAAGGAGGGAGGTTTCCTTCTCTAAAGGATATTGGTGAACCAGACAGGTTTTTCTGACAATCGATGATGGATTCATGGTCATCATTAGACTTTTAATTCCAAATATGAATTAAATTCAGATTCTGCCATCTGCTATGGCAGGATTTGAACCTGGGTCTCCAGAATCTTATCTGGGGCAACTATCCAGTGATAATACCACTAGATCATCACTTTCCCAAATGGTCTCAGGGTGCCTATGATGGACAAGAGGAGAGGTGTTTGAAATAGGCTATATTACTTGATTAGCTCAGGTCATGGTATTTTTATGGCACTCTCTTCTAGACTAGGTTTGGAAAAAAATAAACCAATGTTATAGATGCTTCTCATCAGAAGCATGCAGACACAAGGATCTCTTCATCTTACCTTCAATAACCATGAATAATGGCTGAAACGTATGACTAAAAGTGTACATTCCTTGTCTCTGGTTTGGTTCCATATCCTTCTGCTTTCTGGATACTCATCAGTTACAAATTTAAAAATTGCTAAGACAGAAATTATTTGAGAGTTACTGAGCACTGCTCCTTACTTTTCTTTTTGTCAACCAGTCCTGTTAAAAATTGTTTTGAAAGGCTGTGCGTAGGTTTGCAGGCCATTCATTGCTTGTAACAGTTTTACGCTATTCTCACACCAACACTTATATCGATGGAAATGCAAATGAGTAGACCCAGAAAACCTGTGCATAACTGCCTTGAGAAGTTTCCAGTGTATGTAAATTTTTAAAATTGTAACAGCAGTGTAGCTCAAGTAATTTCCAAGTCACTCGAAGACTGTGGTTCTATTCCAATATTTGCAGCAAACAATCTGTAGAAATAATTTTAAACATAGCAAGGTTCCAAGTCTGAGAAAGTCCTGAATTACTTTTGCCAGTTCCCAGTGTTGTTGTCAGATCTTCACTACAACCACATGTCTAGTTAGTGTAGCAAGAGACACACCTCAACACTAGCAACTGGGATCAGGCACTGGAGACCTGCAATCCTCCGAGATGAGTTTTAAAGAATTGCATAAACAAATAACTTAAAAACAAGCAGAATCTTTACAATGCGACCACAGAATATACAATTTGATCCAAATACATCACATCATATTTACAGAAAGGAGAAATGGTGCTGATGGCAGTTCTGTGGTTAATAAGAAAATGCATCATCAGTAGGGTTTTTCCACTACTCACAGCATGGATCAGAAGGCTTGGCAGAGGAATTGGTTCATGAGTGAACTTTTGAAATGTACTAATTTGATTGAAATCAAACAATTCCTCATGCTTTAAGGATCTGGTAATCTGTGCTTCTGTCTAAATCAGACTTGTGCTTTTTATTCTGTCCACTTTTTTAATCTCCTGTGTCCTCCTCCTAAAACCATGTAGTAATTGCACAAGACACTTTACCCTAGTAATTCCCAAAATGTTAGTCTTTACAAGTAACTTCTTACAGGATCTTTGGTACCAGCAGAAAGGGCACCTTTAACTTTTTACAGTTCACATTCAGCACATTACATAAGACAACTGCTTTACATTCATTGAGCTATAAAACTACCAACGATACCGAACTGGAGTGCTAACAGGCCTTCAGTCCTCTCATAACTCTTGTAGCGGATATTACCCTTGGCTGATTCACATAAGTAGATAAGAATGTTGTGACTTGAGACTGTGGCTCAGATGTATAACACCTTGAAAGCACTTTGGCATTGATTGCTTGCTGAGACAGCTGCTCAAGACAAATACTGACCTCTCGTTAACACTAAGCCTGATTATTTCTCAGGTCTTTTGAGGCTACAACAAATGCAGAGCCCTACTTCTGATGACAGTGATCACAGGCCTGAACCATTCTGTCAATCAATATTCAATCATTGTTAACACATCACTGCTTGATCTTTACTCCTCACAGTGCGATTATATTTATTATTTCTTCACAACAATCTGAGGCTGTAAACGCAGCTGGGAGAATGGGCACTTTACAGCATTGTTGTAATTATTACTGAGGCGTTATCTTTTCACATAAAATCTATAGTGTGCAAATATTGCACTAACTCTGGGTTTAGCTGTGGCTTTTAGGGTTACACACATTTCCCCGTTGTTAGCTTCAGAGCTCCTTTGTCATGTAAAGATTTTAATGTTTTGAATTCCAGTGGCATCCGATGTGGCCCAGCATTAGAAAAATATCTATACTTTAGGTTGTCATAGTAGTGGTATTTAACTGGTGCTCCTTTTGAATCTTTTGGGAAGGGCCAGTATCCATACAGGTGAATTTCATCACAGAATCGAGTTGCAAGCGTGTACATCAATAAGCCAGTGCTTGGTCGCTTGATGTAAATCTTGTTTGTCAGCCAGTATCTGTAATGAAAAACATAGAGAAATATTGATAAGGTAAGAGTAAATTCCTTTGTCTTACAATTTCAAAAATGGCCAGGAATGTTCCTAACATAGGCTCAGCACCATATAAAAATAATATACTCATCTCTGCCTACCCAAATGTGCTAACCACTAAGCTCTATGGACATAATCAAGTGCCACCAGACATTTACTGCTTATGCACAGGTATACATTTACATCCTTGGATAGATTTTGGAAGGCTGATCAGGGTATTAGCTGATCAGGGCATTGCCTGGCAGGTTGCCGCTCCAGACCATACTTGGAGGCCATAAGACCATAAGACTTTCCAATATAGGAGCAGAATTAGGCCATTCAGCCCATCAGGTCTGCTTCACCATTTCAAAACCATCCTCCTGCTTTCTCCACATAAATTCAATCCCCTTATCAATCAAGAACATATCGATCTCTGTGACACTCAATGGCTTAGCCTCCATAGCCCTCTGCGGCAATGAGTTCCACAGATTAACCACCCTCTGACTAAAGAAATTTCCCCTATCTCAGTTCTAAGGGGTCATCCCTTCACGCTAAGGCTGTTGCCTTGGATACTAGTCTCTCCTATGAGTAGAAACATCTTCTCCATGCCCATTATATCCAGGTCCTGTCTCAATGAATGAGGCAACCAATTGAATGGATGCTCCACAATAGTTCCCTTGTTCTCGATCACAGGTATTTCAACTGGCAGGGTTACCAGTTCCAGGTGCAGGTAGTGAGATTCTGGAAGGGGATTGAGGTGGGCAAGTGAACCCAACCCCGGCCAGGAGCAGCATGACTTACAGATCCAAAGGACTGCTCCTGCTCCTCTAGGTCCATACAAGATATGTTAATCTTACATTTCAAGGGCTTCACTGGCTGGACTGTTAGCTGGCCATCAATGAGCTACTTCAATATGCAGTCCCCTGAATTCACTAACACGTCCCAAACCCTGCTCCTAGGGTTGTATACAAACTGTGTGTGGTAGCTGTCATAGTGTTCTCCCGAGGAAACTGTGGAAAATCTCTAGGGATGAACCGCTTCAAAATCTGGTCAAACTGGACCCAGTACGAAGGTGAACCAAGTTTAGCTGATCAGACAAAGACTACTCAGTTTTGAGATGTGGGATAGCTTTACCTATAATGCAGTTCATTAACTTTTAATTAAGTGCAGTACTGAAATACCTGCAGAGACCTGTTACTTACACAGTTGATGTTCACATTGTTCAGCGAGTGCTCGATGTTTTCTATTTTATTTAACTGTTGTAATGGCCTAATTTTCTTATCCTTAGATGGACAGGCCTCAATGCAAGTAATCTGGTTTCAAGCATCTTAACCATCTTATTTTACAGAAGGTCGCAGGATATTAACATTCACTGAAAATGTTTTTTTGCAGACTTAGTAAAGATTCTTCGCAAGAAATGAATGTACTAATTGTGTCACAGAACCGTAATCCCTATAGAATGCTTTATTTACAATATATTTACATGGATTAATATCACGTTATGAGAACAATTTAATTTGAACCAAACAAATCCATTATTTACTAATTAGAAAGATAGTAATTAAACCATTAAATCTCAGCATTTAGATACATGATCATTATAAAGGATGAGAGTTACTGAAGAGAATTAAGGACAATTACGATTATACTGCCAGATTTCAGAAAATTAAATGTTAATGTTGGAGAGGAAATCACAAAGGATTAATTGGAAAACTGCATTAATGTAATTGAAGAGGAATTACTTTCAGAAAGGAATGAGGAACGATGCAATTAAAATGCACACTACTGAGAAACAAAAGAATAAAGACTCGACTCTACAAAATTCCGTAACTGGTACAAAGTCTGTAATGTTCTAAGGCTACATCTGACCTATACCCACAGCTCAGTCTTACAAAATATTTAAAAGGTTGAACATGGTTTGAAAATGTGTTGATTAACCTATATTACCAGATCCAGAAAACTTCAGCAGAGATGATTTACAATCATGTTACTGGGACTGGAGGGTTTGAGTTATAAGGAGAGGATGGATAAGCTGGGATTTTTTTCACTGGAGAGTAAAAGGTTGAGGGATGATCTTATAGAGGCTTTTAAAATCATGAGGGGCATGGATATGGTGAATAGCCAAGGTCTTTTCCCGAAGTTAGAACAGCTCAAATCTTGACGGCATAATTTTAGGGTGAGAGGGGAAAGATTTAACAGGGACCTGAGGAGCAACTTTTTCATGCAGAGGGTGTTTCTTGTGTGGAATGAACAGCCAAAGGAAGTGATAGATAAGTGGCAGATACAGTTATAACATTTAAAAGACATTTGAAAACATATACGAATAGGAAGGGTTTAGAGGAAATGGAGGTTTCAGAGGTAAGCAGGTAAGTGGGACTACTTTAGTTTGCGAAATTTGGTTGGCATGGACGAATTGGATTTCTGAGCTGTATGACTCTATGTCTAAGTCCCAGCAGTTGAACAAAAAGGCAGAGAGATGCTCTCATGTACGTCAGTCATGGAAATGCGGCCAGTAACTATTCAAACCTGCCATCACACTCCAATCTGGACAGTATCGTCTGACTTCTACCGCATGCTGTTAATTAAAGGCCCCTATGATCATGCAAAACAACCAATATGATTCAATGATGGAGACCTGCCATCAATTTGAAATATATTTGAAATGTTTACAAATAACTAAATCAATCTGAAAAATAAGCAGTCTTTTGTTAATAAGTTGCTGATAAGTTATTGTTAGTGCTGGGGGATAACTCACCTACTCAATTTTGTCTCTCCCTCACCTCCAATAGATAATATAAATGTGAGATCTCCGACTTTAGTCCTGTCAGTTTTACTTTAATTAAGTTCAAAGGGCCTCTCAATTCATGACCGAATATTAACTCAAAGGGAGTGAACTGAGGAAATTCATTTGGGCATCTTTAATGGCAGGAGAAAGTGATGCTGGAGATCAGAGCTGAAAATGTATTGCTGGAAAAGCGCAGCAGGTCAGGCAGCATCCAAGGAGCAGGAGAATCGACGTTTCGGGCATGAGCCTTTTCCAGCAACACATCTCTAATGGCAAACAATACAAATGGGATGCCTTTATTCCAATCATGCAGGTAATTCTGAGAATATGCTCTCAACATGGTCTTCAAGGTCTGATGCCACCTTTCTAAATTTCCCAGAGATTCAGGATGATACGCACTGGATTGAAAGCACTGTATGCCTAAGCTATTCATAACCTCCTTAAACAGCCAAGCAATAAAACTTGACCCTTGGTCAGACTGAATCTCTCTGAGTAGCCCATATGTGTGAAGAAAGCTACTAACTCCTCTATCACATTTTTTGCCTTGATACTCCGTGTTGGAATTGCCTCTGGAAATCTGGTAGACACATCCATTATGGTTAACAAGTACAGGTTCCCACTTTTAGTTCTTGGGAGGGGACCTACACAGTCAATTATAACCCGCGTGAAAGGTTCTCCTAATGTGGGAATTGGCAACAAAGATGCTGGTTTTATTACTGCCTGTGGCTTACCTACCATTAGGCATGCCTGACACGTCTGGCAAAAGTTAACCACATGCTTGTGCATTCCAGGCCAATAAAAATGTTTTTGTACCTTAGCCTGAGTCTTTCGTACCCTTAGGTCACCTCCTACAGGTAGTTCCATGTGCTACCCGGAACACCTCCTGTCTGTATGTTACCGGCAACACAATCTGGCGCACTTTGGCCCATTCCTCCTCTGCACTCGCCTGCTGTGGTCTCCATATAATAACCTTCCAGAATATTCTCTGCCTCCTTTTCAGAGTACGCATCCACATATATATCTTTTATTATCTTGTCTTGCTGTTGCAAGTCCCTTAGCCTTTCAGCACTAAACACTTCTGTCTGACCCTCTACCTGTTCAGGTTTTTCCTACACCATTACATCAAACAGTGTATCCACCAACTGATCCTCAACTCCTTCATCTTTCTCTTTACTTTTTGCTTTGTGCTGTGACTTATGATAGTGAGATCTGGCTACTACACAGTCTGGGAAAATACCAGGATATTTCTGCTTTAATTCCTCAGTTTCTTGGTCTTCTTTGGACTTCTCCACAACAAGGTGTGTCACTCCCACCTTGGATCCTGCCAAATCATTCCCAAGAATAAACTGAATTCCTAGAACTGACACTCTGTCAATCACTCCTACTGTAACTTCCCCAGACTTGAGTTGGCACTGCAACCTCATCTTATATAGAGGAATGCTAAATTTCTGTCCATTTATCCCACAAGTTACCACACTCTCGGGTAACTGATTAGAAGGAGTGCATATTCACTCATCCCTTACTATCAGCGACTGGTTAGGTCCTATATCTAGGAGAAAGTGAGGACTGCAGATGCTGGAGTTCAGAGCTGAAAATGTGTTGCTGGAAAAGCGCAGCAGGTCAGGCAGCATCCAAGGAGCAGGAGAATCAACATTTCGGGCATGAGCCCTTCCTCAGGATAGATCCTATATATCTCAAGATTATAACTTCTTGTCCTTCTCCCTCTGTTCTTTCTGAGTAAACCTTACCCACAAAGATGAATTCTTTGTGGAGATCAGGTACTAACTCCATACCCAGCCCCTGCCTAGGCTGTGCAAACTTCTGCAGCTCCTTGACTCTTCTTGGGTCTCCTTTACTCCATTCACTAATGCCACTGACTTAGTTTCTTTTATCACATCTTTTCCACAATGCCTTTCTTTAACAACCAGCACTGTGACTTTATGTGTCCCACTTTACCACAGTGGAAACACCTGGAGTCTTTTACCTCCTTTCCACCCTCTTGTGCTTCTTTTTTATCTTTTGGTAAATTCTTGTCAGTGCTCTCTACTCTTGGTTTCGGAGTGTAGGATCTCCCCTTCTCCCAACTTCTATCCCTCGCAGGATGAAATTCTGGCCGGAAGCTTGTCTTAGGCACCAACATGTATTCATCTGCTAATTCTGCTGCCCTTCTCAGTTCCTGAACTTTCTGTAATTCCACGTGAATTTCTACCATCTCTGGAAGTGAGTTTTTAAACTCTTCCAGCAGAATAATCTCTCCTAAAGCCTCAAAGATCTTATGTGTCTTCAAAACATGCAAACATCGATCAAAATGACTGTGTTTAATTCTTTCAAACTCAAAATAAGTCTGACCTGGTTCCTCCTTTGTGTTTCTGTACTGCTGTCTATATGCTTCTGGTACCAATTCATAAGCACTTAAAATAGCCTGTTTAACCTCTTCATAATCTCTTGACCCCTCATCTGACAGTGCGGCAAAAACCTCACAAGCTCTGCCTACCGATTTAGTCTGAACTAGCATTACCCATAAATCCCTGGACCACTCCATCTGCCTAGGCAATTTTTCAAATGAAATAAAGAAGGCTTCAACATCTTTCTCATTAAAACATAGCAGAGTTTATACATATTTATATATATACTTTCTCTTTTAATCTCCATCCTGTTAACTTGACTTTGCTGACCAAATAGCAACTTCTCACGTTCAAATTCTCTCTCTTTTTGTCTCTCCCTTTCTTCTCTCTCTCTCTTTGCTCAGCCAAGAACCTTCTCTCTTCTTTGTTTATCTTCTGACTCCATTTTCCTCAATTGTAATTTAAGCTTTTCTATCTCGACTGCACTTGTCTGTTTCTCTAACAAACCTAAGTGTTTGAATAACTCCCTTACAATTTCAGCTTTACTTTTGTCCTTGGTTAAACCCAAA
Organism: Hemiscyllium ocellatum; assembly: GCF_020745735.1. Lineage (NCBI taxonomy): Eukaryota > Metazoa > Chordata > Chondrichthyes > Orectolobiformes > Hemiscylliidae > Hemiscyllium > Hemiscyllium ocellatum. The sequence continues at coordinate 60,312,995 of NC_083402.1, forward strand.
TCTAACTTCTTCACTAATTCTAAAAGTATAGCTGTTTTCTTTCCTTCTCTACTTTCTTGACAAATTTGAGAATCACTTTCAAATCCCAGAATCTCTTTAACAACTTTAAGAGCAATTTCTCTCACATTAAATTTACTCAACCATAAGTCACAAAAATTAACACATTGTCTCACTTACATTTTATTTAAAGATCCAGGACACTAACCTGCAAGTTTTTAAATCTGCTTGCATTTCTCGTACCCCCAAATCTACTTAAGTCTGCCTAATCCCGGACCCGAGCCCCCAAACTGTTACGACACGGGGTCAACTCTCCGACTTAATTTATAACCAGCCACACAGAAAAGATTTATCCCGTGCAGTAATCTGTGAAAATTTGACAGACCAAGAACTAGTTAAAGATAAAAATAACAACGTTATTTCTTAAATTATTGCAGAGAATAATTAACTAACAATTAGTTACAATTCCTCCCTCTAACCTATCTTTTACCTTCCCTTCTATAATGCTCTTTGGATAAAACTCCCAATTAAGATTTACAGAAAAATCCAAATTTTAAAACCAGCCAGCAGTCGATTCTTCCCTTTATCTTCGTCAGTAGATTGGCTCTCCAGGTCAGTGTTGAGGTTTTTCTCTGTGCAAACTGCTTCTCGAGACAGGTATCTCTCAGAGAGTTTGACTAGCAGTCTACATTTGTTGGTCGGGTGGCAGGTCTCCTCCCAACTCTTCAATTTTCCCCAGTCTTATACCCCAAAACAATGGATTGTGTCATTAGCTTTTAAGATTGTCAATATACTCAATTCAAGCATGGTTAAAATTTGGTATTTTTTTTAGGTATAATTTAAACTGATTGGCCGAATTTGAATCTGTTTTGTCGTTTCCAGGCAACCAGCTACCCCAGTAACTGGAGCACATTACATTGTGTGTTACTGAGAACACTTGGTGCTGTCACTGCTAGATTTTACTCTCTTAAAGGTACAGTATACCCACATCTTCATAACACTTCTATCCTCACTCTCCAAACCTGTCCAAATCCTTTTGCAGAGAGAAAGTGAGGAATACAGATACTGGAGAGTCAGAATCAAAAAGTGTGACACTGCGAAAGCACAGCAGGTCAGGCAGGATTCAAGGAGCAGGAGAGTCGACGTTTCAGGCATAAGCACTCCACATTCCTGATGAAGAACTTCTGCTCGAAACGTCGACTCTCCTGCTCCTCGGATGCTGCCTGACCTGCTGTGCCTTTCCAGTGCCACATGTTTCGACAAATCTTCCTACAGCCTCCCCACCTCTGCAATGCGACCTGTCCCTCTACCTATCTTTGTATCATCTGCAAACCATAGCGACTTTACCTTACTAACAAGGACAGGACACTCTGCTTCCAAAAGGAAACAAAGCCCAATGTTTTTTGCAACTCCAAGAAATGCCATCAAAAAAAAAATGACCTGTGGTTCCACTGGATTTGCACCAGATCCATTTGAAAGCAGCATGCTGGTGGAATAATAAAGGAAAGGCAGTTTTTAGTGGTCACCAGTTTCTGCTGGAATGCCTCCCTGGACAGCCTGGATGTCAATATGAAGGTTACCAAACATAAGATAGAAAGGGCCTTCTTTAAGCAGGAACAAATTGGTTTCTTAACTTTCTTTCGTTCTGTGAGTACAGCACTAGTTGTTCAAATCTCTCATTAGAAACACTTTACCATTCAAGCAAATCTACTTCGAATTTATTTCTTGGCCTCAGGATCCTTCTGTATTGGGGTGTCACTGCTGGTTTTCCACCAAGTTTAAAATCAACATGATTCCAAATCTGTTGTTCAGATTCATCACTGTCTCTTTTTTCTTCTCAAAGCCTTTCTTTAAAGTAGCCGAATTTGATTTTCATATCTATCTACGTTGGCAATCTTTGTTTTAAAGATCCATATTCATTCAGTGTGAAGTTGTTTTATTCCCCCTGTCCATTGAGAATGTTACTGTTTAGGCTATATTTCCACACTTTTCTTTTCCGATTCACTTAACTGTCGTACTTTTGTATTCAGTTCTCCTCACAATAAATTATAAGGTCCAATACATTTCCTAATTAATTGCTGTACCTGCATACTAGCCTTTATGATTCATGCCATAGGAAACCCAGATAACTCTGCATCTCAGTGCTCTGAAATATTTCGCCATTTATATCATATGCTTTTTTTTTCTTAAAGCTCTCTTTTTCACCTTTCACATATCAAAAAGGGATCTGGGACCTCCAAAGGTCAGTCCACCAATCTCTTCATGCTGGAGGGCTTCGTAAGACTTCTTACTGTCCTTATTTAGATGGTTAATGAGATTACTGACCACTAATTGGCCTGCATGTCAAAAATCATGAGCGGCATCATGTACCATTGTAATGGGTGGGCAGAACCCTGAAATGCAACTATCATTGGGTACCAAACCAGGAAAAAAATGCAATCCATCATATCTGCCATTTTGTGCGCTTATATTTGTCCATACTCTGCCAGTGGGAGCTGAAATTTATTGTAATTAAAGAGGTATCTTGGTACAACTACAGAATGTATGGGACCTGTACAATCAGGTCAAGCAACTGTGTGTCTCCTTTAAACAATCAAATTGAAGAATTACTAATTAACTACAGCGTTTCACCCAAGAACAGTAAATTAAAACAGTTTATTCAGTATGAAATGTTGCTGTCTGGTACGCTTTAATACTGAGTAGCGTTGTTAGCCTTATTTGTTATATCTATAGTGAAACACAGCTCATTATCTTTAGGGGGAAGAAAGCAAATTTCCAAATGAGTCCTATAAATATTTTACTTCTATTTCCAATGGACAGGTGGATATTGTGTACATAAATACACAAGCCAAAAGAAAGCTAAATCTTCATCAAAATCTCCACTAATGGATTTTCCATTTCAGCCTTGTGGAAGCAGTTGAAATCCTTCAGTTATATCTGACTATTCAGTGAATCGGATATTTTTCTCGCAAGCTTCAGGAGTCTTGATGTCAGCAAGAAAGAACAGCAACATTTTATGGTGCTTCTGAGTTCACCGTTTAATTAAAGACGGAAAGTCAGTGCTAACAGAGGGCCAGGAGCTCTATAGGTTGTCGTAGACAGTACTGAGGCAGCTAGGGAGAAGGTGAATATGTTTCAAAACAAAGGCACCCTAATTGAGGTGATAACTGATAACGTTTTATAGAGGTGCCAAGGATGCAGGCCCCACTGCAGGGAGGAGAATCTAACAGCAGCAATTGGAGGGTGACTCCATTTTTGGAAGAGGAAGAGTAGAATTTTTCCCTCCCTGATTTGACATGAGCAATAATTGGAATGATATGAAACATGGAGGGATGAAAAATTGAGAATCTCAACATGGCGATTTCTTTACTAATGTTCTCCTCATGTCTTCAAAATCCCATCTTTGAGCAGTGACTGCTTTATTTACATGCATTCATCTCTCATTTAAACCTCAACGTGCCTTATTTTTACATCCTTCCCTATTCTCTTTTCCTTCCCCCAGAAATTAGACACACAAATTCCCAACATGCAAGTCAGAGCAGTATTTGGCAGCTATAGTTTACCAAGTGATTCTTATGACCACCATTACACTGCTTCTTCATAACATCTCTCTATGCTCCATGATCACCTTTACCCTTGACCCTTCATCCACACAAATCTAATAAACAAACCACCAATCTCAGCACATCATCATGACTGCTCTCACACGAAGTCATGCATCATTTCAGCCCTTTAACAGTCTACTTTGGAACTCAGGGACACCGATAACTTCTCTGCTTCTGTCAGATCATAATGCAAGCAGGGACACACAAGCATCTCACGTGACCAGTATGTATTTATGGCTCTTAGCTTGCTTTCTTAGTGTACAGGGCCCTTAGCACTCAGCTATAGGCTGCCAGCTACTGTGGCTTGCCTTGTAGTGCAGAGAGAGAGAGAGAGGCAGCTCACTTGTCAAGATGACATCACTGAACAGTGAAGGGGGTAGTTATGTTGTTCTATGGCACCATATTGTGGCAAAGTTACACTTACAGCAAGTGTCAGCAGCTTTTCAAAGAGTCATAAAATCCCTACAGTGTGGAAAAAAGCCATTTGCCACAATAAATCCACCAATTCTCCAAAGAATAAGACATCCAGACCCATTCCCCTACATTATTACTCTACATTTCCCCTGACTAATGCACCTAACCTACACATCCCTGAACACTACGGCCAATTCACCTAACCCTTACATCTTTGAACTATGGGAGGAAACTAGAGCACTCGAAGGACCCACAGGACACATGGAGAATGTGCAAATTCCACAAACTCCAAACCTTTGTGCCAAACACATTGGCTAAATGCAAAAGGCCACATATGAAAATCAAAGAGAAGCTGTTCTCAGCAGGGTGAAGAGGACCACAGTCAACTAAGAGGTATTGCTACTATCAGTTATTAGGGTTGTCCAATTCCAGTCGAGAAAGTTGGCCTTGGGTGTCAAGTCCTTGGTCCAATCAGAGTCCAGGGATCTGTGTTCTTGCATTCCCGGAACTGGATCACTATTGGACCTGTAGGTCAAATGCAACCAGTCCTGGAATTGTAGTTATATCAGTTGAGGTGCCGTGGATAGGCCAATATTTGCTGTGATGGGAAAAAGGGCAGAAATGAGTCTGATGGAAGTGAATGGAAGAGCAGTTAGTGATGGTGCAAAAGCAAGAGAGGTGATGAGGTATTCCTAGTGAGTGAGTAGGAAGTGCAGAGGCAAGAAGGTAGGTAGTTTAGGGGGTTGAGGTGATTTGAGAGTCATTAAGTGGGAACAATGCATGCAATAGTGAACCTTATATCCATTAGCTTTAGGGAGAGTTGTGTGCCACAGCAGGGTTAGAATGAGCACTGGTCTTGTGAATTTGAGGCAACAGAGAAAACATGGTTGCACCTTCCCTCCCAGAATAAAGAATATCATTCAACTTCCTCCTGAACCACTGGGCATCCTCATGATGCAGGACACAGCATTGGCCCAGTCTGTAATTTGTGTCCAGGTTCAATATCGTGACATGATCTCTGTGGTGGTCTGCAGAAAAAAGGGCTGCCTTCCTCTGCACTACCTCATCCCTCAACATGTGCAAAATTCTGCCCATGAGGCAGGAAGCAACCTGTCTTTTCCTGAACCTCCTCCCCATGACTAAGAAAACACTACCCACTCTCTCTGAGGAGAGTGGTATTAGTAATGCTCACTTTTGTACTCAAGTGAACACAGTAACAAAATAAAACAGTTCTGAAGACAATTTAAAATTGATTCTTGGAGCAAAAGGTAAAAGCCCATGTTGGATCGATCAAAACTGGTCTTTATTGTCTGCCTAGCAACCTGTCAGTAAGACTGCTGGAGTCTCACTGGTACAACAATTAACAATGCAATGATTCAATGGGCATATTGCTGACTTTGGATTTTAATGGCCTTAATAGAACATGAAAGGAAATATATCTTTTTCCTAAATCTGCCACTCACCTTACATTACAGACAATGACATAGTACAATCAATGTTTAGTCTGCCCAGGATGCTGTTGATCAAATCACCACTTAACACTAAATGAACCTGAGTTACTGCACGTAATCATTTTTGTATCTGTCTGCATCAAGCCTTTAACAACCCTGAGCTTGTATTGATTTGCAATTACAGAAAGATGGAATTATTATTCTACACTGACATCCTGCCACTACTGCTTGCATTAGTCTAAAGCACTTTAAAAAGTTATCTATAGTTGATAAAGACTATTTTAGTACCTCTTAAGAATTCCAAAATTACCGCACTTGATCTCTACATTCTGTGGAAATGGAAACTATTGCCGACAGATGGAAGAGAGGTTTGATTGTGTTTCATTCTGAGTGAATAAACAGCAGATCTGTATTGATCCTGCATGAAGTCAGATACGAGTTGAAAGTTTTAACATGTCTCCAGTACCATTAAAGCAAAAGATTTCTCTGTTTGCTTTTTTATGTTGTGATTTAACTTTAGAAATGAATTCTGTAATTATTGCAATTCTTGTTGTTTTGGTCTTGTACAAATTTCTGTACTTATGCTGGATTTATACTCATGTTTTCATATTACAGTTTTTTATCCTAAAAGAGAAATAACAAATTCTGGAAGCTCAACGAGAGGAAAGAATATATGAAAACTCCATTTGCCCCGGACTAATAGATAAATGAATAGATCATCATGGCTGCAGCACCAAATAGCACACTTTTAACTTTGATTCTATCAAAACTCTTTCTGTTGACTGCCAGCCAATCAGCCCAGAGTGCTCCTGTCCATACTCAAACAGTAAGGTCCAGAATCAGGCCTTCAAAGCATAGAGCTGCTTAAGGTCATCCTGTAAAGCCATTGACAGTCTCCCCCACTAAAGGTTACTGGCTTTCCAGCAAGCCATACTGCACTCACTGGGACAGCATTGTGTAGGATTGCTAGAACAAAGGCACAGACATAAAGGGTATGCATAAGGGTGACTAGGTGACTACTGTATGCAATGCTGGATGGCTTAGATGTTAAATCAAGTTTGGAATTTTTTTCTTAATGGTGTATTTTGTGGCCAAGGGTTTGCAGTAATAAAGGTAAGAAAAGGCTGTGACTTATTGTTGAATGGGAATGAATGTTGCATTTATCAGCCGGTCAGATGAGTCGAGCACAGGCAGCTCAGCCGGAAAGCAGTCTTTCTCCTTATTTCTACTTCTTCGCAGTTTACCACTGGCTTCAAGGTCTCTGCCCTAATGGCCGTGAGCCATTCCTGATACAATGTGGACCCTGGGCCTGAAGGATTCCTCGAGAGTCATCCAAGTAGCAGAACTATTGCTTACATAGCCACTGGGCTGCTCGATGCCATTTCATGCAGTATGGTCTCGAGTTAAACATGCATTGCCCACATATGGGTTGGTTGCACTCTAAAATCATGAGGTTTGTGTTCAGCAGACAGTCCTGGTGGCCCGCCCTCTGGTTTTTCATGGTGCCTCAAATACAAAAGGCAAAGTAGATAATAGCAGAACAGATGTGTCATGAATACAGCCTGGACACTGATCCTGCTCCTCAACCTGCATATGGTCAGATCAACTGGATATAGATGCAATGGAACCATGTGCAGTTGTAGGACATCTCCAAAGTTGGATTTAGATACTCGCAAAACAATTGATGTATCATCAATGGCAGTCAGCATCATGGGGAAGACCAAGGTCATGTCAAAGCTACGTCCATGCACTGCCAACTTTTCTTTGGAAATGCTCTCTCTGTGTATACTAAATGTCAAAGTTCTAGTTTACACAACACCAAAAAACTAACAGTGGTATTTTAGTGATATTGCATAAGCTAGGGAGGAAGGAACCACATGACAAGATTCAAGGCCAAGGTGATATTTACAGCCAATGGCAATGCTGCTAACCACGCTTTGAGACCCCAATTCTGCTAATAACAGGTGGCCTATTTCAGTGAGCACCATCTATTCCAAGCAAAAACACCTGCTTATGTTAAGGTGTGAAATCACACCCTTGAGGCCCTAGGTGGATGTGGTGTCCTACTAACATTGCCCTCCCCAAGCCATCAAGTACTCCATCCTCTCTAAGTGGTTTCTCCTCCCTTCACTCTCCATGTCATTCTGCAGGATAAGAAAGATAGGAATTATAGCACTCGTGACTTACAGCAAGTAATTTGAACAGAACTCTTGAAGTCAGATCAATGCCTTCACCACATATTGCACAATCCCATGAAGACCTCACCAACTTTAATAAACAGTATAAACTCCAAACTCTTCAAGTTCAGCAACAAGCAATAGTAATCAATCAGTCTCTAGTTTACTCTCAACTTTAAGGTGACAACCAGTTCTATTTGCCTCGAACTATTCAGCTCTAGCACATCAGGTGTCTGAGTTTGAAACAAGGATAAAGAAAACCGGGATCACTGAGAGACAATTTAAAAAAAGGAATGCAATAGTTTTAAGAAGTGTTTTATTTCAATTTATCCTGTGAATGGGATGTAGGAATTGTTGGCAAGGCCAGCATTTGTTACCCATTCTTAATTGCCCTTGCACTGAGTGGCTTACTCGGGCATCTATGAGGGCAGTTACAGTTCAGCCACATTCTGTGGGTCTGGAACCACACATAGGGCAGACCAAATAGGAATGGCAGATTTCTTCCCTAAAGGAATTAAGAAACAAAGTCAGTTTTCATTGTTGGTGTTCATTATCATGGTCACTATCACTAAGATTAGCTTTATTTTCCAGGTTTATTAATTGAATTTAAACTCTACAAGATGCCCTAGTGGGATTTGCACCTGAGTCTCCACAGCATTAGCCTGGACATCTAGATTACTAGTGTCAAAGATTGTGGTGCTAGAAAAGCACAGCCAGTCAGGCAGCATTTGAAGAGCAGGAGAGTCAACATTTCGAGCTTTAGCTCTTCATTAGGAATGGGTTTATGCTCAAAACGTCGACTCTCCTGCTCCTCAGATGCTGCCTGACCTGCTGTGTTTTTCCAGCGCCACATGTTTTGACTCTGATCTCCAGAATCTGCAGTCCTCACTTTCTCCCATCTAGATTACTAATTCAGTGACATTGCCACTTCACTACCATCTCTCCATTAAAACAAAAACTTGGAATCGTTGGAGTAAAATTAAATAAAGCGGTAAAAGAATCAGGAAAGGGTTTAAACTAGTAAAGGACCATCTTAAGACTAACATTAAGAAATTCTTGTGGATACAGTAAGTTTAGGTTGCAAAGCTGAACTTGTGGCCCTTGGAGGAAAAGGAAATGAGAGAAATTCCAATAGAGGTGTACAAGATTAAAACAAGTTTGGAAAGAATAGACGAGGAAAAATTATTCTCATTAGCTGATGATGCAAGAACTAGGGGACACATTAAATACTTTGGCCAAAAGGTGTGGATGATTATAAGGAAGAAGTATTTTATGAGCTGAAATTTGCAGTCTATGTGTTCATTGGAGTGGAGACATATCAATGACTTAAATGATCAATTGAAATTTGTTGGGCACTTAAAGAAAATACTTGCACGACTGTAAGGACTGAGTGGCTCCAATAACACTCAACAGGCTTGACATCATCCTGGGCATAGAAGCTTGCTTGATTGGCACCATATTCCTCCCCCACTGATGCTCAGTAGCAGCAGTGTGTAGCATCTACAAGACACACTGCAGAAAGTCACTGAAGATCCTCAGACAGCACCTTCCAAACCCATGACCATGTCCATCTAGAAGAACAAGGGCAGCAGATACATGGGAACACTACCACCTTCAAGTCCCCCTCCAAGCCACTCATCATCCTGACTGGGAAATGTATTGCTGTTCCTTTACTGTTACTGAGATAAAATCCTGGAATTCCCTCTCTAATGGCATAGCAGGTCTACTTACCTACAGTGCATGGACTTCAGCATTTCAAAAATGCAAATCACCAGCACCATCTCAAGTGTAACTAAGGATGGGCAATAAATGCTAGCCCAACTAGTGATGCCCATGCCCCATAAGTGTATGACAAAAGAGGATGGGGCTGAATCGATTGTTCTATGGACTAGCATAAGCTTGATGGGGCAGAAAGAGTTGAGGAAGCAAAAGCCTTTGAGTTTGTTTTACTATTTTCCTGATCTATGAATGAATAAACGTCAAAAAGTGTTATTCATCAGTAATTCTGATGAGATTCTGTTGACATGCATGCCTCTAACTTGGTTTCATTTCCTTTCTACTTATTCCTTTTCTACTATCATACAGGGTGAACACTGTGATTGCTTTTTCATTCCAATCCTGTGTTAGTATGGACAATACAACAATACAATTGTCGGATTTCAGTGTGCATATGTTTCCCAGACACTGGAGAAGCTCATCAAGAAGAATGCAATACTTCAAATGTGATTTCAAAGACATTTCAAACACTGCCCATGCACAGTTATTCTGCTACTGCAATTATTTTCTGACTTTGCCTGAAGGTATAAATATAAAAAATATGGAAAACAGGGCAATCATATTCCCAACTCTCCCACTTGAATAGCTTATATTACAACGAAAAGAAGTGCAGTTGAGAAAAGCAAGTGGTAGCTGGTATTTAACACCGGGACCTGCAGCAATATGTTTTACATTAATATATGTATTCACCTTTTCAAGGTTAAAGATATGCACCAAACTTTTCACTAGAAATTGTAATCTCATTTGTTTTGATTAAAGTTATTGATGCTCTTTTGTCCCAGACAGTATCTTTATTAATGCTAGTTTTGGTCAGTGGCCACACTAACAATAAAACAAGTTTGCTTCTCAGAACTAAGGGCAGTATTATTGTAAAACTCGTATAAAACATGCCATCAGCAAAAGGAGTCCCAGAAACACAAATGCTAAATATCTGATATAGATTCATAGAGATGTACAGCATGGAAACAGACCCGTCCATGCCAACCAGATATCCCAACCCAATCTAGTCCCACCTGCCAGCAGCCGGCCATATCCCTCCAAACCCTTCCTATTCATATAGCCATCCAGATGCCTTTTAAGTGTCGCAATTGGAGTAGCCACCACCACTTCCTCTGGCAGCTCATTCCATACATGTACCACCCTCTGAGTGAAAAAGTTGCCCATTAAGTCTCTTTTATATCTTTCCCCTCTCATCCTAAACCTATACCCTCTAGTTCTGGACTCCCCCACCTCAGGGAAGATACTTTGTCTATTTATCCTATTCATGCCCCTCATGATGACGCAACATGACCCCCCAACTCCTGTACTCAATACTCTGACCAATAAAGGAAAGCATATCAAACGCCTTCTTCATTATCCTATCTACATGTGACTCCACTTCAAGGAGCAATGAACCTGCACTCCAAGGTCAATTTGTTCAGCGACACTCCCTTGGACCATACCATTAAATTATAAGTCCCGCTAAGATTTGCTTTCCCAAAATGCAGCACCTCCCATTTATCTAAATTACTCTCCATCTGCCATTTCTCAGCCCATTGGCCCATCTGATCAAGATCCCACCGTAATCTGAGGTAACCTTCTTTGCTATCCACTACACCTCCAATTTTGGTGTAATCTGCAAACTTACTAACTATACTTCTTATGCGAGATCAAAAATTTATCAATCTCTGCCTTGCAGACACCCAACGTCCCAGCCTTCACTGCACTCTGTGGCAATGAATTCTCCTCATTTCCGTTCTAAATTGACACCCCCCCCTAATTTTAAGCCCTCAGGTCCTAGTCTCCTCGCCTAAGGGAAACAATTTCCCAACATCTACCCTTTCTGAGCCATGCATTATCTCGTAAGTTTCTATTAGATCTCCCCTCAACCTTCTAAACTCTAATATGTTTTAAAGTCATTCTTGTATTTATAAACCAATATTCAAAAGCTCTGATTAATGGACTCAAAATTACAAGTCTGATCAAATTTTTCATTTGCATCATGGACACTAACATTACATTTCCAACTGTACAGCAGGCAGACAGCTATATGACATTATTTACATTGACTCTTTTGGTTGGTTAATATTTTACTTTCTTCAATATGTCATATTGTTTGCATTAATAGATGGGCTAACAGCTTTGAAAAATTTGCAATGTCACTGGATCTTACATGATTTCAGGACTGCGAGACTGTGCCTCAAGTTAGTAGATTTATAATGCACTTTATAGGCAAACGTTGTCGTTTATAGGGAATTGCAAGAAACAAAATCAATATGAACTGTTGTTATGGCATCCTTCCATCCTTGAGAGACAATGCAGCAACTACTCATTTCAGATGCGGTGAGTTCTAATAGTGCATTTTAGCTGATGCTAAGGAGGCCAACCTTCGACAGGCAGGATCTGCCAAAGTGTCACATACGAAGGTATCAGTCAGGTGTCATTGTGGATTGTTGCTTTCAATAGTGGTATCCATTGCCAAGCTATTGTAGCCACTGGTCACAGTGGTGGTGCATGCGAGCCCACAGGAGGTGTCAGCTATTTCCTCTGGCATCAACTAAAGACCCAGTAGTGTTACAAAAGACTATGAGGTATAGGAGCAGAATTAGGCCACTCAGCCCATCGGGTCTCCTCCACTATTCAATCATCACTGATATGTTTCTCAATATTATTACAAGCATTAGGGCTTTAATGTCAATTTTGCACATATCCTTGAAGTGGAGTTTTGAACACCAACTGGTCATCTGGCTCCATCCATCTCAACATACAGGAAGTCTTGGATATGCAACTGTCTTATACACTGCCTTAAGGCATACTTCCTCCAATGCCTAGAGGAACAACACCTCATCTTCCGCCTCGGACCACTTCAACCCCAGGGCATTAACGTCGACTTCACCAGTTTCTCCATTTCCCCTCCCCCCACCTTACCTCAGTTCCAACCTGCCAGCTCAGCACTGTCCTCATGACCTGTCCTACCTGCCAATCTCCCTTCCCACCTATCTGCTCCACCCTCCTCTCCGACCTATCACCATTATCCCCACCTTCATCTACCTATTGCACTCTCAGCTACCTTCTCTCCAGCCCCACCCCCCTCCCATTTATCTCTCCATCCTGGGTGGGAGGGAGTTGACTATCACAGTATCATCAGTGTAGATGGGGTCTCTGATCATGAGGTAATTCGCTTTTGACTTTGTTTTCAGATTTACTGTACAGCTGTCCATCTGATTTGGTATGTGCAAGTAATGAAGAATCTTTCCACATCTGCACAGAAGATAAAAGGTCAGGAGCCTGAAGAAGATGATGTCAAACAGAGTGCGCGAGTGAGAATACAGCCCTGTTTCACTCTACTCCTTACAACGAAACTACTGGAAATTCAGACATCAAACTGAATAGTGCAGTGCACTGTGTCATTAAAGGAGCATATGACACTGAGGACCTTGCAGTGGGCGGTCAATTTTCCCTATGTTGTTATAGAGTCCTGCTTTGCTTACGATATTGAATGCCTTAGTATGTTCTATGAAAGTAAGATAACTGGGTACTCTCTATTCCCTAACCTTCTTGTTTGGCTGGTGTATAGAAAAGATCTTGTCCACAGTGGATCTGCCAACATGGAAATGGCATTGTTCATCTGGATGCCCTCTATGTGAAAGCAGAACCTAACAAAGGCCTTTCTCACATATCTCAGGAGCAAAATTCCCCTTTACTTGCTACAATCTCACCCGTTGCCTTTATTTTGTATATGATGTTTTTCATGTCTCACATCTCCTGGGACACAGCATATCTTTTAACAAAAAAAAAATTAAATGTGTGGCAATAGATGGGATTTCCATGCTTGAGCAAATTGCTAGGATTTCATTCTAACCAAGTATTTTGTATTTACTAAGATATGTGAGATTCTCAGTGCTTCCTCGGAAATTGCATGGAACTACAATCTGTAGGCATGGAAATGGTTGGCAGGGAGGTAGAGTGGAAGATGGGTGCACAGGACTTGGTTCCTTTGTCTTTATCTGCTTTGGCCTCTTCTTTACTCTCACTAGCAACATTCTCCAACATGGCATTAATAATTGTGATATTACAACTGGCTTGGTAACAAACTTGAGATTGCTGAAAGAAGGCACAAGTTTTTGTGTTGCAAACATCATGACAAGTATCCAACATTTCAAAGGGAGCAACAAATTATGTTGCACAGAAAAAGGATGCTGATTGATTGGCAAGTTGACTCTGTTTAGTTGGGGTATTGTGATGGAGAATGTACTCAAGAATTACTGTCCCTAAGGATAATCTTAACTGATTGTTAGTGCAATTCTTAGCACACACACAATTGATCAGTAAGTGCTGTTCAATCACAGAATCACATCTAATGTTAGACATTACATTTTGTGTTTTCCAAACATGCACTGGATGAACATGGCCAGCATTCTGCCTATTATAATCGGGTGATTGAATGAGTTGTTTAGTATGACATGCCAGTCACTGGGATGCATAGTCTACATACTTAACATCACAGCATATTATATACTGAAATTCATACACGTTACTGACTTGTGTGGTCAACAGATGCTAGATTAAGAGGAAACACAGCCTAATGACTGGTGGATCATGTTGAATGACATTCAGAATTTGATTAACTCTTGTTGTCAAGAAAATGGGTCCTTTTAAAGTTGTGAATGTTTAAATCTTTGGGAAGAACAAGAAACAGAAAAGGACCACAACACAATTGACATTTTTGCCTGATGGAACAATGGTTCATTTAAATTAACATAGCAGGCCTGAAAGTAACATTTGATTGTGATGAAGACCCCAGGCTCCAAAAGCCATTTTGTTGAGCAACTATGACAGGAACATCTTGAAGCAATCACTGCTTCTCAACAGGGAGACAGAAAAAGGCAACATGACCGTCGCATTGAACCAAATTATCAAAAACCATAAGCACCAGTATATGAAAGCATAACAAAGGAGTAATTGCTCTCTCTCTCTCTCTCAGGACCTGATCCATTCAGTCTACCTGTAAGAGCAACTTCCAGCTATTCAACTAAAGACTCCATCAGAGTTGTTGAATCCATCTTCATTTTTTTTCCCCAATATCTTCACTTTGGAAGAAGAATCTTCAAGCCTGCTAGGCTTACAATGATAGTTCATTCTGGTCTTATAATCTTCACACATAACTTTTATGCTGATCATCTTTAAGTCCTTGTGTCCTTATTCTTGTTGATATCTTTATCATTATGACTTGACTAACTTACAGCAGCAGTTTTGCAATAAACTAACCAGTAATTCTTTAATAGTTACTTTAAGTTGAAACACTTGAAAACAAGAAAGGGATGACATGGGTTACTACAAATTCTTAATTCACAGACCACTTCAATATATTGTGATTAGACTGTATCCATTGTAAATGATCTAAACCTCAATTTTTAATGAAAAGTGGAATTTAATCTGTTGTGAGAAAAGCAACATTTTGAACTGCAAAGAAATTGAAAGATGGTCAGAAGTAATAATTCAAACTGTTGAAACCCAAACCACAAGTTGTAACTGCAAGCTTTGTTGTAAAAAACTAACAAGAACCTAAGATGATGATTTCAGTGTTTTAAAGTTTATGTCATGAGTTTTTAAATTGATAGAAGTTATTATCCTCAGATATGCAGCATGTAAAAGCAATTGTTAGGGCATAAAATATCCAGTAAGACAAAGAGGCAGAAATTTCTAAGAATATTGGTTAAGAATTTTGATTTCAGTCCAGATTAAATTGAATTGGAACCAGACAGATTATATTAGCCCAACTAGAGCTAAAATTAAACTGGAAATGGAGCTGGAATTTAAAGATCAGAGAGAAAAGCAATAATAACAAGCTTCAAAAGAGTTGGAAGACAATCCAGAGAAAAGAAGCTCAAGAGGGGCATAGATTTTTTTCAGCTTTGAAGCTGCCATTTGGAGCTACAAGTTCAGAATGAATGAGACCAAAGGCAACTTGAAGCTGTGAAGGAAAATCTTAAAGCAGTAACAACTTCAACTCGTGTTTCACCAAAACAGGCATTGAAGTCCTCAAGTTTTAGATTAGATTAGATTAGACTTACAGTGTGGAAACAGGCCCTTCGGCCCAACAAGTGCACACCGACCCGCCGAAGCGCAACCCACCCATACCCCTACATTTACCCCTTACCTAACACTACGGGCAATTTAGCTTGGCCAATTCACCTGACCCGCACATCTTTGGACTGTGGGAGGAAACCGGAGCACCCGGAGGAAACCCACGCAGACACGGGGAGAACGTGCAAACTCCACACAGTCAGTCGCCTGAGTCGGGAAATGAACCCGGGTCTACAGGCGCTGTGAGGCAGCAGTTCTCTAAGTTTGGTCCCAAGTTTGAAGAGATAGATGTAGAATCCTCAGTTATTTCTGGTCAAGGTACAAATACTTCAAAATGTGTTGCACTGATGATCCAGAAAACTTTACACGAAAAGCCCAGAAGATCTGTTTTACTTTGTCTTAAGTTGGAGAGTGTGACAGCAGTCATCCTCCACACTCACCACCACACCCAACTAAATTAAACAACTGCATGCTTAATCATGAAAATGGAAATTAGGAGAACAACAAAATTGGAAAACTCCAGAAATAAAGTGAATAAGACAAGAAACTCAAGTACCAACAAAATTTAAGGTAACAACAATTATTGCAATCAGCCATGGAGCACAGTGACTCACCTGCTCTCACTATGTCTCTGGGTCTGTCAGCTGAATTGCAAACATTGCCTGTCAGCCAACAGTGAATGAGTTAATCCTAAGAAACCAAAATATTGGGGTTGCTGAAATGAAAAATGGCATTATACCCAACAGTGCATGGCAACGCATTGGTACCAGAACTATGCTGTTTAGTTGACTGGCTTCAAATAAAACTGCAATAATATGCACAATACATTGTCCTGGAGGTATTTTTCTTCAGTTAAAATATCAAGGAATTTAGCATTGAAGTACAAAGTGGTCATGGTCTAATTGACAGGCAGATCAGGCTCAATATACTGTTCTTAAACATGCTATTTGCTGCAGCAGTGTCAGAGACAACAAGAAATTCTCAATTCAATCTTTATTCCATGTTGAATTAGCAAAAGCACAGTCAAGTGATAGTTAAGAGTCTGATGCAATTACTTTTACCACTGCTGGGCTGAAAAACTGAAGAAAATCTGATCAAGTTTCCCAGTCCTAACCATTAATCTGCAATCTTGGTGAACACAGAAGTGAAGCCACCATCAGGTTCAGTTGTGATGACTTCCATTCTCCATAGTTAGGCCTGAGTACTGGAGAAAATACCTGCTGTTTGTGGAACCCCATGCCAGCATGCTTTCTAGTCTTCAATAGAGCAGAACAGAAAGGTTGGGAAAGAGAAAAGATACTATGTTTGCAATTTTAAAAGTTCATACAGTCAACTCAATAAATTTAGAATTAAGGAGAAAAATACTCAAGAAAAATACAAAAATGAGGAACTATTGAAAATGCGAAATGAGCAAGAATGAGGGGCACAGTTTTAAAGTAATTAGTCAAAGTCATATTAAGAAAGACGTTTTCATGTGAAGGTGTACAGTCTGGAATGGACTGTCTAAGAGTGTAGTAGAGGCTAGTTCAATTGAGATATTTGAAAAAGTGCACGGATATTTGAAAAAGATCAGTGTACAAAGTTATAGAGAGAAGGCAAGAGAATGACAGTAAGTGAGATGACAGTAAGTGAGCTGCTCCTTTGAAGAGCTAGCTCATGGCAAAATTATCTGCTTCTGCATTGTAACAATTTTGTGCAATGAGCAGATATTAAGCAATTTTACTGAGATAGTACAGCTCAGCACAAAAGAACCACCACAGAAACATTAATTGGGGTAATAAAATATCAAATAAATAATTGAAATGAGCAGACTGAAAATCTTAGTACTGTACTGTTTGTGCAAGTCTAGTCATTTCAAACTACACTCAGTGATTGTGATTTGCTTCTTGCCAACATCCTATTCATTCACAATATTGACAGTTGTATCTCCCTCAGTGAAATGCAGTGAAATTAACATTCTTCCTGTCACAACACCTGTAATTGTAAATGTTGTATATTTTGTCAGTTGCTTCCTCATTAATTGTGCAGAATATCTGGTTATGGAGGTGGAGGATTAGGGATTTATGGATTGAGGGAAACGGCAAGTAATATTTGCCGTCACCTAACTTGGCCTCTTCCTTACCCTCTCGCGCAGCATTCTCCAGCACAGTATTAATAATTTCGATAAAGGCCAAGTCTATGGATGTAAGAACCTCCTCGTCAAATCGGAGATCCAAATTCAAGGCTGGTGTGACAGCAACAGAAAGCATCAAGAAAGCTGTCAAAGTCAGCTGGAGATGCCCAGGGGAGATCCTCAATAGTGTCAGATGAAGCTGCTTCCTCTGTTGGTGGTCTGAATTAGTACTGCTGTTGGCAGCAGAATCCACTCTCAACTCCACTTGTGAAAAACAGCTGATGTGTATCAAAAAAACACTCTAGCATCTTATCTGACCACAGCCTCCTGATGTGAGGGAAGATGTTTTTGTGAAAGAGGAGTATAGCAAAGGTTTAACAAATTGATTCCTAGGATGGCAGGACTGACGTATGAGGAGAGACTGAGTCAGTTCAGATTGTATTCAGTCATTTAGAAGAATGGGGATTCTCAAAGAGAACTACAAAATTCTAACCGGAATAGATGGGCTAGATGCAGTCAGGATGTTCCTGATGATAGGGCTGTTCAGAACCAGAGGCGATAGTTGAAGGACAAGGGATAAAGTTTCAGAATGTTTTCACAGCATAAACGAGACCAACATCATAGACACCATGTTTGACAATAGAAGCACCTTCTGCAAACTTGAGATTCATCAAAACTCTATTTCTAATTCCTATTTCACACCAAATCACATTCCACTCCTCTCCCTATACACAATGACTTCTGTTGACTCCTGGGTAATGTGGTATAAATAGTTAACTATACATTTATTTTAATAATAACTGAGTATGTCCATAAGGAACTATGGCATAGTGTCCCTAGATCACATGGAACAGGGATCCAAGTCTGTAGAACAGAGGTGTCCCCATTTACCATCCCTTACAAACAGTTGTTCAATAAAGCCTGCTAATATTCACATATGGGAATGAGGACCTGTTCTTATTAGTCAGTAGCAGATAAGATACAAGACTAACAGCAAGGCTGACCTATGATGTATTTAATCTTTTAATCTTTTGTTCAAGAAAGGATCAAGACAAAAGATGGAAAATTATAGGCCAATCAGCTTAACCTCGGTTGTTGGTAAAATTCTAGAATCCATCATTAAGGATGAGGTTTCTAAATTCTTGGAAGAGCAGAGTCTGATTAGAACAAATCAACATGGTTTTAGTAAGGGGAGGTCATGCCTGACAAACCTGTTGGAATTTGTTGAGGTAACAAGTAGGTTAGACCAGGGAAACCCAGTGGATGTGGTCTATCTAGACTTTCAAAAGGCCTTTGATAAGGTGCCACACGGGAGGCTGCTGAGCAAGGTGAGGGCCCATGGTGTTCGAGGTGAGCTGCTGGGATGGATTGAGGATTGGCTGTCTGACAGAAGGCAGAGAGTTGGGATAAAAGGTTCTTTTTCAGAATGGCAGCCGGTGATGAGCCGTGTCCCGCAGGGTTCAACGTTGGGGCCACAGCTATTCGCATTATATATTAATGATTTGGATAAGGGGACTGGGGGCATTCTAGCGAAGTTTGCCAATGATACGAAGTTAGGTGGACAGGCAGGTAGTACTGAGGAAGTGGGGAGGCTACAGAAGGATCTAGACAGGTTGGGAGAGTGGTCCAGGAAATGGCTGATGGAATTAAACGTGAGCAAGTGCGAGGTCTTGCACTTTGGCAAAAAGAATAAAAGCATAGACTACTTTCTAAATGGTGAGAAAATTAGTAAAGCCAAAGTACAAAGGGATCTGGGAGTGCTAGTCAAGGATTCTCTAAAGGTAAACATGCAGGTTGAGTCCGTGATTAAGAAAGCGAATGCAATGTTGTCTCTTATCTCAAGAGGGTTGGAATATAAAAACAGAGATGTGCTACTGAGACTTTATAAAGCTCTGGTTAAGCCCCATTTGGAGTACTGTGTCCAGTTTTGGTCCCCACACCTCAGGAAGGACATACTGGCACTGGAACGTGTCCAGCGGAGATTCACACGGATGATCCCTAGAATGGCAGGTCTAACATATGAGGAATGGCTGAGGATCCTGGGATTGTATTCGTTGGAGTTTAGAAGATTGAGGGGAGACTTAATAGAGACGTATAAGATAATACATGGCTTGGAATGGGTGGACGCACGGAAATTGTTTCCGTTAGGCGAGGAGACTAGGACCCGTGGACACAGCCTTAGAATTAGAGGGGGTCAATTCAGAACAGAAATGTGGAGACATTTCTTCAGCCAGAGAGTGGTGGGCCTGTGGAATTCATTGCCACAGAGTGCAGTGGAGGCCGGGACGCTAAATGTCTTCAAGGCCGAGATTGATAGATTCTTGTTGTCTCGAGGAATTAAGGGCTACGGGGAGAACGCTGGTAAGTGGAGCTGAAATGCCCATCAGCCATGATTGAATGGCGGAGTGGACTCAATGGGCCGAATGGCCTTACTTCCACTCCTATGTCTTATGGTCTTATGGTCTTAATTCTGGCCTTTTGAGCATTCCCATTCACAATCGCACCACTAATGGTACCCGATAGCAGCTCAGGCTTGAAAATCTGACATTCCCTTCCTAAATCTCCTCCCGTCTCTACCTCTCTTTCCTCCTTTAATAGGAGATCAAGGCCATCAGCAACTGTTTCCCAATTTCCAATACTAATATTCACCACCTCCACACCTGCTTCCCAGTGTCCTTATAGTGGAGGGATGGATGCTCTGGTGGTTTTGATGCTGTGGTCAATTCACGACATGTAAAGTCTCAGGATATATGGCTGTCAGTTCATCGAATGAAAGTGGTTGAACCAACACAGATGTCATTGGTTTAATAACAAGTTGATAGTAATAATATGCTGAATTAGTGTACTCCAGAACCAGTGACTTTATCCATCAAGAGATGCAGAGTACATTTCTAAGATAGTGAAGGTGGGAACGGGTTCAGCCTCTTCTCCTGCCAAGTATATGTTGGCTGGCGCTTGAAACCTGTTCCATTCTGCTTCCGCACTTTGCTCATAAGTGCCGGAAAACACGTGTTCAATCAAATCAAGGAATTGATTTGTTAAATCTGATAGTAATATGGCTAACATTGGAATGGGCTGACATTTCTACTTAAATGAGAAAACTTCAAGGTTTATATTCTGGATCAGTGGTGCTGGAAGAGCACAGCAGTACAGGCAGCATTCAACGAGCAGCGAAATTGATGTTTCGGGCAAAAGCCCTTCATCAGGAATAAGGAAGGGCTTTTGCCCGAAACATCGATTTCACTGCTCGTTGGATGCTGCCTGAACTGCTGTGCTCTTCCAGCACCACTGATCCAGAATCTGGTTTCCAGCACCTGCAGTCATTGTTTTTACCTTCAAGGTTTATATACTAAGTCTGGTGCACAGAGGTAGTGACTTGTGTATGGGAAGTGAGCACTACTGGCTCGGCTTACATTTATTATCCATCTCTGATTGCCCTGGTACAGTGAGCTGCTTTGTTAACTTAAAGCAATCTTTTTCAGTTAGACACCCACAAATCTATTAGGTAAGGAGTTCCAAGGCACAGTGACAGTGAAGGCACAGTGATATAGTTCAAGTCAGCTTGGTCTGTGACTTGAAGGTTAACTTGTCAGGGTTGTGATTCAATGCATCAGCACCTTTAAAGGTGCTGGGAGTCATAGACTTGGAAGATGCTATCACAGGAGACTTGGTGAGTTACTGCAGTGCACCTTGAAGATTGTTTTCACTGTGGTCTTATGCTGAAAAATAAATGTTAAAGGTAGTGGATAGGGTGTCAAGCAAGTGGACAATTTTGTCCAATTGGTTTCTTCTGTATTGTTGGAAAACCATTCAACTAGGGCAATGGAGAGTACTTCATCACATCTTTTGACTGTAGGTGCCATGTAGATGGTGGCCACATTGGAGAGACAGGAGGTGAGTTATTCGCCACAGAATCCCTTGCCTCTTGTAGCCACAGTATTTATATATCTGGTCCAGTTTAATTTCTGGTCAATGGTAACCCCCAGGTACTTAACAGTTGGGGTATTCAGCAATAATAATGATATTGACTGTCAAGGGTTTCAATTCTCGCTTGTTCAAGTCGGTCATGTTTTTTCACTCATCGAATATAAGCATCGCTGGTTTGGCCAGCATTTATTGCCCCATTCTGAGCTACCCTTGAGAAGGGGATGGTGAGTTGCACTCTTGAACCACTGCAGTACATTCACTCACAATGCCATCAGGAATGGAGTTCCAGGATTTTGGGCCAGTAACAGTGAAGGAACAATGATATATTTCAATGTCACAATGGTGAGTTGGTCAATGGGGAACATGCATTTTGTGGTGTTCCCAAGGACGCTACCCTCTGGAACTCCTGGAGTGATGCCCTGCAGCTGAGATAACTCTGCCTGGCACTAGTGCGGTATGAATGTTACTCATTGAGAATCTGTTCAGAATCATTTTTGTTGTGATCAGATCCAGCTGTAGTCAACAGCCTGAATGTGGATGTCTCTTGGAGAAACAGGTTGGTAATTACACAAAGCTTGTTGTATCATCAAAGCACAAACAGTCTCTATCCAATCTGGTGTATTTTTCTTCGCCATGCTGTCTAAGCTATATTCCATTCCCACTCATGCACTGTAGTTCCAATGTAGATAAAGATATTCTGGTTTAGGGATGCAGCTGATAGCAATGTCAATCTCATTTCAGAACTGGTCTTTCTCCTCTGTAGAGGAGCAGAGTGTTGGAGTATTGACATGCATCATGTTCATTGACCCTATTCAAGTTGAGAGACTCATGGAGAGAATACATTCTGAACCATTTGTCACGTTTTATCATCACAAGCTAGAATTGATCATTACAGAGGTTTTAGCTGCACAGTTAAAAAAAACACAAGGTAATCAGAAGAGTTACCTTGATTTTGTGAAAGGAAAATCATATTTAACCAAGTTATTGGAGTTATCTGTAGGAAAACGTGCAGCTCGCTAGGATTTAGAATTGAAGTGATTTCAATCTGATTGAAATTTTCAAGATATTGACAGGAAATGAGAGGGTTGATGAAGATAAACTATTTCCACTAGTTGAGGATTCTAGAAATAGGGGACATAGTCTGAGAATCTGGGCCAGACCATTCAGGAGAGATGTCGGGAAGCAATTCTAGAGACAAAGGATGGTAGATGTTTGGACCTCTCTTCCACAAACAGCAGTTAATGCTGGATCCATTGTTAGTTTTAAATCGGAGATGGACAAATGTTACAAAGCAAAAATATTAATAAATGGGGCCATGGCAGGTAAGTGGAGTTAGGCCACAAATCAGCCATGATCTCATTGAATAGAAGAACAGGCTTGAGGGGCTAAATGGACCACTTCTGTCTCTATGTTCTAATGGATAAAGTGTTGCCTATTAATGTACTTGGACTTCCAGAAAATATTTGACATGGTGCCACAGAAAAGATCATTTACAAAGTAGAAGCTTATGGTATAGGGGGTAACAGTCAAGACTGGGGTGCTGGAAAAGCACAGCAGGTCAGGCAGCATCCAAGGAGCAGGAGAATCGACATTTTGGGCAAGAGCACTTCATTAGGAATTGTAGGGGGTAACATACTAGTACAAATGGAACTGACTGAAAACAGAGTTGCAAAACTGGGTCTTTTTCTGATTGTCAGGAAATGTTGAGTGGGGTATTGGAATGGACTGTGTTGGGGCCTCAACGTTTTATAACAGATGACACACAAGTATGTACAAAAGTATGCTGTGAACAGGATGTTGGAATATTTCATGCTGAAATAGATAGATTTGACTATGCAGTCAAAAGTCTCCCAGATTGAGTTTCATGTGGAGAAATGTGAAATTGTTCACTTTAGCAGGATGGATTAAAAGAAAACCTAGTACTAATTCCACCAAGGATGACTACAGAGTTCTGAGATCCAGACAGATATTGGCACTTGAGTCTATATTTTTTAAGGAATAATGTAAATGCATTGGAGATGGTTCAAAGGAGGTTAAATAGAATGAGACCTTGACTGAGAATGTTATCTTATGAGTATAGGTTGGTGTGGCTGGGCTTGTCTATCACTGGACTTTAGAAGAGTGAGAGGAAATTTGATTGATATAGATAAGATCATGAACGATCTTGGCAAGGTGGCTATAGGAAGGATGTTTCCTCTTGAGTGTGAGTTCAGAACCAGGTGGTCCCATTTCTAAATTAAAGATTGCCCTATTAGAACAGAGTTCAGGAGAATTATTTTCTCTCCGAGAATTGTGTGACTTTAGAACTCTCTGCCCGAAAAGGGATGGAAAAGAGATCATTAAATATTTGTAAAGCAGAAAAAGATAGATTTATATTAGGCAAGGATATCAAAGGTTATCATGAAAAAATAGAAATGTGGAATTCAGAACACAAACAGGTCAGAACCGATTTTACTGAATGTCAGAGCTGGCTCTTTTCAGCTGATCTCTCCTTTCTGAAAATTGACGAAGACCGAAGCATGGATATTCAAGGGTAGGTAATATTCCCGGACAGAAAAATGGGGAAAAGGCAAAAAGGTTAACTTTGTTATTTAAAGGTAACATTAATATAATACAGAGATTATCTTATTTCTAAGATCAACTTGTAGAATCAGTCTGGGAGAGATAAGAAATAACAAAGGCAGGAAGTCACCTGACAAGAATAGTTCACAGGTCCTCTAACAGTAAACATTGCATTCAACTGGGTATGCAGGAAGTTATAATGAAAACTCATGAGAACAATGCACTGATAATGGAAGGTGATTTTAATTTATACATAGATTGGATGAATCAGTTCAGCTACAGTGAATGAACAAATCATACTACTATTGGATAATGGGGGCACCACAATGGCAGCCATGGGATGATCCTCAGAGAAAACTCACTAGATCTCAGAGAGATTGACACTTTGCCAAAATTTGGTAAGAGTCAGCCCAGGGAACTCGAAACAGAAACAAATCAATCATGATCTTGTTGAATGGCAGTGACCATAAGAGCAGAATTTGGTCATTTGTCCTATCAAGTCTGCTCCACCATTTGATCATGGCTGAAATGCTTCTCAAGCCCATTTTCCTGCTTTCTCCCTATAATGTTTGATCCTTTTACTAATCAAGTACCTTATCTATCTCTGTCTTAAGGATACTCAATGATTTGGACTCTACAGCCTTCTAAAAAACTGAAGAAATTCCATCTCATCTCAGTTCTAAAGGGTCGATCTCAGTTCTAAAGGGTCATCCCTTCACTCTGAGGTTGTGCCTTCGGGTCTTAGTCTCTCCCACTGGTAGAAACATCTTCTGCTCTTGCAGGCTGAGGGTTTGAATTGCCTACTTCTCCTATTTTGTTTGTTCCTATGTCACGAAGGTGAGCAGAGTCATTGGTTTCTTTTAGGGAAGAAAACCTTCCTGAAGTGTGGTGCCCAGAATTACACAAAATACAACT
This sequence comes from Hemiscyllium ocellatum, assembly GCF_020745735.1. Lineage (NCBI taxonomy): Eukaryota > Metazoa > Chordata > Chondrichthyes > Orectolobiformes > Hemiscylliidae > Hemiscyllium > Hemiscyllium ocellatum. The sequence goes on from NC_083402.1 coordinate 60,337,998, forward strand.
CTTTTTTCATCGTCTATAAAGGTTCACTATAGTTTATTTTCTTTGATAGTCTATGCTTCTGTGTATAATGCCTGGGGTACCACGTATCTCAATGATCATTTTTCAACGTACAATGCTACCTTCAACTACCTTCAATGACTAGTGCATATAAACATCAAGATCCCTCTGCTCCTGCACAATCTTTAGAATTGTGCCCTTTGTTTTACAATGCCTCTTCTTGTTCTTCCTACCAAAATATATTAAGTTTCATTTCTCTGTATTAAACCCGTCACATGTCCACCTTTCGACCAACCTTCCTGTGACGTCTTGAAATCTATCACTGTCATAGATCATAGATCATAGCTGAGAATAGTTCTAAGTTTTGTACCATTTGCACGTACTGAAAGGTCCGACATCGAATCTATGCTGCCACTGTCCTCTTTATTCCATCAGCTTTGAGTTTGATAACAAGACTATTGTGGAGCATTTTATCAAATGCCTTTTGCCTTTTGCAAGTCCATGTACATGGTATCAACTGCATTATTCTTATTAACTCTCTCTATTGCATCATCTGAAAACGCCAAAAAGTTAGATAAACAAGATTTATCTTCATAGGACATTCACTGAAGAACGTTGAACATGGTTACTTCTATGTTATTGGAAAAATACATTGGATTCATCGCATATTATCTAATTTGTCAAATAGTATAAATATTTCTGCTTCATGACATTATTTTGGTCCAACATTTAATGTACATTTGAGCAATGAACATTTTATACTCCCAGTTCATTCATAAACTTCAACAGTATCCTTACAACTGAGTAGTTAAGGAGGAAAGCATATTCCACTGAGTTGAATCAACGTCCCTGAGGGCTGTAAATGGAAGATTGTTGCCTACATACTGAATTCTCTATTGTCACATATTATATTGTTTGATGTTTTAAAGGTAGTCTGGGAATGAGAGTTTTGTTCAGAGGTTTCCCTCATCAAACATCATTACTCTCCAGGGATTGGATTGAAAACTGAGCATTGAATGAAGAAACTTGCTTCTGGTCAGCAGTTTTAAAGCATAAGACATGATAATGAACACTAAGAAAAATCTGTCAGCATGTAGGTATCACCCATCATCATATTTAGGGATTTGGGAAAATTTGGAACAATGTACTTCCTCTTTATACCAAAGAAACAAAAAAAAATGAACAGTTTTAAACATTTATTTTAAAGCTAGCAGGAAAACATAATGATTACCAGGATTAATAAGGACAATGAAACTCAAATCAACCACTTATTTGAGTAATAGAACAACATGTTCCCGTTGGTTCCTAAGAGGTAACCTCCCATTTAGCTGGAATGCACTTGCAATTTTCCAATAAATTATTGGAATGTGTAAGGTCCACTCCATTAATGGAGTGGAATCTCTGATTCAAACCAGTCTGATATACAATGAACAATTTTCACCTTAAACTAAACATCCTCACTATGCAGTGATTTAATTTGCAACATATTCTTTAACATGGACGCAGGGTATTTGTTACTTGTATAGCACGTGTTTGTAACATCAGTAAAGATTATTTACAGCTTTATTCGTGAGCAAACCATTCACTTCCATGAAGGCAGACACTCATCAGACAAAAGTGCATTACAGAAGGGTGAATGGCTATTAACTTTTCAATAGTAATCTTTTGACTTGCACTGCCTTGGAATGTTGCTGATAGATGGATTTATGGTTGGGAAAGATTGTAACTGCAAAAAAATTAAATGATGATATCAATCATAAGCCCTTTGCACACTATCCTACTGAGAAAGGATTCATTTTTGTGCACTGTTCAAAATAATGGCAGGCTCCAATCAAATTTTTCTTCATGTCACCTATTCTTTATCTCATTTAGTGTTGGGAAGGTTACACACTGACACTTACAGATTCAAGCTCTATGATTAAATTGAAAGGTGATATATTGTTTACATGCACAAGTCAAGTTATGCAGAAAATACATGCAAAACTGATTACTCGTTAATCCCAACAGCTTCTTTTTCTAACAGCTTGGATTAAAGTGTTTGATATTTTTCAGAAAGCTAATTATTCGATACAACAGTTCACTCATATTACCATGCTGAGTGTTTAATGTTGCTGGTCTAAACATCACACATCCCTGACCAGCAGACATACAAAATTCTATCTATTTCACAATCCAACACACATAGCGAACCTCGCCTGAGCACTGAAGATACACTTACCCTCGGACAGCATGTATGAGCCGCAGGGATGGGTAAGCTGTCTGAATGTTCAGTCTGTTCTTCAGAATCAGCTCATTTACATATTCAACGTATTTTTCCCCACCTTTGACCATGAACGCAGGGATCCACAGAACACTGTCATTCAACACTGTCAGTCTGTTGACAAATTTCTCTCGATCTGTCTCATTCCGAAGACTTCCAAAAGCTCTTTGGACGACTGATGGATTCATAGTGACAAAATCAGATTTGAGTCCAACATCATTAGCGTATTCCACAAGGGGTGCAAGATTACACCTGCACAAATAAAAAAAAATGTCCATTAGATTCTGTTCGAATAAATGTATGTATTAGAATTCAGAAATAAATGGGTAAAAATTCCTGATGAAGGGCTTATGCCCGAAACGTCGAATTTCCTATTCCTTGGATGCTGCCTGACCTGCTGTGCTTTAACCAGCAACACATTTTCAGTTCAGAAATAAATGACAGCCTATGGAAATAATCAAAAACTATTCAAACAATCTATTATTTAATGTGAGTACGATTTTTGTTCTTATAATAAGGTACAAATAAAAATCTGTTTGCACCAATTTTTGAGCGTAAGGTCTACGCTCTGCAATCTCTCCATTTCCATTGGAAATGAGGTGGGCAGCAGATAAAATTCACATTTGCTGATTACAGCATGGACACAAGGTACTCCCATGATCCCATTGTCCAGGTGCACTGCTGTCTGCTTCTGCACGATTTAAGTGGCTGACTGGTATTCTCAACAAAGCATGTGCTGCAGGCCAGTTCAACTCAGTGTTGCATAGCATCTGCTGGGGGAGACATCAATGAAACAAGAACCTCATGGGAACAGCTCATGATAATGTACACTGAGCTGTGTGTTGAATTGAAAGGCCCGCCAGATAAGCTCCAGTCACGCTCAGCATTATTTGATAAATGTTGTCCAGTTGTAGAATCAAATCTAATAGTGGACACTGTGTTTTGTGTTTTGCAAGCTTAGATTGATTGGGCACAGTCAATACTTTGCTCATCGTGAACAAGTAAAGGGATATGCTGTGAGATATGCTTAAACAGTTTTGGGGATATATGGCCTACATATGTAGCATAACAGAAGCTGCGTATATTAATATATATGATCACATTCTTTGTTGGCAGAAATAATATGTGCAATCACAGCACAAGTTTAATCTCAACAATGTAAGTGACAACCATTTTCCAATTTGTTTCTTAGGCAATGACATGACCAATCAGAATGAACCTGCTTGGTTTAAAATTTAACAAAGTTTGGCAGTTAACTGTCTATCATCATCTAGATAGTGCATTCTCTTTGGCAATATCTTCTATCAATGAGACTCTAATTGCCAACTAATTATTACTCTCTTCTCAGACTGTATAAATGTTACTTTCCCTTTACATTAAGGTTTCTTGCAAGGGCTAACTAAAAAGATCAACCTCATTGAATTAGAATTTCTATAATTTAAAACATTTGTTCTCAGTCAATCTTCATCTTGTTCTACAACTACTCTCTTCAAAAAGAAAGGGAGTGATAAACTGAGTTATTACAGACCAGTCAACCCAACTAAAGGTGATGGAAAAATTATTGGAAATATTTTGAGAGATATGACAAATAGAGTGATGCAAATTAATCAAGGATAGTTAATATGGATTTGTTACAAGTATCAGCTAATAAAGCTTTTGAATATTTTTGAGTAAGTAACAAGGATGGATGATAAGGGTAGCATGTTTGATGGATTCTAAGTAGATGTTAGGAGGGCTATTGACAATGTCCGAAGTATGACAATCTGGCATACTGACCTCTGCAATTGTGAAGGCTGAGTGCCACCTTTCAGACATGCTTGACCACGACCCCACCACTTAACATCAGACCATTGTGTCCACAATGGCCACTAATTTCATTTCATCCTGTGATCTCCCTTCTGCTGCCTCTAGGCTTACAGGCCCTCAAACCTGCACAGCTCACTTCTAACCCCTTCCCAAAATCCACAAACAGGACCGTCTGGGAAGATCCTTTGTTTTCTGCCTTTTCCTGCCCCACAGAACCCATCTCTTTCTACCTTGATTTGACTTGTTTCTCCCCTTGTCCAGTTCCTTCCCACTTACATCTGTGATTCTTTTGATGCTTTACAGCAGTTTAAGAATTTTTAGTTTGCGGGCTCTAGTCACATCCTCTTCACCCTGGGTGTACAATTTTTTCACACGTGCATCCCCCATCAGTATGATCACAGGGCTCTCCACTTCTGAACTGTCTCCAATACCACCACCCTCCTCCCCTGGCTGAGCTCATCCTCACCCTGTGCAACTACACCTTTAACCCCTCCCACATCCTTCCCATCAAAGGTGTGGCCATGAGCTCAACTTCTGCCTGTCTCCTTGGGGGCACATGGAACACGCCTTGTTCTAGCACCCACCCACAACTCTTTGTCCAGAACATCAATGACATCATTAGTGCTACTTCTCTCTCGTCCAGAATTGGAAAAAATTAACCAATTTCATCTCCAATTTCCACCTTGCTCTGACCTTCACCTGTCCATCTCTAACTCACCCCTTCCGTTCCTTGACATCTCCATTTTCATTTCTGTGGATAGGCTGGCCACCAATATTTACTACAAACTCATGACTCCACAGTTACCAGGACCTTACATCCTCACATCCTGCTTTCTGTAATGATTCTAGTCCATTTTCCCAGTTCTACTGTCTCTGTTTCATCTGTTCTGACAATGCCAACTTCAACAAGGGAGCCTTCAAAATGTCCACCTTCTTCCTCAATTGAGGACTCCCCATCACTATTGTTGACAGAGCTCTCAGTAGAGTCCAACCCATCTCCCACACTTCAGTCTGCACCCCCTTTCTTTCCTCCCACAACAGTGATAAGGTCCCCATTGTCCTCACCTACCATCCCAGCAGCGTCCACATCTAAAGGATCATTAGATGGATTTCTGCCACGTCCAGTGGGGTGCCAACACCAGACGTATTCCCCTCCTCTCCCGTGTCAGCTTTTGCAGGGACCATTCCCTTTGGGACATCCTGGTCCACTCCTCCTCCATGGCCAATGCTTCCTCACACCTCCATGGCACCTTCCCATGTAATCGCAGAACTTGAAACACCAATCCATTTACTTGCTCCCTCCTGACTAGCTAAGGCCCCAGACAAACTTTCTAGGAGAAGCATTGATTTATCTACACATCATTCAATCCAGTCTACTGTATTCAGAGCTCACAATGTGATCTTCTCGACAATGGGGAGATGAAGAGCAGACTGGGCGATCACTTTGCACTGTACCAATGTTCTGTCTGCAAAAATAACTGTGCTTCTGTTTTCCTTCCACTTCAACAGATCACTGTGTTCCCCAGCCACTATCTTTGACTTGGGTTTGTTACAATGCCTCAGCAAAATTCACCCCTGGCTGGAAGAACAACATCTCAGTTTCTGCTTGGGAAACCTGCAGCTACTGGACTCAACGTCGTGTTCAGTAATTTTAGGGCCTGTACACTTTCTCCCATGTCCTTACCCCAACCATCTCACAAACCAAGCCTTGTCATCACAGGAGATGCTACCACAAAAAACCCATTGTTAGTTAATAATGGTTCCCATTAGTAGCTATTCATTCTCTGAGGCTGACCTTTACCCAATCCTTTGTCTGCCCAATTGTTGCTCTCTCTCTGTGATTGGGCTCTAAGTCCACCTATTGTTTACTCCTTTCCCCTCCTCCCACCCTTTTTCTAGGATAAATGCTAACCTTTTCCTAGCTATTATTATTTCAGAAGAAGGGTCACTGAACCTGAACTATTAATTCTGCTTTCTCTCCACAGATGCTGCCAGACCCATTGTGTTTCCACAGCAATTTCTGATTTTTTTTCTGATTGCCAGCATCTGCAGTTCTTTGACTTTTTTCTTAATGACAGGCTAGTCAGAAGTTTAGAAGTTAATGGAATCCAAGGGCTAATGGCAAGTTGGATCCAAAGTTGGTTCAATGGCAGAAAGCACAGGGTAATGGTTGACAAATACGTTTGCAACTGGGAGGTTGTTCCGAGGTGGGGGCAGGGTACTGGATTACAAACTGTTCATTGTTTGCATCAATGATTTAAACTCAAATGTAGTGGGCATGACTAAGAAGTTTGCAAATGATATGGAAATTGACCCCTTGGTCATTAGTGATTAAGAAAACTGTCACTGCAAGAAAATATCAATGGATGGTGACATAAGCAGAAAAGTGATCAATAAAATTCTAGATAATTATAAAATAATGGTACTTGGGGAGGCTAAAAAAATGAAAATATGCACGATAAGTGGTTGAGTACCCAGAAATGGAGAAGAAGAGGACTTTAGAATGCGACCCCACAGCTAACAGGGTTGCTGAAAACACAAGGCAGACAGATAAATTAGTCAAGAAAGTACATAGGACACTTTCCTTCATTGGTCAAGGTCTCAGGTATAAGAGCAGGGATTCTATGCTCGAAATCAAGGGAGCTGAATGAAGGGTAGTTTCATCAGTTATTTGACGAGATAGAGTCATACAGTCATAGAGATGTACAGCATGGAAACACACACTTCGGTCCAACCCGTCCATGCCAACCAGATATCCCAACCCAATCCAGTCCCACCTGCCAGCACCCGGCCCATATCCCTCCAAACCTTTCCTATTCATATACCCATCCAAATGCCTCTTAAATGTTGCAATTGTACCAGCCTCCACCACTTCCTCTGGCAGCTCATTCCAGACACGTACCACCCTCTGAGTGAAAAAGTTGCCCCTGATGTCTCTTTTATATCTTTCCCCTCTCACCCTAAACATATGCCCTCTAGTTCTGGACTCCTTGACTCCAGGAAAAAGACTTTACCTATTTATCCGTTCCATGCCCCTCATAATTTTTTAAACCTCTATAAGATCACCCCTCAGCCTCTGACGCTCCAGGGAAAACAGCACCAGCCTGTTTAGCCTCTCCCTATAGCTCAAATCCTCCAACCCTGGCAACATCCTTGGAAATCTTTTCTGAATCTTTTCAAGTTTCACATCATCTTTCTGATAGGAAGGAGACCAGAACTGCACGCAATATTCCAACAGCGGCCTAACCAATGTCCTGTACAGCACAACATGAAACTAGACCTTGACTAAATCCCAATGAGAAGGAAAACTGTGGTGGAAAGATTAACTTAGAGAAGGTTGAGTGCCAAGATTTCACAAATATTTCTGGTAATCAACCTTATTTAAATAGGATGCAAAAAAAACCCCAGTGTTTTCTCATTTTTCAAGCCTCTATTTTCTTGCACTGGAATCAAAAAAACATAGCAGATGGTGAAAATTGGATTCAGTATGAATCTGGAATTTTAAAAGAACTAGGCAAATGGCCAACAGACAATGTAAGTTATATGTTTATTGTTGTTAAAAACCTATCAAGTTCACTAATTCCCTTAGGGAAGGAAATTTGCCACCTGTTACCTGGTCTGACCCAAACGTGACCCCGGACTCACACCAGCAATGTGACAGCAATGACTCTTAACTGCCATCTGAATGGTTAAGGATGGGCAATACATGATGCCCTAGTCAGTGGTATCCCAATCTCATGATAGCAAGGACTTAGAATCAGCTGGGCTAGTGCCACAATTAGAGATACTTTGGCCATACCGCCAAACAAGGGCTCGATGCTTCTGTCTAGTATAAACAAACATTAAGAATCAATTTATTTCCATGCAGAAGGAATCAGAGACCAACAGCTAACAAATAGACAAAAAGAACTAGAAGCACAATGCAAAGATGTGCCTTAGTCAAAGCACAGGTCACACAGGTCAACTCCTTTACATGACGACCCTATCTCAGTGAAAACAGGGGTCAAACAAAGCTGTGTCATTACTTCTCCCCTTCTCACATTGCAATACATGATCTTACCTCCAGCAAATTATGCAAGACATGGAGATAATATGAATGATTGATGGATAACCAGAAGAGAAAGAGAATAGAAAGAAAAATTGAAAAAGGAAATGAAAGAAAGGAAATGAGAGGTGGAGGTAAAGAATTGTTTGCTTTGGAGACGGAGGAGATAAAAACACAAAGGAAACATGGAAAGGTAGTTGAGGGAGAAACACATGGAGGATGGTCAGAATGAAAGCATTTTTACAACAGTGGAAGAATTATTGAGCACAAGAAAATTTAAAAATGAACTAGTAAAAGAAAATTCAAAAGCCGACCCTTCAGTCATCAGTCTGGATAATACAGAGAAGCTTAAAAAGCTGTATGCTAACTCCCAGAAAACTGTCAAAGTCACTCACAAAATTTACAGACTTGTAAATCTATTTGTGCAGACAGACAAGGAGAACTGTCATGGCTGGACATGTTATTATCAGTGGTGCATTACCAACAAGACCAAACCCTTAGTGACTCAACCGAGCTGTTCATTTTGTCATGTTGAGCCAAACCTGGGAAGAACATTTACGAAAACATGAATGCTTAGATATTAAATTACCTCTATCAAACGTTTGTTCTGAAGTTCAGCACTGCAGTGGCTCCCCTGATGAACTTATTGAAGGCAAGAAATTTGAATGGACTAAACAAGGTCAGGATGCCTTTGACAATGTGAAACCTGACAATCTCACCAGTTTTAGTGGCATCAAGTTAAAAGATGGCACTTAAACAGGTACTGAAAAATGACAGGCCAGGCATTCAAACCATCTCTTCCAATCACTGGAAGACAAGACTTAGTTGAAATGACAAGGAATCATAAAATCATACAGAATACAAGAAGATCCTTCAGCCGAATTAACCTGTTGTGCCAAAATACATCATTACCTCCACTAGTACCACTTAGCTGCACCAAGCCTTGAATGTTATGACATGTCAAATGCTCATCCAAGTACTTTTTTAAATGTTGGGAGATTTTCCACCTCAGCTAATCTCCCGAGCAGTGCATTCCAGATCCCCAACATCCCACAAGTGAAAATATTTTCCTAAAATCCCTTCTAAAATCTCCTGTCTTTCACTTTAAAATTATATCTTTGTCATTGACACGTCAACTAAGGGGCACAGATTATTTCTATTAGCTTTATCCATGCCCATTATGATCTTGCACACCTCAACAGGTTCACACCCCTACCTTCTTTGGCCAACTCTCTCATAGCTGAAACATTCCATCCCAGGCAATATACTGGTGAATCTCCTTTGCACTCCCTCCACGTGCAGTCATGTCCCACCTGTAGTGTGGTGACACAGAACACCAGATGTGGCCTCAGCAAGGTTCTGTACCACTCCAACATAACTCCCTGCAGTTATAATCAATAACTACATAGATTTAGCTTTTTCTGACTTTTTATTTCTTTAGCATAATAAATTTATGGTCTTGTGTTAATCTTAGCAGCCCAGTGTGAATATGTTCAGTGACTAACCACTCTGATAATGAACTGCAAAATAAAACTTATGATCTATCAAGCTAGGTTTCATTCTGAGATCTGATTTGTCCAGTGTTACCATCAGCTGGGTTCATAACTCCAGCAGCAGTTGCTCAGTAAAGATGTGCTCGCTAATGCACAGTTTCAATGACTAATGTCCAAACATGATAAAAAGAGCCGAATTCCAGACAGAAGGTGAAACATTAGACTACATTTAATTGAATATCACAATAAGGAACCCTAGCAAATTTGGAATTAATAGGAACATGTGGAAAAATATGAGCTTATGCACCTTGGCAGGAAGTACAGAAGAGCTGAATATTATTAAAACGGAGGAAATACAGCGGGAAGGTACAACACAGAGGGTTTTTGTACATGAATCACTAAAGGCTAGTACCCACGTTCAGTGGGTATAACAAAAGCAAATAGCTTGTTGACCGTTACTTCAAAGAGAATAAAGTCTAAAATAGACAGGTCAGCTTTTGCTCGAAACATCGATTTGCTGCTCCTCGGATGCTGCCTGACCTGCTGTGCTTTTCCAGCACCACTTTAATCTAAACAAAGGTCTTGTTAAAACCATCCATTAGACCACAATTAAAATACCGTGAACTGTTTGATCTCCTTATCAAGAGAAAGATGTATGGCAATGTAGACAGTTCAAGGAACGTTCACATGTTGATTCTGGGTCTGGAGATATTTTCTTATGAAAGGAGGCTGAGTAGTTGGAGCTTGTACTCATTGGAGTTTAGAAAAATGAGAGAAGACCTTATTGAAACACACAAGATTCGTAGTGGGCTTGACAGGGTCGATGCGGAAAGTCTGTTTCCCTCTGTGTAAACTGGCAACCAAATCTCAGGTTAATGGGTCACTCTTTTAAGGCAGAGATGAGGATGAATTTGTTTTCTGTGGGTAGTGAATCTGTGGAATTCTTTATCACAAGAGGCTGTTGAGGGTGGGTTGTTAACTCTATACAAGACTGAGATAGACAGATTCCTAATCAGTAAGGGCTATGGAGATGGGACAAGAAAGTGGAGTTGAGGATTATCAGATCAAACATGGCTGTATCGAATGGTGGAATAGACATAATGTATTGAATGGTTTATGTCTACTCTTACATTTTATTGCCAACAATGTGTATATATTTAGCTTTGAATTAGTTTATTCCACTTAACTACAGAAAAGCTGTTTTTTTTTTAAAAGCTGTTCAGATTCCTAAGAGCCAAGTTTAAACATAAAGTTAGCAATTAGAATATCTTACACATACCAAGGTAAGTGACAGGTACGTTGACTGCCCCAAAATGGACCATGCAAAATGTATTGTGTGTGTAAACTTCACATCATTTCTAAATTGGTGAAGGGTTCTTAAGCTCCTCTCTGCATGCACATGTGAATAAACCATTCTATTTTGGACTCGGACTGTGAAAAACATTGACTCTGTTACTTAATGCTGCCCACTGGGTCCTTCACAAAGGCTGTAGCACTGCAGCAACACTGCCAAGGCCCTGCAGTCTCAGGCAAGCAATCATCTGGCTGTCTTCATGGATAAGCTGGCAGTTAGCAGGGGGAGCTAAGTCCAGCACTTTTAGAGTTTACTGAATATGCAAATTGATCCACCCTGCGCTTGGTTCCTCAGCATAATAGGGGATCCTGAACACACTCCTGTTACTCCTACCTCACTCAGAGACAGGGCAGTCCCATCAGGCAGCCAACACACAGAGATTCCACACCTCCCCCCGTACCACAACCTGAAGAAGTCTCCTCCCAGCATACTCCAGAGATGACCAGACATTCCACTGGGAGTTCAAGCCAAGGAGGGAGCACAGTGGTTGTTCCTTGGATAGTGAGTTTCAGCCTCTAGCTGAGTAAGTGAAATCCCAAACATCCACCTTCCCTTCCTGGTAGCCCTCTCCATCAATCCCAATGATGTTACACTTCCCTAACACCACACTCAACCTATCTCTCAAAGTCTGCATCTGCTCACTTTACCCTTTGACCCAAGCATATGAGATGAACATGTCATGTCTGGTAGTGCACTGATCCGCTCATGGAAGCCAACGAGTGCAGCTCACTGTTGAATAACCTCACTCCCACATGGCCCCTCTCCCTCCCGTGTTCTGTTATCTCCCACATTTAGTTGAGTTACCCTCTTTGGTCCTGTCAGCTCCCCTATCCCATCATTCAGCCCCCACTCCACATCATAAATCACTCCAACAGGTAAGAAAGTTATTCAGTCATTGATAATAGCGCTGGCTCCCTGTAAGAGGAGCTCACCTCTTTCCACTTGGTGGTAATTTTTCTCATTATAACAAATATTTTTTCTTCAGGTAATTGTCCAATTCTCTCTAGTAGACCATAACTGAAGCTGCCTTCACCATATCTATAGGAACTGCATTCCAGATCCTCACCACCCGTTGCTTCAAAACATTTTTCTTCACATCACTGTGCCTCCTTTCACCAATCACCTTAAATTGACAACCTCTCATCCACAATTCTCCCATCAATGGGAACAATTTGTTTCCTATTTGCTCTGTCCAGACAACTCATGTTATTGAACACTTTGATTAAATCTTCTCTGAATCTTTTCTTCGCCAAGGAGTATAGCTGTAAATTCTCCAGTCTATTCACCTCACTGCTGGAAATATTCTTTCAAGCTTCTCCATGCCCTTTTTACCTCCTTCCTAAAATGAGTACCCAGAACTGGAGATGTACTTCAGTTGAGTCACATAGTGTTTTGGATAGGTTTATCATAACTTCTCTGTTTTTATACTCTATTTCCCTATTTATTAGGCCCAGGATCTTAATTAACTGAGATGACCTGCTGCCTTCACTGGTCTATACACACATAACTCCTTGTAATCTAGCATCCATTTTAGAATGAGACCCTTGAGTCCTGATGAAGGGTCCTGCCCAAATGGTCCACTCTCCTGCTCCTCTGATGCTGCATGACCTGCTGCGCTTCCACATTTTACTAACTCAGAATTATATCCTTTAGCTTGTTTTGCCTTTATTCCATTTTTGTACCAAAATGTATCACTTCACAATTTAGTGCCATAAATTTCAGTAAATTAGTTGCTGCACAAATTCATTGTTAAAGACCTTATCAACAGTACAGACTGTTTGCTTACCCAATGCAACGTTTGCTAATCTAGCCTTAATGAAGGGGAAATAGAACAAAACAGAGCATAGCTAAGTACTGCACCAGTAGTTTTTACTTGTTACTCCTTTTTTGTTAATAATAATGAAAAATAGATATTAACAAATTGTTGTAATTTTTCCACCAAGTGATGAATAATTGCTCTCAGTTAAAGTTCATTCATGTTTAAATTTCCATGCAACATGCCTGTTTTTTATCCTCTGTATTAGATAGAGCATTTTCCTTTATCAAATCTACAGATGTCCATAATTCTCAGAAAACATCAAATCTATATTTTGCAAAAAGAGCACATTTACATACTTTTGTTAGTTTTTACATATCAAAGGCATAAGCAATGGTACCATCTTTATCATACTCATTAAACTCTTTCCAACATTTTTACCTTTCCTCGTAAAAATGATAATCAATCTGGGCACAATACTCCGAAATGTTTACTGAGCCCTTCATTACAAAAAACATTTTAATCATCACTAATTTCTTTCCCTTGACCTCATTTTTTTAGACATCTGTTTGCATTGTTTTCTAAGCTGCAGCCAGGATTGAAGGCTTGGTCTCTTACCATAATGGTACAGTTAAAATCAGGAACTCGACATGTAGGTGACAGTCTGGCTTTACACCACTACGTGGCTTGGTCTACAAAGTCTACAATGTGTAGTATTTTGTAACGAGGTCAACCAGGTGAGCCTCAGAGAGTATGAGTTTTCTGATTGGGGTTGTTAATCTGGTTCAATCATGGAGTCCTGGCTGACAGATAAGGAGTGTCAGAGGTTATGTTCACTCTGACAGCTGGCTCTGAGGAAGCCAGACTAGGGTCAAGTACTAGACATATGTAACTAAAGGGCAATTAGGTAATGGGATACCAACCTCTATGTAGTTATTTCACCCTCTGTACTTGGAGTAAGCAGACACAAGGGCTTTATGTATTCTGCTCTTAAGACTCAATAACGTCCTTCAAGCATTATGCTTTAACGTTACTCTATTCCAAATGTTACTCTACAAAGAAAGCACAAATATACATTGCTTTCTTTATAAGGCTCCTCTTCTGTTGAAATTTTGTTCAATTGGGAAATTTGAAAAATTGAATTTGAAGAAAGGACTTCTTTGAAAGAAAGTGGTTGTCTCTCTTACACATTAGACCTGATTTTAAGCCATTCAAATATGATAAAAGTACAAAGAATTAAAATAGTGTTCAAGCCAAAGGTAGACTCATGCTTTAGAAAACCACTGTTAATTGTAAAGATGATGAGATCCTATTATAGAGAGGGTCCTACCTTATTATAAATTCATGACTGTCAATCTCCTTCCCACATCCACTACCCAGAAGAATCCCAGAATTTCCAACAACTGCACAAGTACTGAATCGCTTGTTCTTCATCGGGGACACTTCAGGGAGAAGCCTGTGCAAATTGTGAGAGATGTTGAGGGTTCGGCGCCTGTCCAGCACATAATGAATTATATCTCCTGGTTTCAAACTGCTTTTCACCACTGATATATCTCTCTCAGCATCTAAAAAGCGAAGGATATCCTTCCTGCATTGGAAGAAGTGACATTCAGTCAAAATGATAAATTACTCAGAAACCGTACTTTACACATTTTGTGGACTAAGACAACATAACAAAAAAAAAGAATAAAATGCATTTTTCTAACAATATGAGGGAATAGGACTGCTGGAAACACTCTCTCCATTATAATAAATTTTCAAATAGACTAAAATGATCATAAGGGCACTTCAAAACAATGATCAATTCAAACATGAAACACTGTATGCATTACTGGGCTCCTCACTAAAGCCTTAGAGAAGCTCCATTTGGTAATCAATAGTGAGGATTCTGAGTCACAGGGAGTAGATACAGCAACTTCTTTTTTTAAAACTTTGAAGGCATGGGGGTGGAATATGATTAGAGGTTTTCAAAAACGACAAAAATGCATGGACGAGATAAACATAACTTATTTTCCTTGGTACATCGGTGAAAATAAGTTGACACAATCTTATGCTGAGAGACAAAGGAGAAAATTTGAAGAAACCTGTCCATGCAGTGTGTTATGAAGTATACATATTGTAGTGGTGATGGTCACAACTAAATTGAATGCAAAAGTTAAAAAGATACCAGACTAATTATGAAATAGAAAATATAAAATAATACGATTTGACTACTTTTGAGAATTCAACAAATGGGACTGCATGTGGAGTAAGCAGACACAAGGACATTTTGTATTCTGCTCTTAAGGCTCAATAACATTCTTCAAGCATTATGTTTTAATGTTTAAACAAAAACTGTGCGTGTATAACTGACTCAGGAAAGGTAAACTAGCACAAACATGTGAAAAACGATGGTCTGCTCTTTTTGATCCTGTAAGATCCAAATGTACACTGTACATTATTACAATGCATTGAAAAACCATTCATTGTTTACAGTTTTGTCTTTGAAATAAAGAATTCACAATATCACTTAACATGCCATCTTCTCGGACGTGAAGGATTTTTTCTTGTCACACAGATTTTCACTTGCAGAATTTTAGGTATTATTTTCAAACAACACTGTCAACATAGTAAATTCCTTGGAAAACACTTTGCTTTGTACATAAATAGGAATTGTAAAGACATGGTAAGTGGTGCTATTAAATCACTGGTCTCATCTGCCATACATTTTTTTTTAAAAGAATAATACTTTGAATAACAATTACAATCAAAGCTGAAAAACTGTTCAAAATGTTCATATAATGGATATTGTATCTGCTGCATTTCTGAATTTATGACATATAGCTGTATAAACAGAGTTTTCAGAATGAAATGTTACAGTGAGCCACAAAACAATTCACTAGCACTGCTGTCCAAGCAGACAAATGTTTTATTTCAATAGCATCCTACTTCAGTTGTAGGATCCTGTTGCTGTTTCCAGTGGGTGCAACACGTAATATTAAAGGAATTGGCAGAGGCTTAAATTGAAACAGCATAGGAGGTTTTCTGAATTTTTTTTAAGTGAGTTCAAAATACTTTTCTTGGAGTCACAATGACTGGATAATTTTCTATCAATCCTTCTGTGGCCCACTTCCCAGACTGCCTCTCCCCATTTCTAGAATGACTATCCAGTTCAGCTGCATGAGGGAGGATACAGTTTCCCCACACCTGGCCATGCCCCCACCCTTCCCTGATCTATGAACTACTGTCACTATGAATTAGGTTGCACACCTCACTGATGCCAAAAGGGCAAGTGGAGCAAATTCAGCATCCACCAAAATAATCTCTAAGTCAGCATCTTGAGTTGTAAACTATTTTAAATATAATATATAATAGCATCCAATTTCAGATGTCTGACTAACAAGAATGAAAATTATATGTGAAAATCAAAGAAGAGTGTTATTGGTGAGTTGTTCTTGTCTCTTATTCCAATACTTCCTGGGAACAGGTCATCAGTCTGGCCCAATGAAAAACTCGATGTGGTCAGAAAGGCTCATCCTCAAAAAACTTCACCCTGCTCCTGTTATGGGCTTTTTTAATCGATAATGTAGCATTTTCTCAAAATTCTCTACATTAAACAATGCACCCCTCAGAATTGCTTTTGAATGCGTTGGGATCTCAAATTGCTTAGAAATTTCAGGGAAATGAATGGAAAAGACTCCTAAATTTAAAATTTCTTGCAATCTTGTTGTGCAAGTTATACCATCTCCGCTTATTTCTTATTTATCTCTAACATTCTTCCTTGAAATAATTGAACACATTATCAGCTCATATAAGTCAAACTCTAGTAAGATATGAGTGGCATGCCATTTCCATTAAATTCAACTTTGTGTCTCATATTATTGTGGATATCACCCTTAAGTGACAAATCTGCGACAGCAGCATATAATTTTGGGATATCACAAGTTTAAATATTTTCTAATCATATTTACTTAGAAATTAATATGTCAGTCACGTGACAGTGCTAGTGTAGAGAAATGGTAGCCTTAGTAGACGTTAAAGTCATCCTGCTACCCAATTAATGTGAAAACCTTGACTCTTAGAAACCATATTTACTATCACTTTCAACATTTTCTGCTCTCCAATACTCTTGCCTTTTGATATTTTAAATGAGAATTGTAATACTGGAAAGGAGTAACCTTCAACACAAACAGAATTCTAAAAGAAAATTATATATTTTGCGACATGAAGAGAATTTTTAAAAATCAGATTCGGTCAAGAAAATATATTTTATCAACCCACACAGCAAGGTATAAGTTGTTGATCACAGCCACAACTAGAATCCAGTTCTATTTGCCTCTCTTTGCTGCTAGTTTGGACTTGCATTCGCTAGAGTCCAGAATGTAAGAGAGTTAAGATAATTGTGAAATAAAAAGCCAAGAGCCGATTTTCAAATTTACACACTTGGTTCCTGAATTTTAAGTTCATCGAGTTAAACAATGCTCTGTGGTAGATGACAATCCAAGTCCTCATTTGGAACTATCTGAATTGGGTACATGTCCTTTCAACTTCAGGTGCAGAGTGCCTGGACTCAAGGACAAGTATCTGGGTGTATTGAATCCAATCACACTCTACTTGAAGCAAAAGAGTCAGTCAAAATTATTACTTCCTTCCTGATAGTATTTAATTAAACTTTAATATCACCAAATACTTTAAGGGTCCAAGTCTTACTTTTCATTAATTATTCCCCCATAAACAGGGAATAGGTTTTGGGCTTTTTTTTTCCCTTGATATACAGAACTAAATGAGATAACTTAAGTTTTTAAACACCTAAATATATATTAAAATAAATCATGCAATTCAGTGTTGATATCAACAGCATAAATCATAAAACTAGATTAAGACCAGAAAAATAAGATCCAAAATTGAAACTTTAACTGTAAAAGACCTAATATTTGTCAAGGAAATGGATAGCCAATAAATGTTTAAGTAAGGCATTTATTTCCCAAGTGTGTGTGTGAGACTTATTGAGCTGACCTTTCACACAGATGGAGAGGCTTTTCATTTTTAAAGAAATGGTGATGGAGACAAAATCCGAAGTCCTGCAGGTGAGGAGTTAGGTGTTGGCTCATCTTTGGTGAATGGGGGTCATTTGCACACTTGTGCTTCATAGGGGCTGACTCAGTAAGTTGCTAATGAGATTTCCAAAACATGACTTATGTACTTTAAGCCTGATCTTTAAGAAGATCAAAAATTGCTCGCTTCTGTGATAAGCTAAGAAACCTTTTCATGAGGTAGAAACCATTTTGAAAAGGGTCCCATAATCTCTTCGGAGGAGATCAGGTGCTCTTTGGTGAAGATAAAGTGTACGTTGTACTTTGGGAAAAGTCATATGCCCTTTCGGATTGTTAAAGTAGATGTGAATGTGCATAATAAGTGCACAAATACATCAGACTGTCAAACTCATTGGAACTGTCCTTATAGACATCAATCTCTTAAGGCATTTAAATCTGCTATTTAAATATTTGAAAAACTGCCTACATTCCTTAGAAAAAACAACACTTACTATTTTACAGTCTGTTGACATAAGCCTGCAGGCTATCATTATAGGATTAATATTGTGTGAAATTTTACAAACTTTTATTATTACAATAGATATTACAAAATCAGTTTGGTTCACATTTCCAAGGGGTTATACACTTTGAAATTTAGACAATGAATTAAAATGTTTTTTTTAAATACGGAATTAAAGAAAATATAATACAATGAAGTTATTTTTATCAATGAGTGGTATTTTTTAAACAGTGAGTTTATCAATAAATAAATAAGAACTTTATTTAACCTGATTATGGGTCCTGAAGTCTACCTAGTGTGTAAAACTGAGTTGGCATGGTAGGTGCAAAGTGAAGGGTGGTGGGATGGGGAGGGGACATTAACTAGTTTGAACTGGCACTAAGTTACAGACTACTAAAAAACATGGGGGAGTGGTAGGGATATGGAGGGACATTGGTTGGCATAGAAGGTATGAGAGGCCATGGAGATGGGCAGTCATTCATGGGCTTGTATGAAAGGTGTGTAGAGACATTGGAGTGGGTAAGGGAATAGATGGAACATGAAGAGTATGTAGGGGATTGTTTAATTGTCAGTTTGCAATGTTTGTTCATGTACAAGTATAAGGGAAATAATCATCAATACACTTATTTTGATGCATGTAGTGTCTTACCAATGTAGTCACAACTGCTGTAAAGTGAGTCAGCCATTTGCTTGCCAACTAGTATTGACTCTTGTGAACAATGTTTACAATAAACTCCATTTTTAACCTCCTGTATAGTTCTTAATGTATTTTTTAAATTTATATTCCTTCACAATTTCCACTAGAAACTAACACCATTAAATTGAATACACAATGAGAGAGGAAGTGAGGACTGCAGAGGCTGGAGATCAGAGCAAAGTCTGAAGAAGGGCTTATGCCCGAAACGTCGACTCTCCTGCTCCTTGGATGCTGCCTGACCTGCTGCGCTTTTCCAGCAACACATTTTCAGCATACACAATGAGAGAATAATGAAGGACCTATATATCTATATGAGAAAGATTTTCTTAAGGGATTGGACACAGGAGGTGAATTAACTGGGAACTTCAAAGTTCTCCCAAGGGTTTAATGCAACATCGACTTAGGTAATTAAGTGTACCATCCCAGTTTCAATCATAGTTCTGTGCTCGGAGCAAATTCATGGCCACTAGTGGGGATGGGTATGGTTAATCTCTACAGGGAAGGAAAGATACTTGGATTTCTGCACCAATCTGTTATGTGAAGTTACATCTGGAGTGAGATACTGTCCCAAGCAAGTGTGCGTGACTGGAAATTTGGTATACTGTGGGAGTTGAACTGGTCAAGTCTTATTTTTATTCTTTCTTTTAAGTTCAGTGGTCTAGTTAAAAGGTTAACAAGGTAGCTGACTCAACAGACTGAGGGACAGTTAACAGTCAATCACCCGTATCGTGGATAGAGCCTCAATAGGTGGTGATTACTATTGTAGTTTAACAACTGTGAGTCATTTCAGACAACCCCAGCTCTATACAAAAATTGTTAAAAGTGCATGTTCAGTAGAAGGCATATCACGAACAAGCAAAAAAAAGAAAATTTTGCACACCATGGGAGTCCAGTATACATGGGAATTGATGTTTTCTGCATTTTATTTTCAATCATAGTAGTTTGAAAAGTTTTTTTAACGGGATAAATTGAACCCCAGGATCTAGAGCCCAGCACCCAACAAAGAGGGACATTACAGAAAACTGTAAGTTCATTGGTTGGCAATAGTTGCTAGCCAGCCAGGTGGAACTCATAGAAAATGAGTTCTGTAATCTGGTCCAATCAGGGAGCCCTGGCTGACAGATAAGAACATGAGTGCCATAGGGTCTGTTCGCTCTGAGGAAGCTGGATCTCTCCATGTGTAAGGAAAGGTGATTTGGCAGGATACCAGTCTCTGTGGAGCTATATCATTTTTGTTATAATTAATTTTTAGATTAAAGGTAGCAAGGAGAAATATTTTACAGATTAAAAACTAAAAACTCTAGTCAAAAACTAAAAAAAACACAAATTAAAATCTAAGTAAATAGAGATTCAAGTACAGGCAATGTGTTGTACCTACATGATGTGGGAGCTGGTGGACCTCACTGTGGTTCATCTGTAGCAAATCTTGGTTGCTTAAGGAACTCTGGCTCAGAGTTGATGAGCTGGAACACATCAGCGAGCAGTAAAGTTACCTGGTCAATGTGTTTCAGTTAGATTAACTACATCAAGTTCAGGTGATCAGGGACAGGAGGAAGTGGCTATGAGGTAGGTCGGCAGAGGAATCCAGGAGATGGTGCTTCAGGAATCCCATCTCTTGAGCTTGTCTAAGAGAATTGCGATTCTTGCTCCCTGTGTGGACGAGGGTAAGGGCTGTAGGCAGAAGAAGCAAACTGACCATAAGCACAGGGCCAGGACGGAAGGCTGTGTTATCTGCCAGAACCTGGGTTCAGCATATCTCATCTGGGCTGCAGAGGAACTTGGAATGGGACAAGCAGGGATGTGAGGGCAAGGTGCAGTAGTGGTGATCCACATGGGTACCAATGATATGGTGGAAAGAGGGAAGAGGTTTTGCTAAGGAAATATGAGCAGCTAGGGGTGAAATTAAAAAGCAGAACCAAAAAAGGTCATAATCTCCAGATTACTACCTGAGTGATGAGCTAATTCACATAGCGCCACTAAATTAAAGAGGTAGAAGTGTGGCTCAAAAATTGGTCTGTGAGAAGTGGGTTCAAATTCGTGGGACACTGGCACCTTTGCTGGGAACGGAGGGAGTTGTTCAGATGGAATGGGCTCCACATGAATTATGCTGGGACCAGAGTCCATTGTCAATCATATAAATAGGGCTGTGGATGGGACTTTAAACTAAAAAATGTTGAGAGGAAGGGTGTCCAGTTGTGTGGAAAATTTGAAGATCAAAGTTAAAGGAGAAGATGAGAGTACAGATTAGTGATGCGTCTGATAGTTACCAGAAAAAGATAAGAAGACTCAGATTGTGTAAATGTCACATTTCACAAGCAAATCATACTAGAGCAGGGAAATTTGATGACAGAACAAAGTTAAAGGATTTCTACCTGAATGTATGAAGCATTGGAAATAAAATTTGTGACTTAGCAGCACAATCAGAGACAACTGTGTTTGATTTGGTAGAGATTACTTAGATGTGGTTGCAGGGAGGCCAGGTTTTGGAACTGAATATCCAAGGTTACTCAATATTTCGGAAGAATATGGAGGAAGGAGAAAGAGGTGGTATAGCTTTGTTAGTGAAGGAGCAAATTAATTCTGTAGTGAAAAAATTTATCAGCACTGGAGATCAATACACAGCGCAGTCTGTATAAGTAAGAAATAGCGAGGGAAAAAAGTTCCTGGTGGGAGTAATCTATAGGTCCCCAAGGAGTAGTCCTGCAAAGGGGCACAATATAAACCAGGAAATATTAGTGGCTTGTAAGAAAGGTACAGCCATAATTATGGGTGATTTTTAACATGCATATCAACTAAATTAATCAAATTGACAAGGGCAGTCTCAGTGGAGAGCTCATTGAATGTGGAGATTGTTTGTTTCTTGGAGCAATATGTTAGAGAACCAACCAGGGAGTAGGCTACTTCCGGATTTGGTGTTGTGTAATGGGGTGGGATTAATTAATGATTTCATAGTTAAAGATTCTCCAGGGGAGAGTGATCATAGCATGCTAGAATTTCACATTCCTTTGGAGGATGTGAAACTCAAGTCCCACACTAACGTTCTGGAGATAAACAAAATTACACAGGCATGAGGACAGATCTGGCCTCATGGGGTTAAGGTAGGAGCAACCATGGCTCATCAAGGACGTTTAAGATAAAATTAAAACCAAAACCAGGGCATACCATATTGCACAGTGGTAAGCTGAAAGAGTTAGAGATCAACAAAAGGATACTAAAACCATTACAACAAAGAACAAAGGTAAGTTGTGAAAGAAAACAAATTCTAAGCAAAAGTTTCTAAGTATATAAAAGGGAAGAAGGAAGCTAAAGTGAATGTTGGTCCCTTGGAGGACAAGAGTGGGAAGTTAATAACAGGGAATGCAGAAATAGCAGAGTCACTAAATTAATATTTTGCTTCAGTTTTCATGGTGAAGAACAATAGTACCATCCCAAAAGTAATGAAGTAATGGTGAGGTTATAGAAAGGAAGGAACTTGAACAATCATCATAACCAATGAAAAAGTATTAAGCAAAGTATTGTGATAGAAGGCAAATGAGAGCCATGAGTTGATGGCTGACATTCTATCATCTTCGAGGAAGTGGCAGCAAAGATTGTGGACCATCGGTTATAATATTCCAAAACTGTCAGGATGCAGGAACGGTTCCAGTGGTTTGGAAAAATGCAAATTTGAAAAGGAAAGGAGGCAGAAAGTAGGAAACTAATAACTTTTTAATTCAGGATGTGCCATTGCAAAATTGTTGACATCCGTTAAGAAAGAATAACAGGGTATTTGGAAAGTCAAAATACAATCCACAGATTTCAACATGGCTTTATGAAGGGAAAATCACGTTTGACTAAGTTGATAGCATTTTTTGAAGAATGAATGAGCAAGGCAGCATTGGGGATCCTGTAAGTGTAGTATGTCTGGACTTCCAGAAGGCATTTAATAAGGTACTACATTAAAGGTTAATAAGCAAGGTAAGATCATTTGGGTTGGTATAATTTATTCATTTGGATAGAAGATTGACTAATCAACAGAAAGCAGAGAGTTAGGATTAATATCTTTTTTTTTCTGGTTGGCCAGATGTAACTATGGGGTGCCATGGGTTTCAATCACTGGGGACACAAACATTTATAGTCCAGGGATAGAAGGTGCGAGGCCAAATTTGGAGATCACACGAAAATACCTTGGGACAAAAGTTGAAATTTACAAATGGATATGGATAAGCTGGGTAAATGGGCCAAAGATGAATTTTAACATGGATAAGTGTGAGTTTATCCATCTTGTTTGGACAAAGTCAGAAGTCACACAATGCCAGATTATGATCTAACAGGTTTATTTCAAAGTACTTCTTTGTCAGGTGAAGACAGTGCTCCAAAAGCTTATGATTTCAAATAAACCTGTTGGACTACAGCCTGGTGTCATGTGACTTCTGATTTTGTCCACCACATTTCAACACCGGCACCTCAACATTTTGGGTGCAGGAATAGGAAGGCATCTTATTATCTAAATGGAGAGAAAATTTAAAATGCATTGATGCATTCTTAAGTCCTCATACATGAATCATAGATAACTAGTACGCAGTACAGCAGGTAATAAGCTAATGCAATTTTGGTATTTATTGCTAAAGGAATAGAGAATAAACATAGGAAAGTATTAGCAAAAGTACCCCCAGAGTATTATGGATAATTTTGATCCCCTTAGTGAAGGAGAGATGTAGTTGCACTAGAGGCAGTTCAGAGGAGGTTCACTAAATTGGGTCCAGAGATGAGGGGTTTGTCTTATGATGAGAAAATGAGCTGTTAGGCCTATACTCTCTAAAGTTTAAAAGAATGAGAGAGATCTAATTGGGGTATATAGGTGTTAAAGGGGATTGACTAAGTAGCTGTAGAAACGATGTTTCCTGTTGTGGGGTAATGTAGAATGCAAGCGTGTGCGTGTGCTGTGCATGTGCGTGTGCATGTATGTTATACCGACTCTCTGCTTTCTGTTGGTTAGTCAATTCTCTATCCAAATGAATAAATTACCCCAATTCATATGATCTTACCTTACTTATTAACCTTTTCTGCAGTACCGTATTAAAGTTTTTGGATGGGAGCAGCAGATTTAAAACTGATGAGGAGAAACTACTTCTCTCAACCATTCATGAATCTGTGGAATTCACCACCCCACACTATGGTGAATGCCTGGACATTGAGTAAATTTAAGGAAGAAATAGAAATATTTTTAATCAGTAATTTGCTGAAAGGTGAACAAGCAGGAAAGTGGAGCTGAGGCAGAGATAAGATCAGCCATGATCTTACCAAATGGTGCAACAGGCTGACTTGCCTTCTCCTGTTTCTAGTTCTTAAGAGTTATAGAATCATACAGCATGATGCATGTCGACCTGATAGTCCAATTTGACCTAGTCCCATTTGCCTGCATTTGGCCTATACCCCTCTAAACCCTTTCTATTCAGGTACCCATCTAGATGCCTTTTAAGTGTTGTTGTTATATCCACTTCCACCACTTTCTCTAGCAGTTCATTCCATACAAGTACCAACCTCGGTGTGAAAACGTTATCCCTGGGGTCCTTTTCCCTCTCATCTATGGCCTCTAGTTTTGGACAACCCCATTCGAGGAAAAGATCTTGGCCATTCACTGTATTCATTCCCCTCATGATTTTATGAACCTCTGTGACATTACCTCTCAGCCCCTGACACTCCAGGGGAAGAAAAGCTCCAGCCCATGCAGCCTCTTCCTATAACTCAAACTTTCCCATCCCGGCAGCATCCTCGTAAATCTTTTCTGTACCCTCTCAAGTTTAACAACACCCTTCCTATAGAAGGGTGACAAGAATTGAATGCAGTATTCTAAAAGTGGTCCCACCAATGTCCTGTACAGCCGCACTATGACATCCCAATTCCTATACTCAATGTTCTGACCAATGAAGGCAAGCATGCCAAATGCCTTCTTCCACTCTGTCTATCTGTGACTCCACTTTTAAGGAACTATGTATGTTCTTATGACCCCTACTGAAAAGTAAAGAGGTAGAGGAGCAGGGCTAACTGTAATGCTGCCCAAAATCAAATATCTATCAAGTGCTACTATCTAGTCTTATATTTCACACTTATAAGTGGAACTGAATAATGCAAGATGCCGATTGTATTTTCCACAACAATTCAGTGCCTTCAAGATTGAAGGGGTAAGTCCATTCTACAAAGCTTTTACATTGTTGTCATAGCCTTTGAATGCAAAGTTGATTCCTGTTTACCTTGGAGATGGTCAGTTATGGAAGGTTTCACATCTAAAAAGGAAATAAAACCTTTCTAAACACCGAAAGATTCAGATAGAATGCGGATGCTACAGTAGTGTAAAGGTTTCCTGTTTGGATAGCCTTATTGCTAAACACTTCCTCTAATTCTAAATCAATAAATGACTGCAGTTGAAATATTTTTAAAAGCTAGCCTTCAATGATTAAAACCGCAAGTATCTTCAACAGGAACTTCCTCACCATTGTCTCTTCAAAAAAGGACATTTATGGAAGAACTTCAGCTTTTTGGGTTTCAAAGTTTAGTGTCACCTTCAGTTTCAGCAG
Organism: Hemiscyllium ocellatum; assembly: GCF_020745735.1. NCBI lineage: Eukaryota > Metazoa > Chordata > Chondrichthyes > Orectolobiformes > Hemiscylliidae > Hemiscyllium > Hemiscyllium ocellatum. Next base: position 60,363,495 of record NC_083402.1, read on the forward strand.
AACTGCTCATGAGGCTGCACATAGTAAAGGCATGTTAATTAATTTCATTTCAGCTACACTGTCCTGTAAGCATTAAATGGGGATACAAAGTCTTAAATGTGTATGATGAACAGAACTAACTGCCATCGCAATACTGACCGCTTCAACCTGCCCACCCCTTTCAACCACTCCAAGCCCTCACCCTCACAACATTCATCCCTCCACACCTTTCACTCCAACCCCAATGTCACCATCAAACCAGTTGACAAAGGGGGTGTGGTGGTAATATGGTGCACCGACCTCTATCTCACTGAAGCCAGACGCCAACTCACTAACACCTCCTCCTACTGCCCCCTCAACCACGACCCCACCTCTCGTCACCAAACCAATATCTCTTAAACCTTTCACAACCTCATCACCTCAGGGGATCTCCCATCTACAGCCTCCAACCTCATAGTTCCCCAACCCCACACCTGATGGTTCTACCTCTCACCCAAAATTCACAAACCTGACTGCCCCGGTTAACTTGTTATCTCCGCCTGCTCCTGCCTTACCAAACTCATCTCCTCATATTCAACTCCGTCCTGACCCCACATATGAACTCCCTACATACGTGTGGGACACCACCCATGCCCTCCACCTCCTCCATGACTTTTGTTTCCCTGGCCTCCAATGTCTCATCTTCACCATGGACATCCAGTCCCTATACACATCCATCCGCTTTGACAAAGGCCTCCAAGCCCTCCATTTCTTTCTCTCCCACTGACCCAACCAGTACCCCTTCACCTACACACTCATTTGATTGATGGAATGGTTCCTTATCCTCAACAACAACTCCTTCGAATCCTCCCACTCCCTTCAGATCAAAGAGGTAGCCATGGGCACCCGCATGGGCCCCAGCTATTTCTGTCTCTTTGTAGGATATGTGGAACAGTCCCTCTTCCACAGTTACACCGGCACCATCCCTCACTTCTTCCTCAGCTACACTGTATCGGCATCACCTCGTGCTCCCATGAGGAGGTTGAACAGTTCATCAACTTCACCAACACCTTTCACCCTGACCGTAAGCTCACATGGATATCCTCCTTTCTGGACCTCTCCATCTCAGTCTCTGGGAACCGACTCAACATGGACATCTATTTCAAACCCCAACTCCTACCTCCACTTCTGTTAAAAACTCTATCCATTACTCCCAATTCGTCAGCTTCTGCCATATCTGCTCCCAGAAAGAGGAATCCCACCTCAGGACATTCCAGATGTCTTCCTATTTCAAAGACTGCAACATCCCCTCCCACATGATCCAACAATGCCATCCAGCACATTTGCTCCACTCCCCGCACCTCTGCCCTCAAATCCCACCCTTCCAACCACAACAAGGATAGAAGCAAGGATAGCCCTCACCTTCACCTCCCGATACAGCGCATTATCCTCCATCATTTCTGCCACCTACAATCTGACTCCACCACCAAAGGTATATTTCCCTCCCCACCCATAACTGCATTCTGCAGACACCATTCCTTCCGTAATTTTCTCCTTAAGTCCACGTTCCCCTACCAACCCACCCGCCACACCCAGCACTTTCACTTGCCACAGCAAGAGGTATAAAACCTATGCCTGTAGCTCCTCCCACACCTCCAAGGCCCTAAAGGATAATTTCAAATCTGGTAGAGATGTTCCTGCATATCCCTCCTCATCTACAGTGTCCATTGCTCTTGATATGGTCTCCTCTACATTTGGGAGACAGGATGCAAACTCACGGAGTGGTTCAGGGAACATTTCTAGGACACATACACTAAACAACCTATCGTCATGTAGCCAACCACTTCAACACCCCCCCCCACTCCCAAGGATATACAAGTCCTGGGCCTCCTCCACCACCAAATCAAAGCTACCTGCCAACTGGAGGAAGAAAACCTCATCTTTGGTCTCGGAACCCTCCAACACCACGGTATCAACATTGACCTCACTAGTTTCCAAATCTCCCCTCCCCCCACCTCATCTCAGATCCAACCCCCCCCCCAACTCAGCACTGCCCTCTTGACCTGTCTTATCTGTCCATCTTCCTTCCTATCTGCTTCACCCTCCCCACCCATCTATCATAATTACCTTCCACCTGCATCCACCTATTGCCTTCCTAGTTATCTTCTCCCCAGCCCCACCTCACCCCCCCATTTCTCTGTCAGCCCCTTCCCCTGTCCACACTCCTGATGAAGGGCTTATGTCCAATTCTCCTGCTCCTCGGATGCTGCCTGACCTCTGTGCTTTTCCAGCGCACTTTTCAACACTTATCCTCAAAAAAGAAGGATCTATTCTGTTCACCATACTAACAGCCTAAAAAACCTCTTGTTTCACTGATACTTTTCCAAGTTAATATTTAGGGACTTTTATGATAATGTATATAATTTCTTTTAAGTGATAAACTGTATGTTGCAATTTTATTCTTCGGAAACATCAATAAGCATTCTTGGAAGGGGATGAATCAACTATATGATTTGAAGATAGTAACCAAACTGAAAGGAAAGATTGTGGCAAAGATTAATGGTAAACCAGAGCATTAGGAAACTTTTTAAAAAATGAACAAAAAGGGAGAGAAAAAACAAAATTCTGAAGGTAAAGGTAAAAGCAATATAATCCCATGTGGCAACTCTCTCAGTGGAGACAGAAAAACCAGTGCTTAAGCTGAGGGTCACAATTTCTCAGACAAGTGGAGAGGTAATGAAGGAGAGCCCTTGATTTTAATCTCAGCGAGTGCAGGAACTAGCAAGTCACACAAAAAAGGATATTAAGAGCTTATTTAACTATAAAATGAAAGAGACAGATAGAAATGAATATAACTTCCTTCAAGAATGAGGCTGGAGAAATAATAGTGGGAGGGAGGACATGGCAAAAGGCTTTTATTTACATCTGTATTCACATTAGAATAAACAAATGGCATTCCAAAAATACTGTACAATAAAGAGATAAAAGGAGGGAAGGAAATAAATGCAATAAATATCTCTGGAGAAAAAGTGCCATGCAAAACATTGAACCGATGACCATTAAGTGTCCTGGATTTGATGAGTTGCATCCTGAAACATTAAAGGAGGTAGCTGTGGAGCTGGGGGATGAACTGGTAGCAATCCCCCAGAGTCCTTAGATTCGAGAGAAGTCACGGAGAATTGGAAAACAGCATTGGATCAGCTTAATGAGAAAGGAAGGGAAACAAAAAGCAGGTAATTATAGATAGTTAGCTTACCATCTGTCATTAGGACCTATGATGAAGGCTGTACTAGGAAAGCATTTAGGAATGTAATCAAACAGAGTCAGCATGGCTTCATGAAAGGGAAATCATGCCGGACAAAGCTATTAAAAGTATTTGAGGAAAGAACAAGCAGGATAGATAGAGGAGAAGCAGTAGATATTTTGATTCCCCAAATGGCATCCAATGAGGTATTGCATATCACGCCACCATGTTAGCTAAGAGGCCATGGTGTTGTGGGTGGTATATAAGGATGAGTAGGGAACTGGCTTACTAATAAAATGGCGTTGGGTAAATCAGACATTTTCAGAGTGGTAATTTTTGCCTAATGGAGTACTATAGGGGTTAGTGTTGGAGCCATGACTATTTACAAGAAATGTTTAAGACCTGAATGAAGAAAGTGCACTCACTATCATCAAGTTTGAGGGCAACATAAAATTAGATGGGAAGACAAGTGGTGATAATACAACAAAGTTTGCAGAGAGATATAAGCAGATCATGTGGGTGTGCAAGAACTTGGCAGATAGAATATAATTTGGGAAGATGTAAGGGACTACACTTCAACAGGAATAAAAGAACTGAATATAATTGGAGAAAGACTGCAGAAACCTATTTAAGCTGTAGCAGGAAGAGATTTGGGTGTCCTCAGGCATCAATCACCAAAAGTAGCATACAATTAAATAGGTAATATGGAAAGCAAATGGGATATCACCTTTATATTATAGGAGTCAAGTATCAACAAAAAGGATTGTTTTCTAAAACAAGGTATTAGTCAGCCCTAATGTAAACTGTGAACAGTTTCCCATCCCTTTTCTAAAACAATTTATTAGCCAGTCCTAACGTAGACTGTTAACAGTTTCCCATCCCTTTTTCTAAGGAAAGATAGACAGGTTTTGGAATCAGTCTACTCAAGGCTCACGAGGGTGATTCCTGATTTGGAGGGATTTTTCTTATGAGGAGTATCAGTAGGTTTAAGACAATGACAAGCACACTTATTGAAACATTCAAACTTTTTAGGGGGAATTGACAAGATAGATGCTGAGACATTGTTTTCCCCTTGTAGGAATATCTCAGACAGAGATGTGGAAAAGTTTCTTCTTCCAAAAGGGTAATGAATCTGTGAATTTTGTTTTACTGCAGAGTGCTGTAGAAATTAGGTTGTTCAAGTTTATTCATGGCTGAGACAAAAAAAATTTAAATCATTAAGGGTATCAAGTGTTATGGGGAAAAGGTAAGACAATGGAATTAAAAATTATCAGCTCAGACTAATCTCATTGAATGGCAAAGCAGACACAATGGACTGAATGGGAGAATTCTGCTCCAATGTCTTATGGCTTTATGAATGAATAACCAGCACACCACTCTGGTGTTAATTCAACAAATAAATACATATGGCATAATGCAAAATACATATGGTAACGCAAGAATATTTTGAAATGTTAGAAGGAATGCCTGGAGTTTCTTTGGCATTTGACTGAATGTTGAATTTTCCAAGTGTATTTTAACTTGCCACCCACGGACACCCTCATCAGTCTGACTGAGCTTGTGGAACAGCACTTGAATGAAGGTGTTTGCATAGCATCACTCAGGACCTATCTTGAACAGAACAACTCAAGGTCAGCCCACAGCAAAACCCCAAAACAAAGTCAAGCCTCAGCCGTATGGTTAACATTTACTTCAGGATCCAGGCCAGCAAGCCATCGTAGTTCCTGCTGGTTATGTAGACTTGCGACAGCAAAAGAATCCTACTGGATCTAAAGAAAAAGATAACTCAGAGGCCGATATTCAGGACAGTGCACACCCTGGAAAGTCCAACTACATCTGATTTGGTATAGTTAAATTACTTAGCAACATCCAAATCAGAACTAATCAAAATAAACATCTGGTTAAACAGCCACCCAGTTCTAATAGAGGTCAATACCTGTGTAGCCATTTCTCTGACCGCAGAACCTGTCTTTAACAAAGTTTGCTCTGGATTCCAACCTTTAAGTTTGCACAAGATCTCAGCCAGACTGAAAACCTATACCAGGGAACCCATACAGATTATGGGTACAACATCAGGTCTGGTCTCATATGAAAAGCAGCTGTTATAGTTACTACTGATTATAGTGAAAGGCTCAGGCCAAAGTTTGATGGGGTGCGATTGGTTGAGAAAGATTCACCTAGATTGGGGGCTTAACTCTTTTGATTTGAAAATGACTACCTAAATAAACACTAGGAGGTTTTTCTAAGGACTGTCAAAGGAACCAAGGCCACCTTGCATGTTGATCAAAAGCAACTCCATGATTCTGCAAGGCTCACCCAATGCCATTTGCCTTATGGACGAAAGTAGAGACAGAAATCAGAAGGTTGGAAAGTGAAGGAATCCTCAAACCTGTCCAAGTGACAGAATGGACAGCACAGGTCTTACAGATTGTGAAGCCCAATGTTTGCTCTTGTGGGGATTTTAAACAAATGGCAAACTGCTTTTCACAGTTTGGGTAAATACCCAATCCCTCACATAGAGGATTTATATGCAAAGCTGGAAGGAGGTGCTATCCTTCATGAAGCTGGACATGAACCATGCATACTTGCAATTGCAGTGAGATGAGGATTCCCAGAAGCATGCTCCAGTTAATGCCCGTAAGGGTTTATACCAATATAAAAGTCTGCCGTTTGGAGTATTGTCAGCTTGTGCAATTTTTTCAGCAAATGGTAGAAAAACTGCACACATCTTTTGCGATACATGGACTTACGAAAGGGATGGTCACAGATAATAGGCTATTGTTTACCAGCAGGGAATTTGAGTAGTTCCTAAAGTCAAATGGCGCTCAACATACAAGGACAGCTCCATAACATCCATCATCCAATGGTCTGGCAGAGGAGCAGCCCAAACCTTGAAGGCAGGCTTGAAGGTACAGCCAACAGCTTCACCAGGTACCAAACAGCATCACTGGCTGCTATTTGGTTATAGGACCACAACTCATACAGGAATAGCTCCAGCAGAGTTGCTAATGGGGACAAGACACTACACCAGGATAAAGCTGATCTTCTGTACTTGGATAGGAGGACGAAATGGCATCAGAAATGCCAATTATGGACATATGACTCTGCTAAGCAAGAGAGACAGTTTACTATCGGGGACAAAGTTTGGTGTAGGAACCACAGGTATAGCCCTGCATGGGTAAGAGGCATCGTTGACAGGGGGTCAGGTCCAGTGATGTATAAAGTTCAGATACAACAGCTCGGAACAAGCACATGGACCATATGAAAGCTGAAAGGTCGCAAATGATGCAGGTGCAAAAAGTGCCCAGCTCCTCGACAGCTTTCTTGACTGTTGTGTAACACATCGTTCTCCCTCTCCATCAAACCTTGAAGGTAACTCCATCTGAGATGGACCTGGAGGATGTCACTGCCTTGACACCTTGGAGTAAGGATGAAGGGCTTATGCTCGAAACGTCGAATTCTCTATTCCTGAGAGCTGCCTAACCTGCTGTGCTTTGACCAGCAACACATTTGCAGCCTTGACACCTTGGCCTCGTGAAGAAGAGAATATATTTATTCCAAGAAGCTGTAGTTGCTAGAGGCCGGCTACTGTGTTTTACACTCTGTCCGCATCAGAGGCCAAGTTGGAGGAATCTGACCTAGTGCTAAAACATCACAGGAAGAGTTACAAAAGAAACATGAACAGGTCTATGTCCTTGGACTCCAAGGAGGAGGTATGTAGTAATTGTAATGAAGTCAACCAGGTGGACCTCATAGAATATGATTTCCCTGATTGGAGCTGTTAATCTAGTCCAAACAGGGAGCCCTCTGTTCACTCAGAGCTGGCTCTGAGGAAGCTGGATCAATGTCAAGGACTTTCCTAATGTAAACAAAAGATGACTTGGTGATGGGATACCAGCCTCTGGAATTATTTTGCTCTCCGTGTTAAGGAATTCTTCCTTATCTCTGTCCTAAAAGGCCTATCCCATATCTTTAAACTGTGACCCCTGGTACAGGACTCCCCACTCTTTGAGAACAACATTCCCCCATTTACCTTGTCCAATCCTGTTAGAATTTTGTAGGCTTCTATAAGATCACACACTCACTCCCCTGACTTCTTGTAAACTGTAGTGAATATAGTCCGAAACGATTCAGTCTCTCCTGTCATTCCAACCATTCCTTCAGTCAGTCTGGAAAACCACTTTGCAGTCCCTCTATAGCCAGAACATCCTTCTTCTGATGAGGAGACCAAGACTGTGCACAATACTCCAGGTGTGATCTCAGCAAGGCCCTGCACAATTGCAGCAAGACATTCCTGCTCCTATACCCAAATCCCCTTGCTATGAGGCCAACATATCATTTGCCCTCTCCACCACATGCTGCATTTGCATGCTTACTAGGGACATACTGAAGCCTGATGGTGATGTCCCTATGATTAAATAAATTACTATTTCAATTGTCGAGTTTCTTGTATTGGCACTTTACAGAAAACAGCATTTGCAACGAATGATCATTCCCCATGAAATTATATTTATCCCACCTTCAGGAGAGTAAAAGAGGGGAAACATATGAATAAAAGAAGTATTTTTAAAAAGTGATTTGCTTAATTGGAATGATCTATGTAATATTCTAAATTAGAAAGCATGATGAGATCTGTAATCCTGACTTCACTTCAAATAAAAAATTGACTATTATCTTATTTGCTTTCACAAATTTCTTACAATCTATAGAAGTATCTACAGTCTTCTCTCTCATGTGGACTCTCCTTTCTTGCAAGCCTGCCTTTGATAACTAGATGTATCCAAGGAGCTGTCCATTAATTTAGTTTCCATTCTGCACTGTGTTGGTTGAGGGCAGGGGAGGGGGAATTAAATATTTCTCTTTCCTGTTCTTTCTTTGAAAATATTGTATCCTGCTTAGTCCACTTTGATTCTCAGTGAATACCATCTAAATTTAGTTGTAACTTCAATATCAACATCAGAATTTAATTATAAAATGCATACAGGGAAATGTATTTTTCCTCTATTGTATTTCCCCTGAATTGTATCTCTGATTCATTTTGCAAGTTAGCTGACTAATAAACTAGACCACCAGCTACGTTACTGCATTTCAGACTTAATCTCTTTCAGTTACATTTTTTTTCACAGCAACATTGAGTATGAGATTGCAGCCCTGTGGACTTGCTGCTATTAATACCAACTAATGTCTGAGGAATATACTTGGTTCATTAAACATTTCTATCATCAATGCTCATATTGCTCAATTATGTAATTCATAAAATGAGTACTGACTACAATTTAAAACATTCAGCTAAATGTCAGGTAGCGGGAGGGGTGTGGGGACAATTGTCAGACTGCAGTCTGGTGACTAATAAAGTAGCAATGAATTTTCTATTACAATTAATATGCTAAAGACCCAAATAGCTCATCTCCTTTTTTTGGTTCTACTTAGACCTGTGATCACACAGATTGGTTACAACATCACAAAAACAGAATGTAAACTTACTGAGCTTTCCTAGGTAAAATGTGGCTTCAACATACAGCAAGGCTCGAAAAACCTTAGATTAATACTGTCTGTGTTCTCTTCCCAACTGTGTTCTAAAGTTCTGTTTTTGCTCTTTTTCTGTTAAAATTGTTTGTAAATCAGTAGGGCACCTCTGAACAAGGGATAAAGTTAGTCATCTTAAGGGTGTTGACTTCACCATGTAAACACAGCTTTTCAATGCTTACAACATTAGATGACTTTTCCGTAATCAACTTCATAAACTTTATACCTGATCTTGATTACTAAGGACGCATTGTTTTTCCAACCTTCCACAGAGTGTTCGAAACGTGGAAGCACATTCTTCCGGTTTGCTTTATTGGAGGTGTTAATCATCAGTCTGGTTGGAATCGCCTCTCCATCTCTGTAACGATTAAGATTTTTTTTAAAAAATAAATTACTATAGATCTTGCTTTCAACCATTTATCGACTCCAGTTTACGCGAGATAACCACTTAAATGTGCATCTCGCATGTTGCAGGAATACTCCCCAGTAGCAACTGACCATCATTCTGGTGACACCAATTGCTTCACTCATCTCACTAGTCACGCACAAACAACCCTGTTTTCCTGTTTATGTCATTAAAGGCACTTCTTTTTTTTAACCAAGCGCACGCGATCTAGCCACAGGTTAACTTGCGAACTATGTCTGAGAGCTTAGTCTTCACCACAGCTCCCCATCCAGCAAACGCGAGAGCTTGGCGGTAATCGTCTCTCACACCATCCAGCGGACATCTGACTAAATGACTTTCTGACAAACGCTGAGAGCTGACTTTCCGTTCTCAAACCGCTGCCTGCCTTGGTTTCGAAACAAAAGAAAATTATCTTCTTTTTTCGACAGACGGCTTGTGTGAAATTATTGAAAGAGTTCAAAAAAAATCGATAACAATCTAATATAAAATAATAACCGACTGCAACGTCATGGAAACCAGTCAAGCGCATTTAAGTCGCAATGACAGTTTCATAAATGAAACAGTGAGCTTAAATGTCAAATCAATATTAACGGGAGAATCACTTAATAGTTCTGCACCCTTGCAAAGTCAGTTAAAAGAGACAGACTCGTTACACAGACGAAAAAATGTGTTCCTTTGCAGTGCTGAGGCTTATTGTGACTTCGCTTCAACATCAGTCAAATCACAACCATTCAGTGTGTGTACCAGACCAAATACTGGCGCGCTAACCACATCTGAGGTGCAGGCACAAGCCCACCTACTGGAGAAAAAGAGATGCCAACTCAGTAAAACACAACACAAAGACGACACTAATTTAGAGGAGGTTTGCTCCCGGAACAGAAATACAGTTCATTTCCAATATCTAGAGTTGCCAATTTTACACACACACACACACAACACTCTAGTACTGTCATAGATTGCTGCCTTTTTCCTTTCACACTAGTTGTATGTGTGTGTTTGTGGGGGGGGGGGGGGGGTACGCGGGAGTGAGGTGGGGTTTCGTGCAGCGCAGACTTGCCTTTCTCACCGATTCACTTCCACAAAGGTTTCATTTCCAACCCAATACTTTTCCTTCACAAAAAAAATGTTAGCGAGCCACGTCGTCAGTACAAGAAATCACAAAGACTAAGCAGCAAAACTAAGTCATTTTTAAATGTGCATTTACAAAAAAAACTCTTCCGGAAACAATAATAGGAGCTCTTAAAATTAAATCACTTGTGGATTAAAACGTTATTTGTCAAATTAAAATCAAAATTAATACAACCAAACCAATTGAATTTATTGATTTGCAGGCAAACTCCTTTAAAAATATTTTCACCACTTTTTCATTTAACATGATAATAATGCACATTACCCCATTTGCGTTTGCTGGTGCTCCGATCTTGTTATATCCTTTGTTTTAAAACAAATGACTATGATACTTATGGTACATAATGTCCAACATTTTCGATGGAGACGCATTTTTTCTAATATGTGTATCTGGTGATATATAGAAATAAAAGAGTCCGCTTTCCCTTCCAGTCTGGGAAATAAGTAAGGCGCAAAGGTTTCTGTCTGAGAGACTGTAGACAGACAGTTCACCACACGCCCCTGCTCCTCCTCTTTCTCTCGCTCAGTGAGGAAGAACGAAGCACAACCCTCCCTGACTGACATCTCCTGACGCCAATAACAGAGCGGACACCGCTCGGCTCCTCGCCTAATCGCCCGAGTTTCACCAATAGGAAAGCGAGATTGCTGTTCCCAGAGGGATACCTGATTGACAGGAGGCAGGCGCTGTGCCAAGTGTCTTTAAAAAGACAGCGGGCGTCTGGCGGATGGGAAAAGAGAAGCGAAAGGGGCACTTTCAGTGTTGAAGTATTTACAGGAGTGAGGGTTTATTTTCGAAAACGAAGTGGGTTGAAATAAGTTGAAATGAACAAACGTTTCCTGCGTGCTGTATATCTCAGAACCGTCCTTTAACCTGATCTGAGTGCGTCCACACTTTTTGCATTTGGTACAGCGTTAATAAGCTGAGTAGGACTTTACAGCGAAGACAGACCTGCAGCAAGTTAATTCCGAGTACATAAACCAGTCTAATCGATATCTGTGCACAGCTCTTGCGTGTACTCATTTGACTCAAACAATTAATTACTGCACATACTTGTTCCGAAACTGACTGCCACATACCGGCCGTTTCCTGTTTGAAGCCTAGAACCGCCTACTTCCAATCGATCTTTACATTGTTCCAAATTGATTCGAGTTGTTTAACTTACAAAGTTTGGACTTTTAACTAGCTGTCGTTTAGTATTGTAGTGATATTCTAATAGTTGCGTAGAAAAGTGTTGTGAGAAAATCTCTGTCCTGTGAGATAAGTGTTGTGCGAATCTCTAGGTATAGTTCTTTGTTTTTAAAACAAAATACATGTCCTCTCCAAAGCCTCTGGTCAGCCTGCAGAGTGCTGATTTTGCTTGTGGCTGATTTGGTGTGGTTGGAGAAAATATTTATAAAGCAGAACTTACATCTCTTATATGATTGGGGAGCGTATATGAAAGCACAGTATTCAGATGGTTAAGTCATTGTTTAGTTATGTTTATAATAGCAATATATTCTGCCCGATGCTGGAATCTGAAACAAAACCGGCAGAAAATGCTTGAATTGGTCAAACGGATCGTCCACTGGGCGCATCAAGCTAAAAGGAAATGCAAATACATTAGCCTAGTAATTTTCAGCGTAGCAAAGATTAGCGATAAGTCACAGGATTGGGGAAAAAAACTAGCAAAACACAATCAAAAAGGAAGAAGGATGAGATACTTTTTGAGGATAAACTTGCAAGAAGTAGAAAGATAGACAGCAAGAGCTTAATATATACAAGTAGAGGCCTCTAATTTAACAAGCCTCTCAGAGAAAGAGGAACCTGAAAATAGTAGAGGTATCTTGATTAAACTTAAAATGTAAGCCATAACTATTAATTTAACCTGAGGCAGTGTTTTGTAGAGGAATAAGATGGTGTTATTTTCTGGATCTGTAGATTGTGAAGGAGCAAAAAATGGCCTTTAGTACAGTGATATGTGCTTCTTGTCAGATGTGGGAGTTTAAAGAGAGTTTCAGGGCTACTGCAGATTATATCTGCAATAAATGCCGTTGCTTGCGAATCTTATCAGATCGAATGGATCAGTTGGAGACACACTTAGAGGCAATGAGGAACTTGCAACAGCTACAGTATGTGATGGATGGCAGTTATAGGAAGTGGGGGAAAGTCTCAGATACGGTCACATAGGTGGGTTAACTCCAGGAAGGGTAAAAGAGGTAGGCACCAAGTGCAGGAGTCTTTTGTGAATATACCCGTTTCAAACAGGTATGCTGTTTTGGAAAATGTAGGAGGTGATGGATTCTCAGGGGAACATAGCATGAACAGCCAAGTTTCTGGTATTGAGACTGGATCTAATGCAATTAGGGGTACGTCGGCTTCCAAGAGATCAATTGTGTTAGGGGACTGTCTAGTCTGAAGTACTGACAGATGTCTCTGTGGCCAGCAGTGAAAAAACAGAATGGTGTGTTGCTTCCCTGGTGCCAGGAACAAGGATGTCTCAGACAGGGTGCAGAATGTTCTCGCATGGGAAAGGGGTCAGCAGGAGGTCATTGTCCACATAAGAAGGGAAAAGAATGAGATTCTGAAGGGAGATTACAGGGAGTTAGGCAGAAATTTAAAAAGGAGGTCCTCGAGAGCAGTAATATCTGGATTACTCCCGGTGCTATGAGCTAGTGAAGGCAGGAATAGGAGGATAGAGCAGATGAATGCATGGCTGAGGAGCTGGTGTATGGGAGAAGGATTTACATTTTTGGATCATTGCAATCTCTTTTGGGGTAGAAGTGATCTGTACAAGAAGGACGGATTGCACCTAAATTGGAAGAGGACTAATATACTGACAGGGAAATTTGCTAGAGTTGCTCGGGAGGATTTAAACTAGTAAGGTGGGGGAGAGGGGAGGGAGGTGGGACCCAGGGAGATAGTGAGGAAAGTGATCAATCTGAGACTGGTACAATAGAGAACAGAAGCTAGTCAAACAGTCAGGGCAGGCAGGGACAAGGTAGGACTAATAAATTAAACTTCATTTATTTCAATGCAAGGGGCCTAACAGGGAAGGCAAATGAACTCAGAGCATGGTTAGGAACATGGGACTGGGATATCATAGCAATTACAGAAACATGGCTCAGGGATGGACAGGACTGGCAGCTTAATGTTCCAGGATACAAATGCTACAGGAAGGATAGAAAGGGAGGCAAGAGAGGAGGGGGAGTGGCATTTTTGATAATGGATAGCATTGCAGCTGTTCAAAAAATGAGGTCTGCAGATGCTGGAGATCACAGTTGAAAATGTGTTGCTGGTTAAAGCACAGCAGGCCAGGCAGCATCCAAGGAATAGGAAATAAGCCCTTCATCAGGAATGAGGAGAGGGTGCCAGGCAGGTTAAGATAAAAGGTAGGGAGGAGGGACTTGGGGGAGGGGGGATAGAGATGTGATAGGTGGAAGAAGGTCAAGGTGAGGGTGATAGGCCGGAGTGGGGTGGGGGCGGAGAGGTTAGGAAGAAGATTGCAGGTTAGGAGGGCGGTGCTGAGTTGAGGGAACCGACTGAGACAAGGTGGGGGGAGGGGAAATGAGGAAACTGGAGAAATCTGAGTTCATCCCTTGTGGTTGGAGGGTTCCCAGGTGGCATCCCTTGTGGTTGGAGGGGAACCCTCCAACCACAAGGGATGAACTCAGATTTCTCCAGTTTCCTCATTTCCCCTCCCCCTACCTTGTCTCAGTCGGTTCCCTCAACTCAGCACCGCCCTCCTAACCTGAAATCTTCTTCCTAACCTCTCCGCCCCCACCCCACTCCGGCCTATCACCCTCACCTTGACCTCCTTCCACCTATCACATCTCCATCCCCCCTCCCTACCTTTTATCTTAACCTGCCTGGCACCCTCTCCTCATTCCTGATGAAGGGCTTATGCCCGAAACGTCGAATTTCCTATTCCTTGGATGCTGCCTGACCTGCTGTGCTTTAACCAGCAACACATTTTCAACAGCATTACAGCTGTGCTGAGGGAGAATATTCCCTGAAATACATCCAGGGAATTTATTTGGGTGGAACTGAGAAATAAGCAAGGGATGATCACCTTATTAGCATTGTGTTATAGACCCCCAATAGTCAGAAGGAAATTGAGAAACAAACTTTTAAGGAGATCTCAGCTTTATTTGTAAGAATAATAGGGCGGTTATGGTAGGGGATTTTAACTTTCCAAACATAGATTGGGACTGCCATAGTGTTAAAGGTTTAGATGGAGAGGAATTTAAGTGCATACAAGAAACTTTTCTGATTCAGTATGTGGATGTACCTACTAGAGAAGGTGCAAAACTTGACCTACTTTTGGGAAATAAGGCAGGGCAGGTGACTGAGGTGTCAGTGGGGGAGCACTTTGGGCCCAACAACCATAATTCCATTAGATTTAACATAGGATAAGGATAGACCAGATCTAAAGTTGAAGTTCTAAATTGGAGAAAGGCCAATTTTGACGGTATTAGGCAAGAACTTTCAAAAGCTGTTTGGGGGCAGATGTTTGCAGGTAAAGGGATGCTGGAAAGTGGGAAGCCTTCAGAAATGAGATAACAAGAATCCAGAGAAAGAATATTTCTGTCAGGGTGAAAGGGAAGGCTGGATAACTAAAGAAATTGAGGGTTTGGTTAAGAAAAAGTAGAAAGCATATGTAAGTTGTAAATCACAACACCAGTTATAGTCCAACAGGTTTAATTGGAAGCACACTAGTTTTCGGAGCGATGCTCCTTCATCAGGTGATTGTGGAGGGCTCGATCGTAACACAGAATTTATAGCAAAAATTTGCAGTGTGGTGTGACTATAATTATACATTGAAAAATTGATTGTCTGTTAAGCCTTTCATCTGTTAGAATACAGTGATAGTTTCACTTCTTTCATGTGTAAATCACAAAACCCTTTTTTTAAAAGTTGCATTCTCAGGTTAGCTGTTAACAATGGTGATAGCTAGACAATATGTTGAAGGTGTTAGCCCCCTGTGTTGTCTGTCTATGACCTGCTGTTTAGATTGATTCTAATCTAAAAAGTGAGATAACAGAATTTTACATAAATTCATGCAGTTTTTGAGCAAGTGCAACTCTGCAAGAACAAATTCACCCCACAAAATATATGTGTCCATATGGGTCTTTGCCTGTCTGTGTGTGTGTATCTGTCTGGGGTGGGGGTTGTAAGTGTGAGAATGTATGTGCATGTGTGTGTAGTGAGTGCAGTGTGTCTTAAGCCTGTGAAGGGGTGCATGTGTGAGTGTGGGAGTGTGTGTGTCTATAAGGGTGTGTGTGAGTGTCTGTGTGCGCGCTTGTGTGTACCTGTGTCCGTGTGTATGTGAGAGTGTGTGTGTGTGTGTGTGCGCGCGTGTAGTGCAATGGTGATCACCTGTAATGTGACATGAACCCAAGGTCCCGGTTGAGGCCCTCCCTATGGGTAGCGAACATAGCTATCAGCCTCTGCTCGGCCACTTTCCTCTGCTGCCTGTCCCGAAGTCCACCTTGGAGGATGGTCACCCGAAGGTCCGAGGCTGAATGTCCTGGACCATTGAAGTGTTCTCCAACTGGGAGGGAACCCTCCTGTCTGTTGATTGTTGTGCAGTGCCCATTCAACCGTTGTAGCTTTTGATTTACACATGAAAGAAGTGAAACGATCGCTGTATTCTAACAGATGAAAGGCTTAACAGACAATCAATTTTTCAATGTATAATTTCAATTACATCACACAGTAAATTTTTGCTATAAATTCTGTGTTATGACCGAGCCCTCCACAATCAACTGATGAAGGAGCGTCGCTCAGAAAGCTAGTGTGCTTCCAATTAAACCTGTTGGATTATAACCTGGTGTTGTGTGATCTTTAACTTTGTACACCCCAGTCCAACACGGCATCTCCAAATTATGTAAGTCATAGATAGGATAAATCAAGTAAATCCTTAGAAGAGTATAAAGGAAATAGGAGTATACTTAAGAGGAAAATCAGGAGGGCAAAAAGGGGACATGAGATAGCTTTGGCAAATAGAATTAAGGAGAATCCAAAGGGTTTTTACAAATATATTAAGGACAAAAGGGTAACTAGGGAGAGAATGGGGCCCCTCAAAGATCAGCAAGGCGGCCTTTGTGTTGAGCCGCAGAAAATGGGGGAGATACAAAATGAGTATTTTGCATCAGCATTTACTGTGGAAAAGGATATGGAAGATATAGAAAGTAGGGAAATAGATGGTGACATCATGCAAAATGTTTACATTACAGAGAAGGAAGTGCTGGATTTCTTGAAACGGGTAAAGGTGGATAAATCGACCTTATAGAGGTTTACAAAATTATGAGGGACATGGACAGGTTAAATAGGCAAAGTCTTTTCCCTGGGGTCCGGGAGTCTAGAACTAGAGGGCATAGTTTTAGGGTGAAAGGGGAAAGATATAAAAGAGACCTAAGGGACAACTTTTTCACGCAGAAGGTGGTACGTGTATGGAATGAGCTGCCAGAGGAAGTGGTAGAGGCTGGTACAATTGCAACATTTAAAAGGCATCTGGATGGGTATATGAACAGGAAGGGTATGGAGGGTTACGGGCCAGGTGCTGGCAGATGGGACTAGATTGGGTCGGGATAACTGGTCGGCATAGACAGGTTGGACCGGAGGGTCTGTTTCTGTGCTGTATATCTCTATGACTCTAAGTAGTTACAGAGATATTGGATGGCCTGTTAGTAATATTCCAGAAATTCTTTGATACTGTAGAAGTCCCAGAAGATGGAAAAACTTCTGATATAACATATTATTGATAAAGGGAAGGAGACAAAGTGAAGGTGACTAGAGTCCTATTAATTTGACATATATTATTTGAAAAATGTCATAACAATAAATTGGATCTAGTTAAAGGTTTAGGTAAGTTAAGAACTCGGGAAATACAAAGAGATCAATTGGAACTCAGGTGGGGCTAGGTTGCATAACCAGAAATGACTAGTACTTGGTAGCCAGTTTCTGAATACGTATATGCATTACTTATTTGTTTGAGTTACATGAGTACACACAAGTGTTATGCACAAATACCTATTAGATTGTGTAGGTTTTGTCATCAGAATAACTTGCTATAGACACACCTTCATTACAAAGTCCCACATAGCCCATGAATGCTGTACCTAATTCAAAGGATGGAATAGCAGAGTAGTTAGTAATGCATAACATAAAAGAGCAGAATCAGCATGGTTTCACGAAGGGGAAATCATACCTAACAAATTTATTAGAATTTGCTTCACTGAATAATAAGCAGGATAATTTAAGGAGAAGTAGTAGATGTAATATATTTAGATTGTCAGATGGTAATTTGATAAGGTATTGCACACAAGGCTACTCAATAAGATGAGCCATGGTCTTGGAGTTAGTGCAACATGCATGATAATATACTGACTAACATATGGAAGATAGAGAGTTGTGAAAAAGGGACAGCTTCATGATGGCAATCTGTAACTAGTGAGAGCCACAAGGATCGACTATTATTTACAATAAATATTAATTAATTGAGTGAAAGTGAATATGCTATCACCGAGTTTATGAATTACTCAAAAATAGATGGGAAGTGGTGAGAATGACACAAAGAGTCTGCAGAGGGAATTTGGACAGGTAAGTGATTGGGCAAAGACTTGGCAGATGGAACAGAATGTGGGAAACTTTAGCAGGGAAGCTCCTGAATGATATATAAATTCTCCATATCATTTAAATGGAGAAAGATTGGTGAAAACTGCAACATAATGGATTTGGGAGTCCTCTTACATAAATCACAAAAGATTTGCTTACAGTAGGTATAGGGAAAGCAAATGGAATGTTAGCCTTTATTTCAAATGAAATGAAGTATAAAAGTAGGGAGGATTTGCTAAAACAATAGAAGGCACTAAAATCACTTCAGCTGGAATACTATGATCAGTTTTGGTCCCCTTATCTAAGGAAAGACATACAGACATTGGAGATAGTACAGAGAAGGTTCACTAAGCTAATGTCAGGTAAGTTTTATGAGGAGAGGTTGAAAAGATTGGACCTCATTGATATTTAGAGGAAGGAGAGGCAACCTTACTGAAACAGAAAAGATTATAAAGGATCTTGTCATGGTACAGTTGGAAAGGTTGTTTTCCTTTGTGGGAGAATCTCAGACCAAGAACACAATCTCAGAATAAGGGTTGCATATTTAAGATAGAGCTGAGGAGGATTTTTTTCTCCGAGAGAAAACCAATGGAATTCTGTGGAGGTTAGATTGTTATTTATATTAATGACTGATATAGACATATTTTTAATAAGTAAGGGTATCAAGGATTATGGGAAAAGGTAGGAAAGTGAAGTTGAGGATTATCAGGTCAGCAATAATTTCATTGAGTGGCAGAGCAGACTCAATGGGCTGAAAGGCCCACCTCTACTCCAATATATTTTCATAAAATCCCTATAGTGGATCAAGCCATTCAACACATCGTGTCCACACCAACCCTCCAAAGAGCATCCCATCCAAATGTGCCCGCCCCCTACCATATCCCTGTATCCCTGCATTTCCCTTGGGCAATCCATCAAGCCTGCATATCCCTGTATGCTACGGACAATTTACTATGAGGATAGCAAAGAAACAGGCAAAGAAGCCTCTTGCTGAATGCTAGTACTCTACCCCTTGACTGATCAACTTAGTAAATGGATAACACAACTAAGAGATTGGATCTAAGCTCTGCAGTACGATCCATCCAGTTTTGACATTAACTCAGAATGTTTGCCAATGGGATTGTGCAAATTGGCACCATTCATGACTCCTCAGATACTGAAGAACACCATGTCCACATGCAACCAGACATAGGCTGACAAATGGCAAATAGTATTCTCACCATACAAGTGCTAGACAATGACCATCTCCAATTAGAGAGTCTAACCATATTGATCTCACCCTTGATTGAAGGGCTTTCTCAGAGGGGAAGAAAATGTAAAAGAAAACACTAATACTTAGAAATTAATGTACTAGTCACACTGGGGCATTCTTCTGAGGTGTATAGATCAAGTCAGACCAGCACATGTCATCTGCAAGTTCTACTGACTCTTTCTTCTGGGCTACCATCACAGAATCCCACACTATTAAAGCTGGAGCATTACCAATGAGCAGAAACTGAACTGGACTAGCTATATACATACTGTGACTGCATGAACAGATCAGAGGGAGTGAATCTTGCCGCAATGGCTTACTTCCTGACCCCCCAAAGCCTGTCTACCATCCACAAGGCACAAACCTGTAGCTTCTGTGTTTTAGGCCTCAGGCTCCTTGTATTAAAATATATTCCAGTTAGGCTCGCTAAACTGTTATACAGGGAGACAGTACACCAAACTAAATCAGCTTCCCCACCCCGGGTTCACGACACAGTAAATTTAAACATTTGGTACCTCTTAAAATTGCTCAACTATTCCTAACCAGTTTTAGAATAACAGGCATCAGACACCAAGTTTATAACTTGAACTGAAATTAACAATTTATTATTCATAATGTACTTATAACAGAATATGGATAGGCAAAAAGGCAATCTACTTAATATCTCTCATCTGAGTTCAATCTTCTCTGATCAAAAGCCCCACTCACACACAGGCAGGCAGACAGACAGATACAATTAAGGGATAAATTAAAAGATTACAATTTTCCAGTTTAAATGTTTCATCATGGGTATCAGGCCTTCAGAAATTCTCAGTTAATAGAGTAGTTGAAAAGCAAGAAAAGTGTAGGTCTTGCTGAAATTCCAAAGTCATCAATGCATGCAAACAGATCCAATAGTCTTCTTACAGAAGAGTATTTTCTTAACAGAACAACAAGCAAGTTAACAACTGCAGTGAAAACCCAAGGGAGAGAGAGCAAAACACAGCAGCAGCATCCGGAAGCGTTTTTATAACACCTTCATGGCAACAAAACCTCTGTCAGAATATGCTCATTCTTTTTTACCTCTTTATGATTGGTTGGCCAGTACTGATCTGCACTTGATTGACCAATTGAACATCACACCAGATGTTTTTTATTCATTGATAGGACGTGGATGTTACTGGTTGACCAGAAATCATTGCCCATCCCTAGTTGTCTTTGAGAAGGTGATGGAGAGTTGCCTTCTTGTACTGCTGCAGTCCATGTGCTGCATGATGACTCACAATGTGTTGAGGAGGGATTTCCAGGATTTTACCCCAGAGACAGTGAGGGAATGGTGATATATTTCCAAATCTAATGGTGAATGGCTTCAAGGGGAACAGGTAGTGGTGTTCTGTATTGCTGTTGTTGTCCTTCTAGATGGAAGTAGTCATGGGTTTGAAAGATGCTGTCTAAGGATTTTTGGTGAATTTTGGTAGTGCATCTTGTAGATAGTACATACTGCTGCTTTTGAGCATTGGTGGTGAAGGGAGTAGATGCTTGTGGTTTGATGCTAATCAAGCGGGCTGCTTTGTTGTGGATGGTGTCAAGCATCTTGAGTGTTGTTGGAGCTTCACACACCAATGGCTTTGTATTCCATCTCACTTCTGACTTGTAACTTGCAGATGATGGAAAGGCTTTGGGGAGTCAGGAGATGAGTTACTCACTGCAGTATTCCTAGCGTCTGGCCTGCTATTATAGTGTTTATGTGGCAAGTCCTCTTGAGTTGGTGGTCAATTGTAACCAGCAGGATGTTGATAGTTGGAGAGTCAGTGATAGTAACACCATTGAATGTAAAGGGGAGGTAGTTATTGTCTCTTATTGGTGAGTCTGGCATTTTTGTGGGGTGAATGTTATTTGCTACTTTTCAGCCCAAGCCTGGATATTGTCCAGATCTCATTGCATTTAGGCACTGACTGCTTCAGTATTGAAGGAGTTGCAACTGCTGCTGACCATTGTGAAATCATTGGTGAACATTACCACCTCTGTCCTTAAAACGGAGGGAAGACACTTGATGAAGCAGCTGAAGATGGTTGGGCCTAGCACACTATCCTGAGATACTCCTGCAAAGGTATCCTGAAGTTGAGATAACTGACCTCCAACAACCACAACCATCTTTGTATGTGCCAAGTATGCCTCTAACGAATGGAGAGTTTTCTCCGATATTAATTGATTACAGTTTTGCTCAGGCTCCTTGATGTCTTACTTGTTCAAATGTAGCCTCGATGCCAAGGGCTGTCACTCTCACCTCACCTCTGGAATTCAGCTGTATTGGCCATGTTTGAGCCAAGGCTGTAATGAGACCAGGAGCTGAGTGGCCCTGCTGAAACCGGTCAGATTGCTCGCTCATCTTGTCCAAAATAAGCTGCTGCCCAAGTTTCAAAGTATCATTCTCAACTTCAGTTTGCAGTTTGAAACCAAAATCAAAAAGAATTAAATTATTTTAAAAATTAAAAGTCTCAACAAAACTCACTTCTTTCTTATCAAGCCTACAGTATCTTACTTTCTAGACTCATTTATTACAATTTTGACTTCTATCTGCATCCCTACGTTTGAATTACTGACTGAAGTCCCTAAAGTCTGAAGCAAACAGAATTTCCTTCCTTTGGAAATTACTCCCATATCACAATTGCCTTTTCACACAGCAGCTGAATTACCCATAGTGCTTTCACACAACTACTGTCACTTTTACTGCTTCCCAATGCCGAAACAACTGGTTTGCGAGTGAGATACACTTGTGCAATTCCTTCACTGTATACATGGTCCCATTCTTCTATCTGGTGGTGACCTGTTCCCTGACAACCTATACTTTCTTATGGCTGCAGGATGTTCAGATCTTAAATGTTCTATCCATGATCCTCTCAACCTTTTGAATGTGCCTCAAGCTGCCACTCAGACCCCAAAACCTGGAGCTTGAGTACCTCCGGCTGGAAGCACCTCAAGCAAATGTGATCATCAGACCATCAGGAGCATCTCGAATTTCCCACATCGTGCAGGATTTGCAATTCACAGGCTCTCCAGTCCTATCATGCCGATGTAGAATAAGGACCCACTCCTTATTTTATCCTACTCCTGCTTAAATATAGATTAGAAAAATATTATTATTATAGAGTCATAGAGTCACAGAGATGTACAGTTCAGAAACAGACTCTTCGGTTCAACTCGTCTATGGTGACCAGATATCCCAACCCAATCTAGTCCCACCTGCCACCACCCAGCCTATATCTCTCCATGCCCATCCTATTCTTATACCCATCCAGTGAATTTGCATTAATGAAACAAGCATTATAGCAGAAAGTACTAGTTTTCATGAGGTTAACTCCAGTTCTCATTTTACAGAGGTTACCTGATCTGCTTATTCCAACATTTTCTGTGTTTTATTTAGTCATATATATTTGGCACAGTACTTAAAAGTTCCATTCTCAACAATAATTTTCACATGTTCACAAAGTTAAGCATTCATTTTCAGTAAGAAAGAAATCACTTTCACATTCCCATGACATCTCAGAGTGTGTTGCAGTTAATTAAATATTTTAAAGTGAAATTAGTTTGGTCATGTATGAAACCAGTCTGCCCAGAGAAAGACCTTTTAAACATCGCAGAATTGCAAAATAGTTGCATGACTGAAAGAGGCCATTTAGCCCATCATACCCCTGTTTTCTGCAAGAACAACTCAGCTAGTCATGCTTCCCCTCTTTTCCCCTGGAGCTCCCCTAAAATGATTTTTTCTTTAGATGTTTAAACAGTTCCATTTTTGAAAGCCACCACACAGTACACACAAGATTTCTAACCACTGACTATGTATGTTAAACAGAGTCGCAGCTGTACAGCATGGAAACAGACCCTTCAGTCCAACTTGTCCATACTGACCAGATATTCTACATTAATGTAATCCCATTTGCCAGCACTTGGCCCATATCCCTCTAAATCCATCCTATTCATATAACCATCCAGAAGCCTGTTAAATGGCATAATTGTACCAGCCTCCACCACTTCCTCTGGCAGCTCATTCCAAATACACATCACCCTCTGTGTGAAAAAGTTGCCCCTTAGGTCCCTTTTAAATCTTTCCCCTCTCACCTTAAACCTATGCCCTCTACTTTTGGATTCCCCCACGCCAGGGAAAAGATCTTGTCCATGCCCTCATGATTTTATAAACCTCTATAAGGTCACCCC
Source organism: Hemiscyllium ocellatum (assembly GCF_020745735.1). Lineage (NCBI taxonomy): Eukaryota > Metazoa > Chordata > Chondrichthyes > Orectolobiformes > Hemiscylliidae > Hemiscyllium > Hemiscyllium ocellatum. The sequence goes on from NC_083402.1 coordinate 60,386,800, forward strand.
TCAGCCTCCAACACTCCAGGGAAAACTCCCAAATAGATCCCAGTCTATTCGGCCTCTCCCTGTAGCTCAGAACCTCCAACCCTGGCAACATCCTTGTAAATCTTTTCCGTGCCTTTTCAAGTTTCATAACACCTTTCCTACAGCAGAAGGACCAGAATTGTACATTGTAACATGCTGCTACAGAGCCGGCAAATTCTCACCCTTACTTATCTGTTCCCTTTCACCAAAAAATTTTCTTGCTCACTATGCAGGGCAGAAGACAACATTGATGCCAGCATCAAATAAGTATTTCCTTCCCCAGAAATGATTGCAGAATTGCTGAGCATTTCCAACATTATTTTAATAAAGCCGAATACATGTTATGTAAAAAAATCACGATTAAAATGAAACTGCAGTCATTGAGGGAAGGAGGGTGGGGAAGATACAGTGACAGGACGACACGTTACCTATTGAAAATAAAAACTTAATTAAAACAAACCGAGTAAACTGGTTTTGCTGATGTTGCTTTGCTTCATGTTGCCAATTACTTCAAAGTTGAGATCTTTGGTTCTCAACTTCTCTATAATAGAGTCATAAAGAAGTATAGCTTGGAAATAGACCCTTCGGTCCAACCCGCCTATGCCGACCAGATATCCCAACCCAACCTAGTCTCACCTACCAGCATCCGGCCCATATCCCTCCAAACCCTTCCTATTCATATACCCACCCATTGTAATTGTACCAGCCTCCACCACTTCCTCTGGCAGTTCATTCCATACACGTGTGTCCCTTAGGTCCCTTTTATATCTTTCCCCTCTCACCCTAAATCTATGCTTTCTAGTTCTGGACTCCCCGACCCCAGAGAAAAGACTTTGTCTATTTGTCCTATCCGTGCCCCTCCTAATTTTTTAAACCTCTAAGATCACCCCTCAGCCCCCGATGCTCCAGGGAAAACAGCCTCAGCCTGTACGGCATCTCCTCATAGCTCAAATCCTCCAACCCTGGCAACATCCTTGGAAATCTTTTCTGAACCCTTTCAAGTTTCACAACATCTTTCCAATAGGAATGAGACTAGAATTGCACGCAATATTCCAATAGTGGCCTAAACAACGTCCTGTACAGCCGCAACATGACCTCCCAACTCCTGTACTCAATACTCTGACCAATAAAAGAAAGCATACCAAATGCCTTCTTCACTCTGCTATCTACCTGCGACTTCACTTTTAAGGAGCTATGAACTTGCACTCCAAAGTCTCTTTTGTTCAGCAACACTCTCTAGGACCTTACCAATAAATGTATAAGTACTGCTAAGACTTGCTTTCCCAAAGTGCAGCACCTCGCATTTATCTGAATTAAATTCCATCTGCCACTTCTCGGCCCATTGGCTCATCTGATCAAGATCCAATTGTTATCTAAGATAACTTTCTTCACTGTCTACTACACCTCCAATTGTGATGTCATCTGCAAACTTACTAACTATACTTCTTATGCTCGCATCCAAATCATTTATATAAATGACAAAAAGTAGAGGACCTAGCACTGATCCTTGTGGCACTCCACTGGTCACAGGCCTCCAGTCTGAAAAACAACCCTACACCACCACCCTCTGTCTTCTACCTTTGAGCCAGTTCTGTATCCAAATGGTGAGTTCCTTCTGTATTCTGTGCGATCTAACCTTGCGAATCAGTCTCCCATGGGGAACCTTGTCAAACACCTTACTGAAGTCCATATTGATCACATCTACTGCTCTGCCCTCATCAATCCTCTTTGTTACTTCTTCAAAAAACTCAATCAAGTTTGTGAGACATGATTTCCCACGTACAAAGCCATGTAGACTATCCCTAATCAGTCCTTGCCTTTCCAAATACATGTACATCCTATCCCTCAGGATTCCCTCCAACAACTTGCCCACCACCGACGTCAGGCTCACTGGTCTATAGTTCCCTGGCTTGTCCTTACAACCCTTCTTAAAGAGTGGCACCACGTTAGCCAACCTCCAGTCTTCCAGCACCTCACCTGTGACTATCGATGATACAAATAGCTCAGCAAGAGGCCCAGCAATCACTTCTCTAGCTTCCCACAGAGTTCTAGGTACACCTGATCAGGTCCTGGGGATTTATCCACCTTTTTGTGTTTCAAGATATCCAGCATTTCCTCCTCTGTAATATGGTCATTTTGCAAGGTGTCATCATCTATTTCGCTACTTTCTATATCCTTTTCCACAGTAAATACTGTTGCAAAATACTCGTTTAGTATGTCCCCCATTTTCTGTGGCTCCACACAAAGGCCACCTTGCTGATCTGAGGGGCCCTATTCTCTCCCTAATTCCCTTTAATTTCCATAATGTATTTGTAAAAACCTTTTGGAAACTCCTTAATTCCATTTGCCAAAGTTATTTCATGTCCCCTTTTTGCCCTCCTGATTTCCTTCTTAAGTATACTCCTCTTTATACTCTTCTAAAGATTCACTCCATCTATCCTGTCTATACCTTACATATGCTTCCTTCTTTTTTTTTAACCAAACCCTCAATTTCTTTAGTCATCCAGCATTCTCTATACCTACCAGTAATATGCTTTCTCTGAATTCTCATTATCTCATTTCTGAAGGCTTCCCATTTTCCAGCTGTCCCTTTACCTGCAAACATCTGCCCCTAATCAGCCTTTGAAAGTTTTTGCCTAATACCGTCAAAATTGGCCTTTCTCCAATTTAGAACTTCAACTTTTAGATCCGGTCTATCCTTTTCCATCACTATTTTAAATCTAATAGAATTATGGTCGCTGACCCCAAAGTGCTCCCCCACTGACACCTCAGTCACCTGCCCACCCTTACTTCCCATGAGTAGATCAAGTTTTGCACCTTCTCTAGTAGGTACATCTGCATACTATATCAGAAAATTTTCTTGTACACACTTAACAAATACTTCTCCATCTAAACCCTTAACACTATGGCAGTCCCAGTATATGTTTGGAAAGTTAAAATCCCCCACCATAACCACCCTATTATTCTTACAGATAAAGCTGAGATCTCCTTACAAATTTGTTTCTCAATTCAATGGAAATCAGTTTTTCTCTATCTACTCCTTCTAACCACTGTTGATTTTGAACACCTCCATCGACTTTCCTGGTGATCTTCTTTAAGGAGAACAGGCTTTATTTCTGTGAACCCCATCAAAAAACCTAATTAAGTTGGTTAAATATGATTTGCCCTTATCAAAATTGTGCTGGTTCCTTAATTAGTCCTCAATTGTCCAGATGGATATCAGTTTCTCCTAATCATCAATTCTAAAGGATTTCCCATCACTGAAGTTAAATTGGTTGGTTTTGTTTTATACCTCATTTGAAAGCTGGCACCTCTGACAGTACAAGGTTTTCTTCAATATTTCAGTGAACTATTACCCTAAACCTAGTGCTCATGTCCTGAACTGTTACTTCAGCCTATTACCATCTTACTAAGAGACAAATTTTACTACTGGGCAAGCTGACATTTTCACTGAAAGTAAAAGTAAAGACAACTGAGGTTCAAAGTAACTTCAACAAAATGCAGGAACATCACTTTTAGCTTGGATACTTTTGAAACTGACAGGAAGAACATAGCAAGCCCATTTGTTTTCTCATTATTTTACTAAACCTGACAATAAGTTCTGTAGAACATACAGTTGCAGAGTAACCTGAATATCCAAATTTAATGGTTCTCCACAGGATGTTCTTCCTCCCTCCTACCGCAGTTCCTTGACCGTAATCAAGGGAAATCTTGATTAGAACTTGATGAGGACTTCCATTCTTAATTTACTAGTCTCACTGTAAATGCCCTTGAAACATTGCGGCCTATAGAATGAGATTTAACTCAACTTTTTTTGAGCACATCGTAAATTCATAATTACTGCTAAGCACCTTCACCGAAGAAGTTCATTTTATGTTTGTGGCATGTAAAATACATAATGCAAAAAACTTTTTAAAATGAAATACATTATTTTTTATAAAATGTAGCTTCTATATTAATCTAATTCTAATAAGTGTTCATTTTGCAAAATAAATAAATATTGAATGAAAGTAAATGCTTTTAACTTTCTGGTTTGCTGGCTGAATACAGCAAACTGATTGGTTGCTTATCTGCTTGTGGATATCACTACTGATGCATGTTTGGAGATCCCTTTAGTTGAGTATTAGATTTAAGCTGATATCATTACAGGGATAACCATGCTATAGAACTCACTTGATTTTTAAGACAAACTTTTCGGATTTCACAGCAAAATGCAATCCATTTAAGGATTTCATGTCACTAAATATTTATGAAGCACGGTGCATACAACAGTCTGTACAAATGCCAAAATATATTCTCAATGAATTAGATTTGCACTTAAAGAAAACAATGATGTGACAGAAAACACAATGAACAATTAACCCTCTACTTTAAAATGATGCAGAAAAATATTTGAAATCTCCAGTTGAACTGAGCAAAGTGCTACAGGATCTTTTAAATTTTGGTTCAAGATCTACGAACACAATGCATAGTCTTTTTTGTCATGTGCAGACAGTGGTAAAATGAAACGTGAAATGTAATATAGTGAAAATCTCAGGATATGTCAAAATAATTATGAAAGTAGGCCATGTTGCAACACAGTAAGAATTCACAGGATGAGAGTATCACTGGCTGGGTCAGCATTTATTTCCCAGAAGGCAGTTAAGAAGCAGCCATGTTGCTATGGGTCTGGAGTCAGATGTAGGCCAGACTAGGTAAGTATGACCGTTTCCTTCCCTTAGTAAACCAGATGGGTTTTTTTTTCCCTGGACAATGGTTTTGTTATCAGACCCTGAATTCTAGATTTTTATTGAATTCATATTCACCATCTGCCACAGCAGGATTTGGACCCAGGTCCCCAGAAAATTAGCTGAGTTTCCTGGATTAATAGTCTGGTGATAATACCACTAGGCCATTGCCTCCCTTTATAAGATTTTTGCACCTCCTGAAACAGTATTCTTGTGTAATATAAAAAATGTTTAAAGTTTGGGAGATTTGTAGCTCGGGTGCTCATTGTTGGTTCTGTTCGCCGAGCTGGGAATTTGTGTTGCAGACGTTTCGTCCCCTGTCTAAGTGACATCCTCAGTGCTTGGGAGCCTCCTGTGAAGCGCTTCTGTGATCTTTCCTCCGGCATTTGTAGTGGTTTGAATCTGCCGCTTCCGGTTGTCAGTTTCAGCTGTCTGCTGCAGTGGTCGGTATCCTGGGTCCAGGTCGATGTGCTTATTGATTGAATCTGTGGACAGAGAACAGCCAGGGAATTCCTAGAGGCATGTCACTCATCCACAGATTCAATCAATAAGCACATCGACCTGGACCCAGTATACCGACCACTGCAACGGACAGCTGAAACTGACAACCGGAAGCGGCAGATTCGAGCCACTACAAATGCCGGAGGAAAGATCACAGAAGTGCTTCACAGAAGGCTCCCAAGCACTGAGGATGTCACCCAGACAGGGGACGAAACATCTGCAACACAAATTCCCAGCTCGGCGAACAGAACCACAACATACAAAATGTTTAGAGAACAAAAACTAATGAGAAAAAGCTACAACAAAAGCAATCACAATTTCAACTATGTATTAGTTAGCATGCAAATATACCCTCAGCTATTTATTAAGAGAATTTGTGGGCTATTGTGAATTGTCAATAAATTTAGATTTTTTTCAATTGTTTATGAAAGTGGACAGAGGTACGTAATCCTCCGTTCTCTCAATCTCATTATTCTCTACGTCATGCACAGTTCAAACTAACAATTTTCTTCCTTGATCTAATCCCCTCTAATTGACATTGGCGCTGTTTTTAAACTCATTTTTGCCTTATTACCTCTTTCCTCACCCCACTCTCACACACCCTGCCACCAGTTTAGCCGCCACAGCCATGACTGTATCCTATCTGCTAGTGATATTCCAGAGGGTCAATTGCTACTGTTATCTGTCGGTATGTTCTGCTCTTGAAAAACTACTACTAATTCCCTCTGTTACTACTGGAGTTTCCTCTGATATTGCCGAAAATATCAGGTTTATTTTAGAATTTACTTCAAGCAGATAAGCCACTTTCTATTTATGTAACATCCAATTACCATAGTTTTTTTCCCTTAAGGAGGAGCCAAGAAGTGGGACAATGATAACTGACTTGTTATAGGTTACATGCATTCATAATACTGTAAGAGCTTTGAATACTGATCTTCAGATGGAATCATTTCGCATTGAGCCAAAACACCGACTCTGCACATTTAATATGCATTCTTGATTTGTATATATATGTATAGGTGGTGAGGGGAAAATGAGCAAGGAAAGAAATAATTATACTCTCAACTCAAAAGGCACATTTTAACCACTTCAATTCCATGAAATTCAAGTTAAAAATACAGAATGGCTGCCAAATGCAAAAAAGAAATAGTGACTTTTGAGAAGATGCATAGTTCAGGTTGAGGTTCTGGATGTAGGTTTGCTCACTGAGCTGGAAGGTTCATTTTCAGACATTTCATCACCATACTAGGTTACATCTTCAGTGGCCCTCAGATGAAGGACTGCTGATGATTCCTGCTGTATATTTATATGTTTGTGGTTCTTTGGGATGGTGATGTCATTTCCTGTGGTGATGTCATTTCCCGTTCTCTTTCTCAGGGGTGGTAAATGGGGTCCAAGTCAATGTGTTTGATGATAGAATTCTGGTTGGAATACAATGTTTCTAGGAATTCTCGGGTGTGTCTCTGTTTGGCTTGTCCTTGGATGGATGTGATGCTCCAGTCGAAGTGGTGTCCTTCCTATCTGTATGTAAGGATACTAGTGTGTGTGGGTCATGTTGTTTTGTGGCTAGTTGATGTTCATGTGTCCTGGTGGCTAGTTTTCTGCCTGTTTGTCCAATGTAGTGTTTGTTACAGTTCTTGCACGATATTGCGTAAATGACATTAGTTTTGTTTGTTGTTGTATAGGGTCTTTCAAATTCATTAGCTGCTGTTTTAGTGTGTTGGTGGGTTTGTGGGCTACCATGATTCCAAGGGGTTTGAGTAGTCTGGCAGTCATTTCCGAGGTGTAGGTGAGAGTGGCTAGGGCTTATGGATGCATTTTGTCTGCTTGTTTGGTTTTGTTGCTGAGAATTTGCAGAATGGTGGCGCAATGGTTAGCACTGCTGCCTCACAGTGTCAGAGACGCAGGTTCGATTCCAGCCTTGGGCGACTGTGTGAAGTTTGCATATTCTACCCATGTCTGTGTGGATTTCCTCTGGGTGCTCCAGTTTCCTTCCACAGTCCACAGATTTGCAGGTCAGGTGAATTGGTCATTCTAGTATTAAGTGCATTAGTCAGAGGGAAATGGGTCTGGGTGGGTTACCCTTCAGAGGATCGGTGTGGATTTGTTGGGCCAAAGGGCCTGTTTCCACACCGTAGGGAATCTAATCTAATCTAAATCGGTGGACAGTATTCATTGGGTACCCATTCTTTTGGACACACTGTATAGTTAATTTTTCTCCACTCTGCGTAGTTTTCTGCGCTCTGCGTAGTTTTCTGCGCTGCCGTGTGTGGTGGCTCATTGAAATCATGTTCTGATGCAGCATCGTTTGTGGATGTTGGGATGATTACTTCTGTAGTTCAATATTTGGTCTGTAGGTGTTGTTTTCCTGTAGATGCTGGTTTGAAGTTCTACATTAGCTGTTCGCTCTACTGTGACATCTAGGAATGGCAGTTTGTTGTTGTTTTCCTCCTCTTTAGCGAATTTTATGCCAGTAAGGGTATAATTGATGGTCTTGAAGGTTTCCTCTAATTTGTTTTGTTTAGTAATGAAAAAGGTGGCATCCACCTAGCGGACCCAAAGTTTGGGTTGGATGGTTGGCAGAGCTGTCAGCTTCACTTCAATTCATTCATCAGGAAACTTTAGGAAACAGTAATGCAGAACAGAATTAATAATCACATGTGCAAGTAGTAAACAAACTTGGATTCTTAAGAGTGATCTTTAGCTAACTTTCTGAATCTTTTTGAAAAGGTAGCAGAAAAGCTTAATGAAGGCAGTGTTGCTGATGTAGTGTATGCAACAGATGTCTGAGATAAATGGACAGTAGCAACAAAAATATTAAATTGCTTGAGTGCCAGAAATAATATGTAATTGTTCATGAATTTTTTGACAGTAACACTGTGGGCTCATTTTATTTTGTCTAAGTGTCATTTCTGTCAAGGTCATTGGAACTTTTTTTTAAGGCCTAATGATACCTCTCACTGAGCCTCACCAAAATCACCTCATCAACATCCTATCCTGCCATTTGAGTCCCCTATTGCTGATTCCTGCACCGTCTTGTCATGTGCTATTCGCAGGACAACCGGCCATCCACCAGATATCTGCCAAGTGACCAGTATCCTGGGTACATCCGGAGAAGTGTTAGCAATCCAGCAATGCTCCTCACCAGCAATGTAATGGCACAACAGCCACAAAATCACGATGTTCATGGCACATAGCCAGAATGACTCTCTGTTACACATACAGCACCATTCTCCCACCCAGTCATTGTTTAACCACCGGGCTACCCAGTTTATCTGTCCTTAACTCTCAATTAAACAGCCTCTTTAGCTCACTGCTACTCTGTTCCCAAATTTGTGTAATAGCCTACAGCTTGTGATTGTCTGAGGGGGAACATTACATGCAGGCAAGGAATCAAAAAAATTACAAATATGATCTTATATTTACAGCCAGCAAAAAAAACCAAACAAAATGAATAGGGGCTGCAGTTCATCCCCAAAATATAAACCAATTGCTGGCACGTTGATCCATGTCTATTTTATATTCCGTGATGCTGTGCTGCATTCAACTCCCACGGACCACAACTGGGTGTCAGTCAGGTCCTGTCTTGTTTCTAGCTTCTGATGCAGCTGAATTCTGTTATGCACAAGGAGACTGTCCTCCTCTCTAATATCCCTGTCCCCCTTCTGCTCCCCAGAAGAAGACTTCTCCCTTTCCCTCAGCATCCTGCACATCAGCTGGTTGCCTACTCCAATTGTACAGAGCACTGTATGCCAGGATAATATGGTTCTCTGTGTCTGGATGATACTGGAGCTCTCCCCCTGTAGGTGTTAGAGTGATAGCTCAGTGTGCCATACAACATAATATTCCTCCCCTCCACCCCCAGCTAGTATCTGACTGGCAAACGTGACACGAAGCCCGTCTGTTTATCTGTGCAAAAGAGCATATCAAAACAACAGTATTGATAGCCTTTGGACTTTGGCTGAAATGTCAATATATGAAAAGGAAAGGTGTAGTTAATTTTAATTAAAATTAACTAATTTTAATTAAAAGTTAAAAATGTCCACAGTACTTTGGGGTTCTGATCACTCACAAAAGTATTGAGAATAAAGAGCATAGATTTAAAGTAGCTAATCAATGAAACAGTAGTGATGCGAGGGAAATCTTTTTCATACAAGTAGTTAGGTTTGGAGTGCACTGCCCAAGAGTGTGGTGCAGTAGGGTGAATCCAAGCTTTCAAAGGGCATTAGTTATTTGGAAAGACACAGAGAAGGCAGGAGAATGGTACTTGGTAAGACGATCATATGAAGAGGTAATGATGGGCTCAATGGCCTCCTTCTATAATCTTACAATTCTATGATTTTGTCTGTAATTCTATGATGACAAATATGAAGATAATACTTCACCAGTTAGTGGCAAAAGTAGTGACAGATTTCTAAAATAACATTGTAACAATGCTTGTAATTCTATCATTTTTTATGGATATCTCAAAATTCTTCACAATTCTGTAGTGAATTAATTGTCATTATGAGATGATATTCTGTACCAATAGCAACCCACAGTTAACAACTGATGAATAATTAGTTTTTTTTGGAGCGACAAAGGGAGACAAGTTGGCTGCAGCAGGTGTATTACTAACTTCTCATCATCAAAGGGTGCTGTGTAATTTTAAAAAGCAGCTGAATAGACATACAGGAGCAGAGGTTAACATCTCATTGATTGAATAAAATTTCCAGCATTTTACATTACCTCAGAATTGCACTGGAGAATGAAACTGATTAGTGCAAAGTCCAATAGAACCAAATGTATATTAATTAAGCACTAACTTGTCAAAAGAATGAATATTTAATAAAATCAGCATCACAAGTTAAGACAATATGCAGTAAATTTAATTAATTTTTAAAATATTTATCACACTCTTGCTTACAATTACTTCTTATAGCTGTGAGTGATAAAATCTATTTACCTTAACTAATGGCTGAATTTAACGCAGGGAGACATCAGGCTTCATGATTTCTCTCCCTGACTCTGTGATACCACCTCCCTCTGGCCCAGGAAGCCACTGCCAAACCTGCTTAATCCATTTGATCAATGAACCATGACTAAATTTGATGTGCTCAGGGATAAAAGATGGAAATTGGTTCATCACTGAACCTAATTCACAACTGACTGGCAGCATCTGAGAATTCTGTCTTCATCCATTCTGCCTTCAGGGAGGTTTTGCTATTTTGTGCTCTGTGCAGTTGTGTGTCAGCACCACAGAATAAGAAGGATGTGAACACATTGGAAAGACGGTAGACATGACTTACAAGAATGGTTCCAGGGATGAAAAATTTCAGTTAGGAGGATAGATCAGAACTGTTCTCTCTGGAGAGATAAAGACTAAGCGAAGATCTGATAGAGGTTTCAAAATCATGAGCAGACTTGATAGATGAAATATAGAGAAACCATTCCCACTCATAAAAAGATCAAGAACCAGAGGGCATCGATTTTAAGTGATTAGCAGAAGGAGCAAATTTGATGCAAGTAAAAGACATTTTCACACAGCAAGTAGTTAGGTATGGACTGCAATGACTGGAAGTGTGGTAAGGCAGGTTCAATTACGTAGAAACATCGAAAATAGGAGTGGAAGTAGTCAATTCAGCCCTTCAAGCCTGCTCTGCCATTCATTATATGGCTGATCATCCAACTGTTCCCGTTGTTGCCCTATATTCTTTGATCCCATTAACCCAAGTGCTATATTCAATTCTTCTTGAAATCTGACCATATTTTACCCTCAACTGCTTTCTGTGAGAGAGAACTCCATAGGCTCATCATCCCTGGGCGAAAAGACATCTACTCATCTCAGTCCTCATAGCTTACTCCATATCCTTAGATTGTGACTCCTGGTTCTGGACTCCCTGGTCATCAATAATATCTTGCCTTTGCTTCTGACTGTCCTCAAAACCGGGAAATGTACTTGACAATGAAGTGGATCATTATAAACTTCATGAGGATGAATAGACATTTGAAAACTTGGCAAGAAAGTGATAGCTTAAGTATAAAGAAGAAAGCTACAAAGTGATCAATTTTGGTTGGAAGAATATTGAAAAAAAGATTTACTGTTATATATTGTACTTTGTGACCTAAGGATGTTCCAAAGCATGTCACAGTTAACTAATTATTTTTTGAAGTGTAGTGACTGTCTCATGTCAGAAATGATCCACCCACAACAAATTCCCACAAATAGAAATCTGATAATGACCAGGCACTTTTATTGTCAAGGTTGATTGAGACCTGGATACTGGGTGTGGGGTTAGTGAGAGCTAGGTGTGGGGTTAGCGAGAGCTAGGTGTAGGGTTAGCGAGAGCTAGGTGTGGGGTTAGTGAGAGCTAGGTGTGGGGTTAGCGAGAGCTAGGTGTGGGGTTAGTGAGAGCTAGGTGTGCGGTTAGTGAGAGCTAGGTGTGGGGTTAGTGAGAGCTAGGTGTGGGGTTAGCGAGAGCTAGGTGTAGGGTCAGCGAGAGCTAGGTGTGGGGTTAGTGAGAGCTAGGTGTGCGGTTAGTGAGAGCTAGGTGTGGGATTAGTGAGAGCTAGGTGTAGGGTTAGCGAGAGCTAGGTGTGGGGTTAGTGAGAGCTAGGTGTAGGGTTAGCGAGAGCTAGGTGTGCGGTTAGTGAGAGCTAGGTGTGGGGTTAGCGAGAGCTAGGTGTAGGGTTAGCGAGAGCTAGGTGTGGGGTTAGTGAGAGCTAGGTGTGCGGTTAGTGAGAGCTAGGTGTGGGGTTAGCGAGAGCTAGGTGTGGCAAGCTGTGCTGATGAAATATAGGCAATGCTGTGAGTTTTATCTCAGAAAATATGCCACTTGCCAAGGTCTTTCAATTTTATAGGTAATTAATATCAAAAAGGGGTTTGTTTTGTTGATTGTCAATAGTAGTATAGTACATTTGGGTGTCTGATAGTTCTAATCTTACCATTTTTCATCATTAGAAAAAAGGCCACTAAATTAAAACACTTAAATGATGGCAATGTCCTTATTTAGTAGAAAATGAAGTTTAGATTATTAGCGACAAACATATTACTATTTCAGTGATTTTTAGTGGCTGTCATTGAATTTGATATTTAATTGGCTAACATAGCAGTCGTTAGTTTATGTAAAAAGCCTTCATTCCTGAAACAAAACCTGCAGTGGTTGTAGTTTAATGATACATTACTTTCTACCCATTAATGGTCATCATGAACATTTCAGGTTAATTTATGATGAATTATGGAACAGAGAAGGGGAATAGAGTACATCTAATTCTTTAACCAGCTTTTAGTCCAGTTATAAAATATGCTGTCACATTAATTATGATAATAACAGAAATACTTGCTAGTACTTCAAAAAAGTATCTTCATTTATAGAATTCTATTCAGAGAGAAACATAATTCTTGATATAACTGAATTTTGTGATCAATCAAATCCATTCTTAATTATATAATTGCAGCAAAAGTTTCAACAAAATATGTCCCCTTTATTTGAATATTTATGATGTTTGAAATTATACTGTTTGATTATGAAAATGTAAATGCTTCTATGCTTACCTGTGGTCCCTCTGTCCACAATGTGTTAAAACATAATTTGTTTATTTAAAATGTGTCAGAAACTCCCAAAATGTAGAAATAAAGACATTAATTATTTGTTTAGTAATATCCGAAATGTCTAAATTAAAGCCATTTGTTTTGAAAATTGTCTTTCGTAATGTTAAAAAAAGCTGAGCTAATTTTAATATTCCACTCTTGCAACATTCTGTATATTACCACACGATTATAAATAGATTTTTAACATAGAAGCAAGCTAAAAGCACTTTTCATTAAACATTCCTTTAGTCGACAACTTAAGCTTTAAATTACAGAAGCAAACTCCTCCTTTCTCATTAAACAAAACTGTAAAAAATGCTGTCTCTAAGCAGACATTCAATTTTCCTGGAATTAATCCAAAGTAATTCTCTGCTCCTAAGGAGCTATTATTTCTCTTCTCTTCCTTTATCAGCCTGGCAATTTTTAACCCCAAAAACTATCCTTCATAATGCACACTTATTTCAAGAGCTTCCTCTCTTTGGCTCAAACTGAGAATATTTGATCTTGTTTAAATCCCCATGAATTTTGGCTGTGCGTTGAAAATGCAAGGTACACTTATGTACCTGAATAGTGGACCTTAGAAATTTTCAACCTCAAACAGCTCTCTCCTGAAATTTGGCAGATGAAAGTATGTCTGTGAGTTTCTGGAATATCTTTGAAACCCTTTGGTCCGAAAGCCCATTTCAGTGGCAATTTGATTAACATAGGCTTTATACCCAGATGGAAATGTTGATTAAGTATCTTTTAGAATTTAACCTTCTTTTGTATGGAATTGAATGGACATTTTAAAGCATAATTTACCTCTCAACACATTCCTGGGGCTTGGAGGCTAACAGTTTATCCATTGGTAGCACAGATGTTATTGCCAATGTCCACAAATATTATGCTGAATGTTTGATTAAATATTGTAAAGATATGCGATTTCATTGAATAATATGTTTTTATGATCTATGTTGGATTATACAGTCAATTATTGTCCAATTCTTTCACTTTTGGAACCAGGTTTGAATCCATTCTAGACATATGACGTGAATCATCATTACAGTCCTAAATGAGGGGCACCAGTATCCTTGGGGGGAGGTTTGCTAGTGCTCTTTGGGGGGTTTTAAACTAACTCTGCACGGGCATGGGAAACTAGACTGTAGCTTTAGGGTGCAGGACCTTGAGTGTAGGGAGGTTAGGAACATGACATCAATCTCGAAGGAGGATGCCTGTAAACAGGAAAGTGGCTTGAAGTGTGCATACTTTAATGCGAGAAGTATACGAAATAAGGTAGGTGAACTTGTAGCGTGGGTTGGTACTTGGGATTTCGATGTTACGGAGACATGGGTAGAATAGGGACAGGAATGGCTGTTGCAGGTTCCAGAGTTTAAATGTTTTAGTAGGGTCAGAGGTGGGGGTAAAAGAGGGGGAGGTGTGGCATTGCTTGTCAAGGATAGTATTACAGTGGTGGAAAGGGCGATGGATGAAGACTCGCCATCTGAGATAGTTTGGGCTGAGGTTAGAAATAGGAAAGGTGAGGTCACCCAGTTAGGAGTTTTCTACAGTCCTCCTAATAGTCCTAGAGACGTAGAAGAAAGGATTGCAAGGATGATTCAGGGATTAGGGAAAACCCAAAGGCTTTCTATAGGTATGTCAGGAATAAAAGAATGACTAGGGTAGGAATAGGTCCAGTCAAGGATAGTAGTGGGAGGTTGTGCGTGGAGGCTGAAGAGATTGGAGAGACACTGAATGAATACTTTTCATCAGTATTCACTCAAGAACAAGACATTGTTGCCGATGTGAATATTGAGTCACAATTAATTAAAATGGATGGCTTTGAGATATGTAGGGAAGAGCTGTTGGAAATTCTGGAAAGGGTGAAAATAGATAAGTCCCGTGGGGCTGATGGCATTTATCCTAGGATTCTCTGGGAAGCAAGGGAGGAGATTGCAGAGCCATTGGCCTTGATTTTTATGTCCTCGTTGTCTACAGGAATAGTGCCAGAAGGCTGGAGGATAGCAAATGTGGTTCCCTTGTCCAAGAAGGGGAGTAGGGATAACCCTAGTAACCATAGGCCGGTGAGTCTCACTTCTGTTGTGGGCAAAGTCTTAGAGAGAATTGTAAGGGATAGGATTTATGAACATCTGGATAGGAAAAATGTGATCAAGGATAGTCAGCATGGTTTTGTGAAGGGCGGGTCGTACCTCACAAACCTTATTGAATTCTTTGAGAAAGCGACTAAGGAGGTGGACGAGGGTAAAGCGGTAGATGTGGTGTATATGGATTTTAGTAAGGCGTTTGATAAGGTTCCCCATGGTAGGCTACTGCAAAAAATACTGAGGTATGGCATTGAGGGTGAGTTGGAGGTTTGGATTAGGAATTGGCTGGCTGGAAGAAGACAGAAGGTAGTAGTTGATGGTGAAGGTTCATCTTGGAGTGCAGTTACTAGCGGTGTTCCACAAGGATCTGTTTGGGGACCATTGCTGTTTGTCATTTTTATAAATGACCTGGAGGAGGGGCTAGAAGGTTGGGTGAGCAAGTTTGCAGATGATACGAAAGTCGGTGGAGTTGTTGATAGTGAGGAAGGATGTGGCAAGTTGCAGCAGGATATAGATAAGCTGCAGAGCTGGGCAGAAAGGTGGCAAATGGAGTTCAATGCAGCTAAGTGTGAAGTGATTCACTTTGGTAAGAGTAACAAGAAGATGGAGTACTGGGCTAATGGTCAGATACTTGGTAGTGTGGATGAGCAGAGGGATCTTGGTGTCCATGTACACAGATTTCTGAAAGTTGCCATCCAGGTAAATAGTGCTGTGAAGAAGGCATATGGCGTATTGGCTTTTATTGGTAGAGGAATTGAGTTCCGGAGTCCTGAGGTCATGTTGCAGTTGGATAAGACTCTGGTGCGGCTGCATCTGGAGTATTGTGTGCAGTTTTAGTCGCCATACTATAGGAGGGATGTGGAGGCACTGGAACGGGTGCAGAGGAAGTTTACCAGGATGTTGCCTGGTATGGCAGGAAGATCGTATGAGGAAAGGCTAAGGCACTTGGGGCTGTTTTCATTGGAGAAAAGAAGGTTTAGGGGTGATTTGATAGAGGTGTACAAGATGATTAGGGGTTTAGATAGGGTTGACAATGAAAACCTTTTTCCACGTATGGAGTCAGCTATTACGAGGGGACATAGCTTTAAATTAAGGGGAGGTAGGTATAGGACAGATGTTGGGGGTAGATTCTTTACTCAGCGAGTCGTGAGTTCACGGAATGCCCTGCCAGTAGCAGTGGTGGACTCTCCCTCTTTATGGGCATTTAAACAGACTTTGGATAGGCATATGGAGGATAGTGGGCTAGTGTAGGTTAGGTGGGCTTGGGTTGGCGCAACATCGAGGACCCAAAGGTCTGTACTGCGTTGTATTTTTCTATGTTCTATGAAATGACTTTAGAGAATCTCAGACCATATTAAGCACAAGTCCATTTTAGAAAGCTGTCTATAAAGCTCTAAAATATGATCACATTGAGAGAAACAACTAAGGTATCTTACACAAGAAAAGTAAACGTCTTAATTGTATTTTTGGAGTTACTTTTTTGAGATTTTAACATCAGAAAAACATAGCTTTCCTCTCCAATTGACCATATGATACTGAACCTGGTGCAAAATTAGAATGATGCTATTCCTTAGTACATATACATCTCATCTTAGTAAATGAAGCTTCTGAAGGAAATAATACACACATAGAAAAATAAAAGTCTGAAATGCATTAGCACATTTTGTTATTCATCCATTCAAGTTAATAATGTGCAGTAAATATACTTTGCATTGATCTTGTTGTGGCTGCACAATACACCAAACTCCTTAGCTTTTAATGTCTTTCTAGCCCAGACAAAAATTCACCTCCTTTCAGTCGAAAGCAAAATAGAGAAAAACAAACGCAGTTTAGAGAGACGAAAGGGCAGTTGCTATTCTCTATAGTCCAAGCATTGTGCCATGTTGTAGATCAGAACAATTTCAACAATGTCAGAAGCTCAAGATTGCAGATGCTGGAAATCTGAAATAAAGCCAGAAAGTAGATCAGATACTATCAATTTCCTTCATATTTCTCTTCTGTTGTTGTAACTGTTTTGCCACATTTTGCTGTGTCTTCTACCTTTTCCATTTGTCTAGACCTGTACTTTTTTTTTGAATACTTTATTTCATTTGTGTCCTATATCTTTTATAATTCCTGGCAGCATTTTTCTTGGCAAGTGGATCTCTTGTCCAAAGTAATATAAATTGCTCCTGTATCATATTAAATTCTTTTTGAACCTCTCCCACTCATCTACTCTTCCAATCACTTATTGAATATTCTGGTAAGTTCTGTTTCAGGAAGGCAAGATGGTTAGAACTGGAACTGCTCTTTACACACTGTTATATTCACTTCCAGACTTATATATATCAAGTAAAACTGAAACCAACACAAAAAAACACAGCTCTAATCTGTGTCTAATTAGAGACCTTGGAGTGCAGGTTCATAGTTCCTTGAAAGTGGAGTCGCAGGTAGATAGGATAGTGAAGAAGGCATTTGGTATGCTTTCCTTTATTGGTCAGAGTATTGAATACAGGAGTTGAGAGGTCATGTCGTGGTTGTACAGGACATTGGTTAGGCCACTGTTGGAATATTGCGTGCAATTTTGGTCTCCTTCCTATCAGAAAGATCTTGTGAAACTTTAAATGGTTCAGAAAAGATTTACAAGGATGTTGCCAGGGTTGGAGGAGTTGTGATATAGGGAGAAGCTGAATAGGCGGGAGTGTCGGAGTCTGAGGAGTGACCTTATAGAGGTTTACAAAATTATGAGGGGCATGGATAGGTTAAATTGGCAAAGTCTTTTCCCTGAGGTCGGGGAGTCCAGAACTAGAGGGTATAGGTTTAGGGTGAGAGGGGAAAGATATAAAAGAGACTTAAGGGGCAATTTTTTCACACAGAGAGTGGTATGTGTATGGAATGAGCTGCCAGATGATGTGATGGAGGCTGGTACAAGTGCAACATTTAAGAAGCATTTGGATGGGTAAATGAATAGGAAGGGTTTGGAGGGATATGGGCCTGGTGCTGGCAGGTGGGACTAGATTGGGTTGGGATATCTGGTCAGCATGGATGGGTTGGACTGAAGGGTCTGTTTCCATGCTGTATATCTCTATGACTGTATATCAGGCAGCATGAGCAGCACTTTGGCTCAATGGTTAGCACTGTTGCCTCACAGCTGCCGGGACCTGGGTTTGATTCCAGCCTTGGGCGAATGTCTGTGTGGAGTTTGCACATTCTCCCCATGTCTGTGTGAGTTTCCTCTGGGTACTCTGGTTTCCTCCCACAGTCCAAAGATGTGCAGGTTAGGTGAATTGGCCATGCTAAATTCCCCATAGTGTTAGGTACATATGTCAGGTGTATATATGGGGAATGGGTCTGAGTGGGTTACTCTTCAGAGGGTCAGTATGGACTTGTTTGGCTGAGTGGCCTGTACCCATACTGTAGGTAATCTAATCTAATCTGCTGTTGTATCTCAAAGAACTAAGACCCCCACCTGAATGATGCACCACTAAGTTATTGTAACAAATAAAAATTGATTTAATTTGATTTTGATTTATTATTGTCACATATACCTAGGTACAGTGAAAAGTTTTGTTTTGCATGCAGTGCAAAATATACCTTACAAACTGCATAAGGGTAATAGAACAGAGTGATGAATACAGTGTTACGTCTGCAGCGAAGGTGCACAAAGAGCATGATCAACATTAAATTTCAAATTTGAGAGGTCCATTCAGAAGTCTAATAACAGCGAGGATGAACTTGTTCTCAAATCTTTTGGTAAATGTGTTTATACTTTTGTATCTTCTGCCCAACAGAAGATGTTGGAAGAGATTATAACCAAGGTGGGAGGGGTCTTTGATTATATTAGCTACCTTCCCGAGGCAGCGAGAAGTATAGATGGAGTCATTGGATGGAAGGTTAGCTTTTGAAGAAACAAAAGTCAAATTACAATAGAATCCCATGACTAATGACAAAACCCAGTTCTTTGGGAGCCAATAATACTTCTCAACCCCCTTTATCAAAGTTTAAACAAGCTGCAAGGTTGGAGAACTACACCTCAACTTTCACAATGAACAATATTCATCAAGTATGTTCTCAGTTAGTCAAAAACACTTATAGTTTCTATCATCAGACACCAACAGGATTGTGTCTACTTCTTTAGGTTAATTGTGCCACTAGAACAGGAAATGCAAATATATCAGCTGACACCACATATCCAGGGCAATCTTCCATGTACAAGGTACGTAAGAGAGCTGGCAGCGGAGTCAAATGACACGCCTCATCTGCCCACTATTATTATTTGAGCTGTGGGGCAATTGCATCCATTAAGCAGACAATTAATAGCCACTCAGAGTCAACTCTCACTAATACTGGAATTTACCTGTATGCACAATTCCCATGGACTATCCTTGGTCTACACTCCTGATCCACTTCTAATGACAGCCTTGAATGATGAAGGATCACACTTTTACTGGTTATTTTGTAACTCCCCAAATGATTTAGCAATAATCACCAGATTGATTAGACGCAAGCCGGAGGAGTGACAGTGGTTAATGCCCGAAGTTCATAGACCTGATCACACCAAGTGAACAACTAACTGTTGCTATGCCTCTGAAGTGAGATCAGTACTCCCCTTCATTAAATGTGGCCATATACCGAATTGACGATAATCCCCTTTGATTTGACTAAGGACCACTCACCTTACACTTTTGCACGTGACTTTTCATTTGAAGCACATGCAGTATGTTTGCCATAAGCTGCTGATACATGCTGCACAAGTGACATGACAAAACAAAATGCTATACAGCAAGATTGCCTTGATTGATGTCTTGTTGGCAAATGTGGAAAGTTGCCTGGCTTTTTGACTGCACTAAAACATAAGTCAAGACATAACTGTTGTGATTTTGTAAATTATGAATGAACTGGCAATGTGCTTAAAGGGCAGACAAAAATGCTTTGACCATTCAAGTGAGTGAACACCAACATTGCAAGCTAACAGCCCTGAGAACCATGCTGTGCCATCACATGAGATAGGTTGCTGTCTCTGCACAGAAGTGGCCTGGCAGTAACATTGCACTGTAATGTGAGCTCCAAACCTCAGTATTCATGCTGAATTGTATAGTAGGTTTGTCTCAGATGTGCTGTGATAATGTCACTAGGCTGGAGCTTTACCATTGTCAATGTCCATGGGCAGAGGTTGCTGGTGGTTGCTACCCACAAAGCATGCCCTGAGATGTTGGCAAATGCTGAACAAGATGGATGCCCATAAGAAGATGTTGGCCAGGTTGCAGCTGCCAGAAAACCACTCTGTTTTGGCAGCATTTGGTTTCTCACCTGTACCTGAGAGAAAAGCAGCTTCATTTAAATGAGCAGAATTAAGTAACAATGAGATGTTAATACATGCATTTATGGGGGGGGGGGGGGGGGGGGAACGGGGCAGCGATGAAGTGCTAATGTCTCTGAGTTAGTAATCCCCAGTTCTTGGGACATGGATTTGAATCTCATTTTGTCAGAAGTTTCAATTCAATAAAAATCCGGGAATAAAATGCCAGTTTAATGGTAAACATGAAACAGTTGTCGATAATGGACATCTAATAACTAATGTCCATTAGGGAAGGAAATCTGCTCGCCTCACTCAGTCTAGCCTACATGTGGCTCCATGTAGACTCACAGTATGAGGTTGATTTTGAACTGACCTCTGAAACGATATAACAAGTTACTTAGTTCAAAAGCCAGCAATGCTGATGTCACATGAAGGAATTAAAAATAAGTAGGCATTTATCATTCACTCATGAGATCTTATCTAGCCATTAAAAGCTTATGTAGAAAATCAGACTTTTGTTTTGATGTCAAGAACCTAATATTTTCATTCTCACTATACTTTCTCAGCTGTCTCATCATTGCCTTTGTCATCTAAAGACTGGGAACATTTAGGCCACAGAACATACTTTAACAAAAAGGAGTAAAAAGGGACCAGATATTCCTTATGTATACCAGCCAATTTTCCTTTCTACTGAAGATAAAACACAACAAAATTGGTTTGAAAAGCTGCACAGACACTTAACAATTCTGATGTAAATTAGAGGGAAGATGAATGCTGCTGGAAAATAAGAAGAGAACAGGAAAGAATTGAAATAACAGACACGCTGCAACTTCAGAGAGAAGCTGCATTTCCATGGCAGCTTGAAGTCAAACCCTGCAACAGACTTTCTTGTTGCTGGTAACAAGCTCAGGAACATTGGAATAGATAAGAAAGAAAAATGCCATTGTAGTATATCTTGCCAGATCCAGTGTCCAGAAAACAATTTTGCAAAATACTTCTCAACCCCCTTTATCAAAGTTTAAACAAGCTGCAAGGTTGGAGAACTACACCTCAACTTACACAATGAACAATATTCATCAAGTATGTTCTCAGTTAGTCAAAAACACTTATAGTTTCTATCATCAGACACCAACAGGATTGTATCTACTTCTTTAGGTTAATTGTGCCTCTAGAACAGGAAATGCATGCTTGTGGTTACCCATCGGAATATCTGCTGAATAGTGTCATTTCATGATACTTGTAATGGGGAGACAATATCACAAATATAATTTAGCTGTTAAGGTTACTAAATACTAAATGTTTATGCTTCAAGATCTTTCCAATTATTCATAGATAATTCAGCAGGAGGAAATTATTCCTTACATCTAAACTGTCACCAAGGCTCTGCTAAACATATACCCTGTACACCACTCATGAACTCGAGCATCAAACAGCACAAATTTAAACGGAAAGATTGTTTAAATTGATAATTTCACAAGTGCATAGATCATCATCAATTGTAGCTTTTCAACCCTATTAAAATAGAAAGGGATATTACTCTATCAATGCACAGTTCAAATGTAAGTCAGCATGAACATTTTCCATGTTAATGATCTGTTATGCTGCAAACTCTATGTCCTTCAATTGTCCATCATTCAACAAGTCTAGATGGATGGCGCCTGAAATATTCTATTTATCCTCTTTCATGTGACACCAGTTCTCAGTCCTATCAATATTGATTTTTACAATCTTCATGTTGAAGACTACTAGAACAGAGCCTTAGATAAAGCTCAGTCTATCAGCGGGTTCTTTGATTGATGTTAAAATAAAATCAATTGGAAAGCTAGCTAGAAAAGCTACCTCATCTTGAAGCAAGAATTCTTGTGCCTAGATGGCTTTGGAATTTGTATTGCATTATTGCCAAGAGAAAGTGCCACCTTTAATGATAAGGTGATATATCTTTCGTGATATTCTAATCGAGAGATATTAGTACTTATGTGACCAATGAATAGTAGCATTCAGGGAATCGGCCAGACTAATCTGGATTTAAGGTTGTAGTGAAATGCACAGTCACCATTATTAACTGGATTTTGCTGTATCTTTCAACTGAAGTTTAATGTTATGACTGTTAAGGTAAAGTGGACCAATTAAGCAATGGAGCCCTGGGGTTCATCAGGGTAAACAAAGGAATTTACAAAGTAAAAACACAAAGTATGAATAACATTCTTTCTTGAAAGGTCAGTTATATATTAGATATTTGAAGTACAATTCAATTGTTAATATCCATTTGAAAATCCATTAAAGTTATGTTGCTTGATCATTAAAAACATATATAAGTGAAAAATTAACAGAAATAAAATTGCATCATAAAAGTCTAAAGAATTAAACTAAAATGAAGAGTAATGTAAAATTCCCTGTTACTGTGTGCAAATGATCTTTTGACATGTCACTAGAAATGGCGCTGGTTACTGGACAGTACAAGAGTGTACTACTTGACATCAGGAACAGGTTGGCAAGGGAACAAGCTTGGGAGGAATGAGGTCTTTGTTTAGTATTTTGTTGAGATGATAGCCTTCTTCTGGAAGCTAAGGATGAAATAGTTTGATACTTTTACAGTAAAGACTACCTTGTTGGTGTCCTCCTTGAAGGTGAGGTTTCCAGACTGAGACTCCATGACCAGTACCCCCGTCCAAGTCAAACAGCAGCAGCAAGGCTTCAGTGTTACTAAAGGGACTAAAGGGTATGGGAAGAAAGTGAGAGCAGGCTATTCAGTTGGATTGTCAGCTGTTATCATATTGAATGGTGGAGCAAGCTCAAAGGGCCAAGTGGCCTACTCCCGCTCCTATCTTCTATGTTTTTATGATACAGACAGAGCTTATACCTTAAGAGAGTCTTCTTAATTCAATGTTTTCTCTTTTGAAAACTGCCATTGCTTTTATTTCTAGCACTTCCACTCATAATCTACTCCACAAATCTCCCACCACATTCATTAAAAACATATTCTCTAATTTATTTATTTTCTTTTGGACCCCTTAAATTTAAGTAGTATCTATTTTATATTCAAATCTAATAGGATTTTGTTTCTGAATCAAAATACTGTAATACCTATGACAACATAAAGATTATAATTAAGTTACATTTTTTGAATGTGAAATGCCATCACAGAAATACTTTCCTTCTAATTCTTTGTAATTTCACTGATCAGCCATATAGACTTCCTTTGAGTCTCTTTAATAATTTACTCTCTTCCCTGGAATCTGAAGGGGAAAAAAAAACTGAAGATAGTACTGTAGGTATGGCCTCATCAGGATTTGAAATAATTTTAGGATTCTGCTTAACTATAGAACCCAACATTTCATTTGGCATTTTTCTCTGTTCTTTAAATTTTCAACTATTTAACAAATATTCAATAAAAGTCTCTTTTCACGTGCACATTTAACATTTAATCCATATTCCCATGTTTTCTACCAAATTGCATTACTTTACGCTGATCCATTTAAACTTCATCTGTCACCTCTCTGTGTACAGCCTGACTAGATTACTTTGTATTATTTCAAGTGGTTATTTTCAATCATTGCAATTGATTTGTTGACTTTAACATAAACTTTTAGCTTCACCAATGAGTAATCTGGTGAAATGATTACCCACAAGTTATAAAACCACTTAAGCTAATGGACCTTTGTAGTTCTATAATTGGCAGGTGGGTTGCTTAGTCAGGTTAACAACATATGATAAAAAGGTGAAATTGATCACTTGGTCCGATCAGTAAAATCTGACCATTTTAGACAATATCTATTTTTATGCCATTTTATTAAAAAATTATAAACATAGCAACATCTAACACATGACTGAGAAACTCATCTTTTAGTCTAGTATTTCCCCGTACATCATCAATCTTTGCCATCTATCTTTAAATCAAACAAATAAGTTTAATTCTTGACTATATATCTCATGAAGGTGCTGGTCCTTAACCAGCCTGTTGCATTCAAATGCCCTTGTGAAAACTAGGTACAGACAGTTCTTCTACAACATGATGATTGTGTTCTTGTGCCACCCCATGCTATACAAAAATCGTGCAATAAAAATAGCATTTAAAGAGTTGACAATGCAATCACGTTATAGCCAACACACATTTTAAAAATTCGTGCTTTAGAAACAGTGCATTATAGCAGAACGACCTGTACATAGTAACTGCTGCCTCATGCCTATGCATCAAATTGTAATCTCTTTGATCCAATGTAAGTGTTCTGTGAAAGTAACAGTTAACATCTGCATACCATACTGGTTCAGTTAGCATCCATCTGTTAAGGTAGTTCAATAGAAAATAAGAAAATATGTTTCCTGTGCTTGGTTATCACAATAATGCAAGAGATAAGGAAATGAAGCACTTATGATTCAAAAGGTTATGTAGTCCATTTAGTTTGCAATGGCTAAATTGACTGTATGGTTCCACATATTCTTCCTTTGTGCTATCTTGACCTGCTAGGCGAAAGTGAAGACTGCAGATGTTGGAGATTAGAGTTGAAAGAGTGTGCTGGAAAAGCACAGCAGGTCAGGCAACATCTGAGGAGCAGGAGAATTGATGTTTCGGGCAAAAGCTCTTTATCAGGAATCCTTGACCTGTGACAGCCAGAGTGACATCAAAGAACATTAAATTACCTATCTAGCACATAGCTTATACTTTGCATATGTTTTAAACTATAGATGTGTCATTACATTAATGAGTGCATACCAAATAAGAAATAATATTTAGAGGAGCAAATCTGATGGGCAAATCCAAAAGATGCAAAGACAATAGAGTTTTGAAAATGGTGTCTTCAATTGTCGTAGTATGGATTGGGACAATAATAGTGCAATTGGCAGAGAGGGGCAAATATTTACGAAACATATTCAAGAGAATTGTATTGATCAACAAGGTTTCTAGCTCAGCAAAGGAGACATCACTAGGTTTCATCCTGGGAATTAAATTGCATCAAATGATAGCAAGATAATCATAGTAATGGTATTAAAAGATTTGAATTAGCTATAGAAAAAGAAAAGGAACTATCTAGAGTCTAGGGTGAAAATGCTTCATTGGACAAAAACCAATTTCCCTGGGATGAAAATGAATCTGTTCAATACGAATCAGAATTAAAATTGGTAGGCAAAATGATTACAGAACAATTGGCTGCCTTCAAAGAATTGAATGTTTGAGTTTATTTAAGGTATATTTCCACAAAGGCAGAATAATCAAAGTCAGATGCTCCTGAATGCTAAAAGAAACCGAAGGTAAAATGAAAAGGATAATGTTTGTGTGTAACTGAGAATAAGACTGGATATGAAAGTGATAAAGGAAACACGAAGCTAAGTCAAAGAAAGAAAAGAGAACAGCAACCTAAATAAAAGGAATGCAAAATTTCTCTGTAAGTATATAAAGCACAAGGATAACAATAGGCGAGTTATTCATGAACCAAAAATGGATCTACACATGAATGCAGATGAAATGGTTAAGCTAAGAAATGAATACTTTGCATCTGTCTATATCAAAGAAGAAGATGCTGGCAAAGTCAATATGAATGAGAAAGTAGTTGAGATGTGGAATGGGTTAAAAATTGATAACTAGGAGATACACCATAACCCTTTCAATGTGAAAATCCATTGATCAGAAATACAAATTGTCCTGAAATATATTGACTAGACCTTTGATGTCACTGACATCATTATAATAGTGTGTGGGTGGTGCAAAGGTAAGTAAAACTGTAGATTATGAAGAGGGTATATAAGAAGTCTGTTGATAATGGAAGGGAGAGAAAGATTTATTTGATAGTGTTATCCTGGAAGAGGCAATGGAGGGCTTTGGGAATCCTGGTACATGAATCATATGAAGATAATTTGCAGGTACTGCAAATGATTAGGGGAGACAATGGAACATTGTAATTTCAAGGAATGGAAAATAAAATTGGGAGGTTTCTCATCAGTTGCAGAGGACTTTTGTGAAACCAGATCTAGAGGATAATGTACGGTTTTGCCCTTCCTTCCTTCCAAAACAAAAGGTTGCATTTGAAAGGTTGCATAGTTGCATTTGAAGCAATTCAGAGAAAGTTAACTTGAATCATCTCTGGGTGAAGGTTTTATCTTGTGAAGAAAAGTTGAAATGTGAGGCCTGCACCAATTAGTGTTTCAAAGAATGATGTGATGCTCATGAAATACATAAAATTTTGAGGAGATTGTATTGGATGGAGTTGAGAGAAAGAATCCTCTTCTGTGGAAGACTAAAATAGTCTCCACGTACATCACCTCACTTCTTCTGGCTGAGCTTGTTCTCACTTTGAACAACTGCTTAAGCTGTCTTACCTTCTCCAAGTCATGTGTGGCTATGATACTCGCGTGGGTCCCAGCCTTACCTGTCCCTTTGGGGGTATGTGGGATATTCCTTGCTCCAGTCCTATTTGGATCCCACACACAACTTAATCTCCCATACCCCATCAATGATGTCGTCAGTGTAGCTTCATGGTCTGATCTGGAGTTGTAAAAATTCATCAGTTCTGCTTCCAACTTCCATCCTTCCCTCACTTTCGTCTTGTTCATCCCTAACTCTTCCCTTACCATCCTTCACTTCATTGTTTTCATTGTAGTGACATTCTTCCATCAAGAGCATTACAAACTCATCCATCCTAACATTTACCACAGCTACACTTCTTTACATCCCACTTCCTGCAAAGTGCCTATTGCATTCTTCTAGTTTCTCCATCTGTTCTGATGACACCATCTTCCATCGAGGTGTCTCTGACCTGGCCTTCGTTATCCTCATTCTCCCTCATTGTAGCTGTCAATACCCTCACCAATGTCCGAATTATTTTCCACACATGTTCTCAGCCCACTCCTGGAAAAACAATAGGGGTCTCCTTGTCATCATTTGCCTCTCCATCAGTCTCCATATTCAAAGGGTCTTCCTCTGCTGTTGTTGCCACATCCAGCTGGATTCCATCACCAAACACATCTCCCTCTTTTTCTCCCCTGCATTGTCAGCATCCACAGGCACCATTCTCTTCATTAGGGCTGATCCACTCCTCCTCTGTCCTAAGATTTCCTCAATCTTATTTACTTCCTTCCTCTTCCCTGTCTGAGGCCCCAAGCACACCTCCCAGGTGAGGCAGTGTTTTACTTGTCCTTCTTTTAATCTAGTCTGCTGCATTTGCTTCTCACAATGCAATCCCTTCTACATTGGTGAGACCAAACACAGACTGGGTGACTGCTTTATTAACACCTCTGCTCTGTAGGAATAATTTCAACCTCCCAGATGTTTGATATTTCAGTCAGCTATGTTGCTCTCATGCTAACATTGCCATTGGCCTGCCACAGTTTTCCAAATAAGCTAAATGCAATTTGGAAAAACAACACGTCATTTTCCATTCAGGTTCATTACATCCTGTAGTGCTCAACAATGAATTCAGACATAAACCTCTGTCCTCTGCTGGCTTTGCTGTCAGCATGCAGACCCACTTTCTCCTTTTCACCTCTGTTATTTACATCTTTATCTGTCCTTTAGCACTGTTAGCACTGACCAAGTCAGTAGCAAATCTAATAAAATAACAAAACTGGAAGTCAAAACACAGGTCTTCAATTGTGGTTCCAACAAAACTGTACAATTACTGCAAACTTTCCATTTTCTTATATTGTAATCTATTTGTCATTAATCTAATACACCACGTGATTTCCAATTGGATTATTTTACCTGAATGTTAAACTCTGAGATTCATGCATAGGGATTATAGATGTTCCCTTCATCCCACCACCAATCTCTGAATTACAACTTTTATTTATTTCACATCTTTTAAAACTTAGGGATTAGCTGCAAACATTAGACTTGCTTGCAAACAATGTCCACATATTATTAAAAAATAAGAAACATTGGAATACCACTACCTCCATCTTTCCTTTTAAGTTATGTATCATCCTGACTTGGAATTAAATTGCTTTCCATCTCACTATGACAGAATCATAAAACTCCCTCCCTATCAGCACAATGGGCAAGCCTATAGTACCTGGTTCAAGAAGGTAATCATCAGAGTCTTAAAAGAAAAGGGTTCAAGGTACAGTGGCACAGTGATTAGCACTGCTGTCTCACAATGCCAGGGACTCAGGTTTGACTCCATCCTATGGTGACTACCTGTGTGGAGTTTGTTTATTCTCCCCGTGTCTATGTGGATTTCCTCCCACAGTCCAAAGATTAGCAGGTTCAGTGGATTGGCCATGCCAATAATTGCACTGGGATATGTAGGTTGGGTGGGATGTTTTTCAGATGGTCAGTGCAAACTCGATGGGCTAAGTGGCCTCTTTCTGCACTGTAGAAATTCTATTCTATGATACAAAGAACTGAAGTGAGGAATAAAATTCAGCATAAGACTTATTGAAACATATCGGTGAGGAAACTTAACACTCTTGTATTTCATTCATTCATGACCCCTCTAGTTGGTTGCTCTGCTTAACTTCCTTATTTGTACTCCCAGGAGATGACCCCTATTCCAGCAGTCCTGTCAGAGTACAGGACCTTCAGAAAGAGACAGGCTGCTGATCATAATACTGCAGAATGATCTTTGCCCACTGTGACCTGACAGGCTCTGCACACTGAGGCGCTTGTGCACCAGTGAAGGATTCTCCTCAGTCATTATGGCTTTTTGAGATGACAATGTCACTGGTAGCGGTGTTGAGAAGCTGCTATTGCCCCTTGGAACTTGCTTAAAGGAATCTCAAGGAGTGGAAGGTAGCAGCTTCACATTTTTTGCAAGGCATCCTTCTACCTCCATGCTGACCAGGGAAGGCTGAGAAGCAGATGGAGACTCCCTGTCACTCTGTCACATCATCACTGCTGCATTAAGCTCCTGACCAAGCTTGTAGGTCTGCATACAGTTCACCACTGACCAATCTGCTTGTTCAGGCTCTTACTGAGGGTTGTCAATCTATCAATGGAAGAAAATATGTTCGCACATCACAAACACAACAGCACTCAAGTGCTAGAGGGACTCCTCCTTCATGTGTGCATGGCTGCACATTGTGTCTAACCTCTGACAGATATTTCATTATCTCCCTCAACAACTGCAGCAATTGTTTAGGTGAAGCTGACTTGAGAGGCATGTCACCAGCCTGGGTGCACAAAATGGGCATTGATGGATTGGCAGCCATTATACACTCCAGTGATTTACATTAATTGAAATGCAATGGGAAAGAAAATCAGAGCAGGGCAGGGTGGGGAGGAATGGGTGTAGAGAAGCACAATGAGCCACCAACCTGCTCTGCTCTGCAATTCTGTGCCAGTCAGAACTAAATTTCACCACCATTAACCCTTGCCTTCTTAACAATTTATCATACTTTATACTGAGATTTTTCTAATTAAATTTGATTTCATTCCAAGGGTAAACATGCAACAAATATTTTCATTTTAAATTATGTGATAGAGAAATAAATTACATGATTTATTTGAATTTTTACCAAAAGCATTCTATCATCTCAGGTTAATTCCCAGTTACCAAAACTGATTTTTGTATCTTTATGCAATTAGCCGCATGTCAAGTCTATTTCTCTTAAGATATAAAAAAAAATTATTTGTGGTAGTCAAAATATAATAGTTCATTATTTTGGTAATGCAGGATTTTGCAACCAGGTTAGATGCCCTGAGTTAAAGCTATGGGATATCCTCAACCTGAAAAGAAAGGCTTGAAGCTGATCAAAACTTAGACCTTGAACTTCATCTTAGAGTCAGAAAGTCATAGAGATGTACAGCATGGAAACAGACCCTTCGGTCCAACCCGTCCATGCTGACCAGATATCGTAACCCAATCTAGTCCCATCTGCCAGCACCCGGCCCATATCGCTCCAAACCCTTTCTATTCATATACCCATCCAAATGCCTCTTAAATGTTGCAATTCTACCAGCCTCCACCACGTCCTCTGGAAACTCATTCTATACATGTACCACCCTCTGTGTGAAGTACCACCCTCAGATTATCTGATTGACACAACTTCACAGACATCCCATCCCTCTCCAGCACTCAATTTCTGAATACTGACTGCAGTCTTATTGCTGATTCTGGGACAGGGGAACAGATTATAGGAATATTGCTAAGACTGTGGGTTCAGAGAGCCTTTCCTCAGCCTACTGGATCCACCACCAGATTTCTTTTATTCAAGGTAGCAAATCACAGAGTCATACAGCACAGAAATGGGTCTGTCGGCCCAACTCATCCATGCTCAACAGAACTCATCCCAATTGTCTGTGTTTGGCCCAGATCCCTCTACACCTTTCCTATTCAAGTACACATCCAGTTGCCTTTTAAATTGTACCCAAGTCTGTCACTTTCTCTGGCAGTTTGTTTTATATATGAACCACCCTCAATGTGAAAAAGTTGCTCCTCAGGTCCCTTTTAAACTTTTACCCCTCACCTTAAGCCCATGCCCTTTAGTTTAGTACTTCCCGAGCCTAACTGGAAAAGATCTTGGCTATTCACCCTATCCATGCCCCTCATGATTGTGACTGGGAATTGCTGGCAAATACTGGTTGAGCAGGACCAACACCTACCAAGTTCACCAGTGACTAATTCTGTGCTGGAGGCTTCAACAGACAAAACTCCCCAAACTAAAATATTTAAGGATCTGCGCACCTGCCTTGGAAATCCATTCATGAAGCTTATACAATAACCTTAGATGTTGCAAAGGCTTTGTACTCTGCTGAGAGTGCACTCTACACTGCTACCACACCATCTTGAAATGTGCCCATCAGCTCTCCATTTACCATTGGAAACCTTAAAAGGAACTTTGTCTTGCTAACACATCATCCTATCTATTGACATAGAGTCAGAGAATCATAGAGATGTACAGCATGGAAACAAACACTTTTAGTCCAACTCATCCCTGCCGACCAGATATCCCAACTAAAGAGTTGCCCCTTAAGTCTCATTTATATCTTTCCCTTCTTTCCCAAACCTATGCCTTCTGGTTTTGGACTCCTCCACCCCAGGGAAAAGACCTTATCTATTAACCCTATCCATACTCCTCATAATTTTATAAACCTCTGTAAGGTCATCCCTCATCCTCCGACACTACAATATTAGTTTTGGACCATGCAACAATTTAGCACTGTACTCTGGAAAGGACAAGTGCTGATCTATAAGTTGGTCTTGGAGTTAGCATTATGTCAGGGTCTAGTCATTCAACTTGCAGATATTTAGCTATGCTAAGAAGATTGATACATTAGGGCAGGAGAAGGCCATTAAGCACTTCCAGCCTTTTCCATCAGTCTAGATCATGACTGATTATCCACCACAATGCCATATTCAAGGGTCACAGATTGGCTGCAACTCTTCTCAGGGAGGGTGAACAGCTGGAGGTCATGATCCACATTGGAACACACAACATAAGCAGGAAGGGGTTTATGGTCCTGCAATTAGAATTTAGAGAGCTGTAAAATGAGCAAACAGGTTCTCTGGATTACTTCCAGTGCCATGTGCAAGTGAGCACAAAAACAGGAAAGTAGGAGAGCTGGAAGAAAAACAATGCTTTAGATTCCCGGGACACTGGGACTGACGCTGGGGGGAGTAGCACCTGTATCAGCCAAATAGAAACTGAAATGACTGCCGATGCTGAAAATCAGAAATTACTGGAATAACTGGAACAAGCTAGATGGGTTGCATGTGAACAGAGCAGGGACTGAATTTGCATAGAGTATTTCGCTAATGCTGTTGAGGAAGATTTTAAGCAAGGATGTGGGAATCAGATGAGAATATTATAAATTAATATCAGGGAACAGAAAATCCTGGGAGGGGGTGGATAGCCCTAAAATAGAGTAGAATAGAGATTAAAGGAGAAATATGTGTAAGGGAGTTCTCAATGAAACCTAAATCAAGGTTACATTGCATGTGTGTTAATGTACAGAGAAGATTTGATAAGACGAGGGAGTTATAGGCACAAACTGCTTTATGGGATTATGAGGATGTAGAAGTAATGGAGACTTGGGTTAAGGATGGTCAAGATCTTGCTACTAAATATTCCTAGTTTCAAGGTGTTCTAAAAAGGTAATAGAATACAAAAAGGATGAAGGGTTACATTTTTGGTTAAGGAGATCATTGAAGTACCAGAGCAAAAACAATACTTCTGATGATTCAAGGAAAAAAATTGATTTGGCTCGAGCTACGAATAAGAACAATGGAAATACATTGCTTGGTATAATGTTTAGGCCATCGACTGGTGGGAACTACATAGACGAACAAATCTGCAAGTTAATGACAGAGAGATGAATTAAAAAAGAGGGGTTGTAATGGGGGATTTCAATTACCTGCGTATAGACTGAGATATTGGTAGTGTAAGGGTCAGTGAGAGTCGAGCATGTCTAGATTGTGTTAAGGAGAATCTCATACAGCAATATGTATCATATCCAATAAGAAAGGAGGCACTTCTTGACCTGATCCTTAGGAATGAGGTGAAACAAGTTGATCAAATGACTGTGGAGGAACATTTAGGATAGAGTGATCATTGTGTCACGATGATGATAGTAGAAAATGACTCTAGTAAATCCAGAGAAAGAAAACGCATGAAAGAATTTACAATGGGACTAGAACACAGCTGGGTAAGACAGACTGAGATTGAAGGCTGATCAGATCAACAGTAGCTGACTAATGAGCTACCTGGTCTAGGCACAATCAAGGTACATTCTCTCAAAAGGAAATAGTAGGACAATCGAATTCCGAACTCTTTGGGTTACAAAGAAAGTAAAAATTAAGTTAAAGAAGAAAAAATGTGCTAAAGATAGATGCCAATTAGAAAATATGATTGAAAACCAGGTTGGATACAAAAGTTTCAGAAAGGAGATGAAAAAAAACAAATAAGAGAAGAAAAGAGGGATAATGAAAATAGATTAACAGCTAATATTTCGGGTAATCCCAAA
Organism: Hemiscyllium ocellatum; assembly: GCF_020745735.1. Classification (NCBI taxonomy): domain Eukaryota; kingdom Metazoa; phylum Chordata; class Chondrichthyes; order Orectolobiformes; family Hemiscylliidae; genus Hemiscyllium; species Hemiscyllium ocellatum. The sequence continues at coordinate 60,419,870 of NC_083402.1, forward strand.
GTCTTCTATAAGTACATCAATAATGAAAGGAAGGAGTAGGACTAGTGCATGGTTGCCTCACAGCACCAGGGAACAGTGTTCAAATCCAGCCTGTGTGGAGTTTGCATGTTCTCCTTGTGTCTGCATGATTTCCACGGAATACTCCAGTGTCCTCCCACAGTCCAAAGCTGTGCAGGCTAGGCAGAGAGTCCATGCTAACATGCCCTGTGGTATGCAGGGATGCACAGTTGCTGGGTGGGCCATGGTAAATGCGGATTTACGGGTATAGGGTTGGATCTGGATGGGATGCTGTTTGGAGAGTTGGTGCAGACTCAATGGGCCAAATGGCCTCTTTCTACACTTTAGGGATTCTATGATTGTATGGTCAGTGCCCTAAAAGACAATTTACATATGGAAACAAGAGGCATGGCTGAAGCGTTAATTGGATACTTTGCATCTGTCTTTGTTCATAAAGCAGAAGCTAACCAGGCTATGGAACTCAGTCACTGAAAGAGTTTCAAATGATACTTAAATGTTGATAAGGCACTTGGGTTGGATGAAGTGCATTCAAGGATATCGAAGGAAGTGAGAGAGGAAATTATAGAGGCTTTTGCAGTTTACTATCCTTTGTGTGAAATTGTCTAACCTGCATCCTGAGACTGTGTCCCCTGACTCTAGACTTACCAACAGGGAAAAGATTTTCACCCCCACCCCACCCCAATTCTAATCTGTCCAACCTCGTTAGAGCTATCTACATTTCCATCAGAACCCTCCCACACTTCTAAACTCTAGTGAATACAGGCTCAATCAAACCAATCTCTTCACATAGCAAAGTCCTGCCATTCCTTGGTAGCAGCCTAGTGAATCTTCACTGTGCTCCCTCTATGACAAGTGTAACCTTTTCCAGGTAGGGAGACCAAAACAGGCCACAATAAAACAGTGCTGCACAAGACCTTCAGCCCACCATGACTGCACCGATACATGATGCCTTTCTAAACTATAAACATTTTGCCTGTATGCAATCCATATCCCTCTATTCCCTGTCTATTCATATGTCTGTCAAAATGCCTCTGAAACATTGCTATTGTATCCACTTTCACCACCTCCTCTGGCAATGCATTCCAGGCACTTACCACCCTCCGTATGACAGTTTGCTTCTTACATCTCCTGTAAACTTATCCCCTTTTACTTTAGACTTGTGTCCCCTCATAATTGTGTCACCACATCCAAAGATATGCAGGTTAGGCAAACTGGCCATGCTAAATTGCCCATAGTGTTCAGCGATGTGTGGGTTATGTGTATTAGTCAGGGGTAAGTGTCGCGTAATAGGAAAGGGGAATGGGTTCTGGGTGGGATACACTTCGGAGAGTCTGTACGAACTTGTATGATCAACACCACGGATTCTATGATAATTGACTTTTCTACTCTTGGAAAAAGACTCTGACTCTTCATTCTATCCATGGGGCCTCTCATAACTTCGCAAATTTCTGTCAGGTTGTTCCTGATCCTTTAATAATGTTCAATATTCCAAATGCAGCCTGTACAGCTTCAACATGACAATTTTTATACTTCTTGCCCCAGTCGATGAAGGAAGCATGCTGTGTGCCTTCTTACCACCTTATCCACTTGTGTTGCCATTTTCAAGAAGCTGTGGACCTCTAAGTCTAGATCCCTTTATATGTTGATGCTACTAAGGGTTCTGTCATTTACAGTATAAGTGATGTGTAATACTCCAGGTGTGTCTCACCGAGACCCTGAAAAATGAAGTAAGAAATCCATATTCTGAACTCAAATTCTCTTATAATGATGCCAAAATGTAATTTGCCTTCCTAACTGCTAGCTGCATCCGTGTGCCTATTTTACATGACTGCTATACAAGGACACTCTTTGTACACCCAAATTTCCCAGTCCATCACTATAGCTCAAATCCTCCAAACCTGGCAATATCCTTGGAAATCTTTTCTGAAACCTTTCAAGTTTCACAACATCTTTCCAATAGGAAGGAGACCAGAATTGCAAGCATTATTCCAACAAAGGCCGAACCAATGTCCTGTACAGCCGCATCTTGACCTCCCAACTTCTGTACTCAATACTCTGACCAATAAAGGAAAGCATACCAAACGCCTTCTTCACTATCCTATTTACCTGCGGCTCCACTTTCAAGGAGCTATGAACCTGCACTCCAAGGTCTCTTTGTTCAGCAACATTCTCTGTGACCTTACCATTAAGTGTATAAGTCCTGCTAAGATTTGCTTTCCCAAAATGCAACCCTCACATTTATCTGAATTAAACTCCATCTGCCACTTCTCAGCCCATTGGCCCATCTGGTCAAGATCCTGTTGTAATCTGAGGTAACCCTCTTCGCTGCCCATGACACTTCCAATTTTGGTGTCATCTGCAAACTTACTAACTGTACCTCTTATGCTCGCATCCAAATCATTTATGTAAATGACAAAAAGTAGAGGCCCCAGCACCGATCCTTGTGGCACTCCACTGGTCACAGGCCTCCAGTCTGAAAAACTACGCTCCACCACCACCCTCTGTCTTCTACCTTTGAGCCAGTTCTGTATCCAAATGGCTAGTTCTCCCTGTATTTCATGAGATATAACCTTGCTAATCAGTCTCCCATGGGGAACCTTGTCGAACACCTTACTGAAGTCCATATAGACCACATCTACTGCTCTGCCCTCATCAATCCTCTTTGTTACTTCCTCACAAAACGCAATCAAGTTTGTGAGCCACGATTTCCCCATGCACAAAGCCATGTTGACTATCCCTAATCAGTCCTTGCCTTTCCAAATTCATGTACATCCTGTCCCTTAGGATTCCCTCCAACAACTTGCCCACCACCGACATCAGGCTCACTGGTCTATAGTTCCCTAGCTTGTCCTTACCACCCTTCTTAAACAGTGGCACCACGTTAGCCAAACTCCAGTCTTTCAGGACTTCACCTGTGACTATAGATGATACAGATATCTCAGCAAGAGGCCCAGCAATCACTTCTCTAGCTTCCCACAGAGTTCTCGGGTACACCTGATCAGGTTCTGGGTATTTATCCACCTGTTTGCATTTCAAGACATCCAGCACTTCTTCCTCTGTAATATGGACATTTTTCAAGATGTCACCATTTATTTCCCTACATTCTACATCTTCCATATCTTTTTCACCAAAGTGTATAACTTTGCATTTACATCGGACTGTGTCTGAATTGTATTTACTTGATTACTCAACTTGTCGAAATCAGCATGAAACTTCTTTGCATGCTCCTCAGCATGCACATTTCCATCCAGTTTTGTGATGTCAGCAAACTTGGAAATGTTACATATACTTCCATCATTTAGGTCATTTATCCAAATAGCTGGGGCCCAGTACCTTCCAATACCCAACTCATCAATTCCTGACACTCGGAAAAATACCCATTTCATTTCCACTCTCTGTTTCCTGGCTGCCAACTAATTCTCGATCCATGCCAATATATTGTACCCATCTCTGTGCTTTAACTTTGCTCACTAACCTCCTTTAGGAAACCTTATCAAAAACTTTCTGAAACTCCAAATATACCACATCCCCTAGTTCTCCTTTATCTATTCTACTAATGGCATCCTCAAACAATTACAGTGCGATTCAACTTTCGTAAACTTGTGCTGGCTTTGTTCAATCCTGTTAATGCTTTCTGAATGTGCTGTTATCTTGTCTTTTATATTAGACTCCAGCATTTTCCTGACTGTTAAAGTTAGACTAACTAATCTGTCATTCTTTGTTTACTTTAATCTTGCCCACATTTTACAAATAATAGGGTTATATTTGCATTTACACAGTTATTAACTTAATTTTAACAATGTTTACAAAACTATTTTGGTTTTTATTATTTGTCATAGATATTTTATTTGTTATTGCATAAACCTCAAAGATATTATCTATTTTTGAAGCAGTGTTCATTTTGTGTTACATGTGAAGTACTTTGTTTGCTTTGACAGCTGACAGGATGTTTATAAGGGTGTTGGCAGCCATGTTGAAAGTTAAAGGGACTTTGATGGATTTCCAGTAATCTACTCTTAAAGTTTCATAATGACAGTCAGAATTATCTTTCAGTACTAACCCTAAAAAACTTTGTAATGCTGCCAGGCTGCTTGTCTGTATTGTTTTAAAGATATTTTTATTCTCCTTGGATTGTGATCATCTTTAAAAGTATAACTCAGTTAATAATACTGTGACACATGAAAACTCAGTTCTGCCTACACAGCCAAGCAGATTAAATAAAGAATTCAGCAATACCAGACCATAACAATGTAATAGCTTATTAATGCTCAGATGCTTACAAATGAGGTTTAGTACCACCTGGACACAGGAATATCGGCTCTGAAATTCAATGGCAGCATGCCTACTTTTCAGACACTAGAGGGTGCATAAGCTTCCAGTATGCTATCTGGAGGCTTAACATCATTTGTTCCCTGAATGTGGAGCAGGAATACTTATTCTAGTTCCATATTAAAGCTATGAGGTACTGCTTGGAACCATTCACTAATTATTCCCATTCTTACATCCTGAATGACCCGATTCCACAACTTGTCCACCAGCTTAATTCATGGCAATCCAATTTGGTAAAGGAAGCATTAAATGGACTTTAGACCCAAACTCGCAAATTTGCTGGCCAACTGTTCTTAAGCTGCTTAGGAATCTATTTAATGCAAAATGCCTACACATATGCAGCTGACCACATTTATGCTTGGGCACTTATTTTCATTAAGAGGGAAAGAATCATTGATTGTCACTGTATCAACACCAGCAATCCATTCTTGAATTGAGGGCTTCATAGCCAAACCAGATTCTGTGCTCTCATGGGTACTTCCTGGCAGGAGTAAGTAAATAGTAGTTAGCTGCAGACCGATGGGTGATTTTTCTTCATCTTATCCTAGGATAACTGTGATCAAATTGCTAAACATTAAATATTGTTTTAGCTAACACCAACTAATTCAGTGGTGACCAAAAATCAAATCTGACAACACCAATTTTTTATGACTTAATAATTTACAAGGCTATTCAATGCTTTTTCTTAGCTATATAGTCAAGTTATAATTTTTTTGTGCTAATATTCAGCAGTGATAATATCTTTGAAGCTCCTTCTTACAATATTGGTGCTAATATTGACCAGTTTTTTTTAACACAAATGATCCTTATCTAAAGCAGGTATGAAAACATATGCAATTTTCCTTTCTCTATAAGATTGAGGCCATTACACTTCCAACGTTGCACTTTGTTAAAAAGAAAGATTTGCATTTATATGGCAGCATTGGCAATAACAGACTATTCTGTTGCAAATATTGAAGTGTCGTCACTGTAAGGTAGGAAATATGGCAACTTATTTGCCCACAGTAACCTCTACAATCAGCACTGAAATAATTTCCAGCTATCCTGGTTTTGCTGTAGTGATTGAGAGGCAAATATTAGCCAGCTCAATAGAGGCAACTGCCCTTCTCTTTGAAATACTGTCCTGCGATCTTTTACATCTGCCTAAGAAAATCTTAGTCGAAAATCACATCCAAAAGATACTATCGAATGCAGCACTGTAGTGGTACTGCTAGATTATTGTAATTTTTGTCCTGGGGGATAAAATTATTGCGGCACACATGCCTTGCCCCAAACACATTCTCCTTGTGGAAGAAAGGTCAGTGGCCAATAAGATGGCCACCCTATGTGCATGATGTATATTACTGGCTAAATTGATGGATTGTGAACTTATGCCTCTCACAGGGAGACAGACATTCCACAGTCTGGAGATTAGCCAGCAGTTCCTACAGTCCCAACAGTGTGAGAGCTTCTGTAGACTGGCCCAAGTTCAAGGTCTGAAGGATTCCAGAATAAGGTAAGTTGTTGAGGCTTTAAGCAAGGTCACTGTAGGCACTTTGTAATGGGAGCGATGGGAAAAGGTTTTGTGTGTAGGCAGGGAGGGAGGAAAGGGGTGATATATTTTCAGGGATTGCATCACTACGTGAAGTTCAGACTCCCTCTTTCCTGCCATTTTAAATATACTGTGGGAAATGTAACATTTAACAAACTCAATTGTTAATTAATTATTTATTTCCATATGGCGGACAACCTATAGATTTCTACCCCCATCCACTCTATGTAGTATGAACTATATTCAAAATTGTGTGCCAAAGTAATGGTCTAAGTACTGCCACAGCAACCTCCTCCCCACTCCCACCCTCATTAATATCCCATGCTCCCTGGTGAGAACACACCGGAGGTGAATATAATTTTCAATGCGAACATAGAACTTGAACCAATCACTTTCCAAGGCAGAAATAGAAGTGTTAGTAACTCAGCCACAGCTACAAGAATGATTTTAAAAATGAGAAAGAAAAGCTGATTGTTTCCTGCTGAGTTTTCTGGCTGCAGGAAGTATCCAGAGACTGAGAATAAGACTTAAATCTCCAGAGAAACAATTACCCTCTAATTGAACTAATCTGCCCACTTACGGCAATTGTGCTTTGTAGTCTCAAGAGACACAACACCACCTCAATCGTAGAATAGTACATTATTCATTCGATGGAATATTATTGTTATCCTTATACAATACCTCAAATGCCTCTTTTTCATAAGTAATGGAGCTGGAAGTTTTTAATAGTGTCCACAAGGAGCCTGGCTTGGGAAACCTATAGAAAGGAAATTGATTCATTAAGTTTATACCTGATAGTTCAATACTTACTTGCAATATTTTTAAAGTTTTGAATTCTTACAGAAATGTTGCACAGATAGACTCTATTTAAATTTCTGTCAACAACATTTAAAGTATTTGATTAGGCATTAACTGATGTTAAAAATTAACATTAAAAAATCCTAGCTTTGCCAGTGACACTCACTTCCCAATGTCCTGCTTAGTGAGGGCATTCCATTTGGTATGGTTCCAAATGGGATACTTACAAATGGTTATGCTCCAGGTATGAAGTGATGAACTGCCTCCCCTTCATTACTCTATCCCTCCCTCATTTGATCACAACAAGGTTAATGTAAATAGCATTCCTCCCCTGGTGGATACTTTTTCCGGCCCACATATTTTTATGTTTCAATAGGAACCAATTTATGGAGACTTTCTTCAGTTAAAGAATGAATGGATATATTAGCTGCTAAAATGTAAGAAAAGATAATAAAATGTAACTTGCATAAACACTGATTAGAAATGTGAGATAAGTCCAAAAATTAAAGTGAAAAAGAATATGTGAATCAGTACCTCCCACATGCCTAAGTGCAAACCTGGCTTCCAATGATAGGGTCGAGAGCATGTTGCTGGAAAAACACAGCAGGTCAGGAAGCATCCGAGGAGCAGGAGAATCAACGTTTCGGGCATAAGCTGTTCATCAGGAAACGTCAACTCTCCTGCTCCTCAGATGCTGCCTGACCTGCTGTGCTTTTCCAGCACCATGCTCTCAACTCTGATCTCCAGCATCTGCAGTCCTCACTTTTTCCAATGGCAGATCAGTAAAGGCCTGTTTTCTAGTTCGCTCTGTAGAAGCTGGAAATTTGAGCTGTAAGGGACTCAGGTCTACTGAAAGAGTCGTCAATGGATGTCCTGTATGTTGGCTCTGCTTCTCAACATGGATCTCTGGAGGCTTTTGCATCAGAGCCAGTGGAGAGTTAGAGAGCCTGGGTATCTCTAGAGTGTCCTGACAGGAAGCTTCTGGAGGACCTGTGTGTGACTCCTTCTCGTTATGGGTATCTACAGTGCCACCTGTCTCCGTGAATAATGGTGCAGGATGACTTTGGATTTAGTAGTTCCTGCTTACTTCCTGAAGGGCACTGGAGCATAAACAACGTGAACATCAAGAAGTCCCTGCAGCACTGTGCCTTCTGCCCCTTCTGCTGTCCCTTAAGCTGAATATTGCAGGTGCAGGTTACATAATCAGTGAGATGAAAAGCAGAAGACTGCATGGGAAAGTAGCTACGGGCCATAGTGAACCAGGTTTCATGGATATCACTTGGGGAAACATTTTGCTTAAAAATGGGAAAAATTCAGTGCCCTGCTTGCTTTTCCATTTGTCAGCATGCTGCAGTGATTTTGAGGCTTAAGTATAACTTAAATGAAGTCAGGTATAGGTACAATAGTCTGAAAGGGCAGCTCTCTTATTGCAGACGGGGAGAGAAAGAGACAACTGGTGATGATTTTAACAGGGTGAGGTTGATGAAGGCAGAATCTTTATGGTAACCTTAGCTGGTAGCAGGAACTGAACCTTCATTGTTGGCATCACTACGCACTGTAAGCCAGCTGCCCAGCCAACTGAGGTAACTGCCCCCCTCTCAATGAAGTATGGGTCTTGGTATAACTCATAGACAATAATATAATCATGATTTTCTGTTGAATCTGCATTTTCTATGGAATATTTCTACAGGATGAATTGATCCCATGTGTACCTTCACCCCTTTTCTATGGATGTTTGAAGCTACATGTCTGATATTTGATTATTCCTCTTTAAGGATGCTATTACATTTATGATCTGTCGCAAAATAGAGTAAATTAGTTCTGATGGCAAACTATCAAGTTCCTTTTGTCACAGATGCCGCCTGGTTCAGAGTATCTCCAATATTTTCTGCTTTTGTTCGAAATTTCAAGCATTTAAAGTATTTTGCTTTTGAACGAATTAACATCCATTTAATCCAGCATGCCTCCTATACCAATAAACTAAGCAATCGAGCTTGTTGAGCATGGCACACAACACTTATAAATGATTACAGAACTGCAAAGGTCTGTTCACCTGGACCTAAATTATGCTGTGTAAATATATTTGCACATGTTTCAAGTCGAAGAACTGCTGGGTAGAAAAGTCTTAAGTTTTTGTCATTGCAAAATATTAAAGGAACCAGTGTATACCCAGCAGAACCTTATTAGTACCACATACATCTGAGTTATATTAGGCCTGGCCTAGTCTCCTAGGAATTTTTTTGAATGAGTAGAAAAGGGATTAAAGAACGTTTGTGCCAGGCTTGAGGTGGTCTTCAATGTGAACTTTGGTCAAGGGTAAACATTGAACTAAAATTGAAACCCAATGTGAGCTGGATAATTTTACAGTCAGCTTGAACTAGCCTTTAAAATTAATGGTGTCATTCAGAAACAGAGGGGAAAATAGTCCTTCTTATGTGTATGCCATATTTTCTGATTCCTGTTCATTTGTCACAGTGAGAACCAGTAGCAAGCGAGAGCACATTATACATGAAGACACAGCAGAAACATTTCAGTTTCTACTTTACAAGTTTATTGAAGCTAATATTCAGGAGACACCCTGATGATATCCTGATGAAGTGCATCTTTTCTTTCGTTAGTTACCCTTTATGAAGACATTGTGATCCTCTGTTGGTAAGAACTGAGAAGTTGAGATGATGTGATGTCTATAACATAGTAGCCACATGGCGTTGGAAAATGAAGCTGTGAAGCTTCATGCTTCTTGGAGTTTTATTTGATTGACTTTATGTTGTTCAATCAACAATGAGATTAAATGCAGAGAGTACAGCTCAATGGTATGGTGTACAGTATGTTATTGTGTGAAAGGAATGGGATTAATGGTAGAGTCATTAATCTACCTTTAGTTGTTGCTTTACCTTTCCCCAAAGGTTGATAATCCTGATTTTAGTGCTTGGATTTTACATTCAATATGACAAATTCAAGACTTTAGCTAAAAATTATGATTGCTGACGTATATTTGATAAAGTAGGCAGAATTGAGATGACAGAACTGAGTTCTCACTCAGACCAATACAGATGCTTTGTGAGGGGAAAACAATGAATTTGGGGTAGTTTCTAGGGCACAGAAGTGAAAGTGCACCTAAGCTGAGGCTGAAATAGTGCAAAGAGAGAGCAGTAGTTGCCATTACACTGTGCTTTTACTGTAGTGGGTAACAGCTGCATCAACTCAAAACTTCTCTTGGCAAAAATGCAAAGTGCTCTTCCTACAAAAAAAAACTGGACATCTTGAAATTGTTTGCCAAAGTAAAAAGAGTTAAATTCAAAAGACCAGGAAAAACTGACCAAAATAATCACATGCAAGTGACTAAAAGGCCTAAAAACAATAAAATAATATCTTTGGGAGAAATAACAAGATCCAAAGGAAATTATTGAGCTGCTGAAAGTAATGAAAATGAGCACAAACCTAATGTTAAGTTTAGACACAGGTACAAGTGCGTCAATATTTTTAGATACAGAGAATCGACAAGGGCAAGACTTCCTCCACTCCTCCTCCTCCATTCAGCTAGTTAATTCAAAATAAAAACTAGTTGGTAGCAGTACTGTATGATAAAAGGGGAAAAAAATTACAGAGATCCTAAACATGATGCAAAATCAAGAGTTTTCATTAAAGAAACCAGAAAGTTTACATAGATCTGTGACTTATTTTTAAGGTTGATCTTTTGTAACTCTACATCAGACCTTACAGTGGAGCAAAACTTTCATCAAAATGGACTCTGTGCCACCTCTCACATTTAATTATCCTTCTATTGTGATTCTTTGAAGTCACTACATATGGCAACCAGACCTTGAGACTAAGTATGAAAGCAAGTAATTCCTTGTACTTTGTTGAAATTTACTTTGAGCAAGAAGTAAAATCCTCACTGAATCTTATTTTTATTTTTGTTGTTTGCTTCAATGTCCTAGGTCTAATTTACATGAAACGTTAGGAAGCTCTCCACTTGCAGAGCCTGTGCTTGATGTCCACATATGATTCAAGTCAGTTGGTGATATAGATTTTCCATTTTTCTTAATTCGCTTATTTTCAACATATTGTACTCTAATCTAACATATCCTCATAGGTTTCCAATTGTGGTTGGATATAGCATGATTTTGGATCTAACTCTTTAATTGTGCTCATGAAAGAAACTCTAAGTCCACTGAAACTAATGTTACACATTCAAACTCAAGAATCAGACTGAATCATTCACAGTGATGTAAATTGTTGGGAGACTTTGATGAGTATGTACGAACAAAAATCAAAAAACAATGTTTGTTACTTTATTCTTATTGTACGCAGCATCTTTAATGGCGAGTAATCCCCTGCCACTACAAGTGAGATAGGCCACAGGAGCATGTAATAATTGAGAGCTGACCAGAAAGTTTCTTTACCTATCAGGTGCCATGACTAACATGTCTCACCCTACTTGCAACTGCCAACCTCTGATTGATTGATAGCCATGGTGATCTGCAGAGAGCTATCAAAAACCTTGTCTACACAGCCATGAAGATTGGGACTGACAAGGAGATGAGTATTCTTTTGGGAAGTATTGCTGGGTATTGGGTAAAGATGAGGAGGATGGGGAAGGGGTAAGGGGATTTGGAGGCAAGAGCTGGAAGGTGGCTCTTAGCAGGCAGTCCTACCAAGATCTATTGCCCAAAATGTCTCCAGATGTGGGCAAATGGATGAAGGATGTCCTACCCATACCCACTGTGCCCGCAGTGCAAAATGGCAGGCATTCCATCCTGGTTCCTATGCCAACAAAATATCCACTTTTCCTGCTTACCAGTAAGGGAGATAATTGGGCCAGCAGAGAGATGAGGCCTTTGAGTGGTCATTTTCCCTTCCGTTCATCTGCCTGGCCACTCCTAGTAAGCATGGTTTCTACTGTAACAGTGTTTTATTTGTTGTACATTAAAAATGCATCAGAAATTGCATACCGATTAAAGGTAGTAAAACAAAAGGTTCTGTGAAGAGAGAAACAGAGTTAAAGTCATTCTGATTCTTCTTCAGACGTTCAGCATCTGCAGTGCTTCACTTTTATTTAATGATGCTTGACTGGACTTGATAAAAGGGGAACTTGAACATATATTGCAACTTTGATTCCTTTCGACATGTAACCTCTTCCAAGCTAGAAATGACATTTTATGAGTACGAATTACATTTTTCATTATACATGAATGTTTCACATTGTAATTCATTGACGCATATTTCAGACATGTGTATGAACAACTATTGTCCTTAGCCTCCAGTAATACGAGTAGTTGGGCACTGAAGCATTTTTCAAAAGACTCTTGGGCACTGGCATGTAACTTTAATTAGGATGACCCCTTCAGCGAACTCTGGATGAGCACTGTGGGAATGCAGCTGAAATCATTAAAAGTATGCATTTTAAATTTGACATCCTTACATGTACAACATTGAAGTTAAAATGGAGCAAATCAATGTCAAGATGCAATAGATGATTGCACACAAGTAACTTTGGACAAGAAAGGGCAAGCAAACCTGAGAACCAAATGGGAAGAATATGATTTTCTATATTTACTCCTTCAGTTCTTTCAAAAGAAGGTGATAAATTAGGTGATTACAAAGTTACTTGAGAAAGAGATTCTCTAATCCCATATTTTACTTTTCTTAGGCTGATTTTTGTAGCAACACCTACTTAATAATTTGCAAAGTCAGGACTTTGTTTTTACATAAGGTTTCAGATCTAACTTTACATTATTACCAAGGCATGGAAATTCAGGCAGAAATTTCTCATATCACTTCTGTGATAAAACAACAGCAAAATAAAGAGCCATATGAAGATAAGAAGATGTTAAGAAATATGGATAAACAATTGGTCACAGATAAGAAGGGTCTTACAGAGAAAAATGTGAGCCGTACATCAAAGGAATTAGGACTCAAGAAGTGAAGATTTGGCCATTGAAATAAGCAATTAAAATCAGAATAGCGCAAGAAGCCACATTAGGCAACATAAATATCTTAGGACCTTCTGCAGTTGGAAACAAACCCATTGGAAAAAGCCAGTTAGAAGAATCAGTAATGCTTAGCAATGAACATACTGAGCACACTGTCTCCCCATTTCAAAGTATACAAGTTGAGCCAAACCAGAATGTTTCACTTGCAAGTTTTGCAGATTTTCCTTCTGGAATTTTAGGAAGTCAGGGAGAAGAAAGACCATGGAAGAACTTAAAAACAAGAATGAGAACTTTAAAATTGAGTTGATTAGCCAGGAATATACATCAGCAAGTACAGTGGTGAGACATGACAGAATCTGGTGTGAGGTAAGAAATTATTAACAGAGCTTTGGATGCCTCAGAGGATAGAATGAAGGCCAGTCAGTAATTTTATTGGAATAATCAAAACTGGAGACAGCATTGGCATTGGCAAGGAGTTTTAGATTAGGTGAATTCAGGTCAATTTGACTGACTTAACATACATGGAAATAGACAATAATGGCACTAACATAGAGTCATTATCAACTACACCACAGAAAAAGGCACTTCAGCCCACTGAGTCTGCACTGGTCAAAAACAACCACTGAACAATTTTAATTCCATTTCCCAGCACTTGGCCTTTGCCTCATGTGCTTTGGCATTGCAAGTGTACCTCTAAATATGACTTAAATATCAGGGGGGTTACTGCCTCTGCTGCCCCTACAGGCAGTGAGTTGCAGATTCCAACAAATTTCTGGGTGAAAACCTTTATCCTCATATGTCTCTAACATTCTGTTCCTAACATTAAATAACGAAGAGTCAGACTCCCTTAAGCAGGAATTGAACCAGCAATCTGAGGATATCAGTTTCATAATATACCATATTCCTCCATTCTAGTAGCTGAGCTAATGAAGGAGACCTAGTAAATAATACAATCTACTGTTTAATGGGAGTCTAACATGACTCACCTTGGAGTCAAATATGAAACCAAGGTTTTTACTGCCTTGGTTCAACCTTCAGATATTGTGAGTGACAGATTCAGGACCAAAGAAATGGTATCTGTGGTGGAAACCAAAGACAATGTTTTGGGGTTTCCAAACATCTATTTGGATGAAATCCCTGCTTATCCAATACTGGACAATAGACAAACTGATGGACAATTTCTAAGATGCTTGTAGTGTCAAATATTAGTGACAATATGTCAATAAGATAGTTCATATAATCAGTGATATAAGATCACATGATAGCCAGATCTACCGGGTGATAGTAGAATCTTTGTGTAATATTTTGTTCGGGACATAGAAGATAATGTTCAGTAAAAGTTCATGTTTACTGACAACCATGTACTGACTCCTGTCTCAATCTCAATCCTGGATACCAACAAGGGACATAATGTATGATGGTAACAGAGAAGTGAGATAGAATTAAATGCTGTCAACATACACAGGGCAACTGGTGCTGTATCCTGAGATAATATCGTTAAGTGTTTTATGTCATTGAAAAATAAAGGAGCACTGAAGAAAACTCCTTCAGGGGTACCAGACGTAACAGTCCAGAGTGTGAAGAGAAGCCATTGCAAACATGGAGGTACTGCTACCAGGAGACTTCATTAAATCAATACTGTTGGATTTTGCTAATTGCAGTTCATGGAAGACGTATACAGTCAGAAAGGACTCCAGATTCAGTACATCAAACACATATCCTAAGTCTCTGAACTTTGATCCCTAATTATGCAACAACACTTTGATCTCCACAATTCTGTTCAAACATTTCTGCATGCCTTCTGTAAACTTATAAGTTTTACTTCAGTCAATCTTCTGCTTTTTTAAAATTTACTTCAATCTCCCACAGTTTTAATTATTCTTTTTTTAACTTGAGAGTTGGAGCAACATGAATGACCCAAACTTAATCACTGTTTTAACTCTTATTACTACAAAAACTGCTATCCTCTTGGAGTTCCATCTAAAGAAATACATCAAAACTTAAAACAAATTGTGTTACAATTATTTACAGAATATATGGACACCTTGAACCTCAATATGCTATTTAACATATCAGAGGTTGATGGACAAGTCTTAAACAGAAAGGGTAAAAAAGGCATCTCAAAATACGTCACTTTATTAGTTACATGAACAGTGTTGTGATTCTCATTAGTTCAGCGCACACACTATCTGTGTGAAGTTTATATTCAGCAAATTTAGAATTAAAATATCAAATAACATTTGAAGATTATTTACTCCAACCACGCTTTTCATAGAAGCATTTCCAGTTTTTGATATTGATGTTAATGCAATAATGAACTGCCCTTTTAAAAATTACATTCTAAAAATATCACTATAGAATACTTTCAATATATTATTCTCATCAAGCTATGATTTAAATTGAAATTTACCTAATTGTCTTTTGCAATGGAAACAAAATGGAATGATATTAATTCATTAACACAACTTTTTAGATGAACGACAAGAGCGTTTTTCTTGCTGGGAGCACTCAAGCTTTTCAGAGTACTGAATTCTGTCTTGTCGAAATGTATTCGGCTGTTAATAGAACTCTGGTGCAGTAGGATATGGTAGGTCCTCCTTGAACACTGCATAGATTGGCTGGGTAATGAAAATGAAAACAGATTATTCTTTGTACAGCACCTTCATGAGTAAAAGACATCATTAAATGTTTTGCAGCCAAAAGAGCTTGACACGTATAGGTGCTGTTATCAGGTAGACAATGAGGCAAGACTCAGTCAGCAGAGTATCAGCCTAGATTTTCTGCTTGTGTGTGTGGATTGGAACCTGAAAATTCAAGTAGGACTATTAAAAAGTAATTCACAGTGGACAAGTTTATGGGCCAACATGAGGCTAGCTTATTTAAGTGGCAGTTTGGAATATGAGGTACATAGCACATGTTGTATTGACAACCACCTGATGAAGGAGCAGTGTTCCGAAAGCTAATGCTTCCAAATAAACCTATTGGATGATAACCTGGTGTTGTGTGATTTTTAATGTTGTATTGAAGGGCCAAGATTTAGTTCCTGCTGAATGTACTCAGGAAGCGAACTACTTCAAAAAGAAAACTACTTCAAAATTCAAAGTATGCTACAAGATGCATTGTCAGATCAAAATCAAGTTTAAGAAGCTGCTTGCAAACTCATTTCTTATATATCAACAAGGCAGCTGAGTATATTCACAAGGAAATATCATAGAAGCACAGAAAAAGAAACAGCAATGCCAAATAAGTCATTTATATTAAAGCTAGAGTCACAAATAAAAGATATTTCCCATACTGCATCTCATGTTTCAAGTGTTGATAATCTGTAGTGCTGGTCAGATGCTCCATGTACAAAATAAGGCATCCTCTAACAGAATTAACATTAACTTGTTAAAACATAATAAGTGTTGAGACTGTCAATGTTATATTCCCCTTTTAGTACCATTACTGCGCACCATGAAGACCAAAGGTTTAATGTTCTTCAGATTCCACAGCTATGGGAATAATAATGCATTATCAACTCCATAAGACCATAACACCATAAGTAATAGGAACAAGAATATGCTGTTCCACCCCTCCAGCCTGCTAGTGTAATTGGTGAATAAGCTTTGAGTATTCAAAAAATGAGTCACCCACTGCAGGATTCCTTGCATCTGGCCTGATATTGTAGTTGCAGTATTTATATGTAGAACTGTTATAGAATCTTTTACAGTGTGGAAACAGGCCACTTGGCCCAACAAGTCCACACTGACCCTCCAAAGAGTAATCCACACAGACACATTCGCCTACACTATTATTCTACATTTACCCCAGATTAATGCACATAACCTAAACAGCCCGAAACACTATAGACAACTTAGCACGGCCAATTCATCTAATCTGCACATCTTTGGATTGTAGGAGGAAACCCACACAGACATGGGGAGAATGTGCAAACTCCACACGGGTGGGAATTGAATTGGCACTGTGAGGCAGCAGTGCTAACAACTGAGTCACCATCCCACTCCATATGACTAGTTCTGCTCAATTTCTGGTCAATGGTAACTCCCAGGATATTTGTAGTAGGGGATTCAGTGAGAATAATGTCATGGAATGTGAAAGGGTGATGGATAGATTCTTTCTTATTGGAGCTCGTCATTGCCTGTCACTTGTGTAACATAAAAGTTATGTGCAACATCTGAACACAAACACCAGGTCTTGCTACATTTCCGTATGGACTGCTTCAGTATCTAAGGAGTCAGAAGTGGAGCTGGACATTGAACAATCATCACTAAACATCCTCACTTCTGAGCTTATGATTGGGGGAATGTCAGTGATAAAATAGCCAAAGGTGTTTGGTCCTAAGTCATTACAAGGAACTCGCAGTGATGAAAGGCCTGGATCAAGCGGTTGTGGAGAAGATGTTTCTACTCGTGGTTAAACTGTGGAACTCACTGCCACAAAGGGCTGTGGAGGCCAAGCCATTGAGTGTATTTAAGACAGAGATAGATGCTTGATTGGTAAGGGGACCAAGGGTTATGGGAGAAGGCAGGAGAAAGGGGCTGAGAAACATATCAGTCACAATCGAGTGGTGCAACAGACTCAGTCGGCCGAATGACTCAATTCTGCTCCTATATCATATGGCCTTATGTTCTGAAGCTGAGAAGACTGACTTTCAACAACCACAACCAGCTTCCTCTGAGCCAGGTCTGTTTTGAACAGTGGAGAGATTTTCCCCTGATTCTCACTGACCCCAGTTTCGCTAGAGTTCCATGATGCCAAAGGCCGTCACTTTCACCTCCCCTTTGGAATTCAGTTCTTTTGTTCACATTTGAAGCAAAGCTATATTGAGTTCAGGAGCTGATAAATTCTGATGTAACCCAAACTGGGCATCACTGAGCAAATTATTGCCATGCCAGTTCTGTTTGAATGCTCTGTTGATGATATTTTCTATCTTTTTACTGAAACTTGAGAGTAGACTGATGGGGCTGTTAATTGGCTGGGTCAAATTTGTCTTACTTTTTATGAACAGGGCATATCTGGGCAATTTTCCATTTGTTGAGCAGGTTCCAGTGATGTAGCTGTACAACTTTATATAGCTTGTTAGAACTGGAAATATGGCCTATGGCAGGTAACTGAGAGACAGATGAAGTAACTGAAGAAATAGTTGCAATAGGCCCTGAACATTCGATGGTAGTAGCATCAAATGGAGGAAGGAAAAATGGTAAATTTCCACAGGGATATGGAAGAGGAAAACAAATAATAAGATTGCCAGGTAACTGATAGCAAGGAGGTAGGATCTGCAAGTGAAACAATAAGGATGGCAGATTTCCTTGCCTGAAGCCCATCAGTTTTCCCCAAATAATTAGACAATGCTAGTCTTCAGTACATTCTCAATTCCAGATTTTTACTGAATTCAAATATTACTATCTACCAAGGCAGGGTTCAAACCTGGGTTCCCAGGACATTGGATGAGTTTATAGATCAATAGTCTAGCCATAATGTCACCAGGCCACCACCTCTTCAAAGTTTGCAGTAATCAATGATTCCTTCACGGTCAGCATTACTGTGATCAGTTTTCTATTCCAAATTTTATGAATTAAGTTTAAATTCTATCACCTGCCATGGTGGGATATAAACTCACGTCCCTAGAACATTAGCCTGGGTCTCTGGATTACTAGCCCAGTGATGTTGCCAATCTACCTACAAAAGGGCTATATGACAATCTCCTTTTATGTTGATGAGGTATTGACCAGCTCTTTAATTGGAAACAAGGAACACAGCACTCTGTGAAACCCAGCCCAATCATTCAAGTCCTTATATCAACACTTAAAAATGTTACAAAGGTTAATAGGCTTCAGACAAATGAAAGGCAGATGGTTGAAAAAAGAAAAAAAGATGTCTGAAAGTGTGGTGATCAGGGAAGATTAAATGACAGGAATAGCGCAGGTACTGGTGGAGGGCTAAAAGGAATGGTTAAATGACAAGTTGAATGACATAATATTTGAGTAGAGGATGTGTGAGTGACAGAATGATAAAAAGCTGCCATTCAAAAGCAAAAGCAAAAGAAAATAATGTGAAAACCCAAACCTGGAACAGATCAGGAATCAAGATTGGGGCTGAAATTATACCTAAAATTATGGAATAGGATAAATAGACAAAGTCTTTTCCCTGGGGTCGGGGAGTCCAGAACTAGAGAGCATAGGTTTAGGGTGAGAGGGAAAAGATATAAAAGAGAACTAAGGGTCAATCTTTTCACACAGAGGGTGGTACGAGTATGGAATGAGCTGCCAGAGGATATGGTGGAGGCTGGTACAATTGCAACATTTAAGAGGCAATTGGATGGGTATATGAATAGGAAGGGTTTGGAGGGATATGGGCCAGGTACTGGCAGGTGAAACTAGATTGGGTTGGGATATCTGGTCGGCATGGATGGGTCTGTTTCCATGCGGTACATCTCTGTGACTCTATGACTATGACTCATGACTGAGTCTGGAAAGGTATAAAGTGTTGAACTATAGAAAAAGTGGTGCTGTTTCTTGAGCTTACAGATTTTTTTCTTTTCATTTACAGCATGGGGATGCCATCACTTTGGTAGGTGTTTATTGCCTATCTTTAATAACCCTGCAGAAGATAGTGGTGAGCTGTCATGAACCTCTGCAGTTCTCAAGGTATAAGGACACTTGTAGTGCAGTTAGGAAAGTGGCTTAAGAGTTTGACCCAGAAAAAATGAAACACTGATGATATATCTCCAGGCCAGGATGGTGTGTGACTTTGAAGGGAGCTTGCAGGTGATGATGTTCTTAAGTATCTGCTATCCTTGTCCTTCCCAGTGTGGAAGTCATGGGTTTGCTCCACCTTGTTGGGGAGACGTCAGCAATAGTGATGTACCTGTATTGGGTAAAAACAATGACTGCAGATGCTGGAAACCAGATTCTGGATCAGTGGTGTTGGAAGAGCACAGCAGTTCAGGCAGCATCCAACGAGCAGCGAAAGCTGCTCCTTGGATGCTGCCTGAACTGCTGTGCTCTTCCAGCACCATGCACCTTGTATTGGAACAGTTTGACGAGGGCTAAGGCAAGACCTGATGCACAAGCTTTCAGCAATATTGCGGAACGTTGTCAGGACCCATACCCTTTGCAGTTTCCAGTGACTTCTAGCATTTCTTGACCTCATATGGAGTGAATTAGATTGTTTGAAGACTGGCATCTGTGATGTTGGAGAGATCAGGAGGAGTCTATGTCTGCATTCTGAATGGAAGTGTTCTGTGTTTAATGTTCCGATGTAGACTGGTAAGCACAATATGTGGGTGGCACAGTGGTTAGCACTGCTGCCTCATAGTACTAGAGACCCAGGTTCAATTCCTGCCTCGGGTGACTGACTGTGTGGAGTTTGCACATTCTCCCTGTGTCTGTGTGGGTTTCCTCCTGCAGTCCAAAAATGTGCAGGTCGGGTGAATTGGCTATGCTAAATTGTTAGGTGTAGGGGAATGGGTCTAGGTGGATTGTGCTTTTGCAGGTTGGTGTGGACTTGTTGGGTTGAAGGGCCTGTTTCCACACTGTAAGCAATCTAATCAGTAAATTTAAAGGACTATACACAAGCTTATGGATTGCCTGGGGGCTTTGGATGGTTGTAGGAGGTAAAACAGCAATTCCTGCACTCGCACAAAAAGGCCATTTACAGTATTTTGTCCCACTTAATTTCCTGCAACTCATTTCATTTGAGAAACAGTGGCCTTTATTTCAAAATTTTCTAATTTTAAATGCACATTTCCACTGTAAGTAAGCACAGCACAATACTCAATCTTCCACACAGCACTGGTTTCACATTTTTAATCTATATATTCTTTATCTGTGCAGAAAATATGAGATGTATCTATAATTGCAATTGTTTGGAGCTTCTGTCCATCAGTTGTTAAATCAAAGGAAAAATTATGAGATGAATAGTGGTGCCACTGAATGTAACAAAACAAGCAATATCAATTATTTTTAAAAATTCATTCATGGAATGTGGACATTATTGGCTGGGCAATATTAATTGTCCATTCCTAATAACCCATGAGGAGCTACTGCTGAGCTGTCATCTTGATCTGCTGCAGACCATTTGTTTTGGGTAGACTCCAGCGTTGTTAAGGAGGGAGTGCTAGGATTTTGACCCAGAGACATTGACAATATATATATCCAAGTAAGCATGGTCAGTGGTCTGCAAAAGAATTCGAGGTGGCATTCCTAATGTGTTTTTATGCAGAATTGTTACTGTAGATAAACATTCACAGGCATCTCACCGATGCATAACCGAAGCAAAATATACATCAGGAAATGTTAGAATGTATTCCCAGTTTGAGATGTGAAGAGGTTTAAGTAGAAAAACCAACTGCTAATTTTAAAACTGTTAGAAGAAAGAAACAAGAAAAAGTCATGGATTCAGGTTTGGAGTAGACAGCCCCTTGGGTGGAGGTTTGATTTGTTAGACAAGGCAAGAAGAGGCTATCTTGTGGATAGAGTCAACTTTTTAATTGGAAATGAACATAGATGGGTGTGAAAAGGAGCTGGTGGATAATGGAGAAAATGTAGAACACAAGTAGATGCATATTTAATTTGGACACTTTAGTTCTCCAGTATTATGGATCATTGATCGTTTTCATAACAGAACTATACCTCTACACTCCTGCTATCACTGTAGTTCAGCTACTTTACATCTTTTTATGCTTATAATATATTTTCCCTGTGTACTCAAAATTGAACAAAGGAGCAATGTTACCTAACAATTATTTACACAGTTTGTCATCACCTTCTTGATCTCCAAAGTTTCTACGTATAAAACTCAAAACCCTCTTTGCCTATTTCATGGTTTTTATTCACCAATAATCCTGCCTTTAAAGACTTGTGTATTTTCGCCTTTAAATCTCTCTGTTCATTTACTTCATTCTTTTGCTGTTAATGGTAGATATCCATTTTATTTATCCACAGATGAACTTTTTTTTTTAATCTGGGAATATCTGCAGATGAAAAGTAATTACAGGTAAAGCATCCTTAATTATAAGCTGACAACATTTCCAATACAAAGCAATTTCTTTTTTAATAACTCAGCATTAATTATTTCAGATTTTCTTTCCACATTGTCATCCAAATTACTCACAGGAAAACCAATTCTTCTGGTCTCTAACCTTGATTCAGGATTGTTAATTTTGCACATAATTCTCTCTTTGTGCATAAGATCCGTGTCAAACAACGTGTTTATTTCAGTCTGTGAATGTTCCCACTAATGCACTCTAAAAGAAAATAGGAACTTAATTATTAATGTGGGCACTGAGCACTATGGCATAACAGTGGGCCTGTGTACAATCTACAGCTGGCTGGTATCCAAGCCTTAATGTTTAGGTTTTGAGCACTGAGAGCTGTTGAGTAAAGAAGTTTGAAGTGTTAATTTTTATCTAAAATCTGTTTTTTTTTACTTAGCAATTTTTTAAAGAAAACTCCATAAGTTAAGTTGTTTCCTTCAGCCTTAAAATAAGCTCTCTAAGAGCATCTTCAATAAGTTAAGGAGGTGGATGGTTAAAACTGATTTTCAGATTCAGGATATCTCGGAGAGGGTGCAAATTATTCTCAAAGGTGAGAGGGACAAGCACAAGGTTTTTATATGCGTTGGAACTAACAAGTTAGGAAGAGATTCTGAGGACAGAACATAGGAAGGTAGGCTGGAATTTAAAAAGGAGGGCCTCAAAGGAAGTAATACTGGATTTCTCCCAGTGTCACAAGCTAGGAGGATGGAGCAGATGAATGTGTGGCTGAGGAGCTGGTGCAGGTGAGAAGCATTCACATTTTGGATCATTGGAATCTCTTCTGGGGTAGAAGTGACCTGTATAAGAATGGAAGTTTGCTCCTGAATTGGAAGGAGACTAATATACTGTCAGAGAGAGTTGCTAGAGCTGCTCAGGAGGACTTAAACTAGTGGTTGGCAGGGGCAGGGAGTTCAGGAGATAGTGAGGAAAGGTATCAGTCTGAGATTGATACAGTTGGGAAAAGGAATAAGTCAAACAGTCAGGACAGGCAGGAACAAAGCAGAGACTGAGGTTGAACTGATAAATTAAACTGCATTTATTTCAATGCAAGAGGCCTAACAGGTAAATCAGATAAACTGAGGGCATAGCTGGGAACATAGGACTGGCATATCATAGCAATTGCAGAGATGTGGTTCAGGGAAGGACTGGACTGACAGCTTGATGTTCCAGATTTTAGATGCTATAGGAGGAATAGAAAGGGGAGCAAGAAAGGAGACGGAGTGGCATTTTTGATTAAGGATAACATTACTGCTGTACTGAGGGAGAATATTCCTAAGAATACATCCAGAGAAGTTATTTGGGTAGAACTGAGAAATAATAAAGGGATGATCCAATGTTGGGATTGAACTATAGATCTCCCAAATGTCAGCAGGAAATTGAGAAACAAATTTGTAAGGAGATATCAGTTATCTGTAAGAATAATAGAGTGGTTATGGGAG
This sequence comes from Hemiscyllium ocellatum, assembly GCF_020745735.1. NCBI lineage: Eukaryota > Metazoa > Chordata > Chondrichthyes > Orectolobiformes > Hemiscylliidae > Hemiscyllium > Hemiscyllium ocellatum. The sequence goes on from NC_083402.1 coordinate 60,442,961, forward strand.
GGGATTTTAACTTTCTAAACATAGATTGGGACTACCATAGTGTTAAGGGTTTAGATGGAGACGAATTTCTTAGATTGTACAAGAAAAATTTCTAATTCAGTATGTGGATGTGTTTACTAGAGAAGTTGCAAAACTTGGCCTAATCTTGGGAAATAAGGCAGGGCAGGTGTCAGTGGAGGAGCACTTTGGGGCCAGTGACCATAATTCTTTTAGTTTTAAAATAATGATGGAAAAGGATAGACCAAATCTAAACGTTAAAGTTGTAAGTTAGAGAAAGGCCAATTTTGAAGGAATTACATAATAACTTTTCAAAAGTTGATTGGGGGCAGAGGTTCACAGGTAAACGAAGAAATAGAAAATGGGAAGCATTCAAAAATAAGATAACAAGAGTCCAGAGGTAGTATGTTCCTGTTAGGATGAAAGGTAAGGCTGGTAAGTGTAGGGAATGCTGGATGACGAGAGAAATTGAGGTTTTGGTCAAGAATAAGAAGGAAGCCTGTATCAGGTATAGACAGCAGAGATCTAGTAAATCCTTAGATGAGTATAAAGGCAGTAGGGGTACACTTAAGAGAGAAATCACTAGGTCAAAAAGCAGACATGAAATAGCTTTGGCAGATAGGGTAAGGAGAATCCAAAGGGATCCTGCAAATATATTAAGTACAAAAGGTAACTAGGGAGAGAATAGGGCCCCTTAAAGATCAGCAAGACCACCTATGTGTGGAACTGTAGGAGATGGTGTGGAAGCTCAGCCACGCTACCTGGCTTCTTGTGAACGCCTGTCCAAGAACAGAGAACCACCACTTGATTAACACATTTCAACAGCACTGTTTTTATTCAAGACTGTCAGTATACGAATATACAAACAATCCTGGGAGAAAAGCCACTTTAAACCACGCCAGGTACTAAAGAGTGGATTCTCTCACCCTCGATAGGGAAAGTTGTTACATTTATACATAACTTCTCACGCAATACAGAGTCCCGTGTCATTAAGCTATCGCAAAGTATATTAATCAAAGTATACTTAATTGTAAGCTTACACATCAAAAAATGCTCTAAATCTAACACACAGACACCAGCAGCCATCTGGTTAAGATATTAACACTATCTTTAAAGTCAGACATTAGCCCCCATTATTCTTCTCCTGCTCTTCAAGGTAACAGTCAAATCTCAGAGATGCTCTTAAATGTAAACATTCAAACCTCATTACTATGTTACAGCTAGACCGTGAGGCACCCAGTACTCATCTGATGGCTGCCCTTTGACCTAGTGCTATGTACTACATCATTCTCGGATTCTGTGGGATCGGACATGTTTATCCAGCTTGTGCAGGGACCCTTACAAGTTGCTGTATTAGCAATTTGTTTCGCTCGGCATGCTGGGCAATACAGCCAATGTGCTTCAGCCATTTTAGTTAACATTCTAAGCTCCATTTTCTATATGGTCACTATATCTATTTCCAACTTATCATTGGGGGAGATACTAAATGAGTATTTTGCAACAGTGTTTACTGTGGAGAATGATATGGAAGATATAGTATGTGGTGAAATAAATAGCGACAGTTTGAAAAATGTCCAGGGGAGAAGATGCTGGATGTCTTAAAATGCATAAAGTTGGATAAAGTCTGGATCGAGTGTACCCTAGAACTCTGTGGGAAACTAGGGAAAAGATTGCTGGCCCCTTGATATTTGTATTATCAACAGCCATAGGTGAGGTTCCTGGAAGGCTGGAGGTTGGCTAACATTGTGTAATTACTTGAGAACTGTATTAAGGAAAAACCAGGGAATTATAGACTGGTGAATCTGACATCGATGGTGGGCAAGTTGTTGAAGAGAATTAGGGATAGTCAACATGGCTTTGTGCATGGGAAATCATGTCTCACTAACTTGAATGAGTTTTTTGAAGAAGTAATGAAGAGGATTGATGAGAGCAGAAAGGTGGATGTGATTTAAATGGACTTCAGTAAGGCAACCGACAATGTTCCTCATGATAGACTGTTTAGCAAGATTAGATCACATGGAATACAGAGAGAACTAGCCATTTGGATACAGAACTGGTTTTAAGGTAGAAAACAGGGGGTGATGGTGGAGGCTTGCTTTCTATACTGGAGGTCTGTGACCAGTGGTGTGCCACAAGAATCGGTGCTGGGTCCACTACTTTTTGTCATTTATATAAATGATTTGGATGTGAACATAGGAAAGCGTAAGAAGGAGGTTTGGTTAGTAAGTTTGCAGATGACACTAAAATTGGAGGTGTAGTCGACAGCGAAGAAGATGACCTCAGAGTACAACAGCACCTTGAGCAGAAGGACCAAGGGGCTGAGAATGGCAGATGGAGTTTAATTTAGATAAATGTGAGGTGCTGCATTTTGGAAAAGCAGATCAGAGCAGGACTTATACACTTAATGGTAAGGTTCTGTGGCGTGTTCCTGAACAAGGAGACCTTGGAGTGCAGCTTCATAGTTCCTTGAAAGTAGAGTAACAGGTAGATAGGATAGTGAAGAAGATTTTTGTTATGCTTTCCATTATTGACCAGTGCGTTGAGTATAGGAGTTGGAAGGTTGTGTTGCAGCTGTATGGGACATTCCTTTAGACACTTTTGGAATATTGCACGCAATTCTGGAGTCCCTGCTATAGGAAGGATATTGTGAAACTTGAAAGGGTTCACAAGAGATTTACGGGGAAGTTGCCATAATTGGAGGATTTGAGCTATAGGGAGAAGCTGAATACGTTGGGGTTAATTCTCCCTGGAGTGTTAAGGCTGAGGAGTGACCTTATAGAAGTTTATAAAATCATGTGGTGCATGGATAGGATAAATGGACAAAGTCTTTTCCCTGGGTGGGGGAGTCCAAAACAAGAGGGCATAGGTTTAGAGTGAGAGGGAAAAATATAAAAGGGGCCTAAGGGGCAACATTTTCATGCAGTTGGTGGTGTGTGTATGAAATGAACTGCCAGAGGAAGTGGTGGAGACTAGTACGATTACAGCATTTAAAAGGGATCTGGATGGGTATATGAATAGGAAGGGTTTAGAGGGATATGGGCTAAATGCTGGCAAATGGGACTTGATTTGTGTCAGATATCTGGTCAGCATGGTCGAGTTGGAAGAAGCATCTGTTTCTGTGCTGTAAATCTCTATGATTCAATTACAATGTTTTTGACAGACCATCATTGTGTACTGCTTAAGGAGGAGCTTAGTGAGTAAGGGTGTTCAATGTGGAAGTGAAGGACATGCTCCTTTCTGATAGAAGCATACACAGAAGAGGGCCTGCAACCCATCAAGTCTGTACTGTCGAAAAAACTACAACCTACACTAATCCCACTTTCTCACACTAGACTCACAACACTTCAAGTACTTTTGTAAAGGTTGTGAGATTACCTGCCTCAAATATTCCTAATAATTGGCTCTGAATTTGATAAAGGGCAAGATCTGAATGGTGAATAACTAGCAACTTATTCTAATTGTAATCAATAGTTTTTAAAGTCAGTTCAGCTGGCAGTTCAGCTTAGCCCAGTGAAATGTACACCCCACTGTATAGAGGAAGTTATGCATATATGTATATGCAACATGCATGCAAGCTGTTACCAGCAATACAACATTGAGCTTTGCGTGTCAGAACTTGAGCAAATGTTGGAGTCACTGCTTATGTATCCACAGGTCTCAGAGCTATGTGAATAGTACACGTAGGCAGGTGGCCAAACTTCAGGTTTGAAGTATACAGGCAGAGTGAATGAGTGACCTATCTAATAGAAACAGATAGGCAGTGCAGGAGTTCCCTGAGTTTTGCTTGTTGGTAACCAGTTTCCATTTTGAATACTGGTCATGGTAATGGCTCCTCAGGGGAGTGCAGCCAGAGCTAACTCTATGGCACTACGAGAAGCTCAACTGAATGAGGAGAGAGGAAGAACCATGGAAGAATGAGAATGATTGTAGATTCCACAGCCAACTATTTCTACGGCAGTAAGCATGACTCCAGGAGAGTGTGTTGCTTCCCAGATTCCAGGGTCAAGGAAGTCAGTAATCCCAGAGGGCTGTAGAAGCACAGTCATTATATATGTTTAAATTAGAGATCGACAGCTTTCTACTTCCATTGACATAAAGGGATTTAGAGATAATGTAAGAAAAAGGCATTGAAGTGAATATCAATCATGATTGCATCGAATAGGCTTGGCTAGCTGAATGGAGCAGGAAAATCAATGCTTCAGGCAAAATACTGAGGAAAGTTACACTTTTGGGAATGTTGCATTTTGGTTAAAAATTTAGAGCATGTCTGGTTTCCAGCATCTGCAGTCATTGTTTTTAACCTATTTCAAACAAGAATACTATACTTATTTCTGGTATGCTGGCCTCAATCACCATCATACAAATGAATTAACTGGCTGTTATCACATTGTTTGTGAGAACTTTCTATGTGCAAGTTATTTGCTATGTTTCCTTTATAAGAGAAAATTTAAATCAACTTGTACAGACATATTACGACACATGTCCAGTGTGTAAAACAGTGACCACACTTCGAAAATATGTAATTGGCTGTAAAAGGTTTTGGGACATCCACTGTTATGAAAAGAGCTATAAAAATGAATGTGTCTCTTTCAAATTAAGTGCATGATTTTATCCTATCCTTACCAAATGGAAATCATATCAGTGGTCATATGATTGCAATCCTTGTAAAAGGAAAAGATTTTTAAAATGTCTTTCAGCATTACAAAAAAGGAGTAAATTATTAGACCAAGTAGGTTTATATAAAGTACAGACTTTACAAATTTTCCCGAATTAGAGTAATTGTTAAAAGTTTTCTCAGAAAAACTTGCACATATTTCTACAAGATCATGAATTAGATATTAAATACATGCTGCCCAAATTTATCGTGACTATCTTTAAAAGACATGGACAGAATATGCTAATTTCTTTGATTCTAACTTGTCCTCTGGTTTCAGTGTCTTGATTGAGCTCCATGGTTTACATTCTTGGCATTTAATCAGCATAAAAGCTACATATTTTTTCACACTCAGGAAGCAATCAGTATTCTGTCTTAAGTCAGTGCAGTATTGCCAAAATTGATGAGGCCATTCCTGCAGACGAAAATCTAACATTTTGTGATTTTAGGTGACTACTGAAAGTTTAGCAATAACTGAGCTACATTGATAAATGCTAATATGAGTATTGCTAAAATATTCAGTCATCATCTTTTTGTTAGATTCTCCACAACAATGCCTGTAACAATCAGCATCCACTTTGCAATTATTTATCATACCACTCTTACATAGTATATAGCAATTATTCGTCTTTGCATTGACATTCTTGGGAATGTCTTGTTGAATCCACAATAAGAAGTTCTGCAATACACTAATGCTGTTCTACCAAATCATAATTTTTCTTTTGAACTTACGCACTTGTTTGGCATGTTGGATCTCTATGGCAACTGAAGTAATGGAGATGAATAATGCAGATTAGAATATTTTCAATGTGTAACATTCAATGTCTCATCAAATACTCTGAGGTCAAATGTTATGCAAATTAATTGAAGCAGTTTATGTACTAACTTACTGATGTATGAGTCTCTATTATTTGTCTCAGTTGGGGCAAATTTAGTACTAAATGTAAAGTATTGTTAATTTGGCGTGTTGGGAATTCGGCACTGGGTTGAGGTGGCAGTTCAGCCCAAAGAGAGGAAGGTTCTGTTGAGCAACACAATCCTCTCTTGAAATCTTGAGCCCTGAGAAGTTCCATATAGTGAGATCAAGTCTACAGTCAGGTGAGTGACATTTTTTTCTGGATAAAGGATAGTAAAAGAAGATATCACTGGTATGCCTCAGACTCAAGTCTCAGTCCATGTGATTTTTCTTCATTACGAGGTACCTCTTTCAGCCTATGCTCAATTTTTTTGGGCAGCACGGTGGGACAGTGGTTAGCACTGCTGCCTCACAGCGCCTGAGACCCAGGTTCAATTCCCGACTCAGGCGACTGACTGTGTGGAGTTTGCACGTTCTCCCCGTGTCTGTGTGGGTTTCCTCCGGGTGCTCCGGTTTCCTCCTACAGTCCAAAGATGTGTGGGTCAGGTGAATTGGCCATGCTAAATTGCCCGTAGTGTTAGGTAAGAGGTAAATGTAGGGGTATGGGTGGGTCGGTGTGGACTTGTTGGGCCGAAGGGCCTGTTTCCACACTGTAAGTAATCTAATCTAAAATCTTTATAGTAAAGTTATAGTTAACTGATTAACCCTCTAGGCTGAAGTGGATACTGCAGATGCTGGAGACTAGAGTCAAGATTAAAGTGGTGCTGGAAAAGCACAGCGGAGCAAGAATTCGAGGAGCAAGAAAATCGACGTTTAGGGCAAAAGCCCTTCCTGATGAGGGGCTTTTGCCCAAAATGTCGATTTTCCTGCTCCTTGGATGCTGCCTGACCTGCTGTGCTTTTCCAGCACCACTCTAATCTTGGTTAACTCTCTACTCCACTTCTCCCATCCCTATCCCTCACCCCTCATCACACCACAGCAAGCCATAATCCCCATTGACTCTTTGCTCTATTTACACATCTTTCTACTCTCTTTCCTCCCAAGGTCTCTACACTTTATAGGGAAAGCCTGAGGGGTAGTTTCACCAATTACTCTGAATGCGTGCAACATGTCTTTGTAGGTAGGGGAGGGCCTGTGCATTCCAGCTCCTTCTTACAACAGGCCCCTGAGCCACATTCAAACTCCTTTTTTCCAGAGTGGACAGGGTGTGAGCCCTGTGTCTGTGTTTGTGGGTGCAGACTTGATTTGCCCTACAATGTTCCTCTCTCTATCCTACATGTTCATGGTCCTGCAACATGATATTTGATGTGAATGTTTGGCAGAGTGAAAGAAGAGGAGTTCCTGGTTTATAGTCCATGCAATGGGGAAAAGTCTACTCAAACTGTAGATTGATTATTGAGTAGGGTAAATGATAATCTTCTTTCTTCCACAAGAGATTTCTAAGGTAGATACTCTTAGCCATTGACTTGTGAGTACCTTGGTGAGCTTGGAATGTGGACAAATCCAAGGACGCAAATGATGAGAAACACTTGTTGGCAAGCTTTGCCCATTGTTGGAAATTACCAGATTCCAGCATTTCTCAGCAGAAAATATAACAAAAACTTTAACCTCCTGAAAAAAATGTTTTTTTTTGTCTTCCTTCCTTGGATTGTTAATGGTTATGCTTAATAGATTCTCAGCAGTTGCTTGTTATTTCATTTGTACAGATTTTGTAATCATGCTATTCCACATCACCCACATTTAACATCTCTGGACTCTGGGAGGCTGGTTCTTTTTGTATTTAATCGAGTTTTTAACAGCTTGAGATCAGTTTCAATCTTGACTGCTGGCTTGATTTGGTCAGAGAATTCCCTGTATATTCATATTGCTGCAGGTGCTTCTTTTTCAATATCTATGTTCTGTGTCGGTAAGAGACCTGGAAGTTCATTCGACTGACAGTCTGATCAGATATTGAATCTGATGCATTCCACACCTGTAGATGATGCAACTTTTTGTGTTATGGTTGGCAATCAGGATGATAATGTGCAAGGATTTTAGATGAAATAAAGTTATCTTTGCTACAGTTGAATTATTGCTGTCAATGTACAGTCTGACACCATACATGATCTTGCTTCAAAGACTGCTGATGGATCATTATCTCTGGCTAAGTTGGGTAAGAACCTTTCTACTTGGTTCACCATTCTTATAAACCTATAGACCTACACTCCCCTTGGTAGTGGAAATGTCCTGATGGATTTCATCTTCTGTAGGGCTGCAATGATCTGCCTGAAATGCATGGCCCAAAACCTTTGTAAATGCTTTGAGAAATCATTGACAATTAACCAAGCATTCTATATCTCCCTTATATTTCTCCCTTCCCTGTTGTCATGTTGAGCTTTAGTGGATGCATGGATGAGAATGTCATCCTTGTGACATATGGCATCTTTCACGCCTTCCACTATTCTTTGGAAGATCCTGAATACAAGCATGAGGCAAAGGGCAGGCAGTAAAAGCAATATGTCCAGAGGTATTATGAACGTGGTTGAAAGTTTAAAGTCCTTGTTTAGGGAAACTTTCCAGAAGTCACTGTTCACATCCAATTTGATATATCTTGTTCTATTTGTGACTTTAGCGATACTGTCATCTGCAAACGTCATTGGATACATTGATTATTGCATTGCCTTGTTCAATTATGTCAAGTCAATGCAAATTCTGATTAAATTGTTCTGTTTGGCTGCAAAGCTAACTACTATGTTGCCAGCTGGGTTTCTTTCGAAATATCCCACAATTGGGCATGGCTTCCACCTCAAATTGTTCACATCATCAGGAAAAGCTTTAAGAATGGAAGCTGGCATAATTTCTCACAAGCCTCCCTGTCACTACCATGGTGTGATCTCAGGTCTGAACACTCTACAGTATTTCTGCCTCTGTTCAACTTGTCTGAGGTTCTATTCTGTCTAGAAAGTGTTTAAGCAGATGAGGGCAAAGATAATTGTTCATGTTGAGTTGAAGTTGATGAGTTAATCAACAGCTAAGTGGAATGAATACGTGTTATCCAGATCTTGCTGTACATGGACACAGACTGCTTCAGTATCTGATGAGTTGTAATGGTGCTGAATGAGAAGTGGTGATCAATTATATCTTCATTATACAAGATTTATCCAGTCAGAAGACTGTGGAGAGCACCACAGTGTGCAAGACTTTCACTGAGTCAGACTGAAGAGTTCCACTAGATCAGTTGGTAGTTGACACATCCAAATCAAATTTTCAGCATCTCAATGTCCTGCTTATTGACCAATTGGGTGGCCCCATGGCAAGTACTGTCATGGTGTATGGGCTCCTTGGTGTCAGACTGTTATGGTACAATGGTAGTGTCTCTGCCTTTGGGTTAAGAGGGCTTGGGTTCCAGTCTTACATGCTTGAAATATTTGTCATAAAATATCTGGACAAATTAATTAAAAAAGATCTGCATGGGTTCATTATAAGTATGAGTGCTCATATCTTCAATAGCTTTTGACCCTGAAAAATCTATCTCTGAAGGGTGTGCAAGATGGAAAAACTGTACCATCTGGGTCTGTTAATATTGATAGTTCTGGTGTCTGCTTCAAGAACATACTGTTCTCATGGTGGCAGATCAGCTGGAAATGAATTAGCTGGAAGCTCTTTCTCCTGATGAAAACTGCTAGCTGGTCTGCAACAGCCTTAATGGTTACACACTTGCAATCAATGACACTTTGCAGCTGTGGGAATGGAACACAGGCCCCAAACCTGCAGCCCTCTCAGTCTAAATTTCTAGATCTATTCAGCACATAGCAGCACGGTGCTCATAATCAATGGCCCGCTTGCCCATGACATTGCTCACACCATTGATGCACAGCCTGGGAGATTCCACTCTTCTCCTCATTGGATCACCAGAAAGAGCCAGATGCATCAATGTTAAGTGCTTGGTGATTATCTGGATTTGGGTGATCACTGAAACCCAAGGAATTTAGCTCATTAACAGCAGGGTGTGTAGTTTGGTAGCCTAACTCTGGACCAAGAGTCCCAGTTTCAGATCCCACTTGGTCAGAGTTTGGTTACATGTCTGAACAGGTTGATTAAAAAATACAATTACTATGCCTGTGAGGCTCTAATGGTATCCCCAAGAATCAATGGTTCAAGTCCCACTTGATCTAGCGGTGTGTAGTAATGTTCCTGAACAGATTTATTAGAAAACACTCGACTGTGGTGAGGTCCTTCTTCATCTGACCAACTGTTGACACTCTGCTATGCCTCTTTACCAGTGTGTCCAGCGAGACATTGGCCCTCTTGTGCTTCTCCTGTTGCTCCTGTGGAGTTGTAGGTGTGTGATAGTCTCTCCCTCCGTATCTCTCCTGTTTCTATACAGGGGCCGAAAAGACTGAGTGCATCAATCTCACGCCAATCCTCTCATGGGTTATCTTTGTAATTGACGTTCCACAGAAAATTCCCCTTGCTACTTCAATTTTAACCCTTTAAATTTCTTCATTCAAGGTGTTGCAATTAAAGCAGTTTTTGTCACACAGGATATCAGTATTCTTCACAAAGGTGGCTTCAGATGGAACACATTTGTCATGCTTTTACTGTGATCAATAATACAGCATGTATTTTATGATTCAGTAAATAATTAGTCATTATATTAACGTGTATTTTATTTAGATTATGTTGTTCTAACATTAATCCTATGAATTTCTTAAAGATAGATCTGCTGTAACATGCAATAAAGATTGTTCATTTTAATATATTTCATTTACTAAAACTTGTTAAAATGGCACTCAGGGACTATCGTCAAGGCTATAGATAGCAACTTCAGCTGATATTCACCGGATTTCCATTGCCTTGATCAGTGAACGTCATCAAAACGGTGAATAAAGAACTATTTTTCAGAAATGATTAATCACATGACTTCTCACTTTCTGAGCAGCCTTAAAATGGATGGCATTCTTTAAACCAGGTTTGGGGAGATGTGGTAGCTGCATCTAAATAACTGCCTAATCCATTCCAAATCAAGTCAGTTCACATATGACCATTCATGTGCATCCGCTACTTCAGGAAATGTATTGGACAGCTATATGGAAAGCAATAAGCAGTGTTAATACTCATTCCCCAAACTTCATTTTGTTTCCCTAATCTAACACATCAATCTTTATCCATTTCTCCAGACTTCATACGTCCCACTATCTGGCCAATGAATTTATTTAAAAGGCTACTTTTGGAAAATGGGGTGTTTTCATTGCAAGAATGTAACTTTACAGTTTATTGTATTTTTTCAATGCTGATAAATCCCTAATGGGAGAATGAAAGGAGCTGATAGCTACAATAATGTTGACTTTGACAGGTGCTATACAGTAGCAGCTAAAGCAGTACTGTATGCAGACTTGTGTGACAGCTTGCCTGAAACACCCTGCTGCACTATCAAAGTACAGCTGTGTCATCCTGAGTAAGGATATTTGAACCGCTGCTTCTCGTTATTTTCTTTTCTGATCAGAAAGGAATGGTAGGAAGCATTTCCATTTCAGAAAAAAACAGCCAATGGCCTGATGAGTTTCCGGTCAATATAAACAGAATCAAAAGACTTTGAATATTACCAGGAGCAGGTTATACTGGCAGAGAAGAGATGAAATTTCCATTTGGAAACATAAATAACTGGCATTTCCTGTGTATTGTGGAGTTCAACTTTACTGCTTGTGTGTTTGATCCCCTCATAAGTTCCCTGCCCAGAAGTCAGTGTGATTTGAAGATTGGATTTGCAGTTGGTCAGGGAAGACAGGCTCCAGGGGCAGATAACTACAAGTCCTGATCCTGAGGATCTTTGATGCAGGGGAATAGGTATAATGGAATTGGCTGTGCTCTGAACGCTTGACCAGTTCATGTATGAAAAATACTTTACCCAAGTGGTCTTGTCGATAAGGTCAGGGTATTCAGTTTAGCTTTCAACTTGATTTTATTAACAAAATATTCCTTATTAAAAACACTATGTGAGCATTTCCCAAATTCCCACAATATTTACTCTCTATCTAGCACTATCCATCTGAGGTGGCCCATTGAAATCTCCTTGCTCTCTGATCTAGGACTGGATGTCTTCCACGAAGGTGGGTCTTGCAAGCCAGAGCAGATCTCCTTTTGGGTCTTCTTGTACTGTTGCATGGTTTTCTGTTGTGAGTCTTCACTGCCAGTCTTCACCGAAGGGCTGGCCTCCAGGTGTGTATGTGCTTTATCCCTCCAGCCCTGGACCTTCTAGAATGTTCTGTCACCTTTGGCCAATGTGGTCATGAGCTGGATTCAAAGCATCTAACTGGGGTTATGCCAACATCCTTCACTGCTGCCATGCATTTAAAATGCACATTGAAGTAGTCAATGTGCCAGAAAGTCTGATCAATGATTCTCCAATACACTGGTTGTAGCTGGTTCCTCTCAATCTTTGTAACCTCTTTGGCCTTGGTTTCCACTGTTCTCTGTCACTGATAACTGCTCACTGCAGTTTAATTTAATTTGGCCAATTGGCCTGATTTCTCTGACAAGGGTGAATTTAGAATGTCCACCTTTGGGCCCGTGGTTACTTGACCACAATGAGATATGGGAGCTTGGGCCTGAGGAAACATGTTTGCACCTCCTGGTCCACTGGAGTATTATAAAAACCCTGAATGTACTGAAATTCCCTTGTACTCCTTCAGCCAATCACTGCTAAACCTACAAACCATAGGGACGGCATAGTGGCTCAGTGGTAAGCACTGCTGCCTCACAGTGCCAGGGACTTGCATTTAATTCCAGCCTCAGGCGACAGCCTGTGCTGAGTTTACACATTCTCCCCAAGCCTTTCCTCAGGGTGTCCCGGTTTAGATTAGATTACTTACAGTCTAGAAACAGGCCCTTTGGCCCAACAAGTCCACACTGACCCGCTGAAGCGCAACTTACCCAGACCCATTCCCCTACATCTAACACTACGGGCAATTTAACGTGGCCAATTCACCTAACCTGCATATGTTTGGACTGTGGGAGGAAACCAGAGCACCCGGAGGAAACCCACACAGACACGGGGAGAATATGCAAACTCCACACAGTCAGTCGCCTGAGACGGGAATTGAACCCAGGTCTCTGACACTGTGAGGCAGCAGTGCTAACCACTGTGCCACCGTGTCACAATCCAAAGATGTGCAGATTAGGTGAATTGGCCATGTTAAATTACCCATAGTGTTCAGGGATGTGTAGGTTCAGTGCATTAGTCAGGGGTAAATGTTAGGGGAATGGGTCTGGGTGGGTTACTCTTCGAAGGTTCAGTGTGGACTTGATGTTTCCATACTGTAAGGATTCTATGACACTCTGTGAGATGTTGTTAAGTTCATTAAAATAGTTATTTACCCATTTCCTGGTACCCATTTTGGGTTTTAAAATTCATCCCCAGAAGTTAAAACAGGAGACTCTTACATATGTTACTGGAACTAACCATTTCCACCCTATAAACAACCCATACATTATCAATGAGTTTAGAAAGCAGACCCCCACTGAACCAGTACAAAACCAGAGGTAGGCAGAATACAAAAAAAGTAAAGATTCACATGTATTCCAAGATGTATGAAAGATAGGATCTATTGTTATAATGTTATTCCAGGACATTTCAATAGTTCACATTTGGTACCAGATGACTGCAATGTGGAGTAAGTTGGCTCAAGGGAAAAGAGATATGGTCGATCCAGAGTACCCCAGTCAGTAGCATTCGGGATGGATAATAAATGATGGTCTAGCCAGTGAAACCCACATCTCTTCAATAATTTTTTAAAAATGAATTATCGTTAATAAAAGAAGGCTTAATGTGTTCATAAATTTTATATAAAAGGGGATTAAAATGGCATTACACTAATAACACCATGTTGAAAGCAATACATTACAAAATTTGAAATTAGACAAAAATCTAATTTTCTTTTCATTTACAAGGTGAGAATTTGTCAATGTCTGTCACATGGCTTAATGCAATTCTATTCTGGCAGGACTGTTACTAGCCAATATCTTTTATAAAAGATCATTAAAAAAAGCCATTTATTTCCTTGTCGAGTATTTTTGTATTCAGGTAGTAAAAGCCAATGTTAATAATGGAAGCGTAGGCTAATCTCACTGAGGTACATTATTTTCAGAAAACATTCACTTTCCTAGATAATATGCTTTAAATTTCACAAATTTAATCCAATATTATATGCAACAATATCACCGAAAGTCACAATAATTCCCTAATTATTATTTTCTCTCTCAAACGTCACCTTGTTTAACTAATGCTTGGAATTAATGATACACATTAAATTGTCTCTACCATAGTCAATTTGACCACTATGAACTGAGCTACTTTTACCTCATTACCGATCTAGTTGAAAGAAGAGAGTTGGGTAACATTTGTTCTGTGGATTTATTTGTGCATAGTGCTGAACTGAGATCATGTCAGACAATGAAATGTAACAATTCTAAAACAGGAACCTAATTCACCTCAAATCACCTGTTTCAGTTTTTTATTGATACTGTGACAAGGGTTGGATGACCCAAACGGCTCACAGGATATCAGCTGGTCGTTTAAACAATGAAATGGGGTTTCCTGCCATAATTGTAGCAGTCATTCTATTTTTAATCATAGGCCAGTGGGTTTCCTGTGTCTCAGGAAACTTGAAAGCTTAAAGAAGGTGGAAGGAAGTAAAACCATACAGCCGATGTATTCCCTTTTCTTTGTTATTTCATGCAGTGACCTCCAAGATTCCCAAAGGACTGCATGAAAACGTATGCTAGTTAATCAGTGCTCAGAGGCAGCTCACATAAGGTATTAAACTTCCAACCTTCTTGCTGCTTCTTGCCTGTTATGATCAGCGCTTGTTTCCCTCTTAGAGTGCATCACCAGGTGTTCCTCTCTGATTCTGCCTGAGTGATTTCCCCTGAAATGGATATCTCTGTGTGTGTGCTTGCAGGGCTGTAATGCCTGACAGATTATAATGTGCAGGTTTGCCTTCTACTTTCCCTCAGTGCCAGCACCAACATCTTGGGAAATCTCTACACAGAGAAAGGGAACATCTGTTAGCTTGGCAGGCAGCCACATATGGTGCATATTGTAACAAAGCCTTGCTGTAGAGGATTACCAGTTAAGTCATTGGTTGAGTGCAAAGGGCCAGCTAGCACAAAGTTACCACACTCTCTCTTTGACCAATCCTTCCCACATGAATTATATGGAAGGACTACTTCTTCTGCCAGGTGAGGCTTCAGTACTCCACGTGCAATGCAGTATGTTTCCTAAGGCCACACTTTTAGCGCTGATGGATGCTTTCAGCACTAGGATGTAACCCAAGGTTACATTCCAGACGATGAGAAAGGAGGAGTAAAGATCATGCAATCAGTTTTAGAGTTTGAGAGTGGCTGACAAAAGACATAAATACTCAATGAGCTGAAGGAATGATTAGCTTTTGTGTTGAATGTTGTGCATTGAGTTGGAGTAAAAGCCTCCTAAGAGGCAATGTTTTAAGGAAAAGGTATCTATTTCCAACTCTGTGACTGTTATTTGTGAAATAAAGTGGCAGGTTTTGCTATCAAACTAACGGTGATACTTATGGCATTCACTGATATTTAATTATTAGTAGCGCACCAATACCCATTGATGAGCAGATGCACGATTGTTTCTAGTTGCAATGTTATCAGTTCACACTTTCAGTAACTGAGTGAACAAATTGTTTTCGGCTGAAAGGCACAGTTACAAGTCCAATTCCAATGAATTCTGTCATATATCTCACTGCAGCAAATCTGCGCCATCAGATAGCAAATTGCAGAACTTGGGAGAGAAAACCTAAGTTATTATTACTGAAAAGACAAATATCTATAATACTACCTGAAAATAAGAAGATACAGGAAATATATAGTGATGAGTTTAAAATAGAAAACCAAAGCTAAACTGTTAAAGTGACAATATTTTGACAAAACAGCAGGCGGGAAACTAGTTCACGCACATTGTCATGGTTATCATAGCAAGAAAGGCTTTCAATACAGATGACAGTTTTCCATATCCTTCATTTTTTTCTACAGCACAGTAGTCATATTCCCATGCGACCCTGCACCATATAAGAATTGCGCAATACAAATGAGACTTAAAGTGTTGGCGATGCGATCACGCCATAACCAACACATGTTTTAAAAGTTCACGTTTTAGAAACAGCGTCCATATTCGTCGATTGTGTTGATGAAATGCACCTTATAGCAGAACAACCTGGAGGAATGGATTCGGCTTGTGCTGAAGGGATATGAGGATGTCTTGAGCACAAAAATAACATAAAAACCCAAGCCATCGTTCTTGTTACTTTCAGGAATAGAATGTTGTGACAAGTCTTTTTCAGTCCCTGCACATGCTGAGATATGCAGTTGGAATGTCCACTGACAGGTACATCTCCAGAATTTTGATCAAGTGCCTTTGAACAGATCAGAAGACTTGGAATATCAATAGAGGGTGATCTGACAATCATCAGACAGAGGCTGTTGCATATATTGAACAAATGATGAATGAAAATAAGGGGCTACTATATTCATATGCATACATTAAAAAAAACACAGAAGCTTGGCTATAGATGGACCGTGTTTTTAAAACTAGTAAACTTTCTTTTTGGACCAGGGAAGCAGTAGTGTTATCGTGAACCTTCCCAACCTCAAACTACCTCCTCCTCAAATGCAGACTTTCCAGTCCCTCCGTCAGTTTGTGACATACCATATTGGCATTCATTTTCACAGGTTTTCAGTGGCTTTCCAATCCTCTATAGATTTTAACTCCTGTCTGCTGTTATGTGCAATTCCGGTCTCCCTCCTATCGAAAGGATGTTGTGATACATGGAAGAGTTCAGAAAAAGATTTATAAGGATGGTGCCAGGGTTGGACGGTTTGAGCAATAGGGAGAGTCTAAATAGGCTGGGGCTTTTTGTTCATGGATAAAAGGCTGAAGGGTGACCTTTGTAGAGATTTATAAAATCATGAGGGGCATGGATGGGATAAAGAGACAAAGTCTTTTCCCTGGTTTGGGGGAGTCCAGAACTAGAAGGCATAGGTTTAAGGTGAGAGGAGAAAGATTTAAAAGGGACCTAAGGGGCAACTTATTCACATAGAGGTTGGTGTGTGTATGGAATGAGCTGCCAGAGAAAGTGGTGGAGGCTGGTACAATTGCCACATTTAAAAGATATCTGGATGGGTATAGAATAGGAAGGGTTCAGAGGAATATGGGCCAGGTGCTGATAAATGGGACTAGATTAGGTTAGGATACCTTGGACCGAAGTGTCTGTTTCCATAGAACAATACAGCACAGATCAGACCCTTCGGCCCTCGATGAAACTGGCTCGCAGGCCCTCCATGCTGCACATCTCTATGACGTGTCAGCTCCTAATGTTACAATTAATTGCCAGAAGTCAAGTGAAGGCGCTTGATGGTGCAGTGAATTAATTTTTAATTTCTAGCATGCATGATCTTCTTTCTTTCCAGTTTGCATGTCACCTGTGGCTGATAATAACTAATGGCGCACTTACCTCTGAATCAACAGGCCCTGAATTAAAGTTCCAGATCAGGTTTGAGCACAAATATAAAAGCTAGCATTTCTGCACAGGACTGAAAAAGCTTTGCACTGTTGGGGGTTCTGCTTTTCAAATGACAAAATAAATATGGGCTTTGCCTGTCTGCTCCTTTGTATGTAAAAGATGTGGCGTGACCTTATAGAGGTTTATAAAAGTATGAGGGGCATTGATAGGATAAATAGACAAAGTCTTTTCTCTGGGGTCGGGGAGTCCAGAACAAGAGGGCATAGGTTTAGGGTGAGAGGGGAAAGATATAAAAGAGACCTAAGGGGTAACTTTTCCATGCAGAGGGTGGTATGTGTATGGAATGAGCTGTCAGAGGAAGTGGTGGAGGCTGGTACAATTGCAACATTTAAGAGGCATTTGGATGGGTATATGAATAGGAAGGGTTTGGAGGGATATGAGCTGGGTGCTGGCAGGTGGGATTAGATTGGGTTGGGATATCTGGTCAGCATGGACGGGGTTGGACCGAAGAGTCTTTTTTCATGCTGTACATCTCTATGACTCTACAAGAGTGGAAGAGTTTTTCTTGGTATCATGGTCAATATTTATCCTGTAAACAACATCACATTGTTTGGCTCATGGTGTTGTTTTAACTGGCTTCAGACACAACTCAGTCTTTGAGTGTAAAAATGATGTGCAAGAGACAAAATATGAAGTGAGAGGGTAACATTGCACACACTTGCATCAACATCTAATTCCCACCCCATGGGAATAACAGGGTTTATTTTACTATCCTCTAGTGTGGTTACAAGAATGATCTTGCCTTCGGTGCGCATATTTATATAACACTACTTATGACGCTTCTGAGAATACATCATATAATACAATTGGAATATAAACTTTGAATAGTTCAGATTGAATCACTGAATTTCTCTCTCTTGCTCCCAATAAACAGTCATTGATATATAAGTACAATGAGTGGGCTCTGGTGCCTTTGATTGAAGATGACTGGGAACAATGCAAGTGCAAATTAATGAACATGTATCGACTCGTTGCAGATGCAGACTTTGGCAAGACTCCATTAGACTCTTCTTTTTTCAAGTTCCACCTCCATGTGATGTGATTTCTTGCTAATAGCATAATAACTATTAACCCCTTATGCTAAACCTCTCCTCAAGTCTCTCAATTTTTCCAGAAACTGTTTACTTTTTTACTCCCTTCCTATCAACCTCCAACCAACTCTCCATAAGAAAGGCAAATCACAGCAGGATTTATACATTTAATAGTAAGGTTCTGGGGGGTTTTGCTGAACAATGAGACCTTGGAGTGCAGGTTCATCGTTCCTTGAAAGTGGAGTTGCAGTAGATAGGATAGTGAAGAAGGTATTTGAAATGCTTTTCTTTATTGGTCCGAGCATTGAGTATCAGAGTTGGGAGGCCATGTTTCAGTTGTACAGGACATTGGTTAGGCCACTTTTGGAATATTATGTGAATTCTGGTCTCCCTTCTATCGGAAAGATGTTATGAAACATGGAATGGTTCAGAAAAAGATTTACAAGGATGTTGCCAGGGTTGGACGGTGTGAGCAATAGAGAGAGGCTGAATAGGCTGGGGCTTTTTTGTTCATGGATAAAAGGCTGAGGGGTGACCTTTGTAGAGGTTTATAAAATCATGAGGGGCATGGATAGGATAAAGAGACAAAGTCTTTTCCCTGGTTTGGGGGAGTCCAGAACTAGAGGGCATAGGTTTAAGGTGAGAGGAGAAAGATTTAAAAGGAACCTAAGGGGCAGCTTATTCACATAGAGGTTGGTGTGTGTATGGAATGAGCTGCCAGAGAAAGTGGTGGAGGCTGGTACAATTGCCACATTTAAAAGGTATCTGGATGGGTATATGAATAGGAAGGGTTCAGAGGGAGATGGGCCAGGTGCTGGTAAATGGGACTAGATTAGGTTAGGATACCTTGGACCGAAGTGTCTGTTTCCATAGAACAATACAGCACAGAACAGACCCTTCGGCCCTCGATGAAACTGGCTCGCAGGCCCTCCATGCTGCACATCTCTATGACTCTATGACGTGCCAGCTCCTAATGTTACAATTAATTGCCAGAGGTCAAGTGAAGGCGCTTGATGGTGCAGTGAATTAATTTTTAATTTCTAGCATGCATGATCTTCTTTCTTTCCAGTTTGCATGTCACCTGTGGCTGATAATAACTAATGGCGCACTTACCTCTGAATCACCAGGCCCTGAATTAAAGTTCCAGTCCAGGCTTGAGCACAAATATAAAAGCTAGCATTTCTGCACAGGACTGAAAAAGCTTTGCACTGTTGGGGGTTCTGCTTTTCAAATGACAAAATAAATATGGGCTTTGCCTGTCTGCTCCTTTGTGTGTAAAAGATCTGTGGCACTGCTTCAAAGAAGAGTGGAAGAGTTTTTCTTGGTATGGTGACCAACATTTATCCTGTAAACACCATCACATTGTTTGGCTCATTGTTATATGACTACCAAGCATTAGTTAGCTGCGCATTTTGTATTTTACAACAGTGACTCTGAAGCAAAAAGATACTTCATTAGGTATAAGTGACTTTGAAATATCCAAGAGTTTGGAAATGTACAGCACAAAGACAAGAATTTCTTTGAATAGAGTATATGTGCTGCTAACTGAAAACACAAAGAAGAGAAATATTGATAAATACAATAAAAAGGAAACAAACTGGGCTCGAGATTAATGTCTGAAGTTGTTAAACTTAATGTTCAACCCAGAAAGTTGTAAAGTGAAATATAAGCTGCCGTTCCTCCTCTATTATGAATTTCACTGGATCCATGTCGTAGGTCAAGGACAGAAATGTTTGTTGTAAGATCAAAGCAATAAATATAATGACAGTCCACTGGAAGCTCAGGTTTATCCTTGTAGATTAAATGGAGGTTTTTCACGTAGTGGTCTCTCAGTCTGTGTTTTGTTTCCTCATTGAGGAGGAGAGAACATTATGAGCTGCGAATGTATTAGACAAGACTAAAAGAAGTACATGTAGATCAAAGCTTCATCTGGAAGGAAAACTGTGGGCCTTGGGATTGTGAGGAAAGAAAGGATACCGCATCTCCAGTGATTCTGTGGAGAGAGCATGTGGTCTTAGCTGTGATTGAGGAGTAGGCCAGGGTGTCACAGAGAATAATGCATTGAAATGCTGAAAGAGGAGGGGTGGAGAACAACACTTTCAGTTCTTGAACATTCTCTTTAACCCTGTGACTTACTCTTCTGTTGTGTCAGAGAATCATGGCCATAATCATAGAGGTCTACAACACAGAAAAAGGCCCTACAGCCCACTGAATCTGCACTGGTCAAAAAAACTACCTCATATTCTAATCCCATTTTCCAGCCATGTAAAGCCAGGTATCACAAGGACACATTTAAATTCCTTTAAATGTTATGAGGATTTCTGCCTCTACCATCCTTAAGGCAGGGGCTTCCAGGTTTCCATCACCCTCTGGGTAAATTTTTCTTCCTCTTGCCCATTTTAAACATCCTGCCACTTGCCTTAAATACATGACCTCTGTCATTGTTCCCTTCACCAAGTGGAAATGTTTCTTCCTGCCTACCCTGTCAATTGCCCCTCTTATACACCTCAATTATGCCCCTCCCCCTCAGTCTCTTCTGCTCCAAGGAAAACAAACCCAGTATATCCAATCTCCCTAGAAACTAAAGATGTCCAGTCCAGGCAACATCCTGGTTATTCTCCTCTACATCCTCTCCAGTTCAATCACATCCCACCAATAATGGCAATTTCAGAAATGCACACAATACTCTCGCTGTGGCATAAACAGCATTTTGTACAGTTTCAGAATAACGTCCCTGTTCTTAAATGCTATATCTCAGCTAATAAAGGCAAGTATCCAAAGTGCTTTCTTAATCACATTATCTCGTGACTCACTAACTTAATTAATCTGTGGACATGCACACTGAGGTCTCTCTGATCCTCAGTGCTTCTCAGGATCTTACTATCCGTCATGTATTTCTTTATCTTCTTTGTTTGGTTTAAGTGCATCACCTCCCACTTATCTGGATTGAATTTCATTTGACAAATCAGGTCAATCATCTGACCAGCCCATTTATATCTAATACTGGAGCGGTTGTTCATTTTAATATGAGACAGATACATTTTTGTTAAGCAAGGATACTAAGGGATATGGGCCAAAGACAAGAGTATGGAGTTATACCACAGATCAACCATGTTCAAATTGAATGGTGAAATTCGGTTTGAGGGACTGAATAGCCTAATGTTCCTATGTTTCTCTCTTTCTACAACTTTCTACAATCTAAGGCTATCCTCCTCATTTTTACCCCCTCACCATATCTTCTATCATCTGCAATATTACTGATCAATTCTCCTCCATTGAAATCTAAATCATTTAGGTATACCACAAAAATCAAGGTCCGCAACACTGACCCCTGTGAGGCCCCACTAGATGCAGACTTCCAATAACAAAAATATCTCTCAATCCATCACCCTCTGCTTCCTGCCACTCAACCAATTCTGGATCCAATTAGCCAAATTTCCTTGGCTCCCTTGGGATCTTACCTCTGCTTTTAGTGTCCCATGCAGAACACTATCAAAAGCCTTGTAGAAAGCCAAGTAGACTACATCAACTGCATTGCCTTCATTTACACACCTGGTCATGTCTTCCAAAAATTCTGGAAAGTTGACCAGACATGGCCTGCCCTTGACAAAATCTTACTGACTCTTCTTGATTAGTCTGTGCCTCTCTGAGTGCAGAATAATCCTGTCCCTCAAAATTGCATCCAACAGTTTCCCTCCCTCTTAGATTAAACTGACTGGCCTATAGTTTCCTGACGTATCCCTTCCTTGATTCCTGAATAACAATACCACATTGGCTGTCCTCCAATCCACTAGCATCTCTTTGTGGCCAGAGAGGAATTGAAAATTATTGCCAGCATCCCTGATATTTCCTTCCTTGCTTCATTCAACAACCTGGGATAGATTTTTTTGATTTGATTTATTATTGTCACATGTACCAAGGTACAGTGAAAAGTTTTGTTTTGCATGCAGAACAGGCAAATCATGCCATACAAAGTGCATCGGGGTAATAGAACAGAGCAAAGAATGCAGTGTTATGGCTGCAAAGAAAGTGCACAAGAGTAAGTTTAACATTTAAATTTAAAATCTGAGAGGTCCCTTCAGGAGTCTGATAATAGCGATGAAGAAGCAGTTCTTGAATCTGTCATACTTTTTACCCAACTGAAGAGGTTGAGAGGGGTCTTTGATTATGTTGACTGCATTCCCAAGGCAGCAAGTATAGATGGAGTCAATGGTTGGTTTGTGTGATGGACTGGACTGTGTTCACAACTCTCAGTAGTTTATTTTGGTCCTGGGCAGAGCAGTTGCCTTGCCAAGCCATGATGCATCCGGATACAGTGTTTTATATGGTGCGTCTATAAAAATTGATAAGAGTCTTTATGGACATGCCAAATTTCCTGAGCCTCTTTAGGAAGTAGAGGAGTTGTTGTGTTTTCTTGACCGTAGCATCAAAGTGGGTGGACCAGGACAGATTGTTAGTGATCATCACTCCTAGGAACTTGACAGACACCTTCGACATCTCCACCCCAACACTGTTGATGTACACAGGGGTGAGCTCTCCAGTTTGCTTGCTGAAATCAATTCCCCTCTCTTTCATTTTGCTGATGTTGAAGGACAGCTTGTTATCTTTACAACATGCCACCAAGTATGAGTATATAGGGAGCTCAGTAAGGGGCTGAGTAAACAGCCTTGCAGGGCACCAGTGTTGAGGATTATGGTGGAGGGGGTGTTGTCTATTCTCATTCTGTGGGTCAGGAAGTCAAGGATCCAGTTGCAGACGGCTGAACAGAGACCCAAGACTTGGAGTTTGGAAATTGGTTTGATTGCAATTATGATGTTGAACGGAGCTGTAGTTAATGAGTAGGAGTCTGACATAGGTATCCTGGAACCCAAGTGTTCCATGGATGAGTGTAGGGCCAGGGAGATGGCGTCTGCTGTGAACCTGCAGGTGAAATGCAAGGGATCAAGGCAGGCTAGAAGGTAGAGTTTGTGTGAGGCATTACTAACTCATCGAAGCACTTCATAATTACGGAGTTCAGAGCCACTGGGTGGCAGTCATTGTGGCACACTGCATGAGATTTTGTGGCATCAGGATGATGGTGGTCACCTTGGAGCAGGTGGGGACCTCAGATCTTAGTAAGGCGAGATTAAAGATGTCAGCAAATAATTCCACCAGCTGGTCTGTGTAGGATCTGAGTGCATGGCTGGGGTCAGTCACTTTCTATGGGCCCTTTCATCCAGCCCTGGAGATTAATTTACTTTTATGCCTTCCAGATCACTCAGGAACTCTACTCTGCCTATGCTAGTTGATTTGACTATATTACTGTCCTGCCCCCTGATTAATGAACGCTGACACAAAGTATTCATTTAGAACTCCAGCTCCACACACAAATTATCACTGTGCTCCATATTTGGCCCTACTCTTACCCTCATTATCCTTTTCTCCTCAATGTACTTGTAAAATAATTTAGAATTTTTCTTTATTTTACCTGCCATTCTCCTTTCATTGAATATCTGTTTTTCTGTCTCCATAGGTGATGCTTTATCTGCTTAGCATTTCCAGTACTGAGTCTTTATTGTGTGTTACAACATCTTTGGTATTCAGCTTTTTGATTTTTGTCTTCCTATTCATTGTTTGATTGCTTCATGCACATAAAGACAAGGATGTTACTGTCAGTATTAAGGTGGGTTATAATGTGTGAGCATCGAACGTAGCCATTGATTAATATTTTAGAACTGTACTGTACTTGTCTGTTTTTCCACTTCCATATCAAACATCACTACAGTATCTTTAAAAGATACTTTCTTTGTAATGTTAATATGACAAATTACAGGAAGTTCATGCTGCAAATTTGTATCAAGAGCAAGTGATTAATGTTGTTTCTATCAAAATCACTTATTCAAATGGTTTGGCCTGAATATCAATCTTCCATACACAATGTTGAAAACAATATGTTAATTCATTTTATCATCAAATGTTTTTTGTTTTATTTTTCAAAACTAAGTTCGGTGGTACATCTAGTGGGTTTGGTTCACTCATTTTTTTTGTGCTCATTCTCTAACTTTTGTTCATTACATACATAAAAATTTAAGAAAACTCCCCAAGGAAATTAGTTCAAGTTAGTTCCAGTCTTGGAGCAGAATCTCAAGTGCATCAGAAGAAAATCAAAATATTATAGGACATAGCTGTCATCGG
Organism: Hemiscyllium ocellatum; assembly: GCF_020745735.1. Classification (NCBI taxonomy): domain Eukaryota; kingdom Metazoa; phylum Chordata; class Chondrichthyes; order Orectolobiformes; family Hemiscylliidae; genus Hemiscyllium; species Hemiscyllium ocellatum. The sequence goes on from NC_083402.1 coordinate 60,467,261, forward strand.
CATTTTTCAAAGATGTTTACATCTTTCCATGTGTGCATCTCCACCTTTAACATTGGTGGGTTACATACTGAAATGCTGGCCTGGATTTTCTAATGGTCAGACAGTCATTACTCCAACATAGGGGGAGTTGTGCCATTAGACCCCACAGGATCTTTAATTCTGAAGGATTTGACTGGGAATTTTTCTTTTTGCTGGGAATTCTTCGATGCATGGAAGCCTTTAAATGTCTCCATCTAAATCAGGGACTCTGGGGACTTACAAAGAAATTAAGTAAAATAGTTATTAAGGAAAGTTTAAACTATTAAATACACGGTCTAATCTTGAGTAACTGTTCAACAGACCTAACAGTTACCTCATACACACCCAAGTACAACTTCCCCAGATCACTTACAACCTCAAGCACTGACTTGACAGCCCAGTTCCTAACTCCCCTTTCCCTTCTCTATCCCCAACCACACCTCTCCCCAGGACCCTACCCAAACATCCCACTGGAGTGGACTGGCCAATCTCCTTGCCATCAGACAAGGCCCAATTCCACCCCTGGTATCAGACTCAATCCAGCCCAATACCCTGAGCCTGCTGCTACCTTGTATCCTCTGCCAGGTCAGACTGGACCTGACTCCCATGCTGCTAGCCTTAACCTGACCTGATTCCCTGCTCCCATCTCACACACTAGGCACCCTACCCCTACCCAGTTAGCACTTTACCCCCTACCAATCTGTCATCCTGACATTCTATCTGCTTCCCAGTTGGCACCCTAGTGACCTGAAACTCTTCCCCTTATTCTTCTCTAGCCTCTCCGCCAGGCACATGACTTGCCGGGAACTCCACATGCCTAGCTCTTTCACATTATTATTAACAAAGTGGTTGTAAGTCCTCTTAAATTTTAAAACATGGCAGCTGACTGCTGTGGAAAGGTGTCTCTTCCTCGGATTGTTCTTATGTCACACAGAACTATCAGAATGGAAGTACAACTCTGCAGTTCTGAGGGAGCCCTGAGCAGACATATTGAGCTCTCAAGTTTCCCCTGAAATTACAAGTGCTGAGTGGCAATCTGCATGAAATTGACACTGCATGGAAAATCTGACCTGTTATATCTGGTCTTTCTCTCTAAAGATGCTGGGTGACCTTTCAAACATTGTCACTTTCTTTAAGTGTTCTAGCATTTGTGGTTTTTACATTTTATCCTACTGCATCAGGGTGATATTTTAATGAGGTCCTCCAAATGGCATCTCTCAAAAATAGCAATATCTATCAAGGTAGTGTGCAATCAGTTTCACCTCGAAGAATGTATATTAACTACTCACATTTGTTTGAGAAAGGAGCCAGTGATTCTGATACAGTACTAAAAGGTTACATCTGACAAGTTAAAATTCCTTAATAAATTGTTAAACTAAATATGATATCTGTGGATCATCATTCTCCTCTTTCCCTTCCAACCTCATAAGATCTGACAAGATCAAAAATTGCTGAAAAAGCTCAGCAGGTTTGGCAGCATCTGCGAAGAGAAATCAGTGTTAATGTTTCAGGTCCAATGGGTCTTCCTCAGGACATTGCTCATGAGCATCCTTTAGGAAAGGGACTGTGCCACTTGCATCTTTCGTAACTGGTCTATGCTACATAATTAACTCATAGTGACTTGGCAAACCATCATTGATACATCAAGCTTTGGTCCTTGCCCCTGTCTCTGTTTTGCTACTATTTGGGTATTGCAAAACCATCTAATTGTCTCCAACAGCCTTTGGAGAAACGTAAAAGTCAAAGGAAAATATTTACAATCAGTTTCAAAGTTCCAACTTTATGTGTGTTTTGTTGAGACGGAAACCGAATGGTCTCGTCTCTACGTGTTCGTTGGAAGGAGAGATCAAACCGGCTAGAGTTTGGAGCAAAAACACCGTTTATTACAGAATCAAAACTGGTACACTATACAACGAATTCAAAAGCATGCAAATTCGTTGGAGAAGGCGTTCTGTCTCTCCCTTCGGATCTGGTGCAGTTATACTTCGCGCTTCCTCGAGTTCCCGGTCAGGTTCCCCTTGTTCGGCTCTTTCATTGGTCGGTTCACCTGTCTGTGAAGGGATTAGTGTCTCTATTGCCTGCCCCGAGATACCTGTCCCACTCCTGCTGTGCCGAACAATGGGTAGACATCCTGGGTTCGGCAGTTTCCGATCTTGTAAATTAAAAGTTTATTGTTGGAAGGGATTCCTCATTGCCATGCGTCTGGCTGTCTGGGCGTTCACAATAGTTCTCCATAGTTGAATATACAGATATTATCATTTAACATAGGACCCGAATGAGTTTGACGTCAGCGGGGGCATTAGCAAGTACTTTATCAATCAAGTGTAGTATCGGTGCGATTTACACTATCCGATAGTTACCGGTTTCCTTTATTAACAATGAGAGTGTAATAGGATGATCTGAAACTGACGGACATGTTCTAATCCCCCAGGAATGTGGCCTCAGGCAGTCAGTCCTAATTCTCTATTCCTGAGATGCTGCCTGGCCTGCTGTGCTTTGACCAGCAACACATTTGCAGCTGCAGTGGCTGGGTTTACTTTACATGGCTGTGTTTTAGCTGGTACCTGACAGTGTCTGCTTTAATAATGGTGCTCCCCTCCCTAGCCCCAATGTAGGTACCCCGATAGCAGATTCTCCCCAACAGTTTTGTACGTGACCACTTTCTTTTCAATTTCTTCCCATGGTCTGATGAACAATGTCCAAGTCGAAAGCTTAATACAGGCTCTTCAAGTCAGCAAGTATTCTATTTGCTGTGCAGATACTTTGCTGAATTCTGTGGTGCAGCAAACAATATATCCTTTTATTTACTTTATTTCCCTTAAAAATAAAATAACTGTAAATCAATGGCATCTATTTTAAAAATACAGAAGAGTAGAAATGCACAGCAGGTTAGTCAATGATTGAAAAAGAAAGGTTTATGTTACAGATGGGAACCTTTCAGCATTTAAAACTGCAGTTTATTCCCAAGTTACAGTGTGTTCAATGTGTGCCATTTTCACACACAATTGGAAGGATCTATGTACAGATGGAAGTCTGTGAATTTCATCTTATAATTGGAATGTAGACCATCTGGCCTGGAAGGTCACGAAACTGCAAAGACTGACTATGCACTTCCTAAAGCAGACAGTTAGAGGAAAGCTGTTCGGCTTTATTTTCAATTCCAATCTAATACAACGATGAAATAAAATTAAATTATATAGTGCAAGCTTTAATGGCAATCTTCTATGCATGGATCTCCACCCACTGGGACCATGTATCGGTAATGTGGGAGTAGGCTGTACACAATTTATCCAGCCACCATTTTAAATGGTCGGAAAATTGTGAACAATTCTGAAAGACACATTCAGCAGGCAAAAGATCCTGAACTAAGGTCAGGTCTGTACACAGGAGAGGGACTGTTAACTCGTTATATTTAACCTAACTAGATACAAAGTCTCTTCCCTGCAGTAGAGGAGTCCAGAACTAGCGGGCATAGGTTTACGGTGAGAGGAAACGATATAAAAGAGACCCAAGGGGCAACCTTTTAACTCAGATGGTGGTATGTATACGAATGAGCTGCCAGAGGAAGTGGTGGAGGCTGGTACAATTACAGCACATAAAAGGCATCTGCATGGGTATATGAATAGGAAAGGTTCAGAGGGATATGGGCCAGGTGCTGGCAAATGGAACTATATTCGGCATGGATGAGTTGGACTGAAGGGTTTGTTTCCATGCTGTATATCTCCATGACTCTATGTAGCTCCCATTGCACATGCTCAGTCGATTTCTTTTTCACAGTAAAGATAAAGTTATCCCTTTATTCTACATATTCTACATAAAGCTGGCAAAGATATTTATTGAAGTATTGATTCTTTGCATCTGCACATCCAGCAAGGAGTTTAGAACATGAGAAATGCAATGTGGAAAATCGCAGGCGCGGTTCCCGACTTTCCACCCATTAAAAATGAATGGATGGAAAACCATGAGCTGTGTGCCCACAATATGCTTCCTGTATGCAGCACTCCCCTCTGAGAGCAATGAGCACATTGAACAACATACTTCAAATCTTCATTGGATGCAACCTATTTCTTGAGGGTGTTGACAATAAGCTTTTCTGTTGTTTGAACATTCATGCTGCCAAGTTATTTTACAGAAATTAATTATGAAGAAAGAGCTCAGCTTGAGCCTTTCTCGCAGGCTGGCTTATTGTACAATGGCATTTTGATGAGATAACAGTGGCAAGAGAATAACACAATATAGGGGAACAAAGCCTCTGACTAGTTAATTTTCTTGACTGTTAACAAGACATTTCAAACTTCAAGTCATCATTTCCATTTTTTATTCACATTTATCAGATCAGACACTCCCATAGCAAAGCATAAACCAACTACTCTAAGTTCCTAAAAATACCTTGTCAATGGGGGTTTATTTGATTTTTCTTACCAATGTTGGTTCTACTTGTCCACTCGGACATGTCCAGATGAGCATGGTTGAAATCAAGAACTCTGTAATGGAATAAAGTGTCAGACTGGCTTGAAACCACTTATAGTACAGCCATTTGATACGTCACTATAGAACAGAATTGTAGCTTTCAGCCAACGACAGATTTTAACAATATCATAGACAAGGTTTGCAATAGAAACTTTAAAAATTGGAATCACCCTGAATTCAATTTTGGTTTCTAAAATATACACAAAAGCTATTGTGTGAATAGAATATCATATTCAGAAGTAAATTGATTGAAGCAAGCAAAGAACAGTTCAGTATGCTGTGCACCAGGGGAACCATGCACAGACCCCAGGCAAGGTTTTGTTACGGTTCCAGATGGATACTCCAAATTGTTAAACTTACAATAAGAGCTTCTCTAAATAAATGAAAAGGAAGAGAGAGGTCAAAGTGAACATAGGCCCCTTAGAAAAATGAATTTGAGGAGATGGTTTCGGGGAACAAGAAATGGTAGAGGAGTTAAACAGAAAACTTGCATCAGTTGTTAACATTGAAGCTCTGAACTTCATTACTAGTAAAAAAGAGGGGAGGAAATAAAAATGTCATCATCGCTGAAGAAGGAATATTAGACAAACTAATGGAGCTAAAAGCAGTTAAGTCTCCTGGCCCTGTTGGCTTGCATTCTTGGATCCTTGAAGAGGTACTCACCAGGACAGTGGATGCTGGAGAAATCATTGGATTCTGGAAACATATCAGAGGATTGAAAATCTAACACCCCTATTCAAAAAGGAAAGAAGGCAAAATGCAAGTAAAAGTGGGCCAATTAGCATAACATCTATTGTTAGAAAAAGCTTAGAAACAATTGTCATGCAAGTAATAGCAGAGCACTGGAAAAATTGGATCTAATTAAGCAGAGTCGGCATGGCTTCATGAAAGGGAAATATTGTCTGACTAATTTATTACGTTTTTTCACAAAAATGTTTCAACCAGAGTAGATAGAGGGGAACCAGTAGATGTGTAATTTTTTGACTTGTAGAAGACATTCAACAAGGTACCTCACAAATGATTAAGTCATAAGAGGCCATGGTGTTGGAGGTGTTATATTGGCATGGATAGGGCATAAGTGTGTGGCAGGAAACAGCGAGTGAGGACAAGGAGGATCTTTTTCAGGTTGGCGACCTGTGATCATTGGGGATTAACAGGAATCAGGGCTGGGATCACAGCTGTTACAATATATGTGAATGACTTGGAGGAAGGAAGTGAATGTACTTTCGCCAACTTTTGCAGATGACACAAAAATATGTGGAAAGGGAGATTTTGAGAGGCATATAAACAACTTACAGAGAGATATTGATAGGTGAAGAAAGTTAGCAAACAGCAAATGGAACATTATGTTGGAAAATGTGCTGTTGGAAGGGAGAACAAAATAACAGAATATTATTGAAATTGAGAAAAGCTACAGAAAACTGCAAAGCAAAGCTACCTAGGGGTACTTGTATACAAAGCACAGAAAGCTAACATTCAGTTTCAGCAAGTAATCAGGAAGGCTAATGGAAGGTTTGCCCTTTTTTAAAGGAGGTTGGAGTATAAGAATAAAGACATGTTACTGCAATTATACAAGGTGATAGTGAGACCACGTCTGGTATACTGTGAGCAGTTTTGGTCCCCTTATTTAAGGAAAGACAATTCATTGGAGACTGTTCAGTAAAGGTTCACTCGGATGATTCCTGGTATGGATTGTCTTATGAGCAAAGGGGTTGGGACACAACTTGCTGGAGTTTAGAAGAATGAGAGATGATTTCATTGAAACACATAAGATTCTTAAGGGGCTTGGCAGGGTACAGGAAAAGGGGAGGAAAGTGAATGTGAAGAATGCTAGTTCAGGCATGATCCTATTGATCATGAGAAGGCTCAAGAGGTTAAACAGCCTACCCCTGTTCCTATTTTTTATAGTCTTATACTCTGAGCTGGTGGGTGAGTAATAATGAATTGGATCCCTTCTTTATTCATCCATCCCCTCGGCTTGTCACATCAAAGCTAACCTTAAAAGGATCCTTTTCCTAATGGATACCTTTTTTCCAGACCCAGATAAACCTATGTTTTAAAAGGAGCCAATTTCACCAGACTTACTTCAGTTAACAAAGAAGAGCAATAAGAAATATTGTACATGCTTCAATTTACATCAGAAATAAGAGGTGAGTCTGAAAATGTATAATTTTTTAAATAAATAGATATATAGATCAGGATATGAATTGTTTGTGGAGAGCAATATTTGAACTGTACAGCTTTTCCAGTGGATTTTACCACGTGAGCACTGACATTGGAAGTTGACTGCCTGTAGTTATTTCAATTTCCCTAATAGTGCAAATTAGTTGAGATCCTATAGTTTTGATGCCTTTTGACCATGCTTGAATTCCAGCATTCAGGTTGAGACAGAGTCTTTTTTGTTGTCCTAGTTTCTTTTCTCTTTTAGCTTTCTAGCACTCTGAATGAAAGAAAATTTTTATTTGAAAAACTGTAGTGACCAGGGGGTAACCCTTTGACTGTTTCCTTCAAAGTGCTCTAATACTTGAACCCAGGCTGGTACACAGGAGAATGTTCAATCCCAGTGGCACACTCTAGAGGGCTGGGACCTGAATTTTAAACTCCTATGTATCATTCAAAGGGAAAACCCAAGATGCATCTGAGGTTTGGAATGTAATTTATCAAGGGGTGGCATGCTGTTGTGCTGAGATCTTGTCAGTCTCGCATTATCTTTGTAGTAACAAGAAATCACATTCCAGTCTGTAATGATTTGCCTCTTTTCTCCACTGAAGGACTCTTGCTTGAAAATTCACTTTGCATTTGTAGATGTGAAATTCCCAGGGTTTCTCTCACCAGTCACTTAATTTACACATATAGCCATTTTTAGCCATATGAGCCTTTTTTGAAAAACACATTTTGGATTTGCACTTAAAAATTCCCACCGTGCCTTGGGGCTTCTGACCTGTGGTTAAGACAGCACATTTTATCGTTGCCCAGGGAGACTTCTTGAATCGAGCATCCGAATTCAGAGACTGAACATCTATTTCAGGCTTCTTTCTATTGGAAAGGCAGTTTCACTAGGATCCTTTAAAAGGACCCGTAACAGCTACCGGCAAAAATGGTCAGCAGAGCATGTTTTGAATATGGAGCAATAAGGAGTAGGGGTGGGCTTTCCAAACCCATACAGGGGGCTGCTGCTGGTCGCTCAATCCAATTCTCTTCCCCTGCCAGATTAACTATTGGCCCAGGGGTGGCATGTGGCTCAGTGGTTAGCACTGTTGCCTCCTAGCACTGGGGTCCCAGGTTCAATTCCAGCCATTAGGTGACTGTCTGTGTGGAATTTGCACATTCTCCCCATGTACGTGTGGGTTTCCTCCCACAGTAATAAAGATGTGCTGGTTGGAAGAGTTAGTATCCTAGATTGTCCATTGTATTAGGCAGAGGGAAATGGGTTGGTGTTAGATTGGTTGGGCTGAAGGGCCTGTTTCCACACTGTAGGGAATCTAATCTAATCAGTCCAGGTGTCCCCATTGGTTGGTCTTCATTTTCACACCTAACACACTGCCTGTTCAGGCATGTCTGCTGACCCCAGCACACAAGAAAAACAATTCTATGTGGCCCTTCTGTGGATCAGTTTTGGCAGGGCAGCTATCATTGCCAATTTTGAGGTCTACAAACACGTAGAAAGCTGGAATGTCAATTTCTGATGCAGAGTGTGGAGGTTGGATTGAAAACAGGATGGACTTCCCCGGGGAGGGGGGGAGGTAGGGGGTGCTTGGGTTTTCCCATGTGATTATATGTTTCTCAATTCATTACATATTCATACGCAGGCAAAACATCAAATTTTAATGGCGGGTGGACAGGAAGTTCAGTACTACTCTAGCTGCAACATTTGGCCACAGGATTTAAAAGGGGCTCAGTAAGCATAAAGTGCACAGAAAGTAACAAATATTAAAGCCACTTGATGCATAGGTGTCTATCTTTTGTAAAGAACTGAAATAAGAACAGATGCACCGTAATTTTTTGTTTTTGCATGGTTTGTTTTTTTAACAGTTTTGCATTCCCTTCCAGAGTACCTTGAGGTGTTGATGAACACCGTTAATGCTTACAAGTCCAGCATTGCAGACAGTGCTGATCCTCCCAAACTTGGATGTATATTTGTTTGTGCTTTGTGAATCAATCAGAATATTGTGATTCCTAAATCTCTGTGACAGGAATATATGTTGCAAACAAAATGTGGCCCACATCAAAGCCCACAGAACTCCAGGCTGATAATCTGGCCATCAAACTGAACACGAGATTACTGACACAAAGAGAACAAAGACATGTACAATGTATGACAAGAAAAACAACATAAGTTTTCACAGAAATAAAACAAGCATTCCCTGAGGGCAGTAAGACTTATGTTCACAACCAGCTATTATTTCTGAGTGTTCACAAACAGTAATGTAAAGTCACTTGTTCTTAAAGCCTGCCATGATTATGTTCTTTTGGATCTGTCTGCCTTGTATTATTATCGCCCTGGATTCCTCAGCATCCTCAACATCAGTGTTTCCTCCCTCAGCATCTCCTTCAGAATCCCTTTCTACTACATCGGAGGAAAGAGGTGGGTGCTCAGTCTCTCCTCACTTCTAAGTTGTCACTCTGCAGTGCACAAAAATCAGTCACTATCCTGGAGACCCTGCTTGGTGGATGCTGAGTGCTGCAGAGTGGATGTCCATATTCAGAACACTAATTGTCTGCTGTCTGATTGTTCTAGTCTATGTGAATGCACTGTTTGTCATATGTTGGTTTTGCATTAATGTTAATGCGCTGTTCATCATCAGTTGGTTTTGCATTAATACGAATGTGCAGTTTGTCACCAGTCGCTTTTGAATTAATGCCATCAGCTCTGATTCTTTTGGTCAGGGTCCAACCCTGGAAATAATGTGGTGGGAAAAAAATGGCTGAGCTTGATAACTATGCAGAGTTCAAACCAAATGACAGTTGCTTGGTTAGCAAGCATACCACCTGCAGGATTTGCCAAGTGTCATAAATAATCTGATCTTTGAGGAAGTGAAAGCCTTCTAATAAAAATCATGTCAACTGAAAATAATACTCTGCAGTATTTAACAGACTGATGAGAGATGGTATACCCCACTGAATTTGTTCAGCAGAATATTTGGCAAGTTTAAAAGAAGTTAGTCACCATTTTAGTGTATTGTCGCTTGGAAAGCAACAGTCAGGTAAAAAAAATGCAAACAATTATATACTGAGAATAACATTGCCCTTTGTTTTAAGTTTGAGACAATCAATTGTAGTTGATTGAGTATTATGCCAAATAGGTTAAGAGCTATTAAATCATTTTGTCAAATGTGTTATTGTAGACGTTTTCAGTCTGCTTGGAGGGCACTTTAAGAATTCTACCTAGAGCATTTCAAGTATGGCAAGTATTCGGAAACAGAGCTGACATGCCAAGTCCGATACAGCTCTTCTTTAGAATTCCAGTTCAGAATTCAGTTTTGAGGAAGAGTCGCATTAGACTTGAAACATTAATTCTGTTTCTGTCTCCAGTGATGCTGCCAGACCTGCTGATGTTCTGCAGCATTTTCTGATTTTTCTTATAGAATGGAAATCCCTCCCTGTTCAAGACTTTGGCTGGAGGATACCATGGAGCTCTGAGCACGACATGGATGTAGTCAATAGCCTTTTGTACCTGAGTGAACACAGTGATGGTTACAAATCTGACAGTTGAGGCACTTGGTTCACAAAAAATTGAACAAACGATAAAAGCATTGGTAACCTTATGAATGCATAATTCCAAAAATCCTTCATTAGAAATTCAGGTTTGTGCAACATAGCTGTTGTCAGCTTCACTTTTGATTTTCTTTCATCCCCTTTTCAATTAAATGCCTTCTTCTCACCATTATTGTGAATGGCCTTATTGTTTCCTCTTTCTTCACCACCTCCCTCGTAATATCAGTGCTATTACTATTGCCCTTGATAGTCTTTCTCTTCCCCCATCCTACTCCCAAAGACATTCTGAAGTCTAACTGATGCATACCACTTCAAACACACCTTCATTTAGTTCCACTGTTTAGCTCTCTTGCCAGTACACCGAATGACTGACCAGCCCCAGTCTTTACCCTTTTTAATAATAAACTCCCATCCTCCATTACTGTGACTCTTCTCACATGATCCCAATTTGCTGTCTCCAATCCCCAGGATCTTTCCATTGCTCCAACAACCTTCAAGTTGTTTAGCGTCCCATTACTTTGTATCCAGCCCAATTTCCTGTGATTTTTAAAAAAAATATAAATTGTTGCTTCTTTTAATGCCATTAGCTTAATTTAAGCTGATTCCCCCTTCTAAATTATGGAGCACTTGACTGCTTCGGTCAGGTGTGTTTTAATCAGCCAGCCTGGATGCCTTGTTTTTGTAAATGAGTGGGCCTGATCTGCCTTTAGTCTTAACGCAGATATAAATATATTGCAAAAAGCCTGATGGCTTATGAATGTGCCTTATCATGAGATACTGAAGTGCCTTTGCTGCATTTGCACAATAAAATGGTTTATTTCTGAAAGATCTAAATAATGAATTAATGATTTACTCAACTGGAACAAAACATGTTATTGCACCAAATACTCATCTTGTACATACGGTCAGATTGTGAACACACATTTCCTGTTTTGGTCGAACAATATGTGCTTGTGAACATGATTTTGGTGTGCTCGGGTGTTACTGAATATTCATGACACACTGATAATGCAAAACAAGTTCCTGACCATGAAGATCATGAAAAGCAACCTGCCTGAAAAGCTCAGAGAATTTAGGACCAAACCTTTAACCTGTTTTTGGAAAACAGAAACTTTGCTTTCCGGTCATGGCATCTCCTGCCTGTCCTTCTAAAACTTCAAGGCAGTCCTGAAAATTCCACTTGATGCATTTACAACAAATAATTGAAAATAAATTAAACTTGAGACAGAAGCATCAATTTGATACATGCACAATTCCTGGGGACTATTACTGTATCAAAACCATTCAAACATTTCAGAGCAAAAACTACATTTCCCCAAGGACTCGTCATTGTTAAGATAATTGAATCAAAAATTGGAGATATTTTATGCAGGGAAAAATGCTTCTGTTCAAAGCCGGAAAATCAACAGATACTTATTCTGAAAGCAAGCCAAAATGGAAATGTTACAATGTATTTAACACTTTATTAAAAATCAATTAAAGCATTCAAGCTACATTCCAATAGTTCATCTTTCAGTGTCTTGACTTAATGCTTCATTATTTTCTCCAGTCTCGCTCACCTCATATTTTTGCTCAATATCTCAGGCTAGCAAGTCCAATGTGACATGTCAACTGAAAATAATACTCGGCAGTATTTAACAGACTGATGAGAGATGGTATACCCCACTGAATTTGTTCAGCAGAATATTTGGCAAGTTTAAAAGAAGTTAGTCACCATTTTAGTGTATTGTCGCTTGGAAAGCAACAGTCAGGTAAAAAAAAATGCAAACAATTTTATACTGAGAATAACATTGCCCTTTGTTTTAAGTTTGAGACAATCAATTGTAGTTGATTGAGTATTATGCCAAATAGGTTAAGAGCTATTAAATCATTTTGTCAAATGTGTTATTGTAGACGTTTTCAGTCTGCTTGGAGGGCACTTTAAGAATTCTACCTAGAGCATTTCAAGTATGGCACCTTTTCTAATTAGGACTGAAATATCTTTCCACAGTTGGAGTGCAGCCAATATCTTCTACAACACTGAAAACTGCAGCAAAGATTAATAAAAGAAATGTATAAATACAAGCAACAATAAATGTGAATTTATTGTTGATGAGTATGAAGGGGTTGCACGAATTGCCCCTTTCCGAATGAGTGCTGCTGTTTTTAGTATCTAAGGAGACTGCTGTTCAGGATCATACTGTATTTGAGGCATACCCCAGAGGCTGCAGAAATATGCCAGCAGCACAAAAGGGATAAGGCAACATTGATTTTAATGACCAGGATGTAAATGTGCAAATTATGTACCTCATTTCTATGCAAATATACAGAAAGTGGGACAGTAGGTTTCTCTTAATATAACCAGCATTGGAAAATACCTTGGCACGTAGATTAATGAAGGAAATGTCTCAAAATGCTCACATAGGCATAATTCTTCACAAAACCATCTGCTTTCTCGTATTTGTGAATGTGAACTCCTGTGCATCCAAATTCTGTTACAGTAATCTGTGATCACTTCTTGCACCCAAAAGAGATGAGCTAGGGCGGATCTGCAGAGAGAGGAAATTAACATTCTATGAAAGCCCAAAAAATTTGATCCTGTAATTATTCCTTTAGTGTACAGAAATACTGATTCGTTATCTACTGAATAGCTAAGGAATATGTTAAGATCAAGACTCCATATTATCTAACAAGAGTTAGTAAGTTTGCAGATGACACCAAAATTGGAGGTGTAGTGGACAGCGAAGAGGGTTACCTCAGATTACAACAGGATCTGGACCAGTTGGGCCAATGGGCTGAGAAGTGGCAGATGGAGTTTAATTCAGATAAATGCGAGGTGCTGCATTTTGGGAAAGCAAATCTTAGCAGGATTTATACACTTAATGGAAAGGTCCTAAGGGGTGTTGCTGAACAAAGAGACCTTGGAGTGCAGGTTCATAGTTCCTTGAAAGTGGAGTCGCAGGTAGATAGGATAGAAGAAGGCATTTGGTATGCTTTCCTTTATTGGTCAGAGTATTGAGTACAGGAGTTGGGAGGTCATGTTGCAGCTGTACAGGACATTGGTTAGGTCACTGTTGGAATATTGCATGCAATTCTGGTCTCCTTCCTATCGGAAAGATGTTGTGAAACTTGAAAGGGTTCAAAAAAGATTTCCAAGGATGTTGCCAGGGTTGGAGGATTTGAGCTATGGGGTGATGCCGAACGGGCTGGGGATGTTTTCCCTGGAGCTTCGGATGCTGAGGGGTGACCTTATAGAGGTTTAAAAAATTATGAGGGGCATGGATAGGATAAGTCTTTTCCCTGGGGTTGGGGAGTCCAGAACTAGAGGACCCAGGTTTAGGGTGAGAGAGGAAAGATATAAAAGAGACCTAAGGGACAACTTTTTAATGCAGAGGATGAACTGCCAGAGGATGTGGTGGTGGCTGGTGCAATTGCAACATTTAAGAGGCATTTGGATGGGTATATGAATAGGAAGGGTTTGGAGGGATATGGGCCGGGTGCTGGCTGGTGGGCGGCACAGTGGCACAGTGGTTAGCACTGCTGCCTCACAGCGCCAGAGACCCGGGTTCAATTCCTGTCTCAGGCGACTTACTGTGCAGAGTTTGCACGTTCTCCCTGTGTCTGTGTGGGTTTCCTCTGGGTGCTCTGGTTTCCTCCCACAGTCCAAAGATGTGCAGGTTAAGTGAATTGGCCATGCTAAATTGCCCGTAGTGTTAGGTAAGGGGCAAATGTAGGAGTATGGGGGGGTTTCGCTTTGGTGGGTTGGTGTGGACTTGTTGGGCCAAAGGGCCTGTTTCCACACTGTAAATAATCTAATCTAAAAAAAAGGCAGGACTAGATTGGGTTGGGATACCTGGTCAGCATGTCCAGGTTGGACCAAAGGATCTGTTTCCATGCAGTACATCTCTATGACTCTATGAGTAAATCACAGATTGCAGAAAAATCATATATAATACTGATAGAGTTGCTGTGAAGCATGACTACTAGCATTCTGTCTACCTGAAAAGAATGTAAGAAGTATTCAACAGAAACGACGCGGTGTTCACATACAAGATCCTATTACCTCCTAACTATTTCAAAGATATAGGCGAGAGTGAGGACTGGAGATGCTGGAAACCAGAGTTTAGATTAGAGTGGTGCTGGGAAAGCACAGCAGGTCAGGCAGCATCTGAGGAGCCAGTAAACCGATGTTTCGGGCAAAAGCCCTTCATCAGGAATGGAGACATGGATTCTCCAGGGTGGAGAGATAAATGGGGGATGGGGATGGGGATGGGGCTGGGAAGAAGGTACCTAAGAGTACAATAGGTGAATGGGGGTGGGGATGGAGGTGATAGGTCAGAGAGGAGGGTGGAGCGGGTAGGTGGGAAGGGAGATTGTCAGGTAGGACAGGCCATGGGGACAGTGTTGAGCTGGAAGGTTGGAACGGGGGGTAAGGTGGGGGGAGGGGAAATGAGGAAACTGGTGAAGTCCACATTGATGCCCTGGGGTTGAAGTGTTCCGAGGCAGAAGATGAGGCGTTCTTCCTCCAGGCGTCGGGTGGTGGGGGAGCAGCGGTGAAGGAGGCCCAGGATCTGCATGTCCTTGGCAGAGTGGGAGGGGGAGTTGAAATGTTGGGCCACGGGGCGGAAGGTGGGCAGGAGTCCTTGTTGGGGTGTCTCGGAGATATTCCCTAAAGCACTCTGCGAGGAGGCATCCAGTCTCCCTAATGAATCGGGAGCAATGGATACAATAAATGACATTGGAGGATGTGCAGGTGAAAATTTGATGGATGAGGAAGACTAATTTGGGGCTTAGGATGGAGGTGAGGGAGGAGGTGGGCACAGGTTTTGCAATTCCTGCAATGGCAGGGGAAGGTGCCAGTATGGGAGGGTGGGTTGTTGGGGGATGTGGATCTGACCATTTAGTCATGGAGGGAACAGTCTTTGTGGAAAGCGGAAAGGGGTGGGGAGGGAAATATATCTCAGGTGGTGGGGTCCGTTGGGTGATGGCGGAAATGTCGGCAACTGATGCGGTTTATACAAAGGTTGGTAGGGTGGAAAGTGAGGACCGGGGGTTTCTGTCCTTGTTTCGGTTGGAGGGGTGGGATTTGGGGGTGTCGTTAATGGAGATGGAGAGGTCCAGGAAGGCGAAGGAGGTGTCAGAGATGGTCCAGGTGAATTTAAGGTCAGGGTGGAATGTGTTGGTGAAATTGATGAACTGCTCAACCGCCTCACGGGAGCACGAGGTGGCACCGATGCAGTCATCAATGTAACGGAGGAAGAGGTGGGGAGCGGTGCCAGTGTAATTACGGAGGATGGACTGTTCTATGTAGCCAACAAAGAGACAGGCATAGCTGGGGCCCATTCAGGTGCCCATGGCTACCCCTTTGGTCTAGAGGAAGTGGGAGGTTTTGAAGGAGAAATTGTTAAGGGTGAGGACTAGTTCAGCCAAACAAATGAGAGTGTCAGTGGAAGGGTACTGTTGGAGACGTTGGGAGAGGAAGAAATGAAAGGCTTGGAGGCCCTGGTCATAGTGGATGGATGTGTAGAGGGATTGGATATCCATGGTGAAGATGAGGGGTTGGGGGCCATGGAAACGCAAGTCTTGGAGGAGGTGGAGGGTGTGGGTGGTGTCTCGAACGTATGTAGGGAGTTCCTGGACTAGGGGGCTAGGACAGTATCGAGGTAGGTGGAGATGGGTTCGGTGGGGCAGGAGCAGGATGAGACAATGGGTCAGTCGGGGTGGTCAGGCTTGTGGATCTTGAGAAGGAGGTAGAATCGGATGGTGCGGGGCTCTCAGACTACGAGGTTGGAAGCTGTGGGTGGGAGATCTCCTGAAGTGATGAGGTTGTGTATGGTCTGGGAGGTGATGGTTTGGTGATGGGAGGGTGGAGTCATGGTCGAGAGTGTGGTAGGAGGAGGTGTCTTCAAGTTGGCATCTGGCTTCAGTGGTGTAGAGGTCAGTGCGCCAGACTACCACTGCACCCCCTTTGTCCATTGGCTTGATGGTGAGGTTGGGATTGGAGCAGAGGGAATGGATGGCTGCATGTTATGAGGGAGAGTGGTTGGAGTGGGGGAGGGGGGTGGACAGGTTGAGGCGGTTAATGTCTCGTTGGCAGTTGGAAATGAAGAGATCGAGGGTGGGTAATAGGCCAGTGTGGGGTGTCCAGGTGGATGCAGTGTGTTGGAGGCGAGTGAAGGGGTCCTTGGAAGGTGGGCAGGAGTCCTGATTGTAAAAGTAAGCTTGGAGGTGGAGGCGGTGGAAGAAGTGTTTGACGTCACCATGCATATTAAATTCATTGATGGGTGGACATATCCTCCCACTTCCTCCAGACCAAAGGAGTAGCCATGGGCACCTGTATGGGCCCCAGCTATGCCTGTTGGCTACGTAGAACAGTCCATCTTCCGTAATTACACTGGCACTACTCCCCACCTCTTCCTCCGCTACATTGATGACTGCATCGGTGCCACCTCGTGCTCCCATGAGGAGGCTGAGCAGTTCATCAACTTCACCAACACATTCCACCCTGACCTTAACTTCACCTGGACCATCACTGACACCTCCCTCCCCTTCCTGGACCTCTCCAACTCCATTAATGATGACCGACTTGACACTGACATATTTTACAAACCCACCGACTCCCACAGCTACCTGGATTACACCTCTTTCCACCCTACCTCCTGAAAAAACGCCATCCCGTATTCCCAATTCATCTCCTCCCAAGAAGACCAGTTCCACCACTGAACACACCAGATGGCCTCCTTCTTTAGAGATCACAATTTCCCTTCCCACGGGGTTGAAGATGCCTTCCAATGCATCTCATCCACATCCCGCACCTCTGCCCTCAAACCCCACCCCTCCAACCGTAACAAGGACAGAACCCCTCTGGTCCTCACTTTCCACCCTACCAACCTTTGCATAATCCGCATCATCCGCTGACATTTCCGTCACCTCCAAACAGACTCCACCATCAGAGATATATTTCCCTCCCCACCCCTTTCCGCTTTCGGCAAAGCCCATTCCCTCCATGACTAACTGGTCAAATCCACACACCCCCAACAACCCACCCTCCCATCCTGGCACCTTGCCCTGCCACCGCAGGAATTGCAAAACCTTCGCCACACCTCCTCCCTCACTTCCATTCAAGGCCCGAAAGGAGCCTTTCACATTCCATCAACGTTTTACCTGCACATCCACCAATGTCATTTATTGTATCCATTGCTCCCGATTCAGTCTCCTCTACACTGGGGAGACTGGGCGCCTCCTAGCAGAGTGCTTTAGGGAACATCTCCAGGACACCCGCACCAATCAATCCCACCACCCATGGCCCAACATTTCAACTCTCCCTCCCACTCTGCTGATGACGTGCAGGTCCTGGGCCTCCTCCACCACCGCTCCCTCACCACCCGACGCCTGGAAGAAGAATGCCTCATCTTCCACCTCAGAACACTTCAACCCCAGGGCATCAATGTCGACTTCACCAGTTTCCTCATTTCTCCTCCCCCCACCTTACCCCAGTTCCAAACTTCCAGCTCAGCACCGTCCTCATGACCTGTCCCACCTGCCTATCTCCCTTCCCTCCTACCCGCTCCACCCTCCTCTCTGACCTATCACCTCCACCCCTACCCCCATTCATCCATTGTACTCTTTGCTACCTTCCCCCACCCTCCCCTCTGACCTATCACCTCCATCCCCACCCCCATTGACCTATTGCACTCTTTGCTACCTTTCCCCAGCATCCCCCTACCCCCACCCCCATTTATCTCTCCACCCTGGAGGCTTACTGCCTCCATTCCTGATGAAGGGCTTTTGCCCGAAATGCCAATTTTCCTGCTCCTCGGATGCTGCCTGACCCGTTGTGCTTTTCTAGCACCACCCTAATCCAAACACTATTTCAAAGATATTTCCAGGCTACACAGATGAAAAGTTCCAGAACCTTTGGATCACTGAAGTGTTGTGTGAGTAAGAATGCAATTTGCCTTCTTGGATCTTTACCCTGGGTGAAATAGAGTCAGAGTTAAGGAGAAAGAAATATACGTTATGCATTTCAGAGCATTTAAAAATGCATAGCATAATCAAGCTGAGTCAGCCTGGCATCACAAAGGGGAAATTATGCCTAAAAAATTTATTAGAATTCTTTGAGGAGGTATCAAACAGAATAAGTAAAAGGAAAGCAGTGGATGTAATATACTTGGAACTTCAAATGGAATTTGATAAGATAACACATGTTAGACTATTTAATAAGAGAATAGCTCATGGTGTTCAAGGTAACACTATAGCAAGATTAGCTAACGAATAGAAGACAGAGAGTTGGGAAGGGTCGAGGGGGATCGTTTTTCAAGATAGCAACCTAAAACTAGTGGGATGACACAGAGATCAGTGCTGGGGCCACAATTATTTACAATACATCTTCATGACCTTTGGAGAGGAAAGTGAAGGTGCAATAGCTAAGTTTGTGGGTGACTCAAAAATGGGTGGAAAGTATAGTGGTGAGAAAAACAGAGTCTGCAGAGGGAAAGAGATAGGTCAGCGAGTGGACAAAATCTTGGCAGGTGGAATATAATGTGGGAAGATGTAAGGTTATGCATTTTGGCAGGAAAAATAGAAGATTTGAATATTGTTTAAATGGAGAAAGACTACAGACAGTTACAGCACAAAGGAATTTGGAAAACCTCATGCATAACTCGCAAAATACGAGCAAACAAATTTCACAAGAATAGAGAAGACAAATGTATTGTTGGCCTTTATTTTGAAAAAAAGGGAGTATAAAAACGGGGAGGTTTTACTAAAACCATACAAGATACCAGTCAGACCAAAGTTGGATATTGGGTATTGGGCTCCTTATCTAATGTAAAATATATTGGATTTGAAGGCAGATCAGAGAAGGTTCACATATGGGTCATACATAGCTGATGAAAAGTCATTAGACTTGAAATGTTAACTCTGTTTCCCCCCCACAGATACTGTTATAGAGTCATACAGATTATAAACACATACCCGTTATGAGTGAAAAAGTTGCCTCTCAGATTGCTTTCAAATCTTTCCCCTCGTACCGTAAACCTAAGCCCTCTAGTTTTAAACTCCCCTACCGTAGGGAAAAGACTTTTGCAACTCACTTTATCTATGCCCCTCATGATTTTGGAAACCTCTCTAAGGTCACCCCTCAACCTCCTATGCTGTAAGGAGAAAGGACCCAGCCAATTCCACCTCTCCATCTAACTCAAAACCTCTATTCTCGTTAACATTCTTGTAAATCTGTTCTGTACTCTTTCCAGTTTAATAATATCCTTCCTACAGAAGTGTGACCAGAACTGTATGCAGTTCTCCAAAAGTGGTCTCACTAATGGCTTGTACAACTGTAACATTATGTCCCAACTCTTTTACTTAATGCTTTGACCAAGAATGGCAAGATGGCAATTTGATTTGATTTACTTAAAAGAGCTATAATGCCATGGGGTCAGGAAAATTCAGCTTACTGGGCATGATTTCATTATTTGAAGGGGGTCTTACTGTGTCCCCATTGTAAGAGTCAACATGAGCCCTACTCCACTCTCAGGCTGGTTTTCCTCAGCCAGTAAAGCTCACAGGTTTGGCCAGCAGCTCTCGGCTTTTTGATTCCAACAGTACCATCAGGTGTGGTGGCCATTGGCTGAGGTTGCATTCACGCCCAACCAAGAAGTACCAGGAGTCAGATAATTTGATGGTGGGGGTTGTAGGGCTGGGGTAGGGGTGTTTCTCAGCAGGGTCAGTAAGAGATTGATCATTCACAGCAGTACAACATAAACCTCAGTTGCTAAGTGACTTGCTGGAATTCCAATGCTTCCCTCAGACAGACCCCATCCTTCTTGATAATTCTGTGCAGTCCCTTTCCACACAGAAGAATCTTGTTAGTGACTGTCACAGGCTATTGAATTTGATAACCATTCTCATAATTTTACTGATAGAATTCTCACTGAAATAAGTGAAGCCTCAACAAACATGTGTGCACTGTTGGATACAGTTTCCATTTAATTCAAGTTTTCCCTGTAAGCAGTTGTCACTGCAGTTCATTTGGTACATAAATTGCCTTTACATTGGTAAATGTACTTTGACAAAAACAGCAGTACCATCCAAAACTTAGAAACTTCATCTTGATGACAGTGGGCAGCAGTGTCCCTCGAGTTTCTTTCCATCATGTACAGAATGAATGTTATTATGCTGGCCTATTGCAATGTAATATGTGAAATGTGCTCCACCAGCACAAACAAAAAAAGACTACATATATATTTTTAATACTAATTTTTGAAAGGTTTCTATAGATATTGAAGGAACAGTATTAAGGCAAGAGATATACAACAAGCTGCACTCTGAAACTGTTAAGTTAATGTGATATTAAAAAAGAAAATTAAATACTACAGTTTTTTAGTAGTCTTTTGAAATCTTATACTTGGCTGTTCCTTTGAGGCACAAAACAAAGTTCTCAATTTTCTTCACATAGTAAATAAGACAGCTTCTTAGTTTATTTGCATGTTTTATTTATACATGAGTTAAGATGTATAAGTTAACATGTCATGTCATGTTAACTTAGCAAACCTTGATAATGTAACCCTAACACCAACAAAAACAGAAATTGCTGGAAAAGCTCAGCAGGTCTGACAGCATCTGTTGAGAGAAATCAGAGTTAACGTTTCGGTTTGAATGACCCTTCTTCGGAACTGATGGTAGCTAGGAAAATGTTTTTTTTTATGCAGAAGATAGGGTTGAGGGGAGGGAGTAAGAAATTAACAGTAGGTGGGAATAGTGCCCAAAGAGAGAGAAGAACAGTTGGAAAGACAAAGGGGTGGATAACCATCAGGCTGGGAGAGTGATTAGCTATTAATGGGGACAGTGTAACAGCAGACGAAGCGCTAACTAGGCCTGGAGTGTGGGGGTTGGGGTAAGTACATAGGAGGAGCTCAAGCCGTAAACTTGTTGATCTCGATATTGAGTTCAGAAAGCTGTAGAGTTCCCAAGTGGAAAATTAGGTGCTTTTTAAACATTAATTTAAGTCTGGCTTGCCACTTCCTGGCTACAACTGCACCACACTTAACTTGTGGCAATTCAGACACGTACCTTGTCTGACTTGTTCCCTTTCCTGGCTCATGCCAGTCCTGACTCACCACGCAGCAACGGCCCTGATTTGTGCTTCTGCCCTCTCCCAATTTCTCACCTCTACTGACTCACACCCCTCCTGGTTTGCACTCTCCTTAACTCACAGATCTCCTGACCGAAGACCACTCCTGACTCACCATCAATCCCCAGTCACAGCCACTCCTGAATTGTCCCCACTCCTGACTCACTGCCTTCTAAACTCAGTCCTCTTGTGAATCTCTCAGTTCATGCTACTCTCAACATCTTCTCACTCAACTTATCATCTCTCTTAATTGACCATCTCCCCTCATTCCACTTTTGTTCCCAGTTTCCATCTGAACCCTGCCACACCTACATGGTGCTTCTCTCCTGCCTTACCAACTACTCTCCTTGCAACTCTCAGCCACATCTCCTATCTTGATATTTCCCTCCCATTCGCTGTTTCCCTACAATCACTGCCTCTTTTCCTTTCCACTGCCCTTATGAACTCCCCGTCACAGCAGATTGCAGCAAGTAGGAAGGTCAGTGAGTCACAAGAGGTGGGGCAGAATTGTTCAGGAGAGAATTGGTGAGTAGAATGAAGTAGCCGGTAGGAAGGAACTAGAAGACATGACAAGCTATGCAGTGTGAGCAGAATTAATAAACAGTTTCAGTGTACAGATGTACATTATACACAGCCACACAAATGCCCAGCTTAGCAGGGCCTTAGAGTGCCAGCCTTTGAACCTACTTTGTTGGCATAGTGAGAAAATCAAATTGCATCCTGTATCAGAGAGAGTCCGTGGTGGTGGTGTCACTCACAACCTGTGCCATTTTCTTTTAACTAACATAGAAATTGCTGGAAAAGCTCAGGAGGTATAGCAGCATCTGTGGAGAGAAATCAGAGTTGACATTTCGAGTGGAGGAATTCTTCCTTAGAATGGCATGATCTTCCAATACAAACTTCTGAGGAAGGGCCAGTCAACCCGAAATGTTAACTCTGATTTCTCTCCACAGACCCTGCCAGAGCTGCTGAACTTTTCCAACAATTTCTGTTTTTGTTTCTGATTTAAAGCCTCCAGAGTTCTTTTGGTTTCCATTACCTTTAAATGCCATTGGCTCTTGTTTTGACAGGTCATAGAGTCATAGACCCTTTGGGTCTTAGGGAAAAGACAACTATAACTCTATCTATATCTCTCATTATTTTATAAACTTTTGTCAGATCACCTTACAACCTTGTATGCTCCAGTGAAAAAAAGCCCCAGCCTATCCAGCCTTTATAATTCAAACTCGTCCCTTGACATATCCTTTATAATAACCGCTTATCCACCTTATATTTTAAAAATATTTTTCAAATATTTACATAACTCTTTGAACTTCAGACCATTCATCCTCCTGTCACACGGTGGCTCAGTGGTTAGCACTGCTGCCTCATAGCATCAGGGTCTCCAGGTTCAATTCCAGCCTTGGGCAACCCTCTGTGTGGAGTTTGCATGTTCTTCCTGTGTCAGTGTGGGCAGGTAAATTGCCCATGGTGTTAGGTGTTTTGTCAGAGGGAAATGGGTCTGAGTGGGTTGCTATTCGGAGGGTCGATGTGGGCTTGGTTGGCCGAAGGACCTGTTTCCACATTGTAGGGAATCTAATCTAATCCTTTTAACACAGTTTCAAACCACAACTTGATACATCGTTTAAGAGCACCTGTTTTAAATACATCATGTTGCATTATAGTTTTCTTCTTCTTACATTTTTGAGGTTTCATTTTGTAAGCAGTGAATTGCTGCAGGACCATGGCCCATTCACTACTCTTCGAGTAGCCTGACCTCTCATGGCTTGGTGTAAAAGCAACCAGACAAGTGAAAGTTCACCTGCTTCATACACAGCAACGGAAGTTGGATCCCAGAACTTTGTGATGGCTATATTTACTATAATTGGCGTTCTACAATCAGTTCTTTTTTTACACGGAGCAGGGAATCACGAGGCATAGATTTGCTGCAGACAGCTTGTCTGTCATTTAATTTAATCCCAATTTGAATCCCAATTTCTTCAAGTTAACTATGGGATTCAGGAGCCACTGTTATCTGCCTCTACTGATAACTCTGAACCATTATCATTAACGCAGTCATTCTCAATCGCAGTTGACACAGGTTGATAAAACAAGGTGCAGCCTTAGTATCTCATTGGACAGCTCATATTACCTTCATCACAAAGACTGTCACTCACCATCCTGACTTGGAAATATATCTCTATTCCTTCACTGTAATTTGATCAAAATCCTGGAACTCATTCCCAAACAGCATCGCAGGCACAGCTACACAGCAGTTCAAGACGGCAGCTTACTAGCGCATTCAGGTGGCATGGTAGCTCGGTGGTTAGTACTGCTTCCTCACATCATCGGGGACTCGGGTTTGATTCCATCCTCGGATGACTGTCTGTGTGGAGTTTGCATATTCTGTCCATGTCTCACCTGTGTGGTCTAATTTTCTCCCATAGTCCAAAAATGTGCAGATTACGTGGATTAGCCATGCAAAATTGCCCTCAGTGTCCAGGGATGTGAAAGCTGAGTGGATTAGACATGGAAAATGCAGGGTTACAGAGATAGGGTAGGGGATTGGTTCTGGGTGGAATGGTTTTTGGATGGTCGGTGTGGACTTGGGCTGAATGCTTCCACACAGTAGGGATTCCAGGATTTGCAAAGACAATTAGGGATGGGCAATTAATGCCAGTCTAGCCAGTAAAGCCAACATCCTGCGAATGAATAAAAAGATATCATTCCTGTCAAATATTTGCAAGTGCCTCGACTTTCTTTCTCCCAAAATAAATCACTTTACACTTATCACATTAAATTTCATCTGACACTTGTCTACCATCCCATCGCTCTATGTGTCCTTGATGACTAATCACTCTCTTCCTCACAGTTTGCAATGTTTGAATAAATGTATGAGGGATGCAGGATCTAAGTGTATAAGCTGGAGGTTTTCACATTCACGAGTGGTCTGGACAGAGCAGACAGGGAGAAACTACTCCCATTCGAGGAAGGAATATGAACTAAAGGACACAGCTTTAAGATAATTGGCAAAAGAAGCAATAACAACACATGAAAAAATGTTTTCACACTGTATGTGGTTATGATCTGACATGTATTGCCAGGGACTATGAGTTTTGAAGAGAAATTGGACAGACTGGAGTTGTTTTCTTTAGAGCAGAGGAGATTGAGAAGGGACATGATTGAGATGTATAAAATCATGAGGGGCATAGGTAGGTTATAGAGGAAGAGACTTTGGTCCTTGCTGGAGAGATCAATGACTAGAGGCATAGTTTTACGAAAAGGGACAAAACGTTTAGATGAGATGTAAGGAAAAAGCAGATGACGGTGAGAATCTGGCACTCATTACTTGAAATGGGGGTAGATGCAGAAATCGTCAAAACATTTAAAATGTATTTAGATGTACACTTGCAATGTCAAGACACACAAGGTGATCGACCAAGTGCTGGAAAATGAGATTAGAATAGTTTGGTTGTTGTTTTTGACCTGCACAGATGGGATGGACCAAAGGCCTTTTCTGTGCTGTAGATCCCTATGGAGTGCAGGTTCATAGCTCCTTGAAAGTAGAGTTGCAGGTAGATAGGATAGTGAAGAAGGCAGCGATGGGTATGTTTTCCTTTATTGGTCAGAGCATTGAGTACAAGAGTTGGGAAGACATGTTGCGGCTGTGCAGGATATTGGTTAGGACACTTTTGGAATACTGCATGTAATTCTGTTCTCCTTCCTATCAGAATGATGTTGTGAACTTGAAAGGGTTCAGAAACAATTTACAAGGATGTTACCAGGGTTGAAGGATTTGAGCTATAGGGAGAGGCTGAATAGACTGTGGCTGTTTTCCCTGGAGTATCGGAGGCTGAGGGGTGACCTTCTAGAGGTTTAGAAAATCATGAGGGGCATGGATAGAATAAAATATTTTCCCTGGGGTGGAGGAGTCCAGAACTAGAGGGCATAGGTTTAGGTTGAGAGGGGAAAGATATCAAAGAGACCAAGGGGTTACTTTTTCACACAGAGGGTGGTACGTGTATGGAATGAGCTACCAGAAGAAGTGGTGGAGGCTAGTACAATTACAACATTTAAAAGGCATCTGGATGGGTATATGAATAGGAAGGGTTTTGAGGGATAGGGCTGGGCGCTGGCAAGTGGGACTAGATTAGGTTGGGATATCTGGTTGGCATGGATGAGGTTTACCAGTCTGTTTCCATGCTGTACATCAGTATGACTCTATGATGGAGGCAGATCAATATATGAATTGAAGAGGAAGTCAGATTGCCAGCTGAAAAGAAAAATGTGCAGTGCTATGCTAAGAAGTTGGGGCAAAGTACTAGATGAATTATTATTTCAGAAAGCTGGCACAGACACAGCACAATGATTGGCCTCCTTCTGTGATAAAAACTTTGCGATTCTGTGAGATCCATATTTATAGTAACATATCTCACATGAAGATTCTTGTCATTCTGCTAATAATTCCTATGGTCCTTAGGTATATTAGATTCCCTTTTTCATTTCTGTCCGCAGGTTTCTTTTCACTTTGAATACAATTTTATGTTATTAATTCCAATGTACTATGTCATTTTGCACAACAACTATGAGGTGAACTCTGCTGATCTCAGTTCTATATCTAAGTCTAAATTGGAGGTAGTAGAGTGATGAGCATTAAAGTTTCGCAGAGGTGATCTATTAGTGATCTCTGTGATCTCCATCGTGAGAGATGCAACGAAGAGTTGGGATCAGTTAGTGGTAGGCATTT
This sequence comes from Hemiscyllium ocellatum, assembly GCF_020745735.1. Classification (NCBI taxonomy): domain Eukaryota; kingdom Metazoa; phylum Chordata; class Chondrichthyes; order Orectolobiformes; family Hemiscylliidae; genus Hemiscyllium; species Hemiscyllium ocellatum. The sequence goes on from NC_083402.1 coordinate 60,493,300, forward strand.
GGTAGACTGAAATCTGTCTCGTTTAATCATATTTTGATTCTTCTTTATTTAACAGGTTGGACTTTCACAGAAATACAAGTATACAATACTGCAGATTTGGTTTTAAAGCAAAGATTTGTCTTACAATAGATTAAGCCAAGTTATTCACATGTTCACATAATTTGAAAGATTTTGAGTCATACAGTAAGAAACAATCTCATCTATCTCAACACCATCACATCACACAACTCAAACATTATTGACAATTGTTTCTTTCAATGCCCAGTCAGATAAGAGCTTGAAATTAGAAGTTCAATGTTACTACCAGCTTTGGCCATCTTCCAAGAGTGTGTATTGCTGAGGCATCCCCTATCTAGATATATGAAGCTCTTAGAGATGCAGCTGCTCCAGCAAGCTCAGAAAGATGATCTTCTGGCAGTCATCAATTTGGTAGGTGTGGCCTTCTGCTCCTGCCTACCCCTCAAAGTACACCTTTGCATTCATGGATGCCAGTTGTCGACCATTGGGAAACAGCTATTCGGCATTATTCCAGTCCACCTCTGAATAGGTGGCCCCGTTATTGGAAAATTGTCAGACACAAAGACTTCACCTTGATGAGGAATAATAACCCTCTCTGTCGCAGAATGCAATAGTTCAGATCTGCTTTGAAAAATTTATCGATGTGCTAGAGTTTTCCTTTGATGAAAAATTACACATATATGTCTCTTCATCCAAGGACTTGCTGCTTTGCAGCAACCTCATCTGCATGGAAGGAGTACTGAAACAGCACATGTAGCTCTGGTAAAAGTTCTGTGCTTTACTTAATTAGCTGTCAACTACTTTCTTAATTATCTTAATCGCCTGTCTCCTGCTACCGAGCAGGAGGTTACACTCACAGAGAAGGCACCTTCAGAAAAATGGTGCAGAGACAACTTTAGCAGGTATTCAGTGCATCAGCAGATAATAGTCTATTTTTGTTCATCATTATGGACTACATGCAAATTATAAAAGGTCACATAGCTTCCTGCTAGAGGAGTTGTGGAACAGTTTTAAAATCATTGAACTGATAATTAAGTGGTCCATTCTAATGCCCTGGGCACATGATTCAAATGGTAGTTGCTAGGATTTAAATTCAATCAAATTATTCATAAAAATCACTAATTTAGAAATGGTAAGAAGCCATCATCAAATGTTGTAAAATCGCATCTGATTTATTAACATCCTTTAAGGAAGAAAACTTGCTGTCCTTATCTGGTCCTGTCTTCCGTGACTGCAGACCTACATCAAAGCAAGTTGATTCTTAACTTGCAGCCGTAATCCTTCTGACCGAAATACCGTTTGAAACCAGTTCAAACTTGGGTTTCTCTATCTGTTTCTTCAAAGCTCTGTTGGTTGGCATTAACCTTCCTGTGATGCCCCCTGTTGGCATTTAAGATTTTGCCATTTGTCTGAACACAATACATCGCTAGAACCAAAATGTTTACAGGGTTCTTTGAACAAGAATTGACTTTTAATGAACTTCCAGGTCTGGTCCCATTCATAAACATTAGTTTGTTTGTTCTCCTGTGGCTTTGACCACACCTTCAAGTGCTTCCTTCTATTAGCAAGGGAACTTACAGTTTTGTGATGTGAGCCAAACCTCTATACAGACGCTGATACACTGAAGCCTTACCTCCAAATCGTCTGACCATATCATGCAAGATAATATCTGAATGCAAGAGTTCCATCGCAATAAAACCAGAAATTGTTGGAGAAGCTCAGCAAGTCTGGCAGCATCTGTGGAGAGAAAGAAGAGTTAACATTTTGGGTCCAGTGACCCTTCCTCAAAAACTCTGTAGTAATGTTCGTCTGCCTGGACAGATGGAATTTATTACAAAAGTAGCAGTCCTCTGGAATGTACCTACACCCTGCACATGGTACAGGAGCAGCTCTCTTCTCACCTTGGACTATTGACATCATGCTATTGATAGGTAGTCTCTGTATTTTCAGTGTTGTAGTTGAGGCTAGACAGAGACTCACAGAGTTGGCTGATGGTGAGAAGAGAACATATATTCACAAATGTGACAATGTACAAAATGACGTGTCACAAGTGCCACCTATGTGCCCTCATGATGTCGGCAATTAGCAACTTCATATAACTGCACAGGCAGACATAAGGGAAGATGAAAGGTCTTTTCAGGGGCACTGGACAACAAATCATAAAGGTTGGACCCATGGTTGGGACTCTGCTTCTGTAGTCAGGGGATAATATCGTTTCTCAGTTGGATAGAGAGTAAACGTTGTGGAAATTTGAGAAATGCTGAAATGGTGTTTTTAATAAGGAGTAATTTGTTCATAAAACGGAATTCTATGTCCCTTTGTCTCCTTGTGCATTTGTATGAATCGCGAATTCCCAGTACCGTGGTGTCCTCTCCCGTATGTTGTAGAACAGGTACATGATCTCGAGCAGTCCTCCAAGGCCTGGTGACCTGAGTTATCTCCCTGGGCCAGCTGTGGTGACGGGGCTGTGATGTTCTCACCAGCTGGTTGGACAGACTTGAGATGTGGCAGGTGGTTGAGTTTGGAATGCTAGCATGAGAAAACTTGCCAGGCCTTGTGGAGAGTAACTCAAAGAAATTGCACTTTGCCAAAATATGGTCAGATTCAGCCTAGTGACTTTCTGTTCTTGTTTGCAAATCTATTTTTCTTTGTCTCTTCTCTGCTGATTAGAAGTACCTGTCGATAAAGGCTCATTTGTGTATTCCTAAGCCTGCTCATTATCATTCCAAAGTGAATACTCTAAAAGGAAAAATTGAGAACTACAGATGCTGCACATTCCTGATGAAGAGCTCATGCTCGAACCATTGACTCACTTGCACCTCGGATGATGCCTGACCAGCAGTGCTTTTCCAGCACAACATGTTTTAACTCTGAATACTCTGCAGACAATTTTCCATCACCAAGTTTTATGTTATCACATAGCGTGAGTAAAGGAGATGCAAATTTCTTCACTGAGTTTTAAGGCTTCTTGATTTAAATGTTAATCTAAAGTAGACACTTTTGTATGCTTTATGTGTGTTAATAGGTCTTGTCAGGTGGTCACAGCAGCTATTTTAGGTCAGTATTTGAACCTTTTAAAACCATTTTGGTTTATTCAAATCTCAGGTATTAAGTCAAATGATGGAAGTTGAACATTGATAGTCCAATTTTACTGTTATTATCCTAGCGAGTAGTTTGGGTCTGGAATGCCAGACCTGAAAGTGTGGTGGGGGCAGGTGCAACCGAAGTGTTCAAGAGAGCATTAAATGATACTTTGATGGAAATAATGTGCAGGGTACTGGGTAATAGATAGGAGATTGACACATAGTTAACCTGCTCAGACAGCCAGTGCAGACATGATGGGTCAAATGACCTCCTTCTGCATTGTAGCAGGTCTGTGAGTTTTAAATTTTCAATAACAAAGAAGGAATGACTATGGGTTTGGACAAAATCCTAATTGATGTACTACTCAATAACTAAGCAGGGCTTACATACTACAATACTTGCATCTATTGGGAAATGAGCAATATTTTCCATATATTCCTGTCCACAAAGACCAAAATTACCATGCCATCTGTCTGCTGTCAATCATCAGCAAAAGGACAGAAGGTGTTGCTAGCAATGCTATTAAGTAGCACCTACTCATCAATCATTGATGATCAGTTTGGATTCTGCTAATGCCACTTATCTCCGGACTTGACAGCCTTGGCTTAATACTGAGACAAAAAACTTGATGTGAGAACAGTTCTATTTGATGTCCATCACTGAGTGAATTCATAGCAACCCAAAGGAAGATGGTTGTGGTTGTTGGAGGCTAATCATCTCAGTGCCAAGACATTGCTGACAGAATTGCCCAGGGTTATGCTCTAGGTTCTGTTATCTCTAGCTGCTTCATCAATGACCATCCCTCAATGATAATGTCAGAAGTGGAGAGGTTCACTAGTGCGCACTCAGTGTTTACAACTCCTCAGAAACTGAGGCAATCTGCAGAAGTATTTTGACAATATTCGGGTTTGGGCTGATAAATAGTAAATAACATTCACACCACACTATTGCAAATGCAGGCACTATCTCTCACAAGAGGAAATCTAACCATTGTCTCTTGACACTCAGTGCTCTTACTGTGATGAAAGCTGTATAATATATTATCATTTTGGAAACAGGATTTTAAAATCAATTCAGCTGGGTTTTGGTCAGTTCTTCCCTTTACTGATATGTTTACTGAACTCAATCTTCCAATGATAATTTCTGACTGTGTGCTCACTGTTGAATACCTCTGACCCACATGCACAAAATAAAGCTGTTTTTAAAAAATTAAAATATAGCTTTAAAATTAATTTAATGCATTATTTATCTTACATGATGTATACTTTCATTGAAATTCTATCATCGGGTATTTGTCATTCTTTTAAAATTATATTTAGGAGTGATATCGCTGTGAATGTGCATGTTCCTTTGTGTCAGAAAGCATTCCCCGCTGGTTTAAGGGTCAGAAAAGTGGCCTAAATATATAATTTTTTACAAAGCCTGTCATTGCAATCAAAAGCCTGAGAGAATCCTGCGGTATTAATGGATAAGATGGTTATATTTTTGTACTCAAGGGATGTGGGCATCAATGAGTAGATACTTATTTATTGCCTTTTCTAGTTGCTTCTGAGAAGATTTTAATGGTCTGCTTCTTGAAGTGTTGCAATCCATGTGGTGTGAGTTCCAGGATTTTGACCCATGGAAACTGAAAGAACATAGAACATCAAACATTACAGCACTGTACAGGCCCTTCGGCCCTCAATGTTGCGCCAACCTGTGAAACCAATCTGAAGCCCTACTAGCATGCACTATTCCATTATCAATCATATGTTTATCCAAGAACAATTTAAATGTCCTTAAAGTTGGCGTGACTATGACTGTTGCAGGCCCTTACTACTCTCTGAGTAAAGAAACAACCTCTGACATCTGTTCTATATCTATCAACCCTCAATTTAAAGTTATGTCCCCTTGTGCTAGCGATCACCATCCAAGGAAAAAGGCTCTCACTGTCCATCCTAACTAATCCTCTGATCATCTTATATGTCTCTATAAGTCACCTCTCAATTTTCTCTTTAATGAAAACAGCCTCAAGTCCCTTAGCCTTTCCTCGTAAGACTGTCCCTCTATACCAGGCAACATCCTGGTAAATCTCCTCTGCATCCTTTCCAATGTTTCCACATCCTTCCTATAATGTGGCAACCCGAAATATACACAATACTCCAAGTTCGGCCACATCAGAGTTTTGTACAACTGCAATATGACCTCATAGCTTCGAAACTCAATTCCTCTACCAATAAAAGCTAACACACCATTTGCCTTCTTAACAACCCCGAAGGAGAAAGTGAGGACTGCAGATGCTGGAGTACCAGAGTTGAAAAATGTGGTGCTGGAAAAACACAGCAGGCCAGGCAACATCCGAGGAGCAGGAGAATCGACGTTTCGGGCATAAGCCTGAAGACGGTCTTATGCCTGAAACATCGATTCTCCTGCTCCTTGGATGCTGCCTGGCCTGCTGTGTTTTTCCAGCACCACATTTTTCAATTCTTAACAACCTTATCAACCTGAGTGGCAACTTTCAGGGATCTATGTACATGGGCACCAAGATCTCTCTGCTCATCCACGCTGCCAGTAATCTTACCACTAACCCAGCACTCTTTATTCCTGTTACTCCTTTCAAAATGAATCACGTAACACATTTCCACATTAAACTCCATTTGCCACCTCTCAGCCCAGCTCTGCAGCTTATTTATGTCCCTCTGTAACCTGCAACATCCTTTGGCACTGCACCTACCTTAGTGTCATCTACAAATTTACTAAGCCATCCTTCTATGCTTCTATGCTCTCATCCAGGTCATTTATAAAAATGACAAACAGCAGTGGCCCCAATACAGATCCTGTGGTAAACCACCAGTAACTGAACTCCAGAATAAACATTTCCTTTCAACCACCACCCTCTGTATTCTTTCAGCTCACCAATTTCAGATCCAAAGTGCTAAATTACCCTCAATCCCATACTTCTGTACTTTCTGCATTAGCCTCCCATGGGGAAACTTATCAAACACTTTATTGAAATTCATATAAACCACAACAATCGCTTTACCCTCAACTACCTGTTTGGTCACCTTCTCAAAGAACTCAATAAGGTTTGTGAGGCACAACCTACCCATCACAAAACCGTGTTGACTATCCTTAATCAACATCTTTCTTTTGAGATTATTATAAATCATAGCTCTTCTAATCATTTCCAACACTTACCCACAACAAAAGTAAGGCTCACTGGTCAATAATTACTAGAGTTGCCCCTACTCCCTTCTTGAACAAGGGGACAACATTTGCTATCCACCAGTCTCTGGTACTATTCTTGTTGGCAATAACGACATAATGATCAAAGCCAAATCTTGCCTAATCGCATCGCAATTGCCTCTTTAGCTTCCTAGAGAATCCTCAGATAAATCCCATCCGGCCCTGGGGACTTATCTATTTTCACACTCTCCAGAATTGCTAACACCTCCTCCTTATGAACCTCAATCCTGCCTAGCCTAATAGCCTGTATCTCAGTATTCTCCTCGACAACATTGTCTTTTTCACGTGTGAATACTGACGAAAAATATTCATTTAGCATCTCACCTATCTCCTCGGACCCAATGCACAACTTTTCACTCCTGTCCTTGACTGGCCGTAACCTCACTCTAGTCATTCTTTTATTCCTGATATACTTATAGAAAGCTTTAGAGATTTCCCTGATCCTACCCACCAATCACTTCTCATGTCGTCTCCTGGCTCTTCTTAGCTCTCTCTTTAGGTCCTTCCTGGCTAACTCGTAACTCTCAAGCATCCTAACTGAGCCTTCACATTTCATCTAGATATAAGTTGCCTTCTTCCTCTAGACAAGCGATTCAACAAATTTAGAAAACCACAGATCCCTTGCTTGACCACTTCCTCCCTGCCTGGCGGGTACGTACTTATCAAGGACACACAGTAGCTGTTTCTTCACCATCCTATGCATCCTAAATCTTGCCTAATCGCATCGCAATTGCCTTTCCACCAGCTGGAACTCTTGTCCTGCAGTACATACCTATTCCTTTCCATCGTTAAGGTAAATTTAACCTAATTGGGATCACTATCACCAAAGTGCTCACCTACCGCCAAACCTAACCTGGTTCATTACCCAGTACCAAATCCAATGTGGCCTCGCCTCTTGTTGGCCTATCTACTTACTGTGTCAGGAAAACCCTCCTGCATACATTGAACAAAAACTGACCCTCTAAATTACTCAAGCTACAGCATTTCCAGTCAATATTTGGAAAGTTATAGGCCCCCATAACAACTGCCCTGTTACGTTTGGTCCTATCCAGAATCATCTTTGCAATCCTTTCCTCTACATCAATGGAGTGTTTTGGAGGCCTATGGAAGACTTCCAACAGGGTCACCTCTTTCCTGTTTCTAACCTCAGTCCATACTACCTCAGTAGATGAGTCCTCATCAAACATCCTTTCTGCCACTGTAATACTGTCCTTGATGAACAATGCCACATGTCCCCCTCATTTACCATCTTCCCTGTTCTTACTGAAACATCTAAACCTGCAAGCCTGCAACATCTATTCCTGTCCCTGCTCTATCCATGTCTCTGAAATGGCCATAACATCAAAGTCCTAGGTACCAACTCATGCTGCAAATTCACCCGCCTTATTCCAGATACTCCTGGCATTGAATTAGACATACTTTAATCACCTTCCTTGCCTACCAGTCCACTCTTGCAACCTTGAAGCCTTATTTATGACCTTACTACTCTCAAACTCCTGTACACTGGAACAACAATTCAGATTCCCATCTCCTTGTTGAATGGCGATACTAATCCAGGTCAGGATGGTGAGTGATTTGGAGGGGAACCTGCAGGTGATGGGCTCCCATGGATCTGCTGTCATTGTCCTTCTGAATAGAAGTGGTCCATGGCTTCGTTATTTTGTTTTGAAGTCAGACCAGAGCACAATTTTTCAGTTCAGAGCACATTTCCCTTCAGAGGAATCAATCCCACATCATTGTGTTTTCTATCTGTACAGCTTCCACACCAGATTTTAGACAGAAATCTTCAAGTGTTTAGAATGGAGAACATTAAAGTAATGGGAATTGTGAGAGTCTTGTGCCAACAGACTTGGAAAGCAATCGTGAAAATGGTACCAACAGTCCAAGAAAAAGAAACTGTAAGGTCAGATGGATGCAGATATAAGAAGCTGGAATGGAAGGGTTATTTCTCTGGGATTGCATCTCTGTAATGGATGATGTTAGGAAACAGATTGAAATGTTGTGTTGATGTTGATGTCTTTGCTTAGATCTCCCTAACCAGGAGGTAACATATAGCTTTGTGTATTTATTTCTTCTTTTTGTGTAATAAACATAATCTATTGTTAAAAAGAAAAATCTGCAGCCTCATGTTAATATGTTTTAGTGACTGTCTGTCATGTAACCAACTGTAAAAGTTAAATATATGATCTATCAAGTGAGATTTCATTCTGGGACCTGTTTTTCCAGACAGTCAGTTCTACTATAACACAATGGTTGTGTTTTTGTGCAACCCCGCATTACAGGCAAATAATGCTTTAGAAACAGCGCTTAAAGTGTTGGTGCTGTATTCTTGTTAGAGCCAACACACGTCTGAAACGTTTGCACTTTAGAAACAGCGTTCCCAATTCACCAATCGCAGTATAGTGAATTTGCATTGACGAAAAACACGTTATAACAGGACAACCTGTAATACCTTTAACTGGGACCATAATGTTACCATCACTCCAACTCTATATCCAAATGTCAAGAACTAATTTTTCTTGGATGTACAATTTTCTTTCTAGCTTCCTGTGAATGCTATTTCTGGTGGGATGCCGTGTTTTATTTCCATTAAAGGTTTTTAATTTTGCAGCAGTAGCTATACTCCTGTGCTTTACTACTGCATGAGAGATGTCCTGTTCTTTGCAGTTGTTTTGGAAGATTTGCATTCTGTGAATTTAATGGAGAATTTCCACCTTGTAGAGCCACAATGGTGTCTCCCAACAAAAGTCCATATTGAACAAGAATCATACACTTCTTCAATTTTCCCTGTGCTAATGTGCTTTAAATGACTTGATTGACGATTTCCCCGTCTGTTCCCAGGTAATGTGAGATATTCTCTTGGTCATTTGGTTCCATTTTTCTCTATGTTTCATTCTGTGGTGGCATACAGCCTGAACTACAACTTTTGATATAACTTTTTGCCTATTCAACAAAAATTACTATAGTTCCCCTCGCATCACATCCGAAGGACTGTCCAGAAGCTGAACTGGACCAATTATAGAAATTCTGTAGCTACTGGTTTATTAATGCACTTGAAGGAAGGAAATCTGCTGTCTCACCTGTTCAGGCTTACACATGACTGGAGACCAATAGCAATGTAGTTGACTCTTAATTACCCTCAGGGCAATTAGGGATGGGCATTAAGTCGCATAAACAAATAAAGACAGCAGTTAACCAGGAGAATTAGAATCTCCTCAGACACAAAAAAATAAAAACAGCAATTAAAGACCAAGAATTCTGTGAGGTTAACTCTTCTCCTGAATCCACCATCTGACCACCATCAACAAGTCACGATTCAAGAGTGTGATGGAATACTTGTCTGGGTTAGTGTGGCTCCAACAATACTTAACAAGCTTGACACCATCCACCACAAAGCAGCCAGTTTGACCTGCACTTCATCCACCACTTTAAACATTCACTCCATTCACCATCAGCACATGGAGCAGCACTGCACAACACCTACTTAAGATAATTTATGATACAACTCCCCAACTCTCTTTCAGCAGCACCTTCCAAACCTGGGGACTTTATGACTTAGAAAGACAGGGCAGCAGGCACATGGAAACAACATCATCAAGTTCTCCACTAAGGCACATTTGATTTTGACTTGGTGTTGGATTGTTTCTCCTTCACTGTAGCTGTGTTAAAATCATGGATCCCCGTCAGTAATAGCATATCTATCTACACCAAATGAATTGTAGCAGTTCAAACATGTGACACACTATCATCCTTTCAAGAACAGTTGGGGATTGGTAGTAAATTCTTGTGCTGTTTCCAAAGACTAGCCCTTTACAGAAACTGGATAACAAGATGTGCAGCAGATGCAAGAGGAGGAGATAGTGTTCTCCATCGCTACATGCCCTTGAACTGATTGGCTCTCTAAACCATTTCAGAAGCTACTGAAGAGTCAATCACATTATTGTGGGTCTGCTGTCACATGTAGGCCTGACCAGGTAAGGATGGCAGATTTCATTCCTGAAAGGACAATAGTGAATCAGATGAGATTTATAACAATCAACAATGATTCTACCAAGAATCTATAACAAGGTACCTTTGTTTGTAAGACTACATAGTAACTGGCGACATGCAAACGTTTCACTGTACTCATTTGAGTGCATGAGACAATAAATCTAATTCAATTCAATTCAGTGGTGGTACGGTCACCATTAGATTAGCTATAAATTCCAGATTATTTTATTAGTTCTAATTTTACCTCTAGCTCGGTGGGATTTGAATTCTAGTATCCAGAAACTTAGCCTAGGGTTCTGGATTACTCATCCAATGATTTTACCACTATACCACTGTCTCTCTCCGAGACTCTGCATTTTTACTCTTCATGTCAAATGAACAACTTGACAATTTTCACATTATAATTCATACTAAATTTTTGCAGACCTACTCAACATAATGGTATCTGTCCACAACTTCATAATATCTTCTTCACAATATAATTTAAAGCCTATTTGTAATTTAGCTACCATCTCTTTGCTATCCTCATTGAAATAGATTAGAAAAGGTTGTTGTCACAACACAGGTCACTTCAGGACTCCACTTGTTATATCCTTCCAATCTAATGAAGAGTTATTTGTATATTTTCTCTGATTTCTGCCTGCCAGCCAGCCAATCTTCTACTGTCTGCACAATGGACATTTTTTTCTACAATTATTTTTGATGTGGCACCTCATTAAATGCTTTCTGGAAATCCAAGCACACAACATCTACAACTCCTCTTTATGCACAGCACATGTTATTCCTTCAAATGAACTGGCCAAATGTGATCTCCCTCTGACAAAACTGTGCTGATTCTTCCTAATTACCTTAAGGTTTTACTTAGTATAGATTACTTACAGTGTGGAAACAGGTCCTTCGGCCCAGCAAGTCCACACTGACCCACAACCCATTCCCCTACACCTAACACTACGGGCAATTCAGCATGGCCAATTCATCTAACCTGCACATTTTTGGACTGTGGGAGGAAACCAGAGCACCAGGAGGAAACCCATGCAGACACAGGGAGAATGTGCAAACTCCACACAGACAGTTGCCTGAGACGGGAATTGAACTCGGATCTCTGGCAGTATGAGGCAACAGTGCTAACCACTGTGCCACCGTGCTGCCCATGGCTTTGTAAGTACATGGCTATAACTTCTTTAATGATCAATTATAACACCTTCCTCATGACAGATATCAAATTGAGTGGGGTAAAATTTACTGTTTTTGTCTCCCTCCCTTCTTGAATAGTGGAGTTGCATATGTTACTTTCCAGGAAGCTTAAAAGGGATTTGAATAAATTAAGTTAGTGGGCAAAGATCTTGTAAATGGAATAACATATGGAAAAATGTCAAAATCTCCAATTTGGCTGGGAGAATAAAAACAGTGCTTTTAAATTATGTGAGAGATTGCAAACAATTTCACTGAAGTATATGGGTGTCCTAGTGCCACAATTAGAAAAAAAAAAGTTTAATATGCTATTGCAGCAAGGAACTGGGAAAGCTAGCAAAATATTATTATTTATTTTGAAAGGAATTGAATACAAAAGGAGGGAGGCTATGTTTCAGTTATTCAAGGCCATAGTGAAACCACATATGCCATACTATGTACCATATAGATGACCTTACTTAAGAAAGGAAATCATTGCATTGGAAATAGATCAGGGGAGGCTTACTGCTCCCACTCCACCAAGGACATGCAGGTCCTTGGTCTTGTCCATCGCCAGACCCTGGCCACACGATGCCTGGAGGAAGAGCGCCTCATCTTTCGCCTAGGAACCCTCCAACCACACGGGATGAATGTAGATTTCTACAGCTTCCTCATTTCTCCTCCCTCCACCTTATCTCAGTCCCAACCCCTGGATTCAGCACCGGCCACTTGACCTGCAATCTTCTTCCCGACCTCTCCACCCCACCCCCTCTCCGGCCTATCACCCTCAACCTCACCACCTTCCACCTATCGTATCCCCAGCGCCCCTCCCCCAAATCCTCTCCCCCCTACCTTTTATCTCAGTCCGCTTGGCACACCAGCCTCATTCCTGAAGAAGGGCTTATGCCCGAAACGTCAATTCTCCTGCTCCTCGGATGCTGCCTGGCCTGCTGCACTTTTCCAGCACCACACTTTTCAACTCTGGTCTCCAGCATCTGCAATCCTCACTTTCTCCTCCTTAATATGTGGAATAGAAGGTTGTTTTACATGGAAAGGTTAGACAGGTTATGCTAGTATTTGTTTGAGCTTAGAAGAATAAGTGACAACTCTTGATTGAAATATGTAAGATTTTATGAGTTCTTGGCAGGTTTTTCTGTGGAAAGGATCATTCCCTCTGCGGGAGAATCCAGAGCTAGGAGTTACTGATGAAAAATAAGGGTCACTGATTTAAGACAGAGATGGTGAGAACTTTCTTTCTCATGAGTCTTTAGGACACTCTTCCTCAAAAGGTGGTGGAAGAACAGTCATTTAATATTTTTAAGATAGATGGATAGATTATTGATAAATACGGAGATAAAAGATTTTTAGGTACTGTATTGATGGAATTCTTTCCTGCAGAGCGCAGTTGAGGCTGGGTCATTAAGTATATTCAAGGCTGAAGTAGATTTCCAGTCAGTAATAGATTCAAAGTTCAGAAGGATAAGGCAGGAAAGTGAAGTTGAGGATTATCAGATCCACCATGATCTCATTGAATAATACAGCAAACTGGTTAAGCTGAATGGCCTCCCCTTACTGCTACCAGTGATGGTTTTGTGGGTCAGCAAGAAAGCAGTGTATTCCCCCAAGGGGCCAGGTAGCCAATTCCACCTCCTAATTTGTATGTTCATGTCCTCTTTAAAAGTATCGCTAAAGTGAAAACCTTAATTTATATCAGAGATGTCCCAAATAGGCAGCAACTAATAAATAGCATAGGGAATGTTGAATTCATGCCTGTATCATTTTAATGAAATCCCAGCACTAACTTTACATGGTAACATGAACAGGTACATGCATGACTGAATCCCTAACCCTTACCTTGGGTTACTATGGAAACACACAAAATTGTTCTTACAGAAAGGTAAAATACCAGCGAATAACTGGTTCAGAGTGTGATGGATAAATTTTCAACATTTTTCCTAGAGTGTGAGAAAAGTGTCTCGTGAAATTAATGCATTTGTTTATGGCTTAATATGAATTTGAGATTTTTTAAAATCATGTTTTTAATTGCATAATACAATCATACAAAACTAATTGGAAATGATTAGTGAAGCAAATAACATGATCAAAATATAACAAAGTCAAAAAGTACCAACAATTTTCTGCTAATCAGTAAATGACCCCTTTCAGATATTGTATTCATACTCAGTACAGGTCATCTTTTGCATCCATCATCAATTCATTATCCTTGCAAATACTTCCCAATTCTAAATGTGAAGATGAAAGTTTTCATTGGTAAGCTCTATAAACAATGCAAAATGGCTTGCTAACAAAATGAGGAAAATTAATCATAATCCCATGCAAACATATACAAACTATCACGTGAGCAACTTTCAATTCAACAGTTGTTGAGACGTCATAAGACTTCTCTTATCAAGAGAAAGAAGAAGGCTTATGTTAGGATGAGATGTGAAGGCTCAGATAGGGAGCTTGAGAGTTACAAGTTAGCCAGGAAAGACCTTAAGAGAGAGCTAAGAAGAGCCAGCAGGGGACATGAGAAGTCATTGGTGGATAGGATCAAGGAAAACCCTAAGGCTTTCTATAGGTACATCAGGAATAAAAGAACGAGTGGAGTAGGATTAGGGCCAATGAAGGATAGTAGTGGGAAGTTGTGATTGGAGTCAGAGGAGATAGAGGAAATGCTAAATGAATACTTTTTGTCAGTATTCATACTAGAAAAAGACAATGTGGTCAAGGAGAACACTGGGATACAGGCTACTAGACTAAATGGGATTGAGGTGCATAAGGAGGAGGTATTCACAATTCTGGAAAGTGTAGAAATAGATAAGTTCCTTGGGCCAGATGGGATTTATCCTAGGATTCTCCAGAAAGCCAGGGAGGAGATTGCAGAGCCTTTGTCTTTGATCTTTATGTCATCAATGTCAACAGGAACAGTGCCAGGAGACTGGAGGATAGCAAATGTTGTTCCCTTGTTCAAAAAGGGGAGTAGAGACAACCCTGGAAATTATAGACCTGTGACCCTTACTTCAGTTGTGGGTAAAGTGTTGGAAAGGGTTATAAGAAATAGAATTTATAGTCATTTAGAAAGGAATAAGTTGATTAGGGGTAGTCAACATGGTTTTGTGAAGGGTAGGTCATGCACAAACCTTATTGATTTCTTTGAGAAAGTGACCAAACAGGTGGATGAGAATAAAATGGTTGATATGGTGTATATGGATTTCAGTAAAACATTTGGTAAGGTTCCCCACAGTAGGCTATTGCACAAATATGGAGGTATGGGGTTAAGAGCGATTTAGCAGTTTGGATCAGAAATTGGCTAACTGAAAGAAAACAGAGGGTGGTGGTTGATAGGAAATATTCATCCTGGAGTTCAGTTACAAGTGGGGTACAGCAAGGATCTGTTTTGGGTCCACAGTTGTCTGTCATTTCTATAAATGACCTGGATGAGGGCATAGGAGGACACTAAGGTTGGTAGAATTGTGGATAGTGACAAAGGATGTTGTAGGTTACAGCGAGACATAGATAAGCTGCAGAACTGGGTTCAGGAGTGGCAAATAGAGTTTAATGTGGAAAAGTGAGGTGATTCAGTTTGGAAGAAGTAACAAGAATGCAGAGCACTGGGCGAATGGTAAGATTCTTGGTAGTGTAGATG
This sequence comes from Hemiscyllium ocellatum, assembly GCF_020745735.1. NCBI lineage: Eukaryota > Metazoa > Chordata > Chondrichthyes > Orectolobiformes > Hemiscylliidae > Hemiscyllium > Hemiscyllium ocellatum. The sequence goes on from NC_083402.1 coordinate 60,508,436, forward strand.
AACAGAGAGATCTCAGTGTCCAGCGTCTTGAAAGTTGTCACCCTGGTTGACAAGGCTATTAAGAAGGCATACAATGTGTTAGCTTGTATTGGTAGAGGGATTGAGTTTCAGAACCATGAAATCATGCTGCAGCTGTAAAAACTCTAGTGCGGCCATGTTTGGAGTTTTGCATACAGTTCTGGTCACCGGATTATAAGACCATAAGACATAGGAGTAGAAGTAAGGCCATTCGGCCCATCGAGTCCACTCCGCCATTCAATCATGGCTGATGGGCATTTCAACTCCACTTACCAGCGTTCTCCCCTGTTGGGATGGATATATCATAGGCCTAGGGAGGGTAGAGATGTAGTTACTTCTTGGGAAATCGGGGGGCGCTGCGGAGTTGTTGTTTGGACTGTTTACCAAAACTGCCTGTGCAGCTGGACTACCAAGGTCAGACCAATACAACGGCAGCCTTTACTCGGAGACCTTGTTTACAAGACAGACCATCTCGTGGATACCTGCCAAGGCCGAGGCCTGTTCACAGGAGGCCTTTGTCTGTGAGAGATCACGTGTGTGAGTGATTACGTAGCGTTAGCTTAGTGAACAATATATCAAGCAGGGGTTTTTGGAAAGATTTCAGAACGCCTTCTCCAGCCAGATAGATGTCTTGCTGTAACCCGATTCTCTCTCGAATAAAGCAGTCTGTTTCTTAGAATCTGACCCGGTGTCTCATTCCTCCGAAACGAACACGGGGACGGTAGAACCGTCTCAACAGATGGTGACCCCTGACGTGCGGAGGAAACGGAGACACGCTTGTTGGCAGGGGTTGAGAGCCGCCGGGCGGCCGGCCATTCTGAACTGGGTACGGGGACGCCTCTTGCATAAAGGTCTCCAGTAGACATTGACCACTCTAAATTAGTAGTTGTTCCGACGTCTCGAATACCTTTGCCAACCTAAATTGCAGATGTGAGTAGATGACAGAGAATCGTTTGTTCTAAGTGTGAGTCCTTTAGGTGTGTTGGTCATCCTGGAAAAGCCAGAGGTATTGGACACGGTGAGTTCTTTTTATTTGTTGTTTCTATAGTGAGAAGAGTGAGTTCCCCAGGTGTGCGTTGGAAGATCCCTGCAATTTCAAAAGTCCTGGGGACGGTGAGTGTTACATTTTTTAGTCTCTTATCATTAGAGAAGTGATTTCTCCAGGTGTGCGTTGGAAGATCCCTGCAATTTCAAAAGTCCTGGGGACGGTGAGTTATTTATTTTTGATCTCTTATGTTTATAAAAGTGAATCCTCTAGGTGTGCATTAAAACAGCCCTGCAATTTGAAAGTCCTAGAGTGGATGAATTCTCCAGGTGTGCATTAGAACATCCCTGCAATTTTAAATTCCTGGAGACGGTGAGGCATATGTTTATAGCCTCCTATCGTTAGACAAGTGAACCGTCTAGGTGTGCTTTGGAACATCTCTGCAGATTGAAAGTCCTGGAATCGGTGAGTACTATTTTTTCATTCACTTTCTCTCCTGGTGGTGAGTCGGTGATTTCTCCAGGTGTGCGTGGGAACATCTTTGCAATTTCAAAATCCTGGAGGTAGGAGGCGAGGCGATTGTGTCTTACGGACCACACAGCTCCCGGAACGGGAGTTTGGTCGGGGGATAGTGTAAGACGCGGGTACTGGGGTTACGGGAGTATAAACCCACGCGCTGACGGACTTTGGGGACTGGGAAGCTTCCACTGCGCTGACATAATAACGGACGCAACGGTACGAGGGGACAGAGACAGACACAGAGTTCCGGACAGAGCGACTGTGTGTGTGTGAGAGGGAGTCTGTTTATGAGAAAGATAGAGTCTCTGAGTGTGTAAAAATCTGTGTGTGTGTGTGTGTGTGTGTGTGTGTATTTCTGTGTTTGTAAAAGTCTGTGTGAGAAAAAAGAGTTTCTATGTGTGGAAGTCTGTGAAAAAGTCTGTATTGTTGCCCAGAGAGAGAGAGAGAGAGAGAGAGACTTGCAAAAGGCTGCTCAACTAACAGGCAGTTTAACACTTTGTGTTCTGGCTTAAATTCATCTGCTTGTTAGTGAATGAATGTTTGAGCGTTATCACCTAGAACTTGAGTCCCTGGAGTGCTTTTGAATGTGATTTTTTATGAATGCTTAACATGATTTTTTTCAGGTTGGAGATTTTATTGAGATTCAGTGGAGATAGAACAGACTAGTCGGTAACTGATATTGATATAACTGATATAAAAAATTCTGAGTGGGTCTGTGGAATTACGAACTGTGTGTCATATCCCAAGGAGAGAGAGAATGCGAATGCTGCTGAGCACTAGCAGACCGTGTCTGTGAGAGAGATAGATAGAGAGAGTAGGGCAGCACGTTTGAAGTAAACATTTCGGGAGTACAGCCTGCAAAGACTTTAACCCGTCGTGAACTGATTCAGATGCATCTGTTTGTTTGGTGATTATTTTCTTAGTTTTGTTTCTAGAGCCTGAGTTCCAGGACTGCTGTTTAAAGTGATTTCTTTTTATGTGAGCTTAACATGATTTTTTAAGGCTAATAACTCCTGTTCTTTTATGAGTCATGACTCCCTAACTACTTTTCTTACTAACCTCTTTTATTATTACATAAAAGCAATTTATGAAGGACAGTCGAAGTTTCGTTCGACAGTGGGTAGTTGTAAAAAACGAAAGTTTCCATGGTTATTATCTGTGACCTTGGATTCGACCATTGTGCATGCGTTAGAAGTTTTTAACTTGAATTGACAAATTGTTGTAAGACAGCTCTGATTATTTTTACGACCTAAAGTATTGTAATTGAGAAATGATTGGTCAGGAATACATAAGAAAACTAATTTTGGATCTAAATTAGGATACTAAATCTGGACGATTACAGTGGATTTCAAAATTGGGAACTATATGCATTTTACATTTTAAACATTAAACACTGAATAAATGGACGTAAATATATAAATATGTTTACAAGTTAGGAACAGGCCTTAAAGTTAGTCAAGCATGAATTGATAAATTGGTGTTTGAGCATATGGGAAGATAGGAAGATTAGAAAATTTCTTAAAAGAAAGAAACAGGGAAGAACATAACGACTTGTCCCCTTCAGGAAGTGTTGATAGGGGACAAGGAGATTGGGTTTGTGTGTGACCCCCTCACCAGTGGGGAGGTCGGAACATTTAAAAGGAAATGACGGTCCTGGTTGAGAATCCGATAGGATTGTCAGAACAAGTTAATTTATTTTTGAGGCCCAGTCTGTATTTGTGGGCTGAGTTAATGTCTATTTTGAATATACTATTTACTGTGGGAGAAAGGAGACTTATATGGGGATGCTGGATAGGGAAAGATACGGAAGATAGAAGGGTGAAGTGGGATAAATCCATTAAATGAATTGTTAGGAGGGGCACAGAAAGTGTTTGTAAAGAGAGAGGACGAGTGACAGGAACAGAAAGCGTAAATGATGGTAGCTGCGGTTGATGAGGTAATTAGGAGAAGAATGCAGCCAAAAGTGAGCAACCGGAGCAGCGAGTGATAGCATGTAGGGCAGAGAAGAAAGGGAGTAGGGAGAGACAAGGAGGAGCATTTGATAGAGAGTTTGAGCGACAGGGGCAGAGACGAAGGTCTCCACAGGTAGGATGCCATTATTGTGGAAGGATAGGGCATTTTGAGCGGGAGTGTCCTGATCTAAAAAGGGAAGAAAGAGCCATTCCGCTTATGATTTTGATAACGACAGGGAGGGGAACAACAACTGGCATCATTTCTGAGCAGTCAGGGGTTAAAAAACCCAGTGATAGATTGGCGGAATAGCACATTCGGTAGATGGGGAACTGTGCTGGGACAGCTGGCCCTTGGTTTATGCATCTCTGTTGCTATCTTTATTACCTGTGGTTGTTGTTGTATACCATGTATCAGGACGCTTATGACACGAACGATTGACCATGCCCTGACGGGAAAGGATAACCCCCCACCCGCATACCAGGCAGCGGTGCTGGAGGAGCCTGTGATGGGGGCACCCCAAGGGAAGATTACGGGATCGGTATCAGAGGGAATGGAGGAGATATGCTTGAGAGAGAAGCGCGGGACAACTTATGATTTTACTTTATAACTGTATCTCTCATTTCTAATCCTTCCCATATTAGGGCCTCAGAATGTGAGGGCTGAGGTGCAGAGACCCCCTAGTTGTGCATTTTTTTTCTCTCTTTCCCGTTCAAATTGACAATAGGTAAATTTGTGCTTTTATGCTGCAGTTAGAGATTGTGAAGTGCTATATGTCTCGAGACTCAAGAGACTATTGTTCACTCAAGAGATTCCTAGCCATCATCTGGTATTCCTAAATGGCTTCGATTGGTCTTGATGGCCACTGTTCACAATGATAAGCCAGTTACCACTGCCCGTGTCCGTACTTGACAGCTGTAAAATGGATGTGGGTTTTTATTGGTCAAGTGAAGGTGACTGGTTAGCCAATGACGGGTAAGATTCCTCGAGCGAGGGACAACCTAAGACAGGCACAGTCGTGCATTGACCTTCAGAATAATGGCCTGTGGTCATGTGGTTTTAACAGATGCCTGGCTTTTGTATCCGTGTCGGGAATCTGGCCAAGTTTCTGGCTTGCAAAGCAGCTTGATATAAGGAAAATCGTGGACCCAGCAGTTTGACATTGTATTCACTGTATTTTTGACAGAGGAAAATGCCAGTTTTGTGTCATCTTCCAGAACCGAATTAACAACAAACCTTTGGGAAGGAAGGAGAGCTCATTGAATCCTATTACAAAAAAGATTTGACACTATGTCAGTAGTTTGATGTCATGGTATAATATGACCGATTTTACTGGGAGGTTGTACAATTGGGTGTTCTTTGGACAGCAGACCTTCATTCTGCAGGCGTCCTAACTCATCCACTTTGTGTTTTCCTCTGGTTCTCTTCGCTTTTGTTATCATACTCAGTATGAATGTTTTTTTTTAATTGTTTTGTTGGTTTTGAGATAGCTTTTTGTAGATGTTTTCTTTAAAAGAAGTAACCTAGATTTGCCTACTATTTGTTAATTTTTGCTTGTTGCTTGTTTTATAGAGGTATGCTGCTTAAGGATCCCTTCACTCCGAACTAGTGTATCCCTAGGACCGGTTGGCCTGGTTGAGATAACGTGTTCGGAGAAGCCAAAGGGACGCGAGGGGGGTGTCCGCCGACACACCCGGCCCCGGTTGCCGCACGACATTGCGTTTGTAACAGTTTGGGTTGTTGTGGCCTCAGTAGAGGCCAAGGGAGGGAGTGTTGGGATGGATATATCATAGGCCTAGGGAGGGTAGAGATGTAGTTACTTCTTGGGAAATCGGGGGGCGCTGCGGAGCTGTTGTTTGGACTGTTTACCAAAACTGCCTGTGCAGCTGGACTACCAAGGTCAGACCAATACAACGGCAGCCTTTACTCGGAGACCTTGTTTACAAGACAGACCATCTCGTGGATACCTGCCAAGGCCGAGGCCTGTTCACAGGAGGCCTTTGTCTGTGAGAGATCACGTGTGTGAGTGATTACGTAGCGTTAGCTTAGCAAACAATATATCAAGCAGGGGTTTTTGGAAAGATTTCAGAACGCCTTCTCCAGCCAGATAGATGTCTTGCTGTAACCCGATTCTCTCTCGAATAAAGCAGTCTGTTTCTTAGAATCTAACCCGGTGTCTCATTCCTCCGAAACGAACACGAGGACGGTAGAACCGTCTCAACACCCCGTAGCCCTTAATTCCTCGAGACAACAAGAATCTATCAATCTCTGCCTTGAAGACATTTAGCGTCCCGGCCTCCACTGCACTCTGTGGCAATGAATTCCACAGGCCCACCACTCTCTGGCTGAAGAAATGTCTCCGCATTTCTGTTCTGAATTGACCCCCTCTAATTCTAAGGCTGTGTCCACGGGTCCTAGTCTCCTCGCCTAACGGAAACAATTTCCTAGCGTCCACCCTTTCCAAGCCATGTATTATCTTGTACGTCTCTATTAAGTCTCCCCTTAATCTTCTAAACACCAATGAATACAATCCCAGGATCCTCAGCTGTTCCTCATATGTTAGACCTGCCATTCCAGGGATCATCCGTGTGAATCTCCGCTGGACACGTTCCAGTGCCAGTATGTCCTTCCTGAGGTGTGGGGACCAAAACTGGACACAGTACTCCAAATGGGGCCTAACCAGAGATTTATAAAGTCTCAGTAGCACATCTCTGCTTTTATATTCCAAGGATGTGGAAGCTTTGAGATGGGTTCAGAGGAGATTTACTCGGATACTGCCTTGGAGGGAAGGTCTTACGAGGAAAGGTTGAGGGACTTGAGGTTGTTTTCATTCGAGAGAAGAAGGTTGAGAGGTGACTTAATTGAGACATATAAGATAATCAGAGTGTTACATAGGTTGGACAGTGAGAGTCTTTTTACTTGCATGGTGATGGCTAGCACGAGGGGATATAGCTTTAAGTTGAGGAGTGATAGATGTAGGATAGATGTCAGAGGTAGTTACTTTACTCAGGGAGTAGTAGGAGCGTGGAATGCACTGCTTGCAACAGTAGTAGACTCGCCAACTTGAAGGGCATTTAAATGGTCATTGGATCGGCATATGGACATGAATGGAATAGTGGAGGTTAGATGGGCTTCAGATTGGTTCCACAGGTCAGTGCAACATCAAGGGCTGAAGGGCTTGTACTGTGCTGTAATGTTCCACGTTCTACGTTCTAATCACGGATTTACCTTTCCATGATATTACAAGAACTCTTGGGGAGAACACATTGACATAAGATGCAAAAAAATCAGTTGTTCTGAGATATTGTTAAGGTGACTTCAAAGTATTACAGTCTCCCCATATCGAAAAATATTCAACATATGCTTATGCAGATGCTCAGTAAACTTTAGTTTTAAAGTTTGAAAGCAGCTCGTTACATGTATGTTCTCTCTGACTGTTAGAGTGGTAAGTAAATTTATAATTACTTAAAGTTTTAATGAGATTAAGTGACCTTAAATACTATGCAAATGTGAATGGACTGATTGTTCCTCTTGCACACAGTCACCACTCTAACTCTATACAACGTAAACTCATTTTTGTAGGTTACCAATCATTAAATATGTAGAAATGGTTCTGAGGAAGGGTCACTCAACCCGAATATTAACTCTGATTTCTCTCCACAGATGCTGTCACACCTGCTAAGCTTTTCCAGCAACTTCTGGTTATTTGGGCAAAACTATAAGCATGACCTCATGGTTAGGAGGAAAATATCTTAATTTAATAAGGCAAACTTACAACTATGTAAAAACAAACCTCCAAGCTCTCATATTCTTGAAGAAAGCACTGTTTAAAGATACTCTTGTCAGTAATCTCTAAATTCAAGTAAGTTCACTAGATTTAATCTATGCTAATAATGTGTTTGCCTTTACAAGTAATCCTTAGTGCATTGGAGTTTCAAGTCACAGGGTTCAGTCAATTCCACATTGGCTATCCTCAATACCACTTATTATATTCAGCTACAGGGAGCATCAATGTGCAGTGAAAGAGGCTTTCAGACCTGCTTAGAAACAACAGTGCCAGCAAATTAGATGGCAACCTGGCAGAAATGGGTTGGTTTCCAACTGGCAGGTATCAAAATTTCAAAGTGCCTTTTGTGTACTGAAAGTGCATGTTAAGTGAAAGTCATTTCTTTTGCAGATTAGACATGTTGTATGTTCAAGATAAGGATCATTTGCAAAGTAGTAAGGAAAGAGCTAACTGTGTTCAAACAACAAAACTGCTTAGGTTTTAAGATTTTTGAATGATAACATCTTCATTTCCTTCACTCAAAAACAACTTTCATGCCTTTAAACTATTAATAAACTGCAACATAGCAGCTACTTGAGAACTGCAGTAAAATCAACATGGATGCTTTCCACTCATGTTTGTAGTTCATATTACAGGAAGTTTGTAAATGTTCATTTGTGAATACACTCAGTCAAATTGGAGTAAGGTCACAGGTTAAGTGATTATTCTGGATATAATGCACAAGGAACACAACACAACAACAGTACAATTTTGGCAGGTCATAGTGATTCTACTTTGATGCAATTACTGAAATGGAACAGTTCTGAACCACTGACCCATTGTTTCCATAACCTCACCAGATCTAATGCAGTCAACAAATGCCATAAGTCCAACAGCCCTGATGCTTGTACTGATAAATTCTATTCTTCCCTCGAAGTTAGGGAATGGTGTGCATGAAAGTTGCATTATTTCATCAATACATAAGTGAGAAGAGAGGCTACAGTGTAATGAGGCATCTGAAGTAGCTCTCCTGAGAAAAGGATTGATATAAATGGGAAGAGGTGCTCAGGCCCGAAAATTATTGAAATTGATATTGAATCTTGAAGGGTCTCCAAATGGAAGGTGAAGTGTTTTTCTTCCAAATTGTGCTAAGCTTCACTGGAGCACTTTAGCAATCCTGACTCCGAGGCGCTGTCCAAGGGACACGGTCGTGAGTTGATGACTGCATTTCATCTCCCCAGCATTGTGATGACCACTGTGTGAGCAGTGAATATAGATTGAGTGAAGTGTAAGTAAATCACTGCTTCACCTGGGAGGTATGTCTGGGACCTTAGATAGTGAGAATGGAGGAGATAAATTATATCTTTTGTAATTACAAGGAAAGGTGCCATGGGGATATGAGGACAAGTTGGGAATGGATGAGAAGGAGCCCAAGATGCCACAGAAGGAACGGTCCCTGTAGAATGCTGACAATGAAGAGGAGGGGAATTGTGTCTGGTGGTGGCATCCTGCTGGAGCTGGTGGAAATGGTGGCTAATGATTCTGGACTGGGGGGAGGGGGGGGTGGGAAATAAGGGAAAAAGTGTGGAAGATGAGAGCCCTGTCAACCATGGTGCTGGGGAATCTTCAGTTAAGGAAGATGATGGACATTGTGGAGCCTCCTTGTCGAAGTTGGCATTATCGGGGAAGCTACAACAAATGCTGAACACCAGAAGCAGCAAGAATTGAGCAGTGCCAAGTGATCTTACAATGAATGGATCAGCCTGCCATAGCCAGTCTTGAATAGAGGTGAAAATTAAACAATTAACAAGACTTGGAGGCTCCATCAATACCCCCATCTTTAAGGATGAGCAGGGCCACAGTTTCATTGCAAAAGACAAGGCTGAAGCCAGCCTCAATGTGCCAGGGTCACTTGGCTCCAAAGCTCAGAACAATTTTGCTCCAAATATGGATGAATTAGCTGAACTCCAGAGGTAAAATGAGACTGACTGTCCTGGACTTAAGACACTCTACACTCACTACACACACACATACACTTTCTCACACTCACAACCCCCAACCCAGACAGACACACACACACACAGACAAAGACCCAAATGCGCACATATATTTTGTGGGGTGAATTTGTATTTGTAGGGTTACATTGTACTTTGCTCAAAACCTTCATGCATTCATGTAGAATTATGAACTCAAAAACTGTATGAATTCATGTAAAACTCCGTTATCTCACTTTTTAGATTAGAATAATTCTAAACATCATGGCATAGAGAACACAGGGGGCCAACACCTTCAACATATTGTCTAGCTATCACCATTGTTAACAGCTAACCCGAGCATGCAACTTTTTGAAAAAAAGGTTTTGTGATTTACACATGAAAGAAGTGAAACTATCATGGTATTCAAACAGATGGAAGACTTAACAGACAATCAATTTTTCAATGTATAATTTCAGTCATATCACACTGTAAATTATTGCTATAAATTCTGTGTGTTAGGATTGAGCCCTCCACTACCACCTGATGAAGGAGCGACGCTCCGAAAGCTAGTGTGCTTCTGATTAAACTGTTGGACTATAACCTGGTGTTGTGTGATTTTTAACTTCTCTCGCATACATTTGCTCATTTTCCAAATGACTTTATGTCTGTGCTCTCTGGTTCTTGATCTTTTTGTGAGCTGGAACATCTACTCTATCAAGGCTGCTCATTACAGTGAAAACCTCTCTCAGATTTCCTCTCAGCCTTCTTCTCTCTGAGGAAAATAGTCCCAACTTTTTCAATCTATCCTCAACACTGATATTTATTATCCCCAGAACCATTCTTATAAATCGCTTTTGCAATCCCCCCATATCGTTCACATATTTCCTGTAATGTGGCATCCACAAACATACACAATACTCCGGTTGAAACCCAATAAATGTTTTATACAAATTTGACATTACCTCCTTACTCTCTCACTCTACAAAGGAACTGTATGTTTAATTAATTGCACCCTCTACCACCTTCAATGATTTGTGCACACATACATTTAATTCTCTCTGTTCCTGCCCCCCTTTAGAACTGTGCCCCTATTTTTCTTGTCTTTCAATGTTATTCCAACCAAAGTATACTACCCCTCACTTCTCTGCATTGAACAACATCTGTCACTTATCTGTCCACTCCACCAACTTGTCTACGTCCTTTTGGAGTCCTACACTGCCCTCCTCACTGTTTACAATGCTTCCAAGTTCAGCGTCATCTGAAAACTTTGAAATTATCCACTGCATGACAAGATTGATATTATTAATATATGTCAGGACAACCAACTATCCCAATGCCAAATCCAGGTGAACCCCACTGCAAACCTTCCTCCAGCCTGAAAAATATGCATTGACCATTAAATAAGAACTGAAAGTACTACAGAAGACCGAAACCAGAAGCAAAAACAGAAATTTCTGATATAGCTCAGCAGGTCTGGCAGCATTGTTGAGCAGAAATCAGAAAAATCTGACCTGAAACTTTAACTCTGATTTCTTTCCACAGAGGCTGCCAGACCTGCTGAGCCTTTGCTAGCAATTTCTGTTTTGTTTTCATTGACTACTACTCTCTAGTTTCCTATCATTCAGCCATTTTTTTAATCCACATTGCTATTGTCCTTGTTATTTCATGACCTGTAACTTTCCTCACAAGTCTGTTGTGTGCTAATGTATCAAACACATTCTGGAAATAAACCACATCAACAGCATTACCCTTTGTTACCTCTCCAAAAGATTCCAACAAGTTACTTAAATATGACTTTCACTTTGGAAATCCACGGCAGCTCTCCCGAACCAACCCAGCTTTTTCTATTCTATCCCAAATAATTGTTTCTACATGCTTCACCACCATTGTAATAAATCTAACTGATCTGAAATCACTGGGCTTATCCCAACAATCATTCTTGAACAAGATTGCAATGTTTGCAGTCTTCTGGGATGTGCCCTGAGTCTAAAGAAAACAAAAAGGTTAGGGCCAGAGTTGCTGAAATTTCCACTCTCACTTCCTTCTAAAGAGGTTGAGAAAATAACGTTTCCTCATTACCTCTCATTAGAGAGAGGCAATTAGTGATGGGTTTAATCTGATGAGCCTCAGGTAGCATGGTGGAGAAGCCAGGACCTTCATGGAGACTTCAGCCCATAATGGAATTGAATCCATCCTGTTGGTATCACTCCCCATTGCAAACCAGCCATGTAAGCTAACCAGCCAACTCACTGCGGTTAAGAACAACATGAGATGATCTCTTTGAAACATATTGGATTTTTAAAGGGTTTGGCAGGATAAATGTTGAGAGGATGATTCCCATCATGGGGATCTCTAGAACCAGTGGGCATAGTGCCAGAACATAGGGGAGCCAATTTTAAGACTGAAATGAGGATAAATTTCTTCTCTCAGAAGGTTTTGAGTCTTTGGAATTCCCTGCCATTGACAGCTGTGGTTGCAGAGTCCTTAGGTATATCTATGGCTGAGACAGATTCTTGATCAGTAGGGAATCAAGGGTTAGGGGTAAGGACAGGGAAATTGATGTGAGAGTGACACAGTGGCTCAGTGGTTAGCATTGCTACCAGACCTGGCCCCAGGCAACTGTCAGTGTGGATTTCAGTTTCCTCCCACAGTTCAAAGATGAGCAGGTTAAGTGGATTGGCCAAATTAAATTGCTCATAGTGTCCAGGGATATGCTGGATTAGCCATGGGGAATGCAGGTTTACAAGATAGGGTAAGGTAAGGATGTGGGTCTAGATGGGATGCTCTTCAGAGGGATGCTATGGACTTTATAGGCTGAACAGCCTGCTTCCATACTATTGGAATGTTTCTATGAATGTTGGATTAGCCATGATCTTTTGAATGATGGAGCAGGTTCAAAGGACTGAATGATCTATCCTTGTTCCCATTTCTTATGGCCAATGAATCAAAGAGTATCCAACACTTCTTCATTAGCAATTTTAAATTCTACAAGTGACAGAGTTTCCCTCTCTCTCACCATGGCATTGGTAACATCTCTCTCTTTGGTAGACAGATGTAAAGTATTCAGTTAAAACCTCAGCCATGCACCCCCCTTCTCTCCGCCCCCCCTCCCCCCACCGTTTCAATGTCCAAATCTCCTACCTAGTCTCTAATCAGCACTACTCTTCCTTCTACCACACACAGTTTAACTATTTCCTATACAGACAACAAGCAAAACTAATGTCATTTACAAAATATCTTGCAAAAACTGTAACAAACATTACATTGAACAAACAGGCAGAAAACTAGCCACCAGGATACATGAACATCAACTAGCCATAAAATGACATGACCCTCTCTCACTAGTATTCTTACATAAAGCATAAAGATAAGGAAGGACACCACTTTGACTCGGACAACACATGCATCCTAGGATAAGCCAAACAGAGATACACATGAAAATTCTGAGAAGCATGGCATTCCAACCAGAACTCTATCAACAAACACCTCAAGTTAGACCCCATCTACCACCCCATGAGAAAAAGAACAGGAAATGACATCACCATGGGAAATGACGTCGCCACAGGAAATGACATCACTGACCCAAAGAAACCCAAACATATAAATAGAAAACAGGAATTATCAGCAGTGCTTTACCTGGAGGCCCACTGAAGATGTGACCTAGTATAATGACGAAACATCTGGAAATGAATCTTCCAGCTCAGTGAGCAAACTTACATCCAGAATCTCAACCTGAGCTACAAATCTTCTCAAAACTCGCTAAGTTTACTATTTATATGCCTATAGAAAACTTTGAGACTTCCCTTTATATTGGCTGCTAGTTTATACTCATAATTCATCTTATTTATTTTTTCACCTCTCCTCTGAAACGTTTGTATTCCTCTTGGTTTTCAATTGTATTTTCTACCTGATATATGTCATAAGCACCCTTTTCTTTCTTTATCTTAATTTCTATCTCTTTTGTCATCCAAGGAACTCCTACCTCCTAATTGAGGGAACATACCTCAATTGAACTCAAATCATCTCCTCTTTGAAGATATTTACTATTTTCCCCATTCCAGTTAATCTTGCCCAGCTCCATCCTTGTCCCATAGAAATCAGCTTTCTGCCAAATTAATTTCTTATTTTGGACTTTTACTTGTCATTCACCAACATCATCTTGAACCTTGTGATACATTGATAATGGCCTCCTGTCCGTTCTCTCACTAACACTTGATCCACTTGATCAACTGCATTTTCAAGGACCATGTCCAGAAGTTCATCATTTCTTTTTGAATTGGACAAATGTTGCAGTAAGAAACTCTCCTGCATGCAATGCAGCAACAAATACCTGTCGCTGCCTCTTACACAGCAAGTATCCTAGTCTCTATTTGGGTACTTGAAGTTCCCCTTATATATAGGCTACAATGTTGGTATCTCTTTGTAATTCCCCTGATGATTCATTCCTCTACATCATTTCTACTAGTTGGTGGTCTATAGACCACAGAGAGCAAACTAATTGTATACTTTTTCTCTTAGAATTAGCCAAAGTGATTTTGTCTTTAAACCCCAAAGGCACCCTCTTTCTACAGTAATGCAATCCCCACCTTAACCAGTACTATTGCCCCTCCATCTTTCCTTCCTGTTCTATCTTTTTTGAAAACAGTGCACCTAGTAATATTTAACATCCCACTTTGAGCCAAATCTCAGTTATTACATCATATTTCCACATGGTAATTTGAACTCCAATTTTTTTTTGCTCACCTTTATGCATTTGCATACATGCACAGTAACTCGATTCAAACTTTATTTCTTTCTCTCTGACTCCCTGAATTCACTAATGAACTGGGTATTCTCTATACTCATGTACGTGTGAGTATGTTGCAAACTCTGGTGTTTTCCTTTACTATTCTCTTTTGGTTCATACACATCTGCCAACTTAGTCTGAAGCCAGCCAAACAGCACCACAAAGAACTCTGTTCAGATGTAAATTGTCCAGCTTGTATGGTGGCATCTTAGCCAGAGTCAGCCCCAGTGCGTCAGAAATCTAAAACCCTCCCTCTGGCATCATTTTCCCAGTCATGCATTTATCTGTCTTACCTTCCTACTAAATGTATTCATTTACACATGTCACTGGGAATTATATGGAGATTGCTACATTTGAGGTCCTGCTTGCAAATTGTCTACCTAGTTCTCTAAATTCTGATATCGTTAAACAAATAACTGTGGATGTAGGAGATCTGAACAAACAAAAACTGAAATTGCTGGAGATACTCAGCAGGTCTGGCAGCATCAATGGAGAAAAATAATGGTGAACATTTCTGCTCAAATGCGCATGTACCTTACTAGGCCCAGTGAGTAACATTGTCATAAAATATTTCAAAAACAATGATTTATCTCTGTTTATCTTAACATATGAATGTCAGCAATTTAACATTGAATGCCATTATCCTTCTATTTGTTTTTTTAGGTGTCTGAGGTTGCACAATTTTGAAGCACCAAAATTGGGTCACAGTATGAAAATGTTAGAGAAACACAGATAAGCATGATTTACTGCAGCAACAGGATAACATCTGCCAAACCCATGACCTCAACCTCTTAGTAAGATAAGAGAATCAACTGCATAGGAACACTATTACTATCTCAGCCAGACACCATTCTGACATCAACATTACATCTTGAGGGCAATTGGGGAAGGGCAAGAAAATGCAGACCTTGCCAGTAATGCTCACACTGCATGAAAAAAAGAAAGAGTTGTTTGCACAGCCACCAACACCAAGTACAATGAGAGGCATGCTTCAACCAGATCCATTATTACAGCATGCTACTGACACACTAAAGCATAGAGTCATTGAGTCATAGAAATACACAGCACAGAAACAGACCCTTCAGTCTAACTTGTCCTTGCCGACCAAATATCCTAGATAAACATAGTCCCATTTGCCAAATTTGGCCTATATCCCTCTAAAGCCTTCATATTCATATAGTCATCCAGATGCCTTTTAAATGTTATAATTGTATCAGTCTCCACCACTTCCTCTCGTGCTCATTCCATTCCTACACCACCTTCTACATGAAAAAGTTGCCCCTTAGGTCCCTTTTAACTCTTTCTCCTCTCATCTTAAAACTTTGCAGTCTAGTTTTGAACTCCCCCATTCTAGGGAAAAGACCTTGTCTATTCATCCCATCCATGCCTCACATGATTTTATAAACCTCTATAAGGTCTCCCCTCAACCTCTGACATTCTAGGGAAAATAATCCCAGTCTATTCAGCCTCTCCCTATAGCTCTGTCCTCTAACCCTGGCACCATCCTTATAAATCTTTTATGAACCCTTTCAAGTTTCATAACATCCTTCCTAAAGCAGGGAAAACAGAATTGCACACAGTGCTCTAAAACTGGCCTAACGATGTGCTGTACAGCTGCAGCATGACATCCTAATTCCTAAAATCAGTGCACTGACCAATACACGCAAACATACCAAACACTTTCTTCACTATCCTATCTACCTGCAACCCCACTTTCAAGGAATTATGAACCTGCACTCCAAGGTATCTTTGACCAGCAACCCTCTCCAGCACCTTACTGCTAAGTGTATGAGTCTTGCTCTGATTTGCCTTTCCAAAATCCAGTACCCCAAATTTATCTAAATGTTGCTTTCTAACACCTCACTAGCCAAAGATTCATTCTGGAGCATTTGGATCAAAGGAACTAAATGAGTCTGAGGCACCAAGGGTCACATTGTAAAACATTGCAGCAGAATTACTCTATTCAGCCCATCAAGTCTTTTCCTCCATTCAATGAGATCATGACTGATCTCATAATTCTCAATCCACTTTCCTGCCTTTTCCCTGTAACCCTTGATCCTCTTTCTGTATTAAACATTTTGATATATCAAACTTGTGTATTATTTATGACCCGACCTCGGCAGCCATCTAAAGTAAAGAATTGCATAGGTTCAGTACGACTGAGAGATGAACTTCATCCTCATCTCTGTCTTAAACTAGTAATTCCATACTCAGAAATTATGCTCCCTGGAGCTCGGCTTTCCCACATGGGGAAATGACCATTTTGCATTTAACCTTTCAAGTCCCCTAAGAATCTTGTATGTTCCTTTAAGGTCAGTTTTCATTCCTCTAAAATCCAATGAGTTCACTCCCAACTTACTTAAATCCTTTGTCATTAGACAACCCCTACATATCCAGAATCAATTGCAGTAGTGATTAGTTCCAATGCCAGTATATCGTTCTTTAGATAAGGGACCCAAAACTGATCACAGTATTGCAGCGATGGTCTGAAGAGTGCCTTGTATAGTCTTAACAAGACCTCCTTATTTTCTTACTCCATTTACTTTGACATAAAGGCCAACATTCCATTTGCCTTCCCTACTAACTAGTCAATGTTTATGCTAGCTTTTTGTGATTCGTGCACAAAGAACACTAAATTCTCTGTGCTGTAGCTTTCTGGAGTCTTTCTCCAATTAAATAATAATCAGACCTTCTATTCTTCCAAACAAAAGACATAACGTCCCATTTTCCCACATTCTATTCTATCTGTCAAGCTTTTGCTCATTCAACTAACCTCTCCTATATCTGTCCATATTTGTCATACTGACCACTTGCCTTTCCATGTATTTTTGTGTTATTCGCAAACTTGTCTACAATACAATTACTGTGCTCATCCAAGTCAATAATATATACTATAAATAATTGTGGTCCCAGCAATGATTCCCGTGGCACCTCATTAATCCCATGTTGTCACCTGAAACTGCCTATCTTATCCGAATTCTTTGTCTTCTATAAGTCAGTCAATCCTCTAACCATGCTTATATGTTACCTTTAACACTATGAACTGTCATGTTAGTAGCACAAACATCCTCAAACATAACACTATACAACATACTTGCTTCAAAAATTCTGTTACCTTTTCAGCCTGTTCTTTCCTTAAACCTTGCAATAATAGCATGTCAAAATGGAAATGATTTAAGAAACTAAGTTCAGAGCTGACAAAGCTGTAAATAAACGTGAATGGTGTGATTCATGAGCTGAGCCAAGCAGAGATGTTTATCAAGAGGCAGCTAACAATCTCCTGTCTTGATTGTACTTGGACATGAGGCAGGAGAAGCATTCTCGAACTAAGCCCACATGCAATGATTTGAACATATAATTTATCTGGATTCAGGCTCACTCTGCTCTGCTCAGTATTCTGGGAGGATTGTATCTCAAGAAATAAGGGTGAAGCTACTGCTGCACGTCAATGAGATAGAGAGCAGTTGAAATTGCTTTTAGTTTATGAACTTTCTGGCTGCTGTCCAAAAAGAGAACCAGACAGATGGCAAACTTTCCTTTGGCTTACCTCCCACCTCCTTACATCAATGTTTTCTATCCCCCTTTACAATAGCCATTTTTCAGGGGCAAGATACTATGGACTATGTTTCCGATGTAGGCTGGGAATATTCCCTGCCATATAAATTTAACTGTAGCCCTTCACACCTGTAACACATATGGGCACTGGTATTCCATTCCCCAGCCCCAAAAGATACCTACAAGTCCACATGAGGTGACAAGAGGATCCAATTAATGAACATCCTGAATTTCTGAGAATAAAACATGTTTGAACTTTGTTTGATTTCAAAAAAAGTATGACTTGGCCATAGCTTTCATGTTCATGTAGTTTTCTGCCAAACTTCAATGTCAATGGCATAGGTTAAGCCTTGAGGAAATGTATCAATCAGACAATTCTGCAACAGAACAGAATTGCCGAGGGAGAACATTGCATGCTCTGTTGGCAATTTAGAAGTCAAGCGCAATGTTAGCATTCATTTCAAAGGCCTAGAATACAAGAGCAGAGGTGTATTGCTGAGGCTGTGTAAGGCCCTGGTCAGACTGCATTCAGAATATTGTGAGCAATTTTGGTCCCCATACCAAGGATCAATGTGCTGTCACTGGAGGGATTCTAGAGGAGGTTCAAAGAAATGATCCAAGGAATGAAGGACTAATCATATGAGGAGTGTACTTGATCTGTACTTGATGGCATTTAGAAGGACGAAGGGGAAATCTGATTGAGACTTACCGAATATTGAGAGGCCTGGATAGGGTGGTCATAGAGAAAATGTTTCTACTAGTAGGAGAAACTAGCACATCTCAAACTGAGATGAGGAGAAATTTCTTCAAACAAAGTATGACTTGGCCATAGCTTTCATGTTCATGTACTTCATGTAGTTTACCTGTGGAACACATAGCCACAGAGGGCTGTAGACTCCCAGTCACTGAGTATATTTAAGACAGAGATAGATAGGTTCTTGATTAGTTAGGGGATCAAGGGTTACAGGGAGAAGGCAGGAGAATGGGGTTGAGATACATACCAGCCATGATTGAATGGTGGAGCAGACTCGTTGGGCTGAATGGCTTATTTCTGCTCCTATACCTTATGATCTTCTGATCATTTCACAAACCATCTGGAAAGTCTTTCTGGACCTTGTATTGGCTAATAAGCCTGGCCATGTGACTGAGCTTTCAGTGGGAGAGCATTTTGGAAACAGTAATCACAACTCCTTAAGTTTTAAGATAGCTATGAATAAGGATAAGTCAGTATCTTTTAGCAATGTACTAAAATGGAGGAGGGCAAATTATGCCAATATTAGGCAAGAGCAAAGTAGTGCCAATTGGGAAGACATGTTAACAGGGAAGTTCAAATTTGACAAGTGGGAATTCTTAAAAGACTTGCTGATGAGAGTTCAACAGGGCCCAGGAAGAATATAAATAGAGCAGGAAAGTACTCAAGCAGGGAATTAGGAGAGCAAGAAGGGGTCATGAAATGACCTTTGTAAATACGGGTAAAGAGAATCCCTAGGCATTCTATACATTATTAAAAACAAGAGAATAACTAGAGAGAAGGAAGGACCACTCAAAGATAATGGAGGGAACTTGTGCTTGGAAGCAGAAGCTGTGGGTGAGATCCTAAATGAGTACTTTACATCAATATTCGCCCAAGAGAGGATAATGAGATTTCTGTGGAGCATGCTGATATGCTAGGGCATTTTGAGATCAAGAAAGAAATGGTGTTGGGTCTCTTGAAGAGCATTAAGGCAGATGTTTCTCCAGGGCCTGATGTTATCGTCTCCACGTTATTGAGACAGGCGAAAGAGGAGATTACTGAAGTCTTGACCTAGATCTTTTTATCCTCACTAGCCACAGGAGAGGTCCCAGAGAACTGACAAGTAATTAATGTTGTTCTTTAGTTCAAGAAGGGAAATAAGGATAATCCAGGAACTATAGACCAATGAGTAAAACTATAGACCGATGAGTCTCACATCGGTGGTTGGGAAACTATTTGAGAGAATTCTTAGGGATAGGATTTACATGCAATTGGAAAAGCATGGCCTAATTAGGGACAATCAGCATGTGCAGGGCAGGTCATGTCTTACTGACATGATTGAATTTTTCAAGGAGGTGACAAAGCTGATCGATGAGTATAGAGCAGTGAATGTTGTTTACATGGATTTGATAAAGCTTTTAACAAGGTAGGCGTATCCAGAAGATTAAGATGCATGGGAAACACAGTGACTCGGCCACGTGGATTCAGAATTGGCTTGCCCATAGAAAACAGTGTAGTAATGGAAGGGTGTTTTTCAGGCTGGAGGTCCATGCCCAGAGGTTTTCCGCAGGGATCTATATTGGGAAATCACCTGTTTGTGATATATATAACTGATTGGGATGAAAATGAGATGGGTGGGTTAGCAGGTTTGCTGATGATACAAAGATTTGTTGAGTTATGGATCATGTAGAAGGTTGTCAAAGGGTATAGTGGGCTATAGATCAGTTGCAAATATGGGCAGAGAAATGGCAGATGAAGTTTAATCTGGGTAAATGTGAGGTGCTGCACTTTGGGAGATCAAATGCTAAGGAAAAGTATAAGTTAATGGCAGAATCCTGAACAGTATTGATATACAGAGGGATCTTGGGGTTCAAGTCCATAGCTCCCTGAAAGTGGCCACGCAAGTGAATAGGGTGATGAAGAAGGCACTTGGCATGCTTGCCTTTATTGGTCAGAGAACTGAGTTTAAGAGTCAGGATGCCATGTTGCAGCTTAATTAGACTTTAGTTAGGCCACAATTAATTGCGTTCAATTCTGGTTGCCACATTACAAGGAGGATATGGAGAATTTGGAGAGGGTGCAGAGAAGTTTACCAGGATGCTGCCTGAATTAGAGGGCAAGAGCTCTAAGGAGAGGCTAGAAAAACTCAGGTTGTTTTCTCTGGTGTGATGGAGGCTAAGGGGAGACTTGATAGAAGTCTATAAACTTATGAGATGCATAGATAAGGTTTACAGTCCGAATCTTTTTCCCAGAGTTGAAATGTCTAATATAGGGGGCATGTATCCAAGGTAAGGGGGAAAATTCAAGGGAGATGTGAAAAGCAAGTTTTTTACACAGAGAGTGGTAGGAATCTGGAACGCACTGCCAGGAGTGGTGGTGAAGGCAGATACATTAGGGGCATTTAAGAGACTTTATATAAGCACATGAAAATGCAAGGAATGGAGGGATATGGACCAAAGGGATTATTTTAATTTAGTGTCATGTTCAGCACAACATCGTGGCTGCCTTCTTATGAAGATATAGACAGAAACAGCAAGATCTCAGCAAATAGTAATCCCAGGAGCAGCAGCAGCCCAGTGCAGAGGATGAGGAGCACTCAGCTCAGGGAAAGGTCACAGATACAGGGCCCCTGCACATTTCCTGGAGTTGAGTATGATGCAGTGACAATGCAGGCTCTGTATGTCCTGGAACAGATGCTGGAGCAGGACCTGAGGGCTGCAGGAGTGGGAGGTCATCCTCTCCTATGGCTCTGAAGATCACTCTGGTGCTGAACATATGTGCATTTAGCTCCTTCCAGGGTGCAAGGGTGACCAGTGTGGGAACTCTCAGTCATGCACATGGAAATGCTTAGGGACAGTGACCAATTCCATCTTGTCAGGTCATACCAGCTCATTTTATTCCCG
Source organism: Hemiscyllium ocellatum (assembly GCF_020745735.1). Lineage (NCBI taxonomy): Eukaryota > Metazoa > Chordata > Chondrichthyes > Orectolobiformes > Hemiscylliidae > Hemiscyllium > Hemiscyllium ocellatum. The sequence continues at coordinate 60,529,627 of NC_083402.1, forward strand.
CAAGGCCAGTGTTGTAACCGAGGCATGTAGCTGAGTATGCCCAGATGTGGGCTGCTATCGAATGTATAAGTGTGGCACTGAGATGGCCATTTCACAATGCTGCACAATGTAGCAACGGAAAGGGGTTTTATTCAGTTAATGTTCAAATCATTTGCGATCACACTCACCACTTCTTCTACCCTGCCACGACTTCTACCTCTGGAGCACTCTTGTGTATCTAGTGTGTTAAAAAGTTTGGTATAGTACAGAGTGAGTGTGCTACACATTCCCAGCTTGCTGTGCAAAGCACAATTGGAGCAGTCAGAGAGGAGGTGTGCTGATTGCAGAGGAACTGGAAAATGGGAACAATCTTCCAAGAAGGTGAACTTTAGAGATGACTTTAGAGATTATAAAACTATCCTTGTAAATGACCGAGCTCAGCTGATGTGAACACAAGTCAGCAAATGCAATTCTCACATTTTATTTTTTTTAACTTTAAGAGAATGAACCTAAAAAGGATGTTCTATTTGAAATCTTCTTGAATGTTTAGAAGTGCAATTGGTGATGGTTAATTTGATTTGGTTCCATGAACAGTTTTGTGGGTGAGATTGGCTTCCGAGGCAATGGTTTTAAAATTAGCATTAAAATTCACAGAATGTCAAATTACACCTGACATAGCTTGCACCTAAAATTCTATAATCATTTATGCTGTTTTATGTTGGTCTGGTCAATTCCTGGTGACTTGCACTAAAGCTATGCAGGTTAGGTGAATTGGCTATGCTAAATTGTCCATAGTGTTCAGGGGTGTCTAGGTTAGGTGCATTAATCAAGAAGAGTGTTGAGTAATAGTGCAGGCGAATGGGTCTGGTTGAATTACTCTTCAGACGGTCAGTTGGACTTGTTGGGCCAAATGGCCTGTTCCCACACTGTAGGGATTCTATGATTCTAAAATAAACAAACTAGTGAAAATTCTAACTCAACTAGTTTGGCATTAAGCATTCAAATTTGAACATGATAAATAGAGTGATCACTGATCAACTGCCCATTATACCCACTACCTCGCTGCGTTGTGTTCAACAGAAAGGAAAATCAGAATGGCGACTACTCCAACAATGCCATTTGTAAGCCCATTGAATAAACAACTTCAGTACTGAAATATATTCACCTGTCTTTCAAAGCTTTACCACATGTTGGACATGAAAATTACATTTTTGCTGCTAAGAACAGCTATCTACTAATAATCTTCGAGTAAAAAATGAGGTCTGCAGATGCTGGAGATCACAGCTGCAAATGCGTTGCTGGTCAAAGCACAGCAGGCCAGGCAGCATCTCAGGAATAGAGAATTCGACGTTTCGAGCATAAGCCCTTCATCAGGAATAAGAGAGAGAGCCAAGCAGGCTAAGATAAAAGGTAGGGAGGAGGGACTGGGGGAGGGGCGATGGAGGTGGGATAGGTGGAAGGAGGTCAAGGTGAGGGTGATAGGCTGGAGTGGGGTGGGGGCGGAGAGGTCAGGAAGAGGATTGCAGGTTAGGAGGGCGGTGCTGAGTTGAGGGAACCGACTGAGACAAGGTGGGGGGAGGGGAAATGAGGAAACTGGAGAAATCTGAATTCATACCTTGTGGTTGGAGGTTCCCAGGCGGAAGATGAGGCGCTCCTGCTCCAGCCGTCGTGTTGTTGTGTTCTGCCGGTGGAGGAGTCCAAGGACCTGCATGTCCTCGGTGGAGTGGGAGGGAGAGTTAAAGTGTTGAGCCACGGGGTGATTGGGTTGGTTGGTTCGGGCGGCCCGGAGGTGTTCTCTGAAGCGTTCCGCAAGTAAGCGGCCCGTCTCCCCAATATAGAGGAGGCCACATCGGGTGCAGCGGATGCAATAGATGATGTGTGTGGAGGTACAGGTGAACTTGTGGCGGATATGGAAGGATCCCTTGGGGCCTTGGAGGGAAGTGAGTGTGGAGGTGTGGGCGCAAGTTTTACATTTCCTGCGGTTGCAGGGGAAGGTGCCGGGGGTGGAGGTTGGGTTGGTGGGGGGTGTGGATCTGACGAGGGAGTCACGAAGGGAGTGGTCCTTGCGAAACGCTGATAGGGGAGGGGAGGGAAATATATCCTTGGTGGTGGGGTCCGTTTGGAGGTGGCGGAAATGGCGGCGGATGATACGTTATATGCGGAGGTTGGTGTGGTGGTAGGTGAGAACCAGTGGGGTTCTGTCTTGGTGGCGGTTGGAGGAGCGGGGCTCAAGGGCGGAGGAGCGGGAAGTGGAGGAGATGCGGTGGAGGGCATCGTCGATCACGTCTGGGGGTATCTGCGGTCCTTGAAGAAGGAGGCCATCTGGGCTGTGCGGTGTTGGAATTGGTCCTCCTGGGAGCAGATGCGGCGGAGACGAAGGAATTGGGAATATGGGATGGCATTTTTACAGGGGGCAGGGTGGGAGGAGGTGTAGTCCAGGTAGCTGTGGGAGTCAGTCGGTTTATAATAGATGTCTGTGTTGAGTCGGTCGCCCGAGATAGAAATGGAAAGGTCTAGGAAGGGGAGGGAGGAGTCTGAGACAGTCCAGGTGAATTTCAGGTCGGGATGGAAGGTGTTAGTAAAGTTGATGAACTGTTCAACCTCCTCGTGGGAGCACGAGGCAGTGCCGATACAGTCATCGATGTAGCGGAGGAAAAGGTGGGGGGTGGTGCCAGTGTAGTTGCGGAAGATGGACTGTTCCACATATCCTACAAAGAGGCAGGCATAGCTGGGGCCCATGCAGGTGCCCATGGCAACTCCTTTAGTTTGGAGGAAGTGGGAGGATTGAAAAGAGAAGTTATTCAGGGTGAGGACCAGTTCAGTCAGTCGAAGGAGGGTGTCAGTGGAAGGGTACTGGTTGGTGCGGTGGGAAAGGAAGAAGCGGAGGGCTTTGAGTCCTTAGTGATGGGGGATGGAGGTGTACAGGGACTGGACGTCCATAGTGAAAATAAGGCGTTGGGGACCGGGGAAGCGAAAATCCTGGAGGAGGTGGAGGGCGTGGGTGGTGTCCCGAACGTAGGTGGGGAGTTCTTGGACTAAAGGGGACAGGACCGTGTCGAGGTATTGGGAGATGAGTTCGGTGGGGCAGGAGCAGGCTGAGACAATGGGTCGGCCGGGACAGGCAGGTTTGTGGATTTTGGGCAGGAGGTAGAAACGGGCGGTGCGGGGTTGTGGGACTATGAGGTTGGAGGCGGTGGATGGGAGATCCCCTGAGGTGATGAGGTCCTGGATGGTCTGGGAGATGATGGTTTGGTGGTGGGAGGTGGGGTCGTGGTCAAGGGGGCGATAAGAGGAGACGTCCGCGAGCTGGCGTTTGGCTTCAGCGGTATACAGGTCAGTGCGCCAAACTACCACCGCGCCTCCCTTGTCTGCGGGTTTGATGGTGAGGTTGGGATTGGAGCTAATAATGCTATAATATAGGCATACTATAATAGTCAATCCAGTTTGTACGTGGACCTCAAATCTATATTTACTGCTATCACTTCACAGCCACAAACCAAATCATTGGACTGGAACATTATCTTGTAAACAAACCCAAAATCTCTGCTGTAAACAAGTATGGCAGCATTCTTCAGTACTATAAGCAAATTTACCAGCAGTTTCATTCATTTAACTTTCCTGATGTCCAGTTGTGTCTTCTCCATTCCTCTATTAGAACTGAATTTTGTTTTCCCATGTTCATTGATGGGATTTCTCTCCAATTCTTAAAAATACGGCAACCCCACAAATAACAAGTAAGAGACCTGGATGGTTCTATTAACTTCTGTTGTTTAAAACATCAGATTAACAAAAGGAAATTCTTCTACTGAGTAAAACAGTAATGACAATTGGAAAATTTTAATTACTCTTGAGAGAATAAAATGTTACATTTTCTGTGAAATGTGCAATTGCTGTTTCTAGGGAAAATGAGTAATCACCAATGAATCGTTCTGAATTAAGACCTTGGAATACAAAACAAAGCTGTAGAAAATAATTGTGCTAATTTGGTTAATTATCTTCACCTTTGTTCACATTTTAGATAGGCATAATTCTCACTTTAAACTAGAAAATTGGGATTAGGAGTATAATCCTGCAATTCACCGTGTTCTGTGTGATTTACATTGAAAGAAAAACATCCCATGACAATGCAATTAGTTGCAAAGGATGTTGATAGATTGTGGGGTTGTGAAAAGTACTAAATCAATTCAAGTTTGCTGTTTTCTTTCTTTGCCCACAGACTGTACTGGAGGGTTTTGCACTTTGTTTTATGTTTTGATTTAAACCTGAGCAGTGTCAAAATAAGGTTTGCCTTCCCCCACTTCTATAAAAGCAGAATGATGAATACCACATATTCTACAGCCTCCTGTGGATCTACAGCAGAATCTGCCAAGTAAGAAATTATATAGGTCACATCACTCTAAAGGGAGAAAAACATCTTCCTCTCTTAACAGGTTCCTTGAACATTAGTCATATTCCTAAATATTCGGGTGAGTTTGACCAAAGGGTTTGTTTTCCTGCTGATGACTACAACTCCCCTCAAATTAAAATTCCTGCTCTATCTATTCACTTTTTAAGATTTCAGATTTCTTTTTATTTTCCAACAGGTTTAGCAGTAATGTACTGTATACAATTAAATGAGAATACCAATGTACAAATTGTTTCCAATATAGTTAGTACACATCTGGCATTTTCCTCAGTAGCTGTCGCTTGGTTATCTGCAATATTTCAATTTCCTCCTGTACTTGACCTTCAGGTTTGTTTGATGGGCTAAGTGAGCCAGGAGGAAGTATGTTTTTAAGGTGTGAGCAACAAATTTTATCCACTTTTCACTTTATAACAAATATTATCTAAACTGTACATCTGCAGGCTAAAACAGATCATTTTTATGTCCGTATTGGTTTTACACTGATCTTCGGGAAAATCAATTGTAAAAATTGTCATTGAAGGCTCTCATGGGGACTACAGGAGTCAGTGGACAGAATGAAAATAAAAATCTCATTACTGAATACTCTTGGAGAATTGTACTGAACATTCAAATTCAGTGAAGGACAAAAATAATTTATACTTTCACTGCTGAAAAAACAAGAATACATTTTTCTTGTATTCTATCAAAGATGTGAGATATTAGAATTAGCCAATAGAGTGTTCCTCAATGAAGCACCTAACAACAGTATCAAGCACACTGTTCATTGCTTATACACACCATATGATTACTTCCAAGAATTATTGGAAACTGCCCTGAAACTCTAGAAGGGGAAATACATTTTAGGTACTGAAGGTGCTGACATCATTTAGAATGTTGATGTGAACCAATCAACAATAGCTGATCATGGTGGAATGAAGGCACCAAGGTTTTCTGAAACTGCAATCGAAGTCTTGATGGAAGAGTTGGATAAGAGAAGACCTGTCCAGTATCCACAAGTTCCAGAAGTTCAACCAATGTGTACACACATAGAACAATGGTAGGATAGAAGAGGAGTTAATGCCGCAGCATAACTCTAAGGACATACATGCAGCATAGGAGGAAGTTTGATGGTCTCACATAAGTGGTCAAGTTCTGTAAATGCAGATATAAATACTATATCCTACTGACTGCTCCACAACACTCAACTCTCAATAATCCCTTCACTTTCCTACCAAAACGTGTGCTGATTAGGATTTATGCCTGATATTAATAGGTTTCACCTCAACACATGCACTGACCTCAAAACTTCCAGCCACCATCTCATTGATTGCACACACTGCTGAATGTTCAATCACCATCCAGACTCTGCAACATTCATTAGCACTCTGTCCTCTCTCTTTCAGGAGAAGGTGGTGCACAACCACTGGCACAGGGACAAAAGATAGAGAGGCACATTTCCATGCCATAAACTTTATTGAGAGGATGTGCCGCCGATTATCAGAATGGCCATTACGGAGCTTGTGGGCCCTTGTGGGAATTACATCCTTAGCAATGAGGTCATATACATAACTAATATTTTTCCCTCTTCTCACTTAACTCTGATCTATTGACAAAGACATTGCAAGTGATAAAAGCATATATTTTTTACTTTCTTCTTCCCTGATCACAACATGATTCTTTCCCCATTTCCTTTTTGATAAACAAAATTGACAGCCTGATCAGGTAGTGTTAGAAGATCAAATATACAGTGATGATAAAGAAACACTGCTGTAAAATTCATTATCATAATCACCAGCTCAGGTATCAGTACTGAACATGCACAATACAAAGGATAACAGAGAGGTAAAATCTGTGAGTGGTTAGATATACCCAAAAAAGCTCATTCCAGCCAGAGTTGTGTATCCTAACAAGTAAGACTAAGAGACGTTCAACTGCAGACAGCCATAATTAAATAACTATATTCCTATTACTGAACAGCGAAAGTAGCAGAGTGGGCAAAAAAACAACTCACATGTAAATGTAAAACAACAAACATACATAATTTCTCAGAAAATGAGTATACCAATATCAAAAATACCTGAGGTTGAACGACTTAACATTTGTTTTTATATGGGTAAATTACAAATAAAACATGGTTTTCCAGGCTTCCTTAATAGGGGCATAGAGTACAAGAAGGTTGGTTATGATGAACATGGCATAAGAACCTGGTTAGAGCTCAGCTGAAGTATTGTGTACAGTTCTAGGTGTCATATTTTGGATTTAGAGAGAATGCAGAAGAGATTTACACAATGATCCCCAGGGTGAGGAACTTCAGTTATGAGGAAAGATTGGAAAAGTTGGAACTGTTTTCCTTGGAGAGGAGAAAGGAAAGGCGAAATTTGATTAATGTTTTGAAAATTGTGCAGTATATGGACAGAATGGATAGGGAGAAATTACTCCTCCTCACGGGGAATAATTTTAAAATATTTTGCAAAAGAAGCCAACATGAGTGAGAAAATGTTTTCTCACAAAGCAAGTATTTTGGGTCTAGGATGCGCTGCACAGAAATGTGGTAGAAGCAAGTTCAAGTGAGGAATTCAATGCAGCATTGGATGATTATTTAAAAAGAAGCAAGGTGCAGGGTTATATGGAAAGCCAGGATTAGCACTATGTTAAAATGTTCAGAGAGCCAGTAAGATAGGATGGGTTGAATTGACTTCTTCTGCACCATAACAATTCTGTGATTCTGTACTTTACATTTCAAACATGCTTTTACTGAACATCAATGTGCATTTAAGAAAAATATAATTCGGCAATAAATGAAACAACATTTTTCTCTTCATTTCTATATACATCCAATTAACCTGTTTGGTTTCTTACTCTTTCAATCCATTTAATGATTTGATTGATTTATTGTCAGGTGTATTTTGTTACAAAATACAGTGAAAAAGTATTGGATAGTGTCACCACTATCCAGCGCTATCTCAAAACACAGAGAAATAAACCAAGACATAGAAGATAAAGGCAGAAAGATGGAAAAATAAAGAAAAACTGTCCACTTTTATGGTCATTCTTGTTAAGTGAACCATCATGAGCCTTGGGCCTGATGGCCAGGCATGAGTCACTGCCACTGGAATGAAAATTGCCACTCATCGGCATCATCTCACCTCTACTATTGCCCTCGATGGACACTGCCAATCAAACGCCACCGATCCACTGGGTACTGTACAGACCCAAACATGACTCCACTGCCACTGAGTCAGTTTCAGGCACACATCACCAATGCAGTAGTTGCTGATGTTCCCTAGTCTCGTACTAAGCCCAAACTCACCTCCGCCACCATCTCCATGTGCAGGATGCAGATGCTACCAGGAATGCAAATTTGCCTCTGCTGCAGCAGTCATGAGTCGGCACTAGGACCATTTCAACGATGCAGAAGCTACTGGGAAATTAAACCCACCTTTGTCACCGCCTCTGTAAGTCTGTGCTGCTGGGCCTACTTGATTCTGCTCTGCTGGGCCTATTCAAGTCCATGCTGCTGGGCCTACTCTAGTCTGCGCTGCTGAGTCTACTCAATTCCATGCTATTGGGCCTACTTGAGTCTGCACTGCTGGGCCTTTCTCGAGTCCATGCTGTTTGGCCTTCCTGAGTCCATGCTGCCTACTTGAGTCTATGCTGTTGGGCATACTTGATTTCATGCTCAGGGTCTACTCAATTCTGTGCTACTGGGCCTATTCGATTCCGTGCTGCTGGGCGTACTCAGGTCCACGCTGCTGGGCCGACTTGAGTCCGTGCTGCTGGGCCCACTTGCCTCCGATTCTGATGCCATGAACGAGCTCTTCAATAAGAGCTAAGTGAAAGAAAAGGAAAAAAAAAGAGGAAAGAGAGGGAAAAAAAGGAACAAAAAGAAAAGCGGATGGAGAATCTGAGCTGCTGGCTCAGAAGCCATACTCCACATTAATGGTTAGGATTGTGACTTTTATTTGGCCGGACAAAAACTTTGACTCACTTTGTTCTACTGATGGATTCTATAATAATGACAAACATTCAGTTACTTTCTGAATTTCATCTTTTTTCTGATTTTCACTTTGGGCTGTGAGAGAGGAATTTGGAGTGTAGGAGGGTTATTATATTCTTCTTTTGTCAGACATTCGCTTTCAAACAAATAATCCACTTGATGCTGTTGAAATAGTACCCTTGACAAGAGATCTTACTAAATATGTGAATACCCTGAGTATCTTTACAACAACTCCAATTATATACTTCTCCTTAAATGTCTATGGCTTTTCACCATGACTTTCTGACAAACATTGAACTCTCTTATGTTTCCAAATGTGTACCATGACTCACCTTCATTTTGCTTTCCTTTACCTTTGTTTGCCACTGACGTCAAGCTTAAACAAATTAAAATTCATTCTAAAAGCATATGCAGATACTTACCCATAAGGTAAGCTTCTTATTGTAAGCTATGGGTGGTTTTGCATGAGGACAGAAAATTGTCCAGCTTGTGTTGAACAGAATTGTGGAAATTATTATTTGGTTTCTCACTTAACAAATACTTCTGCAAATATCTTTTTACAATCTGAATATATCTATTTGCAGCACCATTTGTTACTGGATAATGGATAATGGAGCTTGTCAGGCCTTATTCTTACTCAGAAAACTTTCAAAATTTCTGATGTGAACTATGGACCATTATTTGGCACCAACATCTCTGGCAACTCTTAAGCTGCAAATCAATAATTTTGGGAGTTGTGGAATTGGACATAAACCAAACATTTATGCAATTTCTGTAGCTGTCAACAAAAGAAAGTACACTTTCACTCAAAGTAATTGAACAATCTTGGTCCCATTGCATTTTTGTGCTTGATCAAGCAATGATGAGAAACTTGGCTTAATTGTTCCTCATTTCAAGGTACACTTCACAAACTTTCAACAGCACTTCAATATCTCTATCTACCTCCTTAATTGCCTCTGCTCTTTCTAATCGATCCAACTCATTACTTGGTGTTTATAACTGTGCCAAAGACATGAGCTTAGTCTTGAAAATTGTTAACTGTACATTATCCTTTGTCTTGAATTAGCTTTTTGATGCCCGATTTTAGCATTTGCTCCTCCTTGTTCAAAGAAAATTTTGTGCTCTCTTCACACTTTCTCATTGTCAGACATACCCCTACTGATTCTGACTGTAAGTAACTCATTCAGTTCAATCGTATTTTTTCCTTGGCCAATTTACTGCTAGCAGGAAAATGTTGTTCCCTCCTACTCCAAACAATGATCAGGATAAACTATCATATTTTAAAATTTGTTCATGAGTTGTGGGTGCCATTGTTTGGGCCAACATTTATTACCTGTCCTTAATTGACCTGGAGAATATGGTGTTGAATTGCCTTCCTGAACTTCTGCAGTCCTTGAGGTTGAAGGATATCCACAGTGCTGTTAGGAATCCTGGATTGTTTATGACTTGGAAAGGAATTTGCAGACGGAGGTGTTCCCATGCATTTGCTGTCCTTACCTGTCTAGGTAGCAGACATCGCCAACTTGCAAGGTGATTTACAAGAAGGCTTGGTGACTTTTTGCAGTTGGTTCACTTTGTTACCATTGTGTATCAGTGATGAAGGAAGCAAATATTAAAGATAAAGGATAGCAAGCCAAAGAAATGGGTTGCATGATGTCAAGCTCCTCGAGTGTTGTTAGAGCTACATTCATTCACAGGTAAGTGAACAATATTCCTACAGATCCCTGATTTGTGCTTTGTCAATGGTAGAGGGGCTTTGGAGAGTCAGGAGGTAAGCTTCTTCCCACAGAATTCCTAACTTCTGACCTGTGTGTGTACCCATTATATTTAAGTGGCTGATCCAGCTCAGGTTCTGGCCAACGGTAAACCCAGGATGTCAATAAAGAGAGATTCAGCAATGTTAATGCCAATGGACTTCAAATGGTAACAGAGACTCTTTGGAGATGGTAATTGCTTGGCATTTGTGCGGTGTGAATGTTCCTAACTAATTTATCAGCTCAAGCTTGGATATTGTCCAGATCTTTAACAAACGCAGGGAGTGCTGGAGAAAAACAGCATGTCTGACAGCATTTGTAGAGAGAAAACAGTTAGCATTTCAACTCTAATTACTCATGCCAGAACAGTGTTCTGTTCTTGTTTTAGATTTCCAGTATCTGTGGTTCTTTTTTGTTTGAATTGTTGTCCAAGTCTCACAGCATTTGGACATGACTGCTTTAGTGTGTGGCAAACAGTAGTCTGGATGTAGGGTGTAAGTTGAATAAGGAGTTGAAATTGGCCTGTTGCAAAGGTATTACTACAGTTGTTATGTAGGATTTCAACATGCAGGTAGACTGGGAAAATCAGGATGTTACTGGACCCCAAGAAAGGGAGTTTGTGGAGTGCCTCCGAGATGAATTCTTAGAACAGCTGGTACTGGAACCTACCAGGGAGAAGGCAATTCTGGGTCTGGTGTTGTGCAACAAACTGGATTTGATCAGGGACCTTAAAGTAAAGGAGCCATTAGGAAGTAGTGTCAGTATCACAGTTGAACAAAGGGAACTATGGAGCTATGAAGGAGGAGCTGGCCAAAGTTCAATGGTACAATACCCTAGCAGGGATGGCAGTGGAACAACAATGGCAGGTATTTCTGGATAATATGCAGAAGGTGCAGGATCAGTTCATTCCAAAGAGGAAGAAAGATCCTAAAGGGAGGCAGGAGTGGCTGTGGCTGATCAGGTAAGTTAAGGACTGTATAAAGATAAAAGAGAAGATGTATAACATAACAAAGATGAGCAGGAAGCCAGAGGATGGGAAACATTTAAAGAGCAACAGAGGATAACTAAAAAGGCAATACACAGAGAAAAAGTGAGGTGCGAAGGCAAACTGGCCAAAAACATAAAGGAGAATAGTAAAAGGTTTTTTAGATATGTGAAAAGAAAAACATGGTTAAGACTAAAATTGGGCCCTTGAAGACAGAAACGAGTGAATTTATTATGGGGAACAAGGAAATAGCAGAAGAGTTGAATAAGTACTTTGGATCTGTCTTCACTGGGGAAGACACAAGCAATCTCCCAGATCTAATAGTGGCTGAAGGACCTAGGGTAATGAATGAACTGAAGGGAATTTATATTAGGCAGGAAATGGTGTTGGAGAGACTGTTAGGTCTGAAGGCTGATAAGTCCCCGGGACCTGATGGTCTGCATCCCAGGGTACTAAAGGAGGTGGCTCTAGAAATCGTGGATGCATTGGTGATCATTTTCCAATGTTCTATAGATTCAGGATCGGTTCCTGTGGATTGGAAGGTGGCTAATGTTGTCCCACTTTTCAAGAAGGGAAGGAGAGAGAAAACAGGGAATTATAGACCAGGTAGCCTGACGTTAGTAGTGGGGAAGATGCTGGAGTCAATTATAAAAGATGAAATTACAACTCATTTGGATAGCAGTAACAGGATAGGTCAGAGTCAGCAGGGATTTATGAAGGGGAAATCGTGTTTGACTAATCTTCTGGAATTTTTTAAGGATGTAACTATGAAGTTGGACAAGGGAGAGCCAGTAGATGTAATGTACCTGGACTTCCAGAAAGCCTGTGATAAAGTCTCATATAGGAGATTACTGAGCAAAATTATGGCACACAGTATTGGGGGCAAAATACTGACTTTGTTGAAAATTGACTGGCTGATAGGAAGAAAAGAGTAGTATAAACAGGTACCTTTCAGAATGACTGGCAGGAACCAATGGGTTACCACAAGGTTAGGTGCCGGGACCGCAGATGTTTACAATATACATTAATGATATAGATGAAGACATTAAAAGTAATATTAGCAAATTTGCTGCTGGCACAAAGCTGGATGGCAGGGTAAAATGTGAGAAGGATCTTATGAGAATACAGGGTGACTTGAAAAGGCTAGGTAAATGGACGGATATATGGCAGATGCAGTTTAGTGTGGATAAATGTGTGGTTATCCACTTTGGTGGCAAGAACAGGAAGGTAGATTACTATCTAAATAGAGTCAAGTTAGGGAAAGGGGAAGTACAACGAGATCTAGGTGTTCTTGTACAACAGTCAATGAAAGCAAGCATGCAGGTACAGCAGGCATTGGAGAAAGCTAATGGCATGCTGGCTTTCATAACAAAAGGAACTGAGTACAGAACAAAGAGGTTCTTTTGCAGCTGGAGTGAGGGCCCTGGAGTGATACCGCACTTGGAGTATTGTGTGCAGTTTTGGTTTCCAAATTTGAGGAAGGACATTCTGGCTATGGAGGAAGTGCAGCGTAGGATCACGAGGTCAATTCCTGGAATGGTGGGGGCTATCTTATGTTGAAAGATTGGAGTGACTGGGTTTGTATGGGAAGGGTTTTTGCCCGAAACGTCAATTTTCCTGCTCCTCGGATGCTGCCTGACCTGCTGTGCTTTTCCAGCACCACTCTAATCTAGACTCTGATTTCCAGCATCTGCAGTCCTCACTTTTGCTTGGGTTTGTATACACTTGAGTTTAGAAGGATGGGAGGGGATCTGATTGAGACATATAAGATTATTAAAGGATCGGACACTTTGGAGGCAGGAAGCATGTTTCCGCTGATGGGCGAGTCCAGAACCAGAGGACACAGTTTAAAAATAAGGGGTAGGCCATTCAGAAAAGAGTTGAGGAGAAACTTCTTCACCCAGAGAGTGGTGGGTGTATGGAATGCTCTGCCCCAGAAGGCAGTGGAGGCCAAATCTCTGGATACTTTCAAGAAAAAAGATGAATAGAGTTCTTAAATATTGTGGAATCAAGGGTTATGGGGATAAGGCAGGAACAGGATACTGATTGTGGATGACCAGCCATGATCATAATGAATGGTGATGCATGCTCGAAGAGCCAAATGGCCTACTCCTGCACCTATTGTCTATTGTCTATTGTCTAAGCCACAAATGGTGCTGAACATTGAACAATCATCAGCGGCCATTCCCATTTCTGCTGGAGGGAAGGATGTTGATAAAGCAGTTGAACCTATTTGGTCTAGAAACAACATTAAAGAACTCTTGCGGAGTTGTCTAAAAACTGAGCTGATTGACCTCTGACAATTATTTTCCTTTGTATTTAGTAGGAGTACAACCAGTAGAGAGTTTGCTCTTGATTCCCAGTGACTCATTTTCCTAGGACTCTTTGTTGCCACACTCAGTCGAATGCTGCTTTGAAGCTAAGGGCAGTCATTCCTAGCACACCTCTGATGTTCAGATCTTTCATCATCTTTTTTTGGACAAAGGCTATAATGGTCAAGAAAGAAATGGCCCTGAAAGAAACCAAACTTCAATTATTAAGTTATTCCTTTGCAAGTGCCTTCCATTCATTTGTTGATGATAAGGTATAGGCTGATAGTGTGGTGGGGTAGGTTGAATTTGTCCTGCTAGAATGTTGTGAAACTTGAAAGGATTCAGAAAAGATTTATAAGGATGTTGCCAAGCTTAGAGGATTTGAGCTATAGGGAGAGGTTGAATAGGCTGGGGCTGTTTTCCCTGGAGCATCGGAGGCTGAGGGGTGACCTTATACAGGTTTACAAAATTATGAGGGGCATGGATAGGATAAATAGACAAAGTCTTTTCCCTGGGGTGGAGGAGTACAGAACTAGAGGGCATAGGTTTAGGGTGAGAGGGGAAAGATATAAAAGAGAGCTAAAGGGCAACTTTTTCAGGCAGAAGGTGGTGCATGTATGGAATGGACTGCCAGAGGATGTGGTGGAGGCTGGTACAATTGCAACATTTAAAAGGCATCTGGATGAGTATATGAATAGGAAGAGTTTGGAGGGATATGGACTGGGTGCTGGCAGGTGGGACTAGATTGGGTTGGAATATCTGGTCGGCATGGACGGGTTGGACCAAAGAATCTATTTCTGTGCTGTAGATCTCTATGACTCTATGGTTGTGCTGAAGGACTCCTCTGTGCTCTATGACTCTGACTCTGACATACCTGAACAATCTTCCAGGTAGATGGTAGCGTTGTAGCAGTACTGGTAAAACTTGGCTATGAACGCAGCTAGATCTGGAGCACAAGTCTTCAGTCCTTTGCCAAAATGTCAGCAGGGCCCACCATTTGTTTGATCTTCAGTATCTTTAGCTGTTTCTAGATATTACATGAGTGAATCAAGTTGTTGAATCTGCAGTTCTGGAAGCTCTGAAAGTGGATACAAATGTTTCAGCCTTGTCTTTCAAAATGATATGCTGAGTTCTCCATCTGTGTGGATCAGGATATTTGTGGAGCCACCAACTCATGCTAATTGCTTAATTGCCACCACATTCATAACATGAATTGGCAGGACTCCAGATCTGATCTGATCTGATTTTTTTTATTTCAAAAATATACTTTATTCATAAAATATGCATAGAATAATTTGATACACTGTACATTTCGTAATACCATTCATATTTCCACATTTACATACACAGCTCTGAATTATCATTATTCCATACAGATCTGTGCATCTCTCACTCACATATTGAGCTGAGGTGCCAGCAGAGCCCAAATGACTGCATGGGCCCCCTGCTTTTCTTTCGACACGCAGATGTTAAACGGTGGTCTTTCCCCACCGCGCCTTGGCGGCAGCTGCCCCAAGCTTCAGCGCGTCCCTCAACACGTAGTCCTGGACCTTGGAATGTGCCAGTCTGCAACACTCAGTCGGGGTCAACTCCTTCAGCTGGAAGATCAACAGGTTTCGGACCGCCCAGAGAGCATCCTTCACCGAGTTGATGATCCTCCAGGCGCAGTTGATGTTCGTCTCGGTGTGCGTCCCGGGGAACAGGCCGTAGAGCACGGAGTCCCGCGTCACGGCGCTGCTTGGGACGAACCTCGACAAATACCACTGCATTCCTCTCCAGACTTCCTCTGCATAGGCACATTCCAGAAGGAGGTGTGTGACAGTCTCGTCCCCCCCGCAGCCGCTTCGAGGGCAGCGTGCGGTGCGGCTGAGAGTCCGGGCGTGCATAAATGATCTCACAGGTAGAGCCCTTCTCACCACCAGCCAAGCCATGTCTTGGTGCTTGTTGGAAAGTTCTGGCGATGAGGCATTCTGCCAAATTGCTTTGACAGTCTGCTCAGGGAACCACTCAACAGGATCCGCCCTCTCCTTTTCCCGAAGGGTCTCGAGGACGCTACGTGTTGACCACTTCCTGATGGACTTGTGGTCAAAGGTGTTTTTCTTCAAAAATTTCTCCACGAAGGACAGGTGGTACGGAACGGTCCAACTACTCGGAGCGTTCCGCGGCAGCGAGGCCAGGCCCATCCTTCGCAACACCGGGGACAGGTAGAACCTCAGTACGTAGTGACACTTGGTGTTTGCATACCGGGGATCCACGCACAGCTTGATGCAGCCACACACAAAGGTGGCCATCAGGGTGAGGGTAGCATTGGGTGTATTTTTTCCCCCATTGCCCAGATCTTTGTATAGTGAGTCCCTTCGGACCCGGTCCATCTTTGAACTCCATATGAACTGGAAGATGGCCCGGGCGACTGCAGCGGCGCAGGTTCTGGGAATAGGCCAGACCTGTGCCATGTACAACAGCAATGACAGTGCCTCACACCTGATGACCAGGTTTTTTCCCGTGATGGAGAGCGACCGTAGCCTCCATCTGCCCAGTTTCTGCCTCACTTTACTGATACGCTCCTCCCAAGACTTGGCGCACGCCCCAGCCCCCCCGAACCAAATACCCAGCACCTTCAGGTGGTCGGTCCTGACGGTGAAGGGGATCGAGGATTGGTCGGCCCAGTTCCCGAAGAGCATGGCCTCGCTCTTGCCTCGGTTTACCTTGGCCCC
Organism: Hemiscyllium ocellatum; assembly: GCF_020745735.1. Classification (NCBI taxonomy): domain Eukaryota; kingdom Metazoa; phylum Chordata; class Chondrichthyes; order Orectolobiformes; family Hemiscylliidae; genus Hemiscyllium; species Hemiscyllium ocellatum. The sequence continues at coordinate 60,545,752 of NC_083402.1, forward strand.
CGAGGCCCGTTCGAACTGGTCACAAATGCACATGAGTCTGCGCACGGACAGTGGATCCGAGCAGAAAACGGCGACGTCATCCATGTACAGGGAGGCCTTAACCTGCAGGCCCCCGCTGCCCGGAATAGTCACCCCTCTCAGGCTCGCATCCTTCCTGATGGACTCGGCAAATGGCTCTATGCAGCACACAAACAAGGCAGGAGAGAGAGGGCAGCCTTGCCTGACTCCAGATCTGACTGGGAAGCTATCTGATTCCCACCCATTGATTGAGACTGCACTGACGATGTTGGTGTAGAGCAGTCTGATCCAATTGCAGATTCCCTCCCCAAAGCCCATTTTGGAGAGAACATCTCTCATATACATGTGTGATATCCTGTCAAAGGCTTTCTCCTGGTCCAGGCTGATCAGGCAGGCGTCCAACCCTCTGTCCTGCACGTAGGCGATCGTATCCCTGAGGAGTGCGAGACTCTCAGCGATCTTCCTGCCTGGCACAGCACAGGTTTGGTCAGGGTGAATCACCGACCCCAGAGCAGACCTGACCCGGTTGGCAATTACCTTTGACAGGATTTTGTAATCTGCATTCAACAGTGTGATCGGTCTCCAATTTTTGAGTTCCTCCCTCTCCCCCTTCCGCTTATAGATGAGGGTGATGATGCCTTTCCTCATGGATTTGCTCATGGTACCTGCCCGAAGCATACTGACATACACCTCCAGCAGGTCCTGGCCAATCAAGTCCCACAGAGCGGAATAGAGCTCGACCGGTAAGCCATCGCTTCCGGGAGTTTTATTCTTTTCGAAGGACTCGAGGGCCTTGGTCAGCTCGTCCAGAGATAGCGGCTGGTCCAGCCTCTCGCGTGTTCTGTCGTCTAAGACCTCCGTGATAGATGACAGGAACGACTGGGAGGCCGCGCTGTCGGTCGGCTTCGCGTCATACAGACTGGCATAGAAGGATTTACTGATCCTCATGACGTCAGCCTGAGATGACGTTGTCGAGCCGTCTTCTTCTTTCAGGCTGCTGAGCACAGAGCTCTCTTTGTGCACCTTCTGGAAGAAGAAACGTGAGCACGTCTCGTCCTGCTCCACCGAGCGGACCCTGGACCTGAAGATTATCTTGGAGGCCTCTGAGGCAAAGAGCGAGGCTTGCTGGCCCTTCACCTCCTTGAGGTCCTCTGTGACATCGACCCCCATCGTCTGCAGCAGGAGCAGGTTCTGCATACTTTCCTGGAGCTGGGACAGTTTTCCCCGCCTCTCTCTCGCCTCCTGAACACCTTTGAGGATGAAGAACCTCTTGATGTTCCCTTTAACTGTTTCCCACCAGTCTGCTGGAGACTCAAAGAGGGGCATCACGGTTCTCCAACCTGCGTAGTCCCTCTTGATCTCCTCAATGTTTCCCGGGGTCAACAGCTTAGTGTTCAGCTTCCATGTTCCCTTACCCGCCCGCTGCTCGTCCTGTAGGTGACAGTCGGCCAGCAGGAGGCAGTGGTCAGAGAAGAACACCGGCTTGACGTCGGTGGATCTGACCGAGAGCGTTCGGGACACAAACAGGTAATCTATCCTTGAGCGGATAGACCCGTCTGCCCGTGACCAGGTGTATCTACGCTGCGCTCCGTCTGCAGGGGTGCTGAAGACGTCGTGCAGCTTGGCATCTTTTACCGCGTCCATCAGGGCTCTGGACGTGGCGTCCAGTTTACTGTCCCCCCCGCCGGATCGTCCATCTGCATCAATGATACAGTTGAAGTCTCCAGCCAGAATGACCGGCCTGGACGTAGCCAGCAACAGTGGAAGCTGCTGCAGGACGGCCAACCGTTCACTCTTACCCACTGGGGCGTACACATTGATCAGTCTCAGGGGAGCATTCCTGTACATAACGTCGGCGACGAGGAGGCGCCCGCCCACCACCTCCTTAACTTCGGAGATGGTGAAGTTGCTTCCTCGCAACAGGATACCCAGGCCGGAGGCGCGGCTATCGTTGCCTCCCGACCAAACTGACTGCCCATGGGCCCACAAGCTCGACCATCTCCTGTAGCTGCTGAGGTGCGGTATCCCACACTCCTGCAGAAACAGGAGGTCGGCTTTAACGCTGGCCAGGAAGGCCATCGTTGAAACACATCGCGTAGCCGATTTGATGCTACGCACATTGATGCTGGCAACTTTAAACCCCATTTTAACAATTTACAAGGTTAACAGTGTCCATTTGCTGCTGGTCTTGCTCCTCTGGGGTAGCTGTGTGCATCCCCGTGGTGACGGCAAACTGCTGGACCATCCCAGGGCTGAGGTAGCTGTCCGGCTCCACGCTGGATCAGATACTCACAGAATCACTTAGCATTATCATCTCTTGCTTCTGGCAAGTAGTCATGTTTTATATCTTCACCAGGTTAGCACCTCATTTTTAGGTGTGCCTGGTGCTGCTCCTGTAATGCCCTCCATTGAACTAGAATCATCTCCCAGCTTGATGTAATGGTAAAATACGGTATATGTCTGGAGATGAGCTTGCAGAATGGTTCAGAGTGCAATTATGTTGCTGCTGATGTCTTGAGATGCTAAATCTGTTTGAAATCCACCCTATTTAGCGCAGTCAGAGTGCCACACAACACAATGAAGGCCATTCTCAATGTGAAGATGCACAAGGAATGTGCAATGGTCACTTTTATGGTACGCTCATGGATAGATGCATATCTAACATGTAGATGAATGAAAATGAGATTGGTTAGGTTTTGTCAACTTGTTGATTCTTTCTCACCTGATGAGTTTCATTGACTCTGTTATTATTAAGAAGCAACTTGTTATTTATTCCCTCAGTATAATTATAAGACCATTAGATGTTAGAGCATTTCAGAATTCTCATTGCTCCAGTCAGACACTTTTTATCATGTTAATTAAAATGTAAATGTAAAGTCATCATAGTCAGCAAAAAGCCTGGGAAATGCATTACCACATTCAACCTTAGGCATGAGCTGGGAGTTTCCAGTGGACAGTCAGTGGAGGGGAGAAATTGTTTGATATTCACAGTTAATTGATTTTACTCCATTTGAAGATTATAGCAACATTATTCAGACATACTGCAGAAAAGAAAATATGGCTGTGACTGATAAAAATATAGAATGAAAAACAGAGAATACGAGTTTTAGCTTGTACAATGCTGCTAACATGCCTCATGTTTCCATGATTTGATGGAAGTAGAAATATGAAATTGTGAGGCATAGAAATAAATGGGATATTAATGCAACCAACTATTTAAATTGAAGGTGACAATGTAACAATTATAATTGACTAAATGTAGTCCACTTTAACATTGATTCTTATGGTTGCCAGGCAACAACCCAGCAATAAAGATAAACAGTCAAAAAGTTTGCAATCAAGATTGTGATTGTAGCATTTAAGTTATAGCATCTGCGAAGTATAACTTGTGGTGTGTGAGAAGTTGATGCCAGCCAGTCAGATAGAAGGGCCAAGGGTGCAGGCATTGTGAAAGTACAAGGCAGCTAGAATTCCATTGGAGGCAATAGTAGCAGCTGCCTACTCTGGGCCCTATCCCAAACAGAGCTCAACAACATTTGCTTCATGGCCGTTAGAGTTGATAAAATGAGGAGTTGGAAATGCACAGCAGGTCAGACAGCATCGGAAGAGCAGCAAAGTCACTTTCACTGTGCCTGCCCTTCTAGCTGACTGGCTGGCACCAACTCCTCACACACCACAAGTTATACTTTGCACATACTGTCTGATTTGTTGTGCTTTTCCAGCTCCACATTTTAATGACTGTGACTTCCAGTATCTGCAGTCTTTACTGTTTCCTGGCTGTTAGAGTTGACCTTCTGACATATACAGCAAGTTGGGGAGCATTGGATGATGCTGCAAGATGGCAGTAAGACACACAGGCCAGAAACCTGGTGCTGCTCCTGTAATGCCCTCCTGCCCACCCTATTTAGCGCAGTCAGAGTCAAAAATGGGCCCATGTGACACACGATTCGTGAAAGTCGGTGCACTTTTGAAAGCAAGTAAAGTTGGATCAAGAAGCAGAGGTAAGGGAAAATCAGCTGCTATTGGATGAGAATTGGTGACTAATTCCTCAAAGAAAAGTTGGCGGAATTCTACCTGAAGATGCTGAGAGCTTTGAAGGACTTTGTGTCTGACATCAGAGCCATATATGCTAAGTGGGCTATACAGTAAATCTATGAGATTTATCTTTGTCATAACTTCTACTTAATGCATATTTTCCATGACACATTGATCACTATTTTGCTATTAATTAATCCAAACTTGCATTGATTGTGGCTTGATTATTGAAATGGTAGTTTTAAAAGTAATATATTGGTTTTTGCACCGAGATCATTAAGTTTGCTAGTCTCCACAAGGACGATCATGAAATTGGGGACTCAACCAGAATTAGGCTTTGAAATAGGTTCACTGAAAATTTAGAAACATGAATGTGCACTGGCAATGAAAGGTGAGGTTGACCAAGAACAAACTCCTCGTAGCTTTGTTTTGGCAAAAATAATGCACTTGGTTATGTAAATATAGTGAGGAGAAAGTAGACATATATTCAGTGTCATTCAGGAACATTGCTCATGAACCTGAAATGGCCTAAATCATCTTAAACTATGTTTATTCAAGATGTGTTTTTTCTTTGAGGGTGTATTTATCTCTTTCAAAGAGACAAAGATAAACTGATGTTCTCAATCTCAATAATAGGAAGCCCACAGCCAAGATGCAGAAATTAGCTAATGAGAAAGGTCAAATCTATGTGAGGGTTGCTATAAATATGGAAATGGTGTTCAAATGAATACTCGAGTAAAAAGTGAGGTCTGCAGATGCTGGAGATCAGAGCTGAAAATGTGTTGCTGTTAAAGCTCAGCAGGTCAGGCAGCATTCAAGGAACAGGAAATGCGACGTTTCGGGCATAAGCCCTTCATCAGGGCTTTTGCCCGAAACGTCGAATTTCCTGTTCCTTGGATGCTGCCTGACCTGCTGCGCTTTAACCAGCAACACATTTTCAGTTCAAATGAATACTCCACAATGTTGCACATCAATTGAGGAAACATTGATGGTGGCAAAAACAAAGAATTTGTTTACAATGTGGAAGTTCATTTCCATCTTCATGAGTGGCTTGGTACTGCTGCTATTGACTGAGTTGGTCTTATCCTGAAGGACATAAATCTTAGACTGGCCTACAGAAGGTGATTAATTATTTGTAGGGATTGTACAATCATTATAGATGTGTAGACCCATGCTTGCATTTAGGATATGCTCTATCATGATTTGTTACAGTAATGCGATGCTAAGTTATAGATTTTGAATATACCAAGCAATTCAAGACTGCTTTGGGTCAAACATGACCAAAAGAAATGAAATAAAGAGATGATGCGAGAGTGACACCAAGGCAGCCATTCACCCTGGATAAACCAATCAGTGAGAATCAGGGGAAAATCTTGCACTTGCTGCAATAATAATTAGCACACAGAAAGATTGGTGTGGCTGTTGATGTCCTTACCTCAGTCCCAGAGATTACTGCAGGAATTCCTCAGGATAGTGTCGCAGGCTCAACCATTTTCATTTTTGATCCTCCCTTCACCCTAAGATCAGAAGTAGGGATGTCCACTGATGATTGCACAATTTTCAACACCATTCATGACTCCTCAGATACTGACTATGCTGTCCACGTTGATATGCAAGACAACTCAGACAGCATTCAGACTTGGGCAAATAAGTGACAAGCAACATTCATACTCTACAAGTGGCAGACAATGACCATTTCCAATAGGTATGAATCTACCAATCTCCTCTTGATTTTCAAAGGCAGTATCATCACTGAAACACCAACTATCAACTTCCTGGAGTTAATCTTTGACCAGGTTCTGAACTAGACAGTTACATAAATACCATGACTACAAAAAGCAGGTCAGAATTCAAGAATTCTTAGATGTACTTCATAGTGCTTCTCTGCCATCTACAAGGCACAAGTCCAGGAGTGTGAGAGGATCCTATTCACTTGCCTGGATGAGTACTTCTTCAACAACAGTCAAGGTGCTCAAAATCATCCAGGAGAAACCTGCCCATTTGATTGGTACCCCAGCCACCTCTTTCAACATCCACTCCTTCCACCCTACACACATCAACAAAATGCACTGCAGCATCTATGAAGCCTCCTTTCGTAACACTTTCCAAACATGAGACCTCTACTTTCTAGAGGGCAGGGCAGCAGATGTGTGGGAGCACATGCAAGTCCTCCTTCAAGTCACACTTCTCCTAACTTGGAACCATATCACCATTCCTTCACTGTCATTAAGCCAAAATCCTGGAATTCTCTTCCTAACAGCACTGATGTTTGCCCTACAGCACTTGGGTCTCAACCCATTCAAGAAGACATCTCACCAACAATATCTTCTCAAGGACAATTTGGGATGGCCAGCAATTGCTGTCCTGGCACTGATCCCCACATCAGGTGAATCATTAAAATAATTGGAGCCTTAAATGGCATATGAGGCTGATACACTTTTTAAATGATGTCTTAGGGTCAGATTTGCAAGACGTGAAGGAGTTATAGCCGTTGAAACTAACCTCCTTCCTGCTGGTATGCAGTAGGAGGTTGGGCCGGGATGGGTCAAGTGGGGGAATTATTCCTTAAAATCTGCCAAACAGATCAGCAATTTGCTGATTGGTAGCTTTTAATAGCAATGGATTTCCATGAGTGAGACTAACACATCTTGGATTAGTGGAATTTTCCATTGCATTTAAGTCACGAACTTATATAAATTTAACTACTGGTTTGACTTTCCAAAGTTGCATAATGGAGGCATGAGCAGCTAGCTCCAGAAAATAGCTGTGTTTTTACAGCATTCCTGTTAGCCTAGAGTCATGTGAGTGCTCCCCATAGCCCCTGAAGGATGGCATCAGACAACTTTCTATTGAACATGTCTTTCTCCGCTATACTCTGATCAGTGGTCTACATCCTGTTACCCTGATCTGCAGTTCATCTCATGATCGTGATCACTGGAGATTGTCCCAAGGATCCTCAACTGTGCACTTGTCGTCTCATATGTCTGCTTGTCAATTTTCCCAGCTGCCCAGTATGAAAAGAGAAAAAAGAGTTACGATGAGGGTTGTTGTCAAATTTGGCAGTAGTTCCATGTACTCAGCATGGTTTGCCTGCTCTACTATACTTCATGAGAGTGTTCCTATTCATACTTTTCCAAGGCATCTTCCTATTGTCTTGTATTCTGATAGTTGAGCAGGAGAATCTGCGACATGAGGCCACGGCTGAACTGAGAGCAGATCGGTTCAGTGCAGTTTGAGATGGTTGGTTGGCGACGATGGATGGTAAGTCACGTTGTGTGGAAACATGAATGATGGTCATGGATGTTGTGATTGGTGGCTCTCCAGTTGTGGGGGGAGGGACCAACTGCTGGTAAAGTGGAGAAGATGATTGTCAGTGAGAGCCTGATTGTGGGCACAGAGCAAACTCTTGAGGTGGATGTTGGGGTGTGTGATGTTATACTGAAAAGCATCTTAGGCCAAGGGAAAATTCTTCTCCTCCTCCTGGTTTGCCTACAGTGCTGAGACATACCCAAAGAAATTAACCCCGTCAGTCCCCTTTCTCCTGCTATGTTTCCTGAAGCCAAGCTAACAGGTAGAGTCTGGTTAAAGCAGGATCATTGCTAAAATAAAGGTTCACACCCTACTTATTATACTCCAATATCTGGCCCATGTCTTGAATGTGTTTATCCAACCTTTTATCCTGTTTTTTTTGTTGAAATCAACAGTCAGTGGAGTGTGCAGGGTTTCTGTTTCAGGCTTCCCAGTTGAAGCAAACCCATTCATAAATTGCCCAATATGTTACTGAACTTTTTTAAAAAAAAGATTTCTATGCCTGCTCCCCACCAACTCCACACACCCATCACCAAATCAAAGATCATGGGGAAGATCAAGGTATTCTTTGCACTGTCAGCCAATTCAAAACTGTGCACACTGATAGCCTGCAGGCTGATGGAGGCAGCATGGATTTCATTGGCAAAATAATGGAAATGTTTCTACCAAATCTCTTCCACACCAACCCTCCTGATTGCTCTCCCCAAAACCACCAGAAATTCACTACCTGTGCTGCATACATCCAAAGTTAAAGTAGCAGCATGGTAGAACTTGGCCCAGTGCATCTGAACAAGTGGTCAACTGGGAGGTTCCAAACATTCTCTCATAACTTACCCCTCAGCAAATACAATCTGATCCCAGTGGCTAGCTCTATTGTAAAATTCCTTTTTCATTAGTTGTCCTCTTCAGAGGTCCAGGTCTCGAGCATGTTTTATACCATCAATGGGACTCAATTTTCTATGCCATGACACTGAGTCCATATCAAAGTACCTGATTGGCTGTAAACCACACAGAGAAGATCCTAAGGTTTGTGAAAGGTGCTATGTAAATGCAAGTCTTTTGGTTTCCAAATTTATTGAGATTGGAGATGTGCAAGGTGGACTTTCATTAATGCAATGCTGGGCCTTTATTTACAGCAAGACTCAAGCACTCCAAACTTGCCTACATTTTTCACACAGCCCCATTGAGGTCAACAGCCTTTTCATGGCAGGTACATCCTCTACTATCCCCTAAGCCATTGTTGAATCCTCAACTTAATGTTGGAACTTGAAGTACATGGGTCTCAGTCAAGATAGCTTTGTTAAAACATCAAGAGTGGTCATTCAATTGTCATGAGCTCAGCTGTGGTTCAAGTCAAATATGGCAGAATAGAATAAAACATAATGACTTCTAATGAGAATCGGTCTTTTGCAACTGTTTGCTCTTTGTCAAGTGTCATGGTAAACTTTGTCGTGGAGATCTTCAGCATCCTTGTACTAAAACAACTAATCTTGGGCTTCATCCTCTGTTAAATCAGACCTTTGAGTCACCTAATGCAAATTGTCTCCAAAGCATATTAACTTTGAATATGAGTAACACCAGCAGCAAACCACTAGCAGCTTCTGGATGAAAGGGAGGGCAATCAGAAAGGCATTTGGTAGGGGAAGCAAGTGTGTGAGGTAACTATGTGAGAGGTGCCTAAGTGGGCGCATGGTAATGATCATCGGTGAATGTGGAGAATTCATTTTCTGCCTTGATCCACATTCAGGGAAGTTTCTCTTCTCAAACTTTGCATTTCTGATGGTAATTTCCGTAACTGTTTTGAGAACTTCTGACTAGGCCCCATGTAAGCATAGCTACCTCGAGTGCCCTGCACCAAATATCTAGGCCATTCAGTTTATACTATTTCCTATTTTTATAGTAGAGAGTGTTCATGCATAGGAAGCCTTCCTGTTCATGACACATATAACCAGAACAAATTACCTACTCGCACCAAAACATCCTGCAATATGATGCAACAACAAAGCACTATTTACAAATTATTATGGCAAAAAAATTGCAGCATTAAAAAGAAAGCATCCTTTTGCATTATTCAAATGATTATACAGCCTGAATTGGTTTCCTTACTTAAAGTATCAGTTCAGTTCAAGTTGGTTACACAGTGTACAAATTTAATGATTTCAGGTGAAGTTCACAATTTGCTCAAACTTTGTGGTTTTTGATATAATCTGAAAATTTGATGATGGTGTTTGCAGATTCAAGAGGTATTCCAGATCAACTAAAAACCTAACACATTGCCCTACATTTTATTTCTCAGAACAAGATAGTTAAGTGCCTGCTTGCCATCCTCACAAAACAAAATAAGTTCCCCAAAAGATTAAAGATCTTGGTACACAGATATTTAAAATTCTTTCCTTTAAATGAATTTATGTGAGATTGATATGCAGAAGATAACCCCTGAGTTGTCAATCTTTAATGATTTACTCATTTGCTGAGACAGTTCAGGCAGAAATGAAAGATCATTACTGAGTTGGCTGACTGCTTTATGTTAAAGTTGTTGAATTAAGAGTCAATTGCTCTATTGTCCATTGTTAACTTATTCTCTCAAAGCTATCATTAATTTAATTTGCACCCCTCCTGAAGTCATAGATTATTGGAATGTGGGTTTATTAATATCATTTATTGTTCAATCCCAGTAAAATATTAGTCAAAACTACATGAATGGCAGTCCGAGAGCTGGGATCCTTTGTGTCAGATATAGAAACCTGGTTTGATAATTTGTGCAAAATAAACTCGTGATGTGAAACAACATGTGATAAAGTGACTTCTAAAATCAAGACATATGGATAAAAAATAAGATTTTGCATGCCATTAGCAAATAATTTGCAGTAAAATACTACTTCATTGGATGCAAAATGTGTTCAGACCCTTGAGATGTGAAGGAAGTTATATTAATATGTAAATGTAAGGCTTTTAAAAAAGTTTTTTCCATTGTTCCAATAAGTTGTGACTACTAAAGAAAATTGATTTTTATGATAATTACCATTCATGAGAAATGTTGTTTAAGAAGAGAATCAGACCAGGACTAAATAACGGAACAGGAACAAGGAATATAATACCAGGAAGAAGAAAAATTCCCACTCAGCCCACCCATTTCAGAAAAAATTGTCAAGTAAGACGGAATTTTCATTCTGGGGTGTGGAAAATAGATTACATGGGGATAGTGACAGAATGCAATCAGGCCAGTTGTTCCAGTGGTATTGACAAAAGTAAGGTCTTCTAACCTTCATAGCCCAGATATCCCACACATACCTTAATATATACTCCCCATACCACATCCAGGTTCAAGTCCGGTCTGTATTAGAGGTGCATCCTAACTAACATGTCTGAACATGTTGATTAAAAGCAGGCAAGAGTGATTATTGCTGATGCTGCAGATTAGAGTCGAGAGTGTGGTGCTGGAAAAGCATAGCAGGTCAGGCAGCATCCGAGGAGCAGGAAAATTGACATTTCAGGCAAAAGCCCTTCATCAGGAATATAAGGTTAAAAGCAGGAAAAGCTCTGGAATTCTGATCTCTTTTCTCAATTGCTCAATGTTATTTACATAAGATAAACATTTTGAAGTATTTTTAGTTGGAGAACCGCATGTGAGAATTTGTGTCTGAATTTCTCTCTGTGCAAAGGGGTATGTTTATGGGATATTACTATATTAATAATTGGTACTGAATCTATTATTCTGTTAAGTTTTCCAAAACACTTAAGTCATTCTAAATTCCTCTTTCTATGGCTGTATTTTAACTACATTGTTTAAATGTGTTTGATTTAACATCGAGCAGTTTAACCATTTGCATTACACCTGGAACACACACTTTACGTTTGCTTTTAAAATAAGATAAAGTTAAGGTCGACGCTACCTTCTTAAAATACTTTAAGGGGGTCTGATCTTGTCCATAACAAGTACACTTACATGAAGGTATCATGATGGGTTGTAGCTGGTGGATAGGGTGCACATCTTGGCATAGGTGGCATGAAGAGGATCTTTTGATCTTTCAGATTTTTTTGAGGCTGCATGTGGAGGCAAGTGGGAAAGACCTCCACTCTGGGGGTAGAGGGGGGAGGATGGCAGGTTGAGATGTCCCTGTGCATTACATTCTTCTTAGCTCATCATATACGCATGACTGGATAAAATGACGCATTGTTTGGGCAGGATGTTCTGGTGCTCGGTGGGACTTTGCAGTCTCCACCGTTCAGGTGTCATACTTTAAAAGGCACCCAGATTGTGGCTCATGTCTGCCACCCTGGAGCACCATTCAATATCTGCTCATCACCCCCACCCACCTCTAAAGATGTTAGAGACCTGGTAAAACAGTGGCACCACCAATCAGTGATACTTCCCTAGAAGTTCTCCCACAGGCTGTGCAGGAGAGAAGGGAAATATGTTTCCCTAGAATGACAACAAGAAGCCATCCTGATTATTGAAGGCAGATGTGGCTGTGGATGTCTGCACCCATGGGCAGGTTAAAGCACAGCAGGTCAGGCAGCATCCAAGGAATAGGAAATTCGACGTTTCGGGCATAAGCCCTTCAAGGGCTTATGCCCGAAACGTCGAATTTCCTATTCCTTGGATGCTGCCTGACCTGCTGTGCTTTAACCAGCAACACATTTTCAACTGTGATCTCCAGCATCTGCAGACCTCATTTTTTTGCACCCATGGGCAGTCCAGCAGAATATGGCTCCAGTGTTGCAATAGAATGAATAATTTGGATTTCTGCCAAGGTCTCTCCCACTGTCAAAACAATGTTTCATGTTCCCATTTGGGTAACCATGATGAGGAGGTGCTGGTGTTGGACTGGGGTGGACAAAGTTAAAAATTATACAACCCCAGGTTATTATCCAACAGGTTTATTCAGAAGCACTAGCTTTCAGAGTGCTGTTCCTTCGTCAGGTAACTAGTGGGGCAGGATCATAAGACACAGAATTTATAGCACAAGATCATAGTGTCATGCAACTGATACAATATATTGAACAAACCTAATTGCATGACACTATGATCTTGTGCTATAAATTCTGTGTCTTATGATCCTGCTCCACTAGTTACCTGACGAAGGAGCAGCGGTCCTGAAAGCTAGTGCTTATGAATGAACCTGTTGGATAATAACCTATTGCTATTTCCAAATAAACTTGTTGGACTGTAACCTGGTGTGTGTGATTTTTGAGTTAAAAATGAGGTCTGCAGATGCTGGAGATCACAGCTGCAAATGTGTTGCTGGTCAAAGCACAGCAGGCCAGGCAGCATCTCAGGAATAGAGAATTCGACGTTTCGAGCATAAGCCCTTCATCAGGAATAGGATGAAGGGCTTATGCTCGAAACGTCGAATTCTCTATTCCTGAGATGCTGCCTGGCCTGTTGTGCTTTGACCAGCAACACATTTGCAGCGTGTGTGATTTTTAACCATTTGCATAAGTTAGCTTTAAAAAGTTGCCAATTCAGAGGACTGTCCCACAGGAGTCTGTAAAACTAACATTTCCATCAGATGCTCATGCGCAATCAGAGTCTGTCGTTTCAGTGCAGCTACCAAAATAACGTTGTTGAAACCACAGTGGTTCTGTTTCTCTCACAACTGTCAGATTTTACACATAACAAAAGGAGATAAAACATTCAGCAGCTCACACACCCTCAGCTCGCTGACCTTTCATCACAACTAGGTGGACATACACATCTGATAGTATTTCAGCAAAAAGATTGTACAGAACTTGGACAAGAACATCATGGCAAAAAGATGACCTTTTGAGTTAAGTTCTCTTCGGTTCAGCCTTGCTTGCCTTTGCTGGTGTTCTGTTTGGGTATGCGTTTCAGCCTGGTCAGGCTTCATCATAAATGTTTAACAGCATCAAGCGAGACTACATATGATGGGTTTCTCAAGAATTGATCAACATGGAGAGGCTTCACTCCTAACACTGGAAGTGTTTGCATAAAGAAATTGTTTTTGTATGAAGGAGCCAATATGAAAGAGTTTGTACTCACTGCTTGGGGAAGTAGGTACATGGGATGCTAATGTCTATTGTCAATAAATGACAAAATATGCTCCTGAAAATGAAGGGTGGGAAACTGAACCTGCCTAAAAGATTCAGGGAATTTAGTAGCAATTCTTCAAACAGCCGTTTGGAAAATAAACGTTTGCTTCCCAAACATATAAGTTCCCCCAGGTTCCCTGCTGAAAGCCAAGATTGGGGCTAGAAAGTTCCATTCTACCTTTCAAAGGTTTGCTCATGCAGACTATGTTTTTTTTTGACTCATATGTGCCACAAACCAGTTTTGAAAAGCTAGTCTGACCCCATGCAAATTTGTGGAGGATTAGACCATGCCTCTCTCCGTAACAGAGCCGATCAAGTCAGGAGTACAGGACATGAGCTCAGGACTTGAACCAACCCACACACTGAAAAGGAACCGGTGCATGTTGGAAACTCTTGGAATATGACCAAGCATCTGGAATTAAGTCCCAACCTCCATTTCCATAGAGGTCTCCCCAATTCCATAAAAGTCCAGGTTAACTATTCCAGGGGATTCATGTTTACCAAAAATGAGATGTGTCAATTTCAAGGTATTTCATAGACGGTTTCTCTCTGAGAGCCCAAAAGTTTTTTCACAGTGTTCACAACCTGTCTCATTCACTATGCATCACACCTCAGTAAAGCAAAGCAAAGCAAAGCTTAGATTAGATTAGATTAGATTACTTACAGTGTGGAAACAGGCCCTTCGGCCCAACAGGTCCACACCGACCCTCGGAAGCGCAACCCACCCATACCCCTACATTTACCCCTTACCTAACACTACGGGCAATTTAGCATGTCCAATTCACCTGACCCGCACATCTTTGGACTGTGGGAGGAAACTGGAGCACCCGGAGGAAACCCACGCAGACACGGGGAGAACGTGCAAACTCCACATAGTCAGTCGCCTGAGTCGGGAATTGAACCCGGGTCTCAGGCGCTGTGTGGCCCCTCATTCACACTCTCTTGTGCTCAGCAATGACGGAAGTATTCACCATTGGCTAGCATGTCCCAGGATTCTTGGCGCTGGTAGCCTGTTTAAGGGCCAGCCATGCAGATGGACAAATGCTGTCAGTCTGGAGCTGCCCTTCACTGTACACATAGAAATGCTTCTGAAGGTACATTATCTCTTCTTAAAATCCTGTGGAAAGGCTTGTTACTCTTCCTGTAATGCTCAGCATAGCATAACATCTTGACATTGTTCAATGTGGGAGTATCAAATAAAAACTTCAAATGGTAGAAAATGTTCACTTTTATTCAACAGCAGCAAAACTGTAGAAAGAACAAATAAAAAAGAAACTGCATTTATGTTTGGGAATAGACAGGAAATGCTTGCCTTTCTACCAAATGCAAAGTTGCAGCTAGTGAATGATCAGTGCATCCAGCTCTCTTCTGTTTGAACTCTGGCTGGCAATTTGATCCTGTTTGTCTAGATACTACAGCACTCTATCATGCAAAAGGTGATGGTCCTCCTGATCAATGACCTCATCTTCCTCCTTGGAAAGACTGGCTGACCTCCCAACTCTTCAACTTCCATTGCACTTGCCTCATTGTCAGGGAAACAGCACAACTTACTCGGATTATCACACTCTGTCTGGACTGTTGGAGAGACACATACCAGTGGAATACACACATCAGAATCTTATCTTCAGAAGGCCTAATGTTAGTCCACCATGACCCATGGTTGAAGAATGACCTGCATTTTATCTACAATCAGCCTCAGTTAGGGATTGCATAAAGGGTAGCTCTTGTTTACCAGGAACCATTCTCTTTTTTGTTTGTTCATGGGATGTGACAAGGTCAGCACTTATTGCCCATCCTAATTACCCAAAGTGCAGTTAAGAGTCGACCACATTGCTGTGTGTCTGGGGTCTCGTGTATACTGAATTGGGTAAGAACAGCAGATTTCAACCTCTAAAGGATATAAGTGAACCATATCAATTGACAGAGATTACATGGTCACCATTGGCTAGTATCTTTATTCCATATTTTTAATTGAATTCAAACTTTACTACCTACCATGATCAGAATTGAACCCATGTTCCAGAAAGTTAACCTAGATTTCTGGATTACTGCCCCAGTGACATTACTACTACTACACCATCTTCCCAGCAATGACATTCCCTTTACACCACTCCTTCCTTATAATGTCTTTGGCCCCTGGAATGCAGCAGGAATATGAGTTCTCAAGAGTATCAACATCATGGCAAGTCCCTAGTAGAGACATCTAAGATATTGGATCAATGATTACAGATGACATACACATTGATGGAATGGAATCATTTCCTGTTGACATAGTCTTGAGCAATGGTACTCTCAATGCAGCATGCATAGGCTGCATCACCCTGTACCAGTGCAAAGCCAACTGTGTTGGCAAAGCCCACTGTCCAGGTGGCAGGACTGACCTTGTCACAGGGAGATGAGATGAAGTGGTGTGATGCAGCACAAATTGCATCAGTGACAGCCTTGATTCATTTGTGAGTGAAGAATTGAAAGAGGCTTTTTGGAAGTAAGCAATTGCATAAAAGCAATGTGCTACTCCTCAATTTCTCTGTACTTGCATTGCACTGCAACTACTTTGATGATAACCCCTTGTGCTGCTGAATTTATTGACCATACTTCCAGTGAAACAGAGTATGGAATATCAGAAATAGAATACATTTGCAATGAGAACTGTCAGCATTCGCATTGCACACAAATGACAGTTTAGCATAATTCTTCATGAAGTGCGACAGAGAGGATTCCAAATAAGGAGGACCACGGAATGCTTTTACATGGACTATTAACCTAGGGTACTTATTCAGATGAATGAAGCACAAACCATGCTGCATAAATACAGTCTTTGTGAATAGTGACCCACAGATGACACTTCCACGGTTAACTGTGATTACTTCTGCTTCACAGAGATGACAATGATCAATCTATAATGGCTAATGACGTAATGACAATTCTTTTGTGACCAGATTTTGTATCCTACATAATTGGACACTGCATATGTTTCACAGGAAGTGTGCTATAATTACAGGTAAACTCTACCTATATTCTGCATTTGTCTGATTAATGCATTTGTCTGTTGAAGGGTGCCACAATACTCAAAATACAGCCTGCAAGCACAGACAGAAAACAAACTTCCTCTGCCCACTCCACATGTCATTGCTGCCATTTTCCATTTTCATTATGCATTTCTGATTCACATGTAGAAGATAATGCAGGTCATGCTTGGCCCAACGAATAACAGGCTCAATCTGGAAATCAGAGCCACCCCATTCACTAATGTTCATTGCATTTTTCCTAGCATTCCATGTCAACCCAATCAGTACTAAGTTTCCACACAACTTGTTTAATATGGATTCATCTCCCAATCTTACCCCCAAGCCTTGGCCATACAATGTAGTTGTATAAGCCATTCTGTTCCACTTTAGCCTTGATAACCATCACCCCCCATAGTAACAAAAATCCTTCTATGAGCTATTGATTCCTCACACTGTATCTTGTGTTGTGGCCCTTGACAATTATAGACCTCTCTGCAACACAGCATGATCCCTCCAATTCCCAGCATTGAGTTCCTCAACTTTTCAACTGCAACATAAGTTCCCTTTGGCTTTCATAGAGTTGATCCTGAGGACTTGCTGTGGTCCACCCTTCTGACTGATTTGGATGAAGAGCCCTGACCAGACTTGTGACTGAGTTGAAAATGTGTTGCTGGAAAAGTGCAGCAGGTCAGGCAGCATCCAAGGAGCCTTTCTTCAGGAATCTTCTTCCTGAAGAAGGGCTCATGCCTGAAACATCGATTCTCCTGCTCCTTGGATACTGCCTGACCTGCTGCGCTTTTCCAGCAACACATTTTCAGTTCTGATCTCCAGCATTTGCAGTCCTCACTTTCTCCCAGACTTGTGACTGATCTATGTGCAGCTCCCCATTTGACTTGCTGTGAACCCCCAGAATGGTTACACTGGACCTGCAAGACTGACCATGGCTTATGCCCCAGACTGCAGTGATGCAGACCCCCTGACCACTCCACATAGCTGACTGACTGTATCCAAGCCCCTGTACTGATATCAGAGACAACCCGAAACCTATAGTGCCAAGATTCCTGACTGACGCTGTTTCCCTTCACTTGACCAAGGATTTTCCCCGTATTTTTTAAGCCATGGCTATTTGGTTGAAGCACATGTTGTGTGTTTTCTGCATAAGCTGCTGGCACATGGTGCAGATGAAGCATTGACAGAGCTTGGATATGTGCAGTAACATGTCCAACCATTTGACTGGACACTACAGGCCACCATAACAAGCTACCTGCACAAAACAGCAAGGCCTGACAGTAAGACCAAAAGCCTTTAAGTTCTGAATGAGGGAGCAAAGCACAAAGGATGTGGCTAGGTAGAGAAGCTATGAACATTTGGGTAGGCATAAACTGAGTGGATCCCTAAGAGAGGAATTGAGGAGCCCTGAGGTACAGCCTGGTCAAATCCATGAAATGGATGCTTGTTCCTGTGCAGAAAGTGGCCTGGCAACAGCATTACAATAAAAGGTACTTGTGCATTTCAAAATGTGGAATTGAAATAGAGAAACAAGTAGAAAGCGGATGAGTGCCATGAGGATGCAGAAAGGCTGTATATATCTGTTACCAATTACAGTGAACTAGAGGTGTGGGTGGTCACTGCCCATGGAATTTGCCCTGGGGCACTGGCAACTGCTGTCCAAGATAGAAGATAGAGAGGCAAGTGATGAGCTGCCCTCTCCAGAGACCTGCTCTGCCCTTCCTATCAGGAATTGTCAACATTTGGTTCATCTCTGGCCCATGAGAACAAAGCATTTCAATGAGCTGAAGTTAGGTACTACTATCATGCAATAAATGCAAATAGGCCTCTCACAACCTGTGAGTGAGATTCTCGTACAACAATTCGAAACCTGTCTGCGGAATCAGATTCTTGACATTGACAATCTCATTTCTGTGAACCTTGCCACATTTTGCCACTGGCGCACCGTTGTTCATGTTGTTCAGAGGCTTAGAAGTTTCACCCTCTGTTTTGTTTGTTACAATTATGAAATGGCATAGGAAAGTAAATCAAGGTCCAAGGTCAACTGTGATTGTATTGAATGATTGAATAGATTTGAAGGGCTGATTGGCCTAAATATTCTTATTTCAAGAATCAATATTTTTGAAAATATTGATTTTCAACATTTACAAATCAAAATTATATATGGCAATCTTTTCTGCCGGAGACAGAATCAGTGGGTAGAATCCATTCCAGACTAGATTGCAGACTACAAGTTGAAAGCTGACTTGATAAGCGAAACATGACTATTTCTCATAGCTTATTTCAAATACTCTTATGATTGATTAGAACAGCTTTAGCCATGTTTTAAGGCAATGCTGAGTTTTTTTAAAATTCACTATTGGGATGTGGGTGTGGCAGGCTGACCACATGGTGGTGCAGGTAGTGATGTGCTTTCTTGAACAGCTGTAGTCCATGTGCTGTAGATTGACCCACAATGCCCTTAAGGAGGCAGTCCCAGGTTTTTAACCCAGCAACAGTAAAGGAACAGTGTATTTCTAAGTTAGGTTGATGAGTGGCTTAGGGGTAAACTTGCAGGTATTTGTGTTTCAATGTATCTGAAGTATTTTTCCTTATGGCCATGGGTTCAGAACATGCTGTCTAAGAATCTTAGTGCATCTTGTAGTTGGTATACAACTGCTATTTGGCATCAGTGGTAGAATGGAGAGGATATTTGCAGATGTGGTACCAATGAAATGGATTGCTTTGTCTTGGATGGCGTCAAGTTTCTTGAAGTGTTGTTATATCTGCACTCATCCAGGCAAGTGGTGTGTATTCCATCATACACCTGACTTGTTCCTTTTAGTAGATGCACAGGCTTTGGGCAATCAGAACGTGAGTTACTCACCACAATATTTCTAACCTCCAATCTGCTCATGTAGCAACTGTGTTAATGTGCAGAGTCCAGCTGAGTTTCTGGTCAATGATAACACTAAGGATGTTGATAGTGGGGTATTCAGTGATGTAATACCATTGGATGTGAAGGTGCGGTGGTTATATTGTCTCTTATTGGAGATAGAGTCAGAGAGATCTAAAGCACGGAAACAGACCCTTCAGTCCAACTCGTCCATGCCAACCAGATATTCTTAATTAATGAATTGCCATTTGCCAGCATTTGGTCCATATCCCTCGAAACCCTTCTTACTATATATCCATCCAGATACTTTTTAAATGTTGTAATTGTACTAGCCTCCAACCACTTCCTTTTGCAGTTTATTCCATACATGCACCAACCTCTGCGTGAAAAGGTTGTCCTTCAGGTTTCTTTTAAATCTTTCCTCTCTCAGCTTAAATCTATTTCCTCTAGTTTTGGACTGCCCTACCCTGCGGAAAAGACTTTGACTATTCACCCTATCCTTGTCCCTCATGATTTTATAACCCTGTATAAGGTCACTCCTCAGCCTCTAAAACACCTGGAAAATAGCCCCAGCATTTTCAGCCTCTCCCTATATCTCAGACCCTCCAACCCTGGCAACATCCTTCTAAATCTTTTCTGAAGTCATTGGCCGGCATTTTTGTGGTTATTTGCCACTTTTCAGGATATTGTTCATGTCTCGGTGCATTTGGATATGGACTACTTCAGCATCTGAAGAGTTGCAAATGTTGCTGAACATTGTGCAATCATTGTTGGATATCATCACTTCTGAACTTATGATGGAGGGTAGGTCATTGCTGAAGTTGCTGAAGTAGCTGAAGATGGTTAGCCCTAAGACACTAACCTGAGGAACTTCTGCAGAGATGAGATGACTGACCTCCACCAACAACTACCATTTTACTTTGTGCCAGGTAACTCCAATTAGTCATGTTAAAGTCTTTTATATAATATTCACTCTTAGAAAATGAGTATGACTGTGCAGGCCTTACACCTTGTTAACTACAGCAACCAGATCATGAAACTAAAATAAAATATTTAGAGTCCATGCAGAACTAGACTGGTAAAGTCATATTAACAGTGTAGGATGTTATCAGTGAATGTGAACTTTGATGACTGTTCAAAATAAAAGTCAGATTCTGATCCCCTTCAAGGAGAGAACTCTATACTTAAACAGGAAGGAGACCAATTGGATTTGATACAATGGTAAGGTCAAAAGAATTGAGCAGTCTCTTCCTATTTGTACAGCTAATCTCAAGCAAAACAATTACATCTAGCAAGAAAAGCAGGAAGAAACATTAAGTATCAGACATAAGGGAATTAGCATTTGTTATCGGATTACATGTGATAATGTTTTTTTTTGCTGACTACCACTGCTAGCACTGAAGGTAAAGTACCAGTCATCCTCATTATTGCTGATTGTTTCAATCAAGAAAATAAACCCAGTAATAATGGATGAAGCACAACAACTAAAAAATAAAAATTAAAACCAGTTTACAATTGGACAGATTTCTTATATATTTCAGATTCTCTTACAACATTCTCCTTGGACAATAAAATCTGATGATCTAAATGAAATGAAACCTCAAGTTAGTACCATTGACCTATTTTGATATTTGCTTATGGACATTTGCTAATCATGAACAAAAGAAATGGTAATAGAGTTTTAACTTTAAAGTTTTTATTATTCCTAGAATGATACAATATGGTACACAGCCAGTCAGTCCATCTCACCTGTGCCAGCTCTTTGAAAGACCAATATAATTACTCCTGCTCATCTAATCTATTTCTGCAAATACCCCTACAAATTTCCCCTTCAATTATTTATCAAATTTCCTTATGACATTTATTATTGAATCTACTTCCACCAGCTATTCCTACAGTGCATTACAGATCACCATATTATGCAAAGTTAAAAAATCTTCCTCTTCTGCCCCTGGCCATTGTTCGAATGTACTTCAGCAACTTACTGTGGTTACTATGATAGTATTTTCCTCTCCTCTAATCTCTTTCTGTAAAAAGGACAGCAGCAACAATGGTGTCAGATCACGCCAAATTCACATTTCCCTTCAAGTCACATACCAGATCACACTTTATGGACTCCTGGAAAGCATGTGATAGAACTCCACACAAGAGATCAACAAAAACTCAAGTACGTGCTTGAATCTTTTGACATGGGTCGGCAATGACATGGATTCAAAAATTGTGCATTCAAATTTTCAGATAATGCAAAGTCAGAAGCCACCTCATTTTCTTCATGGATGACTAAAGAGTATAGACTTTGGAGTTCTATACTTGGAAATGGAAAGTCATCCACTTCAGGCTCACTTACACAATCAGATTATTATTCTAAATGAGGAGATACTAGGAGCTCCATGCAAGAGAAAGTATTTAGATCCATGTGATGAAATCACTAAATTTCAAACCAGAGATATACAGAGCCACTCTGTAGCTTTAAAAACTATTTTGACTTATGAGTTAACTATAAACTTCAATACTTACAAATTAGCTACTAATTTCAGACACGTATAAAAAAAACCATCACTAATTTAAAATCCAGACCTAAACGTACCTCAGGTATTATTAGTAATTATAAATCCCACAGTTTGCATCACATTAAGTGGATGAGAATAACATGATTTGCAGCCATCTAGGAATTGAGTATAATCTGAGGAAGGAAAAAGTGCTACTGGCCAAACATAAGTTATGAGATTAAGGATTAGATCAATCAGAACAGTGAACATAATGCACACAAGTTAGACATTTAAAGAGCTGCTTATGTTGCATGGTCCCCACCACAGAGTGTGGATGAAATTTGGAGTGGAGCTTTTCACTCTCTTAGGAACTGGTTATCTTGTCACTGTCTGATATTGTTCTGAATATTGGGATTTTGACCAACTGACAGCAGTGACCTTCAGAGTCACATAGAAATCCTGAAATCACACTTCAGTCATTGTGGCATTCCAGGCATGGTGCTGAATAACAATAACCCTCAATTCATAAGTGAAGCATTCAATCACTTTATAAAAGATTGAGAAATTCACCACCGCACATTCTTACTGTACTATCCCCAGTTAAATGAACAGACTGAGGCAGCAGTGAAAATTGTCAAAGGAATAATAAAGAAATCAAGCATAGACTTTACAAGACAATTCTTGAGAGAAGTACAGCGACTGAAGACATTCATCTAATCCAAAAACTACAATCGTAAAATAATCTGTTGAAGTCAGAAGAAGTGACTGTTGAGAGTGGTGAAACTAAAGTGAAATGACAGAAAACCAAACTGAATGTGAATGACAAGGTATGGCATTGCAACTGCAGACATATACATGCAACTGGGGAAGCTGTCCTTCATTACAGGCAGTGGATCAGGAAAACATTCTCACAGCCTTTATGGAGTACGGAACAACCTCCAGCCCCAGAGGTCCACTGTTCCCCAGCAATAGAAATGGATCAGCAACATCAGTATTCAGCATGGGGTCAACGCTTCACAGGGAAGGAACATCACCCTAAGACTGAACAGATGCTGACAAAACAGCTAACAACAACATGCATGCAACCATTAAGAGACTTGCACTATTTAAAAATGATATATACAGTGCAATCTCAGAGATTGATAAAAGTAAAACAGGCCAGAATTAATCCACAGTTTTAGCAATAAATTATTATTTTCTTTGTGAACACTATATTGGGTAATGTATGAAATTTGTTACAGAAAATGATACTGGTGCATGCAATTTCTTTCTGTTTTTGATTTCTTTTATAAAAAGAATTGTGAATGTTTGGAGAAATGCTTAATACTTAGTATGCTGGCTGACTTGCCTTAGTCATGTGGCTTCCAGCTCTGCTGTAAGTGTCTTTGTGTGCAATAACATGAAACATATAGTGCTTTATATATTTTTCTTGGTGCAAGAAAGTAGCTTGTTTCACCACCTCAGAGGACAATTGAGAGTCAAATATATTAGTGTTTCTGAAGTCACACTTAAGTCAGGTCATGTAAAGAGGCAGGTAGTGTTCCCAAAAGAATATTAGTGAGAAGTTTTGCTTTTACAATTATTACATAGTTTAGAGCTTTCTATTCAAAACAGATTTTGTTAGTCGGAGTTTAAGTCATTGTGGGTTTGACTGTATTCCCCTCGATCACTAGTCCAGTGTAATAACCATGGCACTGCTGTACTCAGGATTCCAGAGCTGTTACGGCTCACTGGGGTAATGTGCTGGAAGCCCAGTATTCCAGGAGTCATCACAAAAGTTAAAGATTTTTAAAGGTAAGTTCCAACTTACCTAACTTTCGGATCCAGGTTTTTAGAAAGCATGGATCAGATTTCTGTACTGAACAAGAATGGCTTTCTATTACCAGTAATTAGACTCCAGCTACAGGTCAACAGGTACAAACCATTGTTATATTATAATAAAAATTAAGCTCTAATCCCCTAAGAAACTCTCCCTTTCATGCAAACATCTACACAAACATACATAATAAAACAGGTTATAGACAGAGAAGAAAAACTGAAAAGTCAGTTGAATAGTCTTTCTTACGGGTACCGTTGCTGAGGTAATCCTTATGATTTCCCAAGGTACACAAAACAGACATGCCATTGCTGCACTCGCAGGAACTCCATCACATAAACTGGCAAAAGAATTTCAATAAGAACTGAACAATCTTGTCAATGGATCCAAAAAGACGTTCCATACAATTATCACAGGAATTCCTAGACAACATCAAGAACACAAACATAGATAAGGACAGAGCAATGGCCTCATTTGATGTAATGGCACTGTTCATTTCGATTGACAAAATACTAGAGAGACAATAGCCAACTTCCTGGAGAACAGAATAGACATCACGTTGGGGACCCTATGAACAAGGACTCATACTCAAACTACTGGACCTATGCTTGACAACACAAATATATGAACAGATCAATGGAACACTTATGGGCTCACCCATCTCTGGCTCATAGCAGAAGCAATGATGCAAAGGCTGGAACAAACAGCCCTCCCACTATTCCAAATTCTTGAACAGATATGTGGACGACACTTTGGTTATTATTAAGAGAACGGAAATCGAGAAAGCAAACCGGATTATCAATACCATGCTCACAGGGATCAGATTTACGAGAGAGGAGGAAACCAATAACCAACTCCGATTCCTGAATGTGATGATCGAAAGAACACAGAATGGTGAATGCACCACAAGAGTGTACAGAAAAGCCACACACACTGACCAGATCCTGAACTACAACAACAACCGCCCAAACACACACAAGAGAAGCTGCATTAGGTTCCTGTTCAAAAAGGCTGCAGCACTCTCAACCTATGAAGAGAAGAAGACCTCTACAGACTCTTCATCAAGAACAAATATCCCCTCAACTTCATCCGCAGATGCCTAACAGATAAACAACACGATAATGACATGCCATGACCTAACTCACCAGCCACGTTAATGAATATAAATCATGGCTCAGAACTGACAGCCAGACTTCCCAAACTACTCAATTCATGACAGCCCATAAGCCGACAGCTACACTCAGGCAACAACTCACCAGACGAAAAGATCTGATACCAACATGTGTGCAAGACAAATGTAGTTTACAAGATTCCATGCAAAGACTGCACAAAACACTATATAGAACAAAAAGGCAGACAACTAGCAATCTGCATCCACGAACACCAACTAGCCACTAAATGTCACGACTAGCTGTCCCTAGTAACTATACACACAGATGACAGGAACAAAGATTCAACTGGGACATCATAATGATCTTAGGACAAGCTAAACAGAGGACAGCCAGAGACTCCATCAACAAACACATAGACCTAGACCAAATATACCAGCCACTACAACAAACTACCTGAACCGGCAAGTGGAAGCAGCAGGAATAGAACCAAGTAAAATCCAGAAGACACAGTACAGCAGCACTTCGCAGGAGGCTCCAAAGCACTGAAGATGTCACCTAGACAGGGGACAAAATGTCTGCAAATCAATTTCCCAACTCGGCAAACATACCCACAACTATAACAACTGGCACCCAAGCTACATATCTTTATGCAAACCTTGATCCTTATGACTGTTCTGCTGGCCAGCACATTGCTTCAGATTTATTTCTCCGGATGCTTCCAGCAGCTGGTGAGATACTGGTGCCCAGTTCACTCATGAAACGTAGGAACAGGAACAGGCCATTCAGCCCCTTAAGCCTGTTCCATCATTCAATGAGATCATGTCTGGTCTGTGGTCTAACTCCATATTCCTGCATTTGGCCTGAATCCCTTAATATCTTACTGAACAAAAACGTAGCTGCATCAGATTTATAACTAACAACCGATTTAGCATCAACTGCCATTTGTGGAAAAAATTTCTAAACATCTACCATCTATTGCGTGTAGAAGTGCTTCCTAACATCACTCCTAAACAGTCTGGCCTGAGGTGTTCGATGATACCTCCCTACTCCCACCCCACCAGCCAATGAAAATAGATTATCTTTACCTATCCTATCTTTTCTTTCAATTAAATCACTCCTTAACTTTCTAAATTCTAGATAAAACATATATTTTGCATAATCTCTCCTCATAACTTAACCCCTGAGGTTCAGGTATCAATCTTGTAAACATATGTTGTTACTCCCTTCAATGCCAATATACTTCTTATGGTATTGTGTCCAGACTTCTGACGCTGGCTTATCTGTTAAAAGTCACAACTTATATCAACTGTTGCAGGAAAGATAAACTTGTTTTAGTCAGGTTTACAGTGAGTAATGGCTGTAGAGAATAGAAAGACTGCCCCTGAACTGGGAAAGAATTCAACACTTCTCTCTCTCTCTCTCTGTAACTTGCTCCCAGCTGCCCAAGTTGGGAACCAAACACAGTTGTTGACAGGCAAAAAGCTCTCTGCTATTGATAACTGATCACTAGTCTAAAGACCAATCAACTTCCAGTGGCCAACGAAAGCTGCAGCTGTCCTGTCCCTTGGCTTTCAATTGCCTGCAACTCAAACTCCGATAATGCTTTCTGAAACAGTTTGTTTATATTTTGCATGTAATTGGTCAAAAAGTGTGGTGCTAGAAAAGCACAGCCGGTCAGGTAGCATCTGAGAAGCAGGAGAGTCAACATTTTGAGCATAAGCTCTTCACCATTCCTGAAGAAGGGCTTATGCTCGAAACATCAACTCACCTGCTCCTCTGGACGCTGCCTGACTGGCTGTACTTTTCCAGCACCACACCTTTTCACTCTGATCTCCAGCATCTGCAGTTCTCACTTTCTCCTGCCTGTAATAAGTGTCAGCTTATCTGCTTTCAAAACACGCAGCCACTATTTCAAATATTGAGTTTAAAACAGCTCTTTCACATTTTAATAAAATAAACAAAATGATAACTCATGGTCCTTACAAAATTGTCAACTTTCTGATACTAACTATTTTCAGCTCAAGTTTGTACTGAGTATGCTTTCACATCATAACCTCCGCACATAACGTTATCACGTTTATCCAAACTGTGGATGCTGAATTCACTAACAATAGTCTGTCATGTTTACTTCAGTGACAGAAATTTCTGCTAACACTTGTTACCTTTATTGTTCTGCAGACTGACAAATTCACTCTGCCATTGAAGAAATGGCCTAATGATGTTATCGCTAGACTATTAATCTTGTGATGCAGCTAATGTTCCAGGAACCTGAGTTCAAATCCTACTATGGCAGATGAAGCTATTGCTGATTGTTTGGAAAAGCTTATCGATTCACTAATGCCCTTTGGGAAGGAAATTGTTGTCCTTACCTGGTCTGGCCTGTTAAAGCCAGTGATGCCCACATCCCAAGAATGAATTGAAAGAATTTTAAAAAGCTGCACTGTTCACATTTATCTGGATTTTAATTTCTCACTTGACTTTGTGGCATAGCTTGGGCACCATTCTGACTTTGTTAGTGCTACATTGGCGATATCTATTCAGTTCTACATTATATATCTCGTGCAATATTAATTTACAGAGAAGTCAAAGGATTAAAATCAGAAGAGATGCATAACAATTGCCTGAATCAATATTGTTTCTTTTACTCAATCACTTAAAGTCAAAATTATCCCTTTCATGTTTGGTCTATCAGGAAGGATTTACAGGAATGGCTCTAAATGCATAATGGATAATGGAGCCAGAGGAAACCTTTGATAGTCTCTTAATTTAAATGAGAACCTCTTCATGAGATCCCCACTAGCCAGCAAAAATGAAAACAGTAAACATGGAAAATACTCAGCAAGTCTGGTAGCATCTGTGGAGACAAAGCAGATTAACATATGAGGTCTGTGATCCTTCATCAGATTATATTCAACTGCTAATATTCTGCTTCATTAAAACTTTGAGAATGAGCTTGTGGCTTATCATAACCTATGGCTTTTCTTGATCCAAGTTAATTACACGCAGAGGAACTCTATTCCATTAGCAAAATTAAAAATGTGTCTGAAGACAGTCATTTTTTTCTACTACAGAGCATTTGAATAGCCCATGCATCAGATCTGTGTGAATTAGCTGTTCCATTACCATTTGCATTGAACAAAACAATGTATTTTCCAACATTTCTAACCAAGTCTTAAGATTCTTAAATAATTCCTGTAATTTTGTACTGTGTCAACTCTCTGCCACTTTCTCTTTTTAAAAAAAGAAATTATATTTCCTTCATCAAAGTTGTGAAATGAAATAATTCCTTAATTCAAGACAGTGGAATAGACCAAGTAAGCACTACAGTTAGTTTGTTTAGCTTAGCATTCATGACACAAGGCATTATTTTGGACTGTCTATGCCTTATGAAAGGAGAAATCATGAAGGTCTTATTATTTTCCAATGAACATCTACTTTTACACATTCATAAAATAAACTAATCTGTTTGTGTCTTACTTTAACATTCTCTAACTAAGCAGAGTGATACACATGGTCTTAAAGCTCCTGCTTCTGGCTGTTCTTCCTATTGATCTTACACAAAGAAAATCACAGCTGCCTTAACATTTGCTAATTATATAAGATATTAGCACAGCATATTAGGACTACTGCTTGGGGTTACACCAGAAATTGAGGATTACTCCCAATGACTGCAAAAGTTTCTAGATAGCAGATCAGAATGGGATAACAAGTAGCAGAAAAATATTAATGGCAAGTAGTGTGAGGTGATGCATTTTGAAAGAAGTAACAAGAGGCAACATGGACTTAGAACAGTTCTTAAAAGTATACAAAGGCAGAGGGACCTGGATGCTCATGAACATAGATCTTTGAACTGAGGTATAAGGTTAGTTATGAAGTTTGAAAGAGATAGGTGATGAATAGCTGTTCTCATTAGAGGATGGTATGATGACTAGGACATTACTTAAGATTATGGGCAGGAGGTGCAAGGGTAATGTGAAGACAAATCTTTTCTGCATCAAGTGACAATGATGATCATGAAACCATTGTAGATTGTTGAAAAAACACATCTCATTCATTCATTCGCTTAAATGTGACACCCAATCCACAGCAACGTGATTGATTCTTAACTGCTCTTTGGGCATTTAAAGATGGACAATAAATGCTGACCTAGCCAGAGATGCCCACATCATGTGAATGAATTAAAAAGAAAAATGGAACTCACTGCTTACAAGGTTATTGGTGCATACAACTTCCAGAGATCATGTCGTCACACTGTTTCAGGGACACATTTTCGTCATCATCAAAATGGAGGAGATTAATGGAGAAAGGTTTGTCTGGGATACAGCATGGAGATGACACATCTTTGGCCAGCTTAAGAGCATTGATAATAGACAGGACAGTGCCATGGTTGGTTAACCTCTTATTTTGTCCCAGTGAGAAGATGCGTGCTCATTGCCAATGATAAGCATTTACAATGATAGGCATTGCAACCTTGAGGGGTGATGCTCCAATCAGACCAGCCAATCTCTTCAAAGTCTACATATAGAGGATGCATCTGACACGCAAGCACCTTGTGATCCAGTTCTGGCTTGCTTTGTTCTGAAGTGTTCCATGAAAGGGAAATTGAATCTCTGTGGCCATACCTGTAGGTGTGGAATATAATGGGTTAAGTCAT
Organism: Hemiscyllium ocellatum; assembly: GCF_020745735.1. NCBI lineage: Eukaryota > Metazoa > Chordata > Chondrichthyes > Orectolobiformes > Hemiscylliidae > Hemiscyllium > Hemiscyllium ocellatum. The sequence continues at coordinate 60,575,131 of NC_083402.1, forward strand.
CTCACATATTCAGGGGCCATTTCAAAACAAAATCTTTTTCTTGCCCTTTATGATTCCAGCACTTTCCATTAAAAACAAAACAAATTTGCAGATTTTGCACATTGAATATTTCCAGCACTTTTCTATTATCTCATCTGTGGAGAGAGAAATGAAGTTCATCTGATCTGAAACTAATCCTCTGTTCTGTTTCTCCTTCCGAAGGAGACTGTCAGATCTAGGTATTTTTTGTTTTTATTCATGCCCTCTATATGTGAGTGTGTCAGCAAGGATTCAATTCTTTTTAATTCCTATGCTTGGAGTCACTGTGACTGAAGCCAGTTTTTCAAAAGGGTTCTGCTGTGCTGGATTATACTGCTGGACTGAATCAGAGAGAAAAACACAAAACAGTCAGAAGTCTTTAAATTTGTTAGCTTAAATCTCATAAACAAGCATTATTATAGGGAGTTGAAAAATGTAATGCTGGAAAAACATAGCAGGCCAGGTAGCAGTTTCCACTCACCACCATCTTAAAGGACAATTAGAGTTGGGCAACAAATGTATGTTTTGCTAGTAACACCATTATTCAGTGATAGCTTTTTGAAAAAAAGTACACTCGTTCTGCAGAGCCTAACGCAATCTACCTCAAACATTACTGAAAACAAAAAATGCTAGAGATCACAACAGGTCAGGCAGCATCCATGGAGAGAAAGTAAGCTAAAGTTTCGAGCAGTTAGAGTACAGTTCTAGTGCACTGTGTCTGAGTTTATCATCCAGAATGCTCCTCAGATACTGCCTGGCCTCCAGCATCTGCAGTCCTCACTTTCTCCCATTATTATAGGGATGTGGATGGAGAGAATAGCTTTGATTTCCACACCTGGTATTGATCTGAAATATCCATTTCAGGCAGTGACCTACCTTTGAGGGTACTAACAACTTAAACCAGCCATGGATTAGTCAAGCAGATCCATTAGCTCTTGATGGCTCAAGATAATCAGGTTAGAGTACAGCTCTAGCATACTGTGTCTGAGTCTACCATCCAGAATGAGGGATTGTGGTCATGCTTTCAAACCCCTCCCAGCTAACCCTATTAATGACTCAATTAACTTCCTTGCTTTTTCTGACATGGTATTAGTTTCCAGTCAGCGCATGTTGACTGTTACAACTGATGTTGTAACAGTTCTTGCTTTGTAGTAAGTCTTTGAAGTAATAAAGGAAAAAACCCGATGTCAGTCAATTCGTCCAACGTAAAACCATATACCTTTCTCCCATTGTATACAGGTCTGTAGCACTTTGGGTGGATCTGCAGTGGATGGATTGTAGCTCCTCAAGATGGCCACTCACCACCAAATTAAAGGGCAATTAGAGTTGGGCAACAAATGCATGTTTTGCTAGTAACACCATTATTCAGTGAAAGCTTTTTGAAAAAAAGTACACTCGTTCTGCGTAGCTTAACGCAATCCACCTCAAACATTACTGAAAACAAAAATGCTGGAGATCACAACAGGTCAGGCAGCATCCATGGAGAGAAAGTAAATTAATGTTTCAAGTCTAGATGACTCTTCATCAGAGCTGATGTGAAGTGTCAGGGTGGGGGGGACATCATTTATGCAATAATGGGGGGAGGTTTTGGGCACGTTTGGAGGGTGGAGTTCTGGGGCAGAAGGAATGTTGATAGTTCAGGTTCAGTGATTGAGATGTAAGAATGGCAGGATAGTGGAGTGTCTAACTGCCAGACAGGAAAGAACAGACAGCCCCACAGGGGTGGGCGAAGGAAAGAGAGGGTGACAGAGAATGTAACAAGCAAAGCTAAAACAAAGTGAAGGAGTGCGAGTGGGTTCACAATTTGAACTCAGTATTAGGCCTGGAAGTTTGTAAATTGCTTGGTCTGAAGATGGGATGTTGTTGCTCCTGTTTGCTTTGTGATTCACTGGAGTGTTGCAGCACACCAAGGACAGACAAGTGGACAAGCGAGCAGGATGCTGTGTTAAAATGACCAGTCACGGGAAGATCAGAGAATTGTTTGTGCATGGACCAGATGTGCTCTGCAAAATGGTCACCCAGTCTGCGTTTGGTTTCTCCGATGTAGAGTAGGACACATTGGATGCAGCAAATACAATGCAATAGATTGGAGCAGGTAGATGTGAAATGTTGCTTCTCTTGTAAAGACTGTTTCGGCCCTTGGATGGGAGGAGGTGAAGAGACAGGTATTGCACCTTCTTCAGTTATATGGAAAGGTGCCATGTGAAGGGGAGGACGTGATGGTGTGTGGTAGTCAAAGAATGGACTTAAGGAGTCCCGGAAGGAATGATCCCTGCGAAATGCAGTTTGGGAATGAGGGGAAAATGTGTTTGGTGGTGGCATTCCGCTGGAGTTGTTTAATTTGTGCAATTTGTATTACCCTAGGAATGCTTTTGTAACGACAGTCGAATGAATCTGATGACAGTTTCTGTCATCACATCACAGTAACAGAACACTGACACCCAACATAAATATATGGAATTCTAACTAACTTCACTGATCAGTCTTCTCCAAATGGTTTGTATTCAAAAGCTCAGTTATTACTCCCAAAAAGAATATTAGCAGCAAGGTGTAGTTATTAGAGATGTGAGGTGTCAACAGTCAAACTTAGCAGAGTGTTAGGTTACTCCATCAGTAATCTAGAGGCTTGGTTAATGATCTAGTTTAATGAGTTCAATTAATCTATTAAATTAGTGAAATAAAAATGGAATAAAATCTAGTGTAAGTAATAGGAGTCATGAAACTACTAAGTTATTGTGCAAACCCATTCATAATTGATCACTTAGGGAAGTAAATCTGCTAACTTAACTCCCATCTGAAATATATCTTACTCTAGAATCAAAGCAATGCAGTTGATTCCAGAATGGCTTCTGCAATGATCCACCGTATCTCTCATTTGCATTAAAACTACTACAAAAAAAAGTCTAATGGCATGAAAACCAGATGGAAAAATCAACATCTTTTTTGAGAGCACACTTTTGTGACCAGAACCTGGGCGAGGTTTCTCTATTTGTTATTTTTCCAGATGGATGCTAAACTGCTAAGTATTCATGTGCCAACATATGAATTAGTTCCCATTCTTTATTCACACAGCCCCTCAGTTAGTTGCAACAAAGATTAATTAAAAGAATTCATTCCATTGTGCCTACCTGTCTCCCACACCCAAAGGAACTTAGATTTTAAAAGGAGACAATTTAGTCAGATTTTCTAGAGAGATTTTATTATTTACTAAATGCAAGAAGGATTAGAAATGAAAAGAAAAGTAAATTAAGGTTAATAGCAGATTGATGATTGATTAGTAGCTTGTTTGGATTTCTATTTTTATAGGCTGTTGGAAGTCCCTTTGCCCTTATTTTTTTTTAAACTGGCTTGCACCACCCATAGTGAGAGCTTACATACCTGCAACTCTGGGAAAACTAGGGGATAGTTCTTCAACAGGACCTTAATAACCATCTAACGTTTGAACACAGGTGGGTGCACATGAGAACATTCAGTTCATCTCAAAGAACAAAGAAAATTTACAGCCCAGGAACAGGCCCTTCGGCCCTCCAAGCCTGAGCCGATCCAAATCTACTGTTTAAACCTGTCGCCCAATTCCTAAGCATCTGTATCCCTCTGCTCCCCACCTACTTATGCATCTGTCCAGATGCATCATAAATGGATCTACCTTGCCTGCCTCGACCATCTCTGCTGGCAATGTGTTCTAGGCAAAAACAATGACTGCAGATGCTGAAAACCAGATTCTGGATTAGTGGTGCTGGAAGAACACAGCAGTTCAGGCAGCATCCAATGAGCAGCGAAATCGACGTTTCAGGCAAAAGCCCTTCATCAGGAATAAAGGCAGAGAGACTGAAGTGTGGAGAGATAAGCTTGGGGAGGGTGGGGGTGGAGAGAGAGTAGCATAGAGTTGAAGAGCTTCAGGGTAGAGGAAATGACCTGGGAGTTGCAGTGGGAGAGGGACTCCCTGAGATTCTTGTAGAGAAAGGAGGAAAACTTACTCTATGCTACTCTCTCTCCACCCCCAACCTCCCCAAGCTTATCTCTCCACTCTTCAGCCTCTCTGCCTTTATTCCTGATGAAGGGCTTTTGCCGGAAACGTCGATTTTGCTGCTCGTTGGATGCTGCCTGAACTGCTGTGTTCTTCCAGCACCACTAATCCAGAATGTGTTCCAGGCACCTACCACCCTCTATGCAAAGTACTTGCTGCGTGTATCCCCCTTAAACTTTTCACGTCTCACCTTGAAAGCATGATCTCTCATTGTTGAATCCTTCACCCTGGGAAAAAGCTTTTCCATATCTACTCTGTCTATACCCTTCATGAGTAAAAAGTGAGGTCTGCAGATGCTGGAGATCAGAGCTGAAAATGTGTTGCTGGTTAAAGCTTTAACCAGCAACACATTTTCAGCTCTATACCCTTCATGATTTTGTAAATGTCAATCAGGTCCCCCCCATCTCCTTTTTTTTAATGAAAATAAACCAAACCTACTCAACCTCTCTTCATAGCTGTCATGATTTGGAGATGCCGGTGTTGGACTGGGGTGTACAAAGTTAAAAATCACACATCACCAGGTTATAGTCCAACAGGTTTAATTGGAAGCACACTAGTTTTCGGAGCGATGCTCCTTCATCAGGTGATCGTGGAGGGCTCGATCGTAACACAGAATTTATAGCTAAAATTTGCAGTGTGACGTAACTGAAATTATACATTGAAAATTTGATTGTCTGTTAAGCCTTTCATCTGTTAGAATACAGTGATAGTTTCACTTCTTTCATGTGTAAATCACAAAACCCTTTTTTTAAAAGTTGCATTCTCGGGTTAGCTGTTAACAATGGTGATAACTAGACAATATGTTGAAGGTGTTAGCCCCCTGTGTTCTCTGTCTATGACCTGATGTTTAGATTGATTCTAATCCAAAAAGTGAGATAACAAGTTTTACATAACTTCATGCAGTTTTTGAGCTCAGAGTTCTACATGAATGTGTGCAGTTTTTGAGCAAAGTGCAATGTAACTCTGCAAGTACAAATTCACCCCACAAAATATATGTGTGCATGTGGGTCTTTGTCTGTCTGTGTGTGTTTGTCTGTCTGGGGTGGGGGTTGTGAGTGTGAGAAAGTGTGTGTGTGTGCATTGAGTGCAGAGTGTCTGTGAGGGGGTGCATGTGTGAGTGAGGGAGTGTGTGTGTCTATAAAGGTGTGTTTGGGTATCTGTGTGTGCCTGTGTCCGTGTGTATGTGAGAGTGTGTATGTGTAGGAGTGTGTGTGTGTGTGTGTGTGTGTGTGTGCGTGTGTGTGTGTGTGTGTGTGTGTGTGTGTGTGTGTGTGTGTGTGTGTGTGTGTGTGTGTGTGTGTGTGTGTGTGTGTGTGTGTGTGTGTGTGTGTGTGTGTTTAGTGCAATGGTGATCATCTGTAATGTGACATGAACCTAAGGTCCCGGTTGAGGCCCTCCCTATGGATACCGAACTTAGCTATCAGCCTCTGCTCGACCACTTTCCTCTGCTGCCTGTCCCGAAGTCCACCTTGGAGGATGGTCAGCCGAAGGTCCGAGGCTGAATGTCCTGGACCATTGAAGTGTTCTCCAACTGGGAGGGAATCCTCCTGTCTGTTAATTGTTGTGCGGTGCCCATTCAACTGTTGTAGTCTTTGATTTACATGCAACTGTTCTCTCTCCCTATTCCTTGACTCTCTATCACGTGGCATGGGTAACAAACCAGAGACAACAACTCTGTTTGTTCTAACTCTGAGCTTCCAACTGAGCTCCCTGAAAGCCTGCCTAACATCCTCAGCCCTCTTCTTACCTATGTCGTTGGTGCCAATGTGGACCACGACTTCGGGCTGCTCCCCCTCCCCCTTAAAGACCTGGAAAACACGATCAGGGACGTCACGTACCCTTGCACCTGGGAGGCAACATACCAAACGTGAGTCTCTCTCGCCCCCACAAAACCGCCTACCTGTGCCCCGAACTATTGAGCCCCCAATAACTATTGCTCTGCTCTTCTCCACCCTTCCCTTCTGAGCAACGGGGACAGGCTCTGTGCCAGAGACCTGAATCCCATTGCTTACCCCTGGTAAGTCGTCCCCCCCACATGTATCCAAAATGGTATACTTGTTCTTGAGAGGAACGGCCGCAGGGGGTCTCTGCACTGGCTGCTTCCTCCCAGTCCCCCTCACTGTCACCCTCTGTCTGCAATCTTTGGAGTTACTACTTCCTTAAAGCTCCAATTATGACCCCCTCTGCCTCACGAATGATCCTAAGTTCATCCAACTCCAGCTCCAGTTCCCTAACATGGTCTTGCAGGAGCTGGAGATGGGTGCACTTCCTGCAAGTGTAATCTTCTTCCCGATCTCTCCGCCCCCGCTCCCTCTCCGGCCTATCACCCTCACCTTCACCTCCTTCCACCTATCGTATTCCCAGCTCCCCTCCCCCAAATATCCCCCCCCCCCACCTTTTATCTCAGCCCGCTTGGCACACCAGCCTCATTCCTGAAGAAGGGCTTATACCCAAAACGTCGATTCTCCTGCTCGTCGAATGCTGCCTGACCTGCTGTGTTTTTCCAGCATCTGGTCTCCAGCATCTGCAGTCCTCACTTTCTCCCTGTTCTTTATCCACCTAGCTAGAACACCCTGCACACCATGTGATTTCACGTTCTCCATTAGTTCACCATAGGGAACCTCATCAAATGCCTTAGTAAAGTCCATGTACATGATATCAACAGCCCTTCCTTCATCCATCAACTTAGTCACTTCCTCAAAAGAACTCTATTAAGTTGGTAAGGCATGATCTCCCCTGCAAAAAACCATGTTGCCTATCACTGATAAGCCCATTCTTTTCTAAATATAAATAGATCCTATCCCTCAGTACCTTCTCTAGCAACTTTCCCACCACTGATGTCAGGGTCACTGGTCTGTAGTTACCCAGAATATCCCTACTACCCTTCTTGTACAGAAGGACAACATGAGCAACCTTTCAGTCCTCTGGCACATCACCTGTGTTTAAGGATGCCACAAAGATATCTGTCAGAGCCCCAGCTATTTCCTCTTTCACCTCCATCAGCAACCTGGGATAGACCCCATCCGGTCCTGGGGAATTTGTCCACCTTAATAACCTCCAGCCTACCCAACACGTCTTCCCTACTTATGTCAATGTGATCCATACTAATCAAACTTCTATCTCTAATCTCAACATTCATCATTTTCCTCTCCTCAGTGAACACTGATGCAAAGTAATCATTCAGAATCTCACCCATTATCAGGTTTGACACACAGCCTTCCTTCATTATCCTTTAGTGGACAAATCCATTCTCTAGTAACCCTCTTGCTTCTTATATAAGAATAAAATGCTTTGGGATTCTCCTTAATTCTGCTCGCTAAAGCTGTTTCATGACCCCTTTTAGCCCGCTTGATTCCTTGTTTAAGATTGGTCCTATTCTTCTGATATTCCTCCAGGCCCATTCTGTTCATAGCTGGCTGGCTGTTCATAGCTGGCTTTTCCTCTTGGCTAGTTGTGTGATTTCTCCTGTCATCCACGGTTCACAAATCTTGCCTTTCCTATGCTTTGCCTTCAACGGGACATACCTATCCTGCACTATCTATCACCTGATGAAGGAGCGTCGCTCCGAAAGTTAGTGTGCTTCCAATTAAACCTATTGGACTATAACCTGGTGTTGTGTGATTTTTAATTTTGTACACCCCAGTCCAACACCGGCATCTCCAAATCATATCTTTAACCTATCTTAGAAAGCGTCCCACATATCAAATGTTGACTTCCCTTCAAATAGCTGTGTCTAATCCACATTTCTCAGCCCCTGCCTAATTTTGATATAATTGGCCTTGGCCCAGTTTAGTACTCTTCCCTTAGGACCACTCTCATCTTTGTCTACGAGTATTCTAAAATTTACAGAATTGTGGTCACTGTTCCCAAAAAAATCCCCCACCGCAACTTCTACCACCTGGTCTGGCTCATTCCCCAATACCAGGTCCAATATGGCCCCTTCCCTTGTTGGACTATTGACATACTGTTCTAGAAAACTCTCCTGGACACCTTTAAAATCTCCCATCACCACTACCTTATTGCCTCTACATCTTTCCATAATCTGTTTACTCATTTGTTCTTCTACCTCACCCTCATTATTGGGAGGCCTGTAATACATCCCCAATTTGCACCCTTATTATTTCTCAGCTCCACCCATAATACCTCACTATCCAAGTCCTCCACAGTGTCCTCCTTTAGCACAGCTGTGATATCATCCCTGACCAACAATGCAACTCCAACCCCCTTTTACTTCCCTCTCTGTCCTGTCTGAAGCGTCTATATCCTGGAACATTTAATTGCCAATCATGCCTTTCTTTCAACCAAGTCTCTGTGATTGCAATAACATCATACTCCCAGACACCAATCCAAGCCCTAAGTTCATCAGCCTTATACACTATACTCCTTGCATTAAAGTAGATGCACTTCAGGCCACTCTTCCCCTTACTAATGCTGTCTTCATGATTCTTACAGTCTCCAGTTTCCACCTCACTGTCTACTTGTCTTCTCTTCTGGTTCCCAGCCCCCTGCCACAAATGGGACTAGATTAGGTTAGGATATCTGGTCGGCAGCCTACAAAAATAGAAATCCAAACAAGCTACTAGAAAATTATCAATCTGCTATTAACTTTTTAAACCCTGTCTTTGTTTATTCTTCAAAGGCAAGTGCACAAAAATCTGTCTGCAATTTGGCACATAATTTATAGAGAGTAATTTGTTGTTAAGCATTGGTTCATCAACACTTCATGATCTCAAAAGAGATCATAGTCCAGTTTGTTTGAAGTTGCTTTGACATTTTATGTGGTAAATCCATACAGGATTTATTTGCCAACAGAGCTCAGAATTTGCAATTACAATAAGTTTGCCCCTATGGCAGTCCACTTGACAAAAACACACATTGGAATTAAGGGGCAAAAATGGGGCTCGATGGTGCTTTGGGGCTCAACACTAGGGTCATACCAACGTCCAGCCCAGTCAGAGAAATATATAGAATGGAAACAGGCTCTTCAGTCCAAATTGTCCCTGCCAACCAGATTTCCTAACCTAATCTAGTCCCATTCACCAACACTTGGTCCATATCCCTCTCAAACCTTCCTGTTCATATACCGATCAGATGCCTTTTAGATGTTATAATTGTACCAGCCTCCACCACTTCCTCTGGCAGCTCAATCCATACACGTACTACCCTCTGCGTGAAAACATTGCCCCTTAGGCCCCTTTTAAATCTTTCCACTCTCACCCTAAACCTATGCCCTCTAGTTCTGGACTCCCCACCCCAAGGAAAAGATCTTGTCTAGTTACTCTATCCATGCCCCTCATGATTTTATAAACCTCTATACGGTCACCCCTCTGCCTCCGACACTCCAGGACTAGATTAGCAGAGTGCAGAGCCGGTTGGGAAAGTAAGTGATTGGTATTTAAGAACTTACCTTGATGCCAACGGTCCTTTTGCAGCAGAGAGCGGCAGGAGCTGGGCGGAAGTGAAGTCGGAGCGCAGAGCTGGTTGGAAGGTAAGTGATTGTTATTTAAGAACTTACCTCGACGCCAACAGTCTTTTTGCAGCACAGAGTGGCGGGAGCTGGGCGGAAGTGAGTATAGAAGCAAAGAGGTTCTTCTGCAGCTGTACGGGGCCCTGGTAAGACCACACCTGGAATATTGTGTGCAGTTCTGGTCTCCAAATTTGAGAAAAGACATTCTGGCTATTGAGGGACTGCAGCGTAGGTTCATGGGGTCAATTCCTGGAATGGCGGGACTATCTTATGCTGAAAGATTAGAGCGACTGGGCTAGTATACCCTTGAGTTTAGAAGACTGAGAGGGGATCTGATTGAGACATATAAGAGTATTAAAGGATTGGACACTCTGGAGGCAGGAAACATGTTTCCGCTGATAGGTGAATGCCGAACCAAAGGCCGCAGCTTAAAAATAAGGGGTAGGCCATTTAGGACAGATTTGAGGAGAAACTTCTTCATCCAGAGAGTGGTGGGTGTGTGGAATGCTCTGCCCCAGAAGGCAGTGGAGGCCCAGTCTCTGGAATCATTTAAGAAAGAGTTGGATAGAGCTCTCAAGGATAGTGGAATCCAGGGTTATGGAGATAAGGCAGGAATAGGATACTGATTGAGGATGATCAGCCTTGATCATAATGAATGATGGTGCAGGCTCGAAGGATGGAATGGCCTACTCCTGCACCGATTGTCTATTGTCTAAAAACAGCCCCAGCCTATTCAGCCTCTCCCTACAGTGGGAAATCATGTCTCAAAAACTTGATTGAGTTTTTTGAATAATTAACGAATTGGATTGATGAAGGCAGAGTGGTGGACGTGATCTATATGAACTTTAGTAAGGCATTTGACAAGGATCCTCATGGTATACTGGTGAGCAAGGTTAGATCTCAAGGAATACAGGGAGAACTAGCCATTTGAATACAGAACTGGCTCGAAGATAGAAGAGAGAGGGTGGTGATGGAGGGTTGCTTTACAGAAGGAGGTATATGACCAGTGGTGTGCACAAGGATTGGTGCAAGTCCACTGCTTTTCGTCATTTATATAAATGATTTGGATGTGAACATACAAGGTTTAGTTAGTAAGTTTGCAGATGACATCAAAATTAAAGGTGTAGTGGACAGCGAAGAAGGTCACCTCAGATTAAAATGGGATCTTGATCAGATTGGTCAATGGGCTGAGGAATGGCAGATGGAGTTTAATTCAGACAAATGTAAGTTGCTGCATTTTGGAAAAGCAAATCAGAGCGGGACTTTTACACTTAATGCCTTGGGCAGTGTCGCTGAACAAAGAGATTTTGGCATGTAGGCTCATTGTTCCTTGAAAGTAGAGTGGCAGTTAGATAGGATAATGAAGAAGGTGTTTGGTATGATTTCCTTTATTGGTCAGAGCATGGAGTATAAGAGTAGGCAGGTCATTTTGCAACTGTACTCGACATTGGTTCAGCCACTTTTGGAATATTGCATGCAATTCTAGTCTCCTTCCTACAGGAACGATGTTGTGAAACTTGAAAGGGTTCAGAAAAGATTTACAAGGATGTTGCCAGGGTTGGAGGATTTGAGCTACAGGGAGAGGTTGAACAGGCTGGGGCTGTTTTCCCTGGAGTGTCAGAGGCTGAGGGGTGACCTTGCAGAGATTTACAAAATTATGAGGGGCATGGATAGGATAAATAGACAATGTCTTTTCCCTGGGGTCAGGGAGTCCAGAACTAGAGGGCATAGGTTTAGGGTGAAAGGGGAAAGATATAAAAAAGACCTAAGGAGCAACTTTTTCACACAGAGGGTGGTACGTGTATGGAATGAGCTGCCAGAGGATGTGGTGGAGGCTGGTACAATTGCAACATTTAAGAGGCATTTGGATGGGTATATGAATAGGAAGGGTTTGGAGGGATATGGGCTGGGTGCTGGCAGGTGGGACTAGATTGGGTTGGGATATCTGGTTGGCATGGACAGGTTGGACTGAAGGGTCTGTTTCCATGCTATACATCTCTGTGACTTTGTGACTCTGAAGTGCTGGCAAATGGGACTAGATTAGGTTAGGACATCTGGTCAGTATGGACAATTTGGACCAAAGGGTCTGTTTCTGTGCTGTACATCTCTATAACTCTATGACTCTATAACTTAAATCCTCCAACCCTGGCAAAATCCTTGTAAATCTTTTCTTTTAAGTTTCACAACATCCTTCCAATCGGAGACAGACCAGAATTGCATACAATATTCCAAAAGTGGCCATATTATTGTCCTGTACAGCTGCAACATGACCTCCCAACTCCAATCATCAATGAACTGACTAATAAAGGAAAGTTTACCAAACACCTTCAGCATCCAACTATCTACGACGCCAATTTCAAGCCAACCATTCCAATGCTGTGCACTGCAGACATCTGCCAAAATTGTGAGAACTGCCACACAGACAAGACTGTTTCACACTTGGGAAGCAGGAAAGTGAAGTTGAGAATGATCAGACCACTTTGATCTCATTAAAAAGCAGAGCAGACCCGGCTGACCGAATAACTACCACTGCTTCTATGACTAACACCTTATGGTTCCCCAGATTGTTATGTGGCTTTTCCCGAATCTTAGTTTCTCACTATCTGAATAACCTTCTCTGGTGTGAAATCTTCTATCAGTTGCAAAATATCTGGATGAGATGAATCAGAAATTTTAATGACAGTTCCATCTTTACTTGGTTCTGGTGGTAATGCTTTACATTCACAAGTTGTCAACAATGTGTAAAAATCATTGATGAGGTTGTCAACAGGTTCTCGTGGAAACTGTATTGTTTTATTTAGTTTTGCAATTTTGATAAAACAATTGCTACTTAAAGTAAACTAGTTGTGTAATACTTTTAATACATTATCCAAGGTATCTTATTTAACTTGTTAATCTGTTAACTAACATAGTCTATTAATGGTTCCACAGAATAAAGTAATGTGTAAACTTGTCCTGTTTGTGATTTGGTGTTTACACTCAGAGTAATGTAAATCATAAACTGAATCCTCCATGCTGACCAATTTAATTCTCTGTTGAAGTATCTTAATACCTGCCTAGGCTAATGTAATAGCTTGCCCAATTTTTTTTGTTGATATAAAATTGCTCAATTTAAATTGTGAAAGCATTTAAATGAATCACAGATGGATAGAAAAGGTACAGCAAGTAATCAGGAAAGCTAATGGAGTGTTATGTTCAATTGTGAGGGGAATTGAATGCAAGAGTTGGGAGTTTATGCTTCAACCTTACAGGGTATCCGGAATACTATGCAGAATACTGGTCCCCATACTGGCAGAAGGATATTGATGCATCAGAAGCAACTCATAGAAGGTTTATTAGATTAATATCTGGAATTAGTGGATTTCCTTTTGAGGACAGGTTAGATAAGTTAGGCCTGTACCCTCTGGAATTTAGAAGAGTCAGAGGTGACTTAATTGAAGATAAAGACCTTAAAGGGACTTGACGAGATCAATGTGGGAGATTGTGTCTTGTGGGAGAATCTAGAACTATAGGTCATAGTTTAAAGGTAAGGGATTGCCAGTTAATCCAGGGATAAGGAAATGTGTTTTTCTCTCAATGGTTGTGCGCCTTTGGAGTTATCTTCCTCAAAAAACAGTGGATGCAGAATCCTTCAATATTTTCAAAGCCAGAGGTAGATAAATTCTTGATTATCAAGGGGGAGGAAAAATTATCTGGGGTTTACAGAAATGTTGCGTTTAGGTTACAGCTAGATAAGCTGTAATCTTATTTAATGATGGAGCAGACTGGAAGGGCTGAGTGGCCTGCTCTTATTCCCTGTTTGTCCGTTCATATCTATAAATTATTTACATTCTGCTGTGCATTTAGCTTTTCTTCTTCAAGTTTGAATTATGGTTGAATTATGAATTCAATTGCTAACAGTTCTTCAGAGAATTTCCATTATAAAACACTTGTACAGAATGTAATTAAATATTAAACACTGATAATGCACGATAAGATCTTTCAATGAAGGTTTAAATTGTATTTGGATATTGCTTTGCATTGTTTGAGGCCTTCTTCCACAAAACATCTTTGATTTCTCTTCTCTCTGTGTTGTTTCTTCAATAAAGCTTTTAGAATCATTTATAAGCATTTGAGGTATTGCCAATCTTCCTAATTCTTTTAAGAAATGGAATGCTACTTTTCCATATAAATTTTTAAGATAGTTGTTTCACACAGGTTTGCCCTTCTAAATGGGTTTCACAGATTTATTGATAATATCAGGAATTGTAACAATATCTCTTTCTTCCCAAACTATTTTACACCTTTTTAACCAAAACAAGGAGCTCATACCTTTCAATGCCTTTAAATAATTTCTATTAGACAATAAATACAAAAGGTTGTCTCAAGTTCACCCATTTAAATTGAATCTTCTTCTGATTTTGATTCATAGGCTTTAATCACTCGAACAATGTCTAACATTTGAGGTATTTTTAAATCTTGGCCCTGAATTGAAGATCTGTTCTGCATTATATAATGGCCCAAATATTCCATTCAGGATCAGAAATCCTACTTCTGACCCTAATTAGATTAAAAATTACCCACCCACCTTTAGACGTGCACTGCATTGGTAATTCCTGTGCAAGGATAAAATAATCCAGCAGCTGAAAATGTGTTGCTGGAAAAGCGCAGCAGGTCAGGCAACATCCAAGGAACAGGAAATTCGACATTTCAGGCATAAGCCCTTCATCAGGAATGAGGAAAGTGTGTCCAGCTAAGATTTTATCTTAGCCTGCTGGACACACTTTTCTCATTCCTGATGAAGGGCTTATGCCCGAAACATCGAATTTCCTGTTCCTTGGATGCTGCCTGACCTGCTGCGCTTTTCCAGCAACTGATTCATTTTCAGCTCTGATACTCCAGCATCTGCAGACCTCACTTTCTCCTCTAAAATAATCCAGCAGCAAAGAAGACCTTCCAGGAAATCATGTCCCCATTGCTCCCATTTTTCAGGGGTCAGTATGCTGTGTTCTGTAATTTAAATGTCCAGCTGTACAGTCAGTAATTTTGAAAGCTCCTGTGAAAGGGAACACATGTAAGATAAATGAATCAGATAGTATCGCAGACAATGTATATGATAGCATAAAATTACAAAGAGATATTGATAGTCAAAGTGAATGTACAGATGGAGTTCAATGTAAACAAGTGTGAGGTTATCCAGTTTGGACTGACAAAGGACAGATTTGGGTATTTCTCGATGGTATGAAATTAAATACAGTGAATGTCCATAGAGACTTGGAGATTTAAGTAGATCTTTAAAATGTCACAAGCAACTGTAGAAAATAACCAAGAAAGCTAGAAGACTACAGTATAATGAGGCAGAAGTTGTGCTACAGTTATGCAAAATCCCAGTTAAACTGGGAATACTGTGAGCAGATCTGGGCATCACAACTTAGGAAAGATATATTGGCCTTGGAGGGAGTACAACCTAGATTTACAAGAATGATAGCTTGACTTCAGGTTTTAAATTCTGAGTAGGGATTATACAAATTAGGCACATTTTTCTCTGGAATATCGAAGATTGATCTGATTGAAGTCTCCAAGATATTAACAGGAAAAGACAGGGATATAAAGATAAAACTCTTTTCACTGCTTGGGATTTTAGAACTCAAGGCATAATCAGAAAATTGGGCCAAACCATTTAGGAGACTTTTTAGGAAGTCTTCCTGCACACAAAGAGTAGTAGATGTTTGGAACTATCTTCCACAAATGGTAGTGGATGCTGGATCAGTGGTTAATTTTTAATCTGAGATAGATTTTGTTTTGTCAAGCAAAGGTATTAAGAGATATAAGCAAAGGCAGGTACAGAAATTTAGGCCACAGGTCAGCCATGATCTCATTGACATAGGTTTAAGGGGCTGAATGGCCTACTCCTGTTCCTATGTCCCTCGGGCACCTGTGGTTATGGTGGCAGCTTTTTGAGGGGCTCGGGTGCTAGTCAGTTGAGGTTATAGTGTGCACAGTGGGTAGGGTGGGTAGCAGGCAAGGTGGGTGAGGTTGTTGGCATGCCAGGTGGGTGTCAAGAGGGGAAAAAAATCCATTAAAAATGGAGTACTTGGAAGTGAACTTACAGGTCATACTGGAGCACTGTTCTAAGGTATACAAAACATGTCAGACCAGTATGCATCATTCAAAGTTTTACCGGTTTTTCCTCTAAGGTGGTGTGCCAGGTATATGAGATTGTTAGGGTGCCTGGTGAGTAGGATACCAGTGTCAGGTAAGTGATTGAGTAATTATGGTAGGTTGAGATTGCGGTGGTGTAGGGTCTGACAGTGGGAGGCAGATTAATGCAAGGTCCAACAGGTGAGAGGAGTATATTGGGTCCAGGGGAACATTTGGGTCTTTCAGGGTGGTGGGGTTGGGGGGGGGAGGTTACTGGGTTGAAGGTGGGTAGAAGGTTCCATCCCCATGCACCCTTTATACCAAATCTTACATCTGTGTCCCCTAGTCCTTATACCAGTGGTTATGGGAACCAGCTCTTACATTATATAAACCTGCCATTATCTTGTACACCTCTATTAAAACCTACCCCAATCTCCTTTGTTCCAAGGAAAAATATAGAAGCTCCTCGAGACTTGTTATGTAGATGCATTCCTGCAAAATGACTTTGCATGTTTTCTTACACTAAAGGTGCTTTATAAATGGAAATTGTTGTTCGTGTTCTCTTTCTACTTAATTTAATTCCATGCTGATGCAATTTAGTCATAAATTATGATATTTCTGGGATTACAGGCTATGTCCTCATTATGCTGTCACAATCATATGTTAGCCACATTGCGAATGTGTAGTCAACTCTTTGCACTCCTACCAAAATAAGAACAGGAGAGTAGACATCACTGAGAATATTCTCTATTGTGAATTCTGATAATGTATTCTATGTCCCTGCAGACGTTCTTTAACTCAAATTAAGCAGGAGAAATGGATCTTGAATTTCCATTAAGTCACATTACTTTATTATAAATATAATATAAATTGTGTTCTCTGATGATCTGAAAAGGTATTTAGACAAACTTAAGCAAATTCATTTCCATTATGATTGGAATAGTGCTTGCTGTAAAACCCATGTAAAACAGCTATAAGTGCCCAAGAGACTTCTTACATCTGAGGGGGTAGATTGGCTTTGACCTTCCAGAAACCTGTAGTTTTTAGAAATGTCCTTGTGAATTGGAAGGTAACAAATGTTATCCTTCTGATTAAGAAAGGAAGAGAGAAAATCTTAGGTAACAATGGGAAAGAAATGTTATAATCTCTTATTCGGAAAATGCTAACAGGATACCTTGAAAATCTATTAATCAGATTCAATGGGGATTGATGAAAGGATATTATGTTTTGAAGTTGTAACTGGTTTTGAAGTAGCAGACTGGATAAAGGAAAACTGGTACATGTGAATTTAGATTTGGATTTTCAAAATATATTTGGTGCTACAAAGGAATCAATTACACTAAGTTATGCTTCAAGGTAGAGATAATTGAGATAAATATATTGGCATGGATTAAGAGGTGGTTATTAGAGAAAAATCGGAGTGTAGGATTTTAGTTGTCAGTTTTGAATTAAGAGGCTGTAATCGCCAGGGTATTAAAAGATTAGGGCTTGTGTTTCAGGTATTTACCATCTATATCAATGGCTTAGATGAAGGGACTGAGATGAAGTTATCTACATTTGACCTGGACAATATTGAGGCGTAGGCAAGCAAATGGCAATTTGCAGACATGCCACACAAATGTCAGGTAATGATTATCTCCAATAACAGACAATCTGATCACTGCCATTTGATGTTGAATGATGTCACTATCACCAAATCCCCCTCTATTAACATCCTGAAGTCTACCATTGACCAGAAACTTAACTGGTTACTCGCCATATAATTGCAATATCTAAAGGTGCAGATCGGAGGCTAGGAATACTGTGATGCGTAACTCACTTCCTGACTCCACAAAGGCTGTCTATCATCTATAAGGCACAAATCAGGAGTGTGATGGAATACTCCCCGCTTGTCTGAATGATTGCAATTCCAACAACACTCAAGAAGCTTGACACTGTCCAAGACAAAGCAATCTGCTTGATTAGCACCACATCCACAAGTATCCATTCCTTCCTCCACTGAAGCTTAGTAGCACCAGTGTGCACTATCTACAAGGTTCACTGCAGACATTTACCATAGATCCTTCGACCTTCAAGATCACTTCAATGTAGAAGGACAAGGACCGCAGAAGGCTTATTTAAGGCATAAAGATTATTGGCAGGATGGAAGATTGGGCTAATTTTAGGAATCAACAAAGGATAATGAAAATAAAAGAGTTATAACTTCTACTATGAGAGAAAGCTACCAAGAAACAGACAATAGAAACATCTACAAGTATTATAAGTGGGAAAAGAATGGCTGAAGTAAGCTTTAATCTCTCAGAAAACAAATCTGGTGAATTAATAAAGGCAAACAAAAATGTGGCACAGACTTTGAATATGTTTTTGTATGCCTTCACAGTAGAAAACATAAAAAGCATCCTAACAGCTGTCGAAAATTAATGGGGAAAAGAGAGGGAGGAACTTAAAACAATCATGTTAATGAGAGAAAACGTACAAGAAAAATAAATGAGACTAAAGGTTGACAAGTTCCTTGGATGATAACTTCCATCCTAGGGTTCAAAAGAATTAGCTGCAGAGATAGTAGACATATTGGCTATAATCTAAGAGTCTGGAAAGAACTGTCTGAGGAAAAAGAACAGGAAATGACATCACCACAGGAAATTATGTCACCAACCTAAGGAAACCATAGCGCATAAATAGAAAACGGGTCACTAACACCAGTGCTTCATCCAGAGGCTCACTGATGATGTTACCTAGTATGGTGATAAAACGTCTGAAAACGAACCTTCCAGCTCACTGAGCAAACTTAAATCCAGAACCTCAAACTGAGCAACAAATCTTCTCAAAATGAGATAACATCTAACTTTGGGAAAATACAAAAATCCATTAGTAAAGAGTTAAGAAGAGCAAAGAGAGGGCACGAGCAGTCTTTAACAAATAGAATACAGGAGAACCCTAAAGCTTTCAATGGGTATGTGAGGAATAAAAGGATGATTAGGGTAGGAATAGGGCCAATCAAAGACAGAAGTGGGAAGTTGAGTATGGACCCTGTGGAGATCGAAGAGATGATAAATGAACATTTCCCATCAGTTTTCACTCAGGAAAAGGAGAATATTGTAGAGGAGAAAAATGAGGTACGAGATGTTAGACTAGAAAGAATCAAGATTAGTTACAAACAGGTGTTATCAATTCTAGAAGGAGAAAAAGTAGACAAGTCCCCTGGGCCAGAATGGAATTATCCGAAGATTCTCTGGGAAGTTAGGGAGGAGATAGCAGAGCCTTTGGCTTTGATATTTGAGTTGTCATTGTCTACAGGTTTGGTACCAGAGGACTGGAGGATTGCAAATGTTGTGCCCTTGTTCAAGAAGGGCAGTAGAGATGACCCAGATAATAATAGACCAGTGAGCCTTACTTCCGTTGTAGGAAAAGTTTTGGAGATAAAATTTATAATCATCTAGCAAACAACAATTTGATTTCAGATAATCAACTAGGTTTTGTCAAGGCAGGTCGTGTCTCACAAAACTCATTGAGTTTTTTGAGAAGGTGACGAAGCATGTAGATGAGGGTAGGGCAGTTGATGTGGTATACATGGACTTCAGTAAAGCTTTTGATAAGGTTCCACATGGTAGGCTGTTGGAGAAAATGCAGAGGCATGGAATTGAGGGTGATTTAACAGTTTGGATTAGAAACTGGCTTTCTGAAAGAAGGCAGCGAGTGGTGGTTGATGGAAAGTATTCAGCCTGGAGTCCGATTACTAGTGGTGTGCCACAAAGATCTGTTTTGCGACCACTGCTGTTTATCACTTTTATAAATGACTTAGACGCAGGCATAGATGGATGGATTAGTAAATTTGCAGACAACACTAAAGTTGATGGAATAGTGGACAGTGTGGAAGAATGTTGCAGGTTGCAGGGAGACTTGGATAAACTGCAGAATTGGGCTGAGAGGTGTCAAATGGAGTTCAATGCAGCTAAATGTGAGATGATGCGCTTTGGGAAGAATAGCAGAAAGGCAGAGTACTGGGTCAATGGAAAGATTCTTGGTAGTGTGGATGTGCAGAGGGATCTCGGAGCCCATGTACATAGATCCCTGAAAGTTGCCACCCAGGTGGATAATGCTGTAAAGAAGGCATACAGTGTGTTAGGTTTCATTCGTAGAGAGATTGAGTTCTGGAGATGCAATATCATGCTGCAACTATACAAAATGCTGGTGCGGCCATACTTGGAATATTGTGTACAGTTCTGGTCCCCATATTTCAGGAAGGATGTGGAAGCATTGGAAAAGGTGCAGAGGAGATTTACCAGGATGTTGCCTGGTCTGGAGGGAAGGTCTTATGAGAGACTTGAACCTGTTCTCATTGGCAAGAGGAAGGCTAAGGGTGGATTTGATAGAGACATACAAGATGATCAGAGGATTAGATAGGGTAGATAGTGAAAGTCTTTTCCCTAGGATGATGACGTCAGCTTGTACGAGAGGATATAACTACAAATTGAGGGGTGATAGTTTTAAGACAGATGTCAGAAGCAGGTTCTTTACGCAGAGAGTGGTAAGGACATGGAATGCCCTACCTGCTAATGTAGTCAATTCAGCCACATTAGGGAGATTTAAACAATCCTTAGATAAGCACATGGATGATTTTGGGGTAGTGTAGGGGGACGAGCTGAGAATAATTCCAAGGTCAGCGCAACATCGAGGGCCGAAGGGCCTGTTCTGCGCTGTATTGTTCTATGTTCTATGTTCTATAAAGAGGTAGTAGAAAAGCATAAAATTAACAGGAAGAATCAACATAGTTTTGTGAAAGGTAAACCTGTGAGAATCCTTTGAGGAATTAACAAGAAAAGATAGATAAAGGAGAACAAGTAGATGTTGTGTCTTTGAATTTCCAGAATGGATTTGATGAACTAACATGTAAAGTTTGACCCGGGGAAAAAGTCTAAAAATAAGGAACCTCATACTTAAGATGATGAGAATTTCCTTTTCTCTCAGAGAGTCATTAGCCATTGGAATTCTCTTTCAAAAAGAGCAGTGGAGGCTAGATCATTGAATATGTTCAAGTCTGAGTTCAACAGAATTTTCAAGATTATCAAGGGTTACAGGGAAAGGCAGGGAAGAGCAATTATGGTTACATGATCTTAATAAATGGCAGAGCAGGCCTGACCTGCCAACTGCTATTCCTATTTCTTACAGATCAATCTGTATATGAGCAGCATTTTGAGGGAGCTCCTTAAATGACCACATGGATGCAATCAGTTGGCTTCTGAGCCTGAGGGAATCCTGCAATTCAGGCAAATCCTCAGCCGCCTGGGCTGAATTGGCCAAATCTGTGGGAAAAGTGGCATATTCAGGCCCTTCTTGTATGGGGCATCTGTTACCTGCATTCTACAGTTATGGGTTGTTATTGTGTCACCATAGTCTTACAGACCATAGGGGCTGCTCTGTCATTAGAGAGTAGTGACTGGTAGTGATTTAACCTGAGGGTCACCAGACCTCAGGTGAGGGAAGAGGTTGAGAAGATATCTCTTTCCTGGAGGAAAAACACCTTCATGGTAAACTCAAACCTGTGATAGGAATTGAACCCAAGCTGTTAATGTCACACTGCTCTGTAAACCAACAATCAAGCCAACTGAGCTAAACTGATTCCCCACGGAGTCCACGTACATAGATCCCTCAAAGTTACCACCCAAGTTGACTGTCGAAAAACATGGTGCTGAGAAAGCACAGCCGGTCAGACATCATCCGAGGAGCAGGACAGTTGACATTTCAAGCATAAGCTCTTCATCAGGAATGAGGGTGTGTCCCATGGGGGCTGAGAGATAAATGGGTGGGGGTGGAGCTGGTGGAAGGTAGCTGGTAATGTGATAGGTAGATGGAGGTAGAGGGTGATGGTGATAGGTCAGAGAGGAGGGTGGAGCGGATAGGTAGAAAGGATGATGGACAAGTAGGACTGTTCAAGAGGTGGAAGGTTTGATCTGGGGCAAGATGGGGGGAGGGGAAATGAAGAATCTGATGAAATCCACATTGATCCCGTGTGGTTGGAGGGTCCTAAGGTGGAAGATGTGTTCTTCCACCAGGCTTCAGTTGGCTAGGCTGGTGGTGGAGGAGACCCAAGCTTGTATGCCCTGGGCAGAATGGGAGGTGGAGTTAAAGTGTTCGGCCACAGGGCAGTGGAGTTGTTTAATGCGTGTGTCCCAGAGATGTTCACTGAAACCTTCTGCAAGTTGGCGTCCTGTCTCCACAAACCATCCTCCACTCCCGGAGAGGTCCATAGCTCTCCTTATTTTCCACCTTGGGACCCTCCAACCATGCAGGATCAATTTAAATTTTGCCAGTTTCTTCATTTTCCCTCCCCCTACCTTATCCCATATCCAACTTGGCACCGCCCTCTTGAACTGCCCCACCTATCCACTCCACCCTCCTCTCCAAATTACCACCATCACCCCCCACCTCCATCTACCTATTGCATTCCCAGCTACCTCCCCCCCAGATTCACCTCCCTCCTATTTATCTCTCAGCCAACTTGGTCACCCCTCATTCCTGTTGAAAATCTTATGCTCGAAGCGTTGACTCTCCTGCACCTCAGATGCTGCCTGGTCGGCTGTGCTTTTCCAAAACCGCACTTTTCGACTCTGATCTCCAGCATCCGGACTCCCCACTTTCTCCTTTTTGCCCATGTTGATAGGGTTGTTAAGAAAGCATATGGTATTTTAGCTTTCATTAATGGGAGACTGATTTTTAAGAGCCGTAAGGTTTTGCTGCAGCTCTATTAAACCGTGTTTAGACAACACTTGGAATGCTGTGCCCAGTTCTGGTCACCTCATTATATGAAGGATGTAGATGTTTTAGAGAAGATGCAGAGGAGATTTACCAGGCTGCTGCTTGGATTGGAGGGCCTGTCTTATGAAGAGAGCTTGAGGGAGGTACAGCTTTTCACATTGGAGAGAAGGGGGAGAGGTAACTTGATAGAGATGTACAAGGTAATGAGAAGCAGAGACAGAGTAGACAGCCAGAGTCTTAGAGTCACAGAGTGATAGAGATGTACAGCATGGAAATGGAGCTGAATGCCGACTAATATCCCAACCCAATGTTGTCCCATTTGCCAGCACTTGACCCATATCCCTCTAAACCCTTCCTCTTCACATACCCATTCAAATGCCTTTTAAATGCTGCAATTATACCAGCCTCCACCACTTGCTCTGGCAACTCATTCCATACACGCACCACCCTCTGTGTGAAAAAGTTGCCCCTTAGGTTCCTTTCCTTTCTTTCCCCTCTCACTATAAACCTATTCCCTCTAGTTCTGGACTCCCCCACCCCAGGGAAAAGACTTTCATTATTTATTCAATCCATGCCCCTCATGATTTTATAAACCTCTGTAAGGTAATCCCTCAACCTCCAGTGCTCCAGGGAAAACAGCCCAGCCTATTCAGCCTCTCCCCATAGCTCAAGTCCTCTACCCCAGCAACATGCTTGTAAATCTTTTCTGAACCCTTTCAAAGTTTCACAACATCCTTCCAATAGGAAGGAGACCAGAAATGCTTGCAATATTCCACATGCCTTCTTCACTACTCTATCTACCTGCGACTCTACTTTCAAGGAACTATGAATCTTACCATTCAGTGTATAAGTCCTGCAAAGATTTGCTTTTCCAAAATGCAGCACCTCACATTTATCTAAATTAAACTCCATCTGTCACTCCTAAGCCTATTGGCCTATTTGATCAAGATTCTGTTGCACTCTGAGGTAACCTTCTTCGCTGTCCACTACATCTCCCATTTTGGTGTCATCTGCAAACTTACTAACTATACCTCATATGTCCACATCCAAATAATTTATACAAATGATGAAAAGTCAACTCTCCTGCTCCCCAGGACAGAAATGGCTGTCACAATGGGTTATAATTTTAAGGTGATTGGAGGAAAGTATAGGGGATTTGTCAGAGGTAGGTTCTTTACTCAGAGAGTGGTGAGTGTGTGGAATGCACTGCCAACAGTGGTTGTACAGTCAGAGACATTAGAGATATTTAAGTGCCTGATGGACAAGCACATGGATAACAGTAAATTGAAAGGTGCATGGGTTAGATTGATCTTAGATTAAGATAAATGCACAGCTCAACATCGTGGCCGAAGGACCTGTACTGTGCTGCACTGTTCTTTGTTCTATGTTCCATGTTCTACACTTGGGAACACCACCTCCTGCAAGTTCTCCTCCAAAACACTCACCATCCTGACTTGGACATATATTGCCATTCTTTTACTGTCAACAGTTCAAAGTCCTGGAATTTCCTCCCTGACAGCATTGTGGCTCTACCTACAGCATATGGACTGCAGTGGTTCAAAAAGGTCATTCACCCATCACCTTCTCAAGGGCAACTAGGAAGAGTCAATAAATCCTGGCCAGCCAGGTCCCATGAGAGAATTTTTTAAAATTGCTGACAAAACAAATCTATATGGATAATTAATCTGTCAGAAGATTGGAAAAGATTACAAATGAATATGGGCAAGTGAGTGACAGTTTGAATAGATTGGCTCAAAGTCTTAGAGTCTGAGTCATATAGCACAGGAACAGACCCTTCGGTTCAACCAGTATATGCCAAACATAATCCCAAACTATTCTAGTCCCACCTGCCTGTTCCTGGCCATATCCCTTCAAAATCTTTCCTATTCATGTATCTACCCAAATCTCTATTAAACATTGTAATTATACCCACAACTACCACGTCCTCAGGAAATTCGTTCCACATACGAACCACCCTCTGTGTAAAAAATTTGCCTCTTATGACTTTTATAAATCTCTTTCCTCTCACCTTAAAAATGTGCCCCTTTGTCTTGAAATTCCCCATCCCAGGGAAAAGACAACCACCATCAGCTCTATCTATACCTCTCATTATTTTCTAAACTTTTACCTGGTCATCTCTCAACCTCCTATAAAAAGTGTAAAGTTATTCAGTTTTTATGAAAAATAGGGAAAAACAGAATATGTTTTTAAAAAATGAGAAATTGACATGAGTTCATATTCAGAGGGACTTGAGTGTCACTGTGTACAAATCATTACAAGTGAATGTAAAGGTATAGCAATCAATCAATTGGGAAAACAAAGTCTTTCTGCAATTAAAAACGGTTTTGTTAAAATTACATCTGGAGTGCTATATACAGCTTTAATCTGCCTGACTTTGGAAGTATATAGATGGCCTGGAGGGAGTGGAGAGAAGGTTCTTTGGAATAATTCCTGACATGAGGGAATTATCCAATGAAGGACGATCAAGTAGACTATGTCTCTGTTTCCTGGAGTTTAGGAAAATAAGAGTTGATCTGATTAAAACTAATAAAATGCAAAGGGACTTGATTGGGGTAGATAACGTCATGTTTCCCCTGGTCTGGAAGTCTAGAGCTAAAAGCTACAGTCTCAGAATAAGGCTTGAGTTTGAGTTTGATTTATTGTTGTCACACGTACCAAGATACGGTGAAAAATATTGTTTTGTGTGCTATAAAGGCAGATTGTATTATACAAAGTGCATCAGGGGAGGAGAACAGAACTACAGGCACAGAGTGAAGGTACAGAGACTGAGATCAGAGTTAACATTGAGAGGTCCGTTATATCTTCTACTCAATAGAAAAGGATGGAAGAGAATATAACTGGGATCAGAGGGGTTTTTGATTATGTTGGCTGCTTTCCTGAGGTAGTGGGAAGTATAGATGGTGTCAATGGATGGAAGGCTGGTTTGCCTGATTCTCTATGATTTTTTGCAGTCTTGGGAATAGCAGTTGCCAAAACACACTGTGTTGTATCCAGATAGGATGTTTTCTGTGGTGCAGCTATAAAAATTGGTAAGAGTCCTTGTGGACATACCAAACTTTGTTAGCCTTCTGAGGAAGCAGAGATGTTGTTATACTTTCTTGACTGCTGTGTCAATGTGGGTGGACCAGGACAGATTATTGGTGATCATCACTCCCAGGAACATGATGCTCTTCACCATCTCCACCTCAGCACCATTGATGCAGAATGGGGAATACACGCTACTCTGCTTCCTGAAGTCAATGACCAACTCTTTCATTTTGCTGATATTGATGGAGAAATTGCTTTATTTACACCATGTCGCCAAGCACGCAATCCCTTTCCTGTACTCTATCTCATCATTGTTTGAGATCTGATGTATAAAGGTGGTATTGTCAGCAAACTTGTACATGGAGTATAGTAGAGAGATGAGTATGTACTATTGGTGTGTGTGAGAGAAAGAGTGTGTGTGAGTGTGAGGGAGTATATGGTTCTAAAAGACTATGCATTGAGTGTGCACATACTCCCTCACACTCGGACACACTCTCTCTCAAGCACTCTCACACACACATCCATACTCTCTCAGATGCATAGACTCTTTCTCACTCGCAAACACACTGTCTCAAACACACACTCATTCTGTCACTCATTCTCTCTCTGTCTCTCTCTCTCAGACATACACACACATCTGTGGTGTGAATTTGCAGATTTTGTCTGCCCACATATGCACATAAATCTATAGGATGAATATGAATATGCATTTGCAAATTCATATTCTATTTTTTTCAAACAGCCTTTTATTTGGAGACAGTCAGTCAATGTGCACTTTATAAACCCCTACTTTGGAAATAAAACCAGGTTATGGTACAGACAGACTCCATACAAGACCTCACATCTAAAATACATTGTCTGACAGGAGGTGTCACCTCTTTTATATTGATAACAACTTAAGTTATCTCAGAGCAGTGACTTGAAAGAAATTCTGGGAATTGCATATTGATTAATTGAAACCTGCACCTCCATTCTAACTGATTAATGATTTACTAGCCATCTTAGGTGTGTTCAATTTGTTCGTATGAGTTGTATAACCCTTTGATATCTTCCTTATAAATCCTGTCTCTAAGGTCTTCCTCTCTCACTAGCACCTGAAGAAGGAGCAGTGCTTTGAAAGCTAGTGTTTTCAAATAAACCCGTTGGACTATAATCTGGCATCATGTAATTTTTACCTCATCCAACCCAGTCCAACACTGGCCCCTCTCCTTCAAGGATTATGGTAGAGGAGATGTTGTTGCCTATTCTTACTGACCTTGGTGTATGGATTAGGAAGCTAAAGATCCAGACACAGAGGGGGGAGTTGAGACCTAGGTCTCGGGGTGCAGAAGAGATTTGGTTTGGAATTATTTGGAACTGTAGTCAATAAGTAGAAGCCTGACATAGGTATCCTTGTTATCTAAATGTTCTGAGGATGAGTGTGGGGCCAGGGAGATGGTGTATGCCATGGAACCATTGCAACAGCAAGTAAATTACAAAGGCGATTTTGTAAACTGGAGTTAATGTAAGCCACGACTAACTTCATGAAGCATTTCATAATTATGGAGGTCAGTGCCACCAGGTAGCAGCCATTGAGGCACACTACGTGATTTTTCCTTTGGCATCACGGTGCTGGTGATCTTTTTGAAGCAGGTGGGGACTTCAGATTGCAGTAAGGACAAGTTAAAGATGTCAATGAATATTCCTATCAGCTGGTCTGCACAGGATCTGAGTGCATGGCTGGGGGCTTTCACTTTATATAGATTCACTCTCAAGAAGGCCCATCTAGCATCTGTAGTGGTAAACCGTAGGTACAGGTGCATCTTTCTCCCCACCCCCACCCTCCTCTAGCTTATCTCTCCACCCTTCAGGTTCTCTGCCTTTATTCCTGATGCCCGAAATGTCGATTTTACTGCTCCTCGGATGCTGCCTGAACTGCTATGCTCTTCCAGCACCACTAATCCAGAATCTGGTTTCCAGCATCTGCAGTCATTGTTTTTACCACAGGTGCATCTGAGGCTGTTTTTGATAGGTAAAATCATGCCAGTGACCTTCTGTTCAAAGTGAGCATAATACATGAAGGACATTGAGTAGGAATGTACTGTTGCCCACATTTTGTTTGACTTTGCTTAGAACAGGGATAAGGTGAAGTTTCTTCATTTAGACATTCTTGGATTTTTGGAATTCTCCACCCTAGAAAGCTCATTCATCAAGTGTAAGTACATGACTAGGAAATGTTGGAGAGCTATGGGTCAAGAGCAGGCAAGTGGAACTGCTTTAGTTTGGGATTATGTTTTTCCGTGCCTTATGACTCTATGTTTCTATGCGTTTATAGTTGATTGATGGATATTTGGATATGGAGGAAAGCAAGAAAAACAGTTATATGGTGAGAAGTTGGAGTCAGCAATGGTTTTGTGCATTGCTGGAGCAGGTGAGACATTGGCCTAGTCCTCTTCCTTATGTTCTTATGAACGTAGTCTCTGAAAAGGCAAATCTGACTAAAGATTGCACCATCTAAGTTCGGAAGTGCCTTCCTCAGTGCGTTGGCTGTGAGATACCTTGACTATGTGCTTAATAATTGTCATTATGCCACTTAGATAGAAAGTTCACCACTGACATTGGCAATCTAACAAGGGTATGCCAAAGAAAGAGAAGAAAATTTCAACATTTTTCAGAAACCAACCTTTAAATCATCATAAACGATTTAAAGACTGCTGGCTGTCCATGACAACCTTCACTGCATTAACATTTAATGTAAATTCTCTTTAACACCAGATTACAAACTAGTGCCACAGCAAGTTCAGTGGTCTGAATTGGGCAGGTCAGGTGACACACTGGAGATTCCGCTTTTTTCATCATTGTGCTTTCTGGTCACTAGCAAACATTTTGCTGTTCAATGGTATCATAATTGCAGGTACGGGCTTCATTACAATCTGAAGCAGGCACCATCATGCACAATAATCAAGTCATGGGCATTGCCTCCACCTGGAATTGCAAACTGTAATTCTGATGGTAATGGAATAAAAAACGTAATGAAATTACACGTTGCCTTGTATATTCTAGTTGCAAAATCTGACCTGAACCTGTTTGATGGCATAAAATTGTCAACAATCACAGGAGTCAGTGTGTCGGATTCTAAAATTTAAATGTCCAGCAGCACAATGACAAACTTTGACAGCATGTTTTTTTTATTCCTACATGGGTTGTATGTGTTGCTGCCTGGGCCAGGATTTATTGTCAATCTCTAGTTGCCCTTGACAAGCTGGTGATGAATTAACTACTTGAACCACTGCAGTCCATATGCTATAGGTTAACCCACAATGTTGTTAGGGAGGAAATCCAGAATTTTGATCCTGTGACTGTGAAGAAATGCCAACATGTTTCCAGAACGGTGAATGGCTTGGAGGGGTATTGGCATGTGGTGGTGTTCCTATGTACCTGCTGCCCTTGTCCTTCTTGATACGAGTGATCATTGGCTTAGAAGGTGCTGTCTAAGGAACCTTGGTGAAATTTCTGCACTGAATCTTGAAGATAGTACACACTTCTTTGATTCAACTTCAGTGGTGGAGGGAATGGATGCTCTTAATTGTGGTTCCAATTGAGCAGACTGCTTTGTCCTTGATGGAGTCAAACTTGGAGAGTGCTGTTAGAGCTACAATCATCCAGGCAAGTGAGGAATATTCCATCACACCACTGACGTGTGTCCTGTAGATAATGGACAAGCTTTGGGGAATCAAGAAGTGAGTTACTTACTAGCAGATGGCTAGTCTCTGCACCTGCTCTTGCAGCCACAGTATCTATATGATGAGTCCAGTTTGGTGTCTGGTCAATGGTAACCCCAAAGATACTGATGGAGATTCAGTGATCCTGATTGAATGTAAAGAGCAATAGTTAGGTTCAGTCTTGTTGGAGCTGGCCATTGCCTGGCACTTATGTGAAATAAATGTTACTGCCTTGGACATTATCCAGAGGAACTTTGTCCTTGGAAACATGGGTGACTTAATGGTAGAGCATAATAGGTGAAAATTGCCACAGGTGATTAGCTGGTGGAAAATCCCATTTGGTTGTGAGTGAGAAAATAAAGAAAAATCGGAGATACTTCTACAGAGGTGCCCTCACCACTAACAAACACAACTGTCTTCCTTTGTGCTAAGTCTAACTCCAATCAGTTATTCCACTACTCGCTGTTTCCCCAACCCCAATCTCCTGACTCCATTGACTCAGGTTTTGCTGGACAGCTGACAGAGGGTAAGCATGTATGCTAAGTCTGGTTAAAAAATAGCAATTGGTTAAAGTGTTAGGGTGCAAGGTGGTAAGATGCCAAATGGGTACGGTGCCAGTTGAGCAGAGTACTAGGATGACAGGGAATTAGGCTGCCAGATGGACAGGATAAATTACGGAGTGCTTAGTGTAGCTTGGGGAGGGGTTTCTTGTGTCATGGTATGTAGGTAAAGGAGGGGAGATGTGGATGCTTAGGATCTTGGGGATGGTAGGAGTGGTGGAGGGAGGGGGTTGGGGTGTTGCAATGAAGTCAGGACTGGAGTAATCCGAATCAAAGGATTCCAGACAAGGGAATGCCTATCAGAAGCTTCAATTTCCCACCTCAAGAAGTCTGTTACATTTGGAATTTCACAGAGTCCTGATGCAGATTTGTAATCAGTGCTGCTCCATTGGAATATCAGGCCCAATGTCCCCAAGGGAATCAATACTGACTCAGTGAAACAATGATCATGAGCTGTTGTGTTGATGTGTAAAACTTGCTATTAGTCTGACCACAGGGGTTGAGTGGACAGGGCAGTCAGTTAAATTTTTAGCAAACATATTTCAATGCACAGTCTGACTACTCCAGCTAATACTTTGGTTAATATAAACATAAGGTCAATCGACCGTGTCTGTATCTCAGAAGGAAAAATTTTACTGCAATTTGTTTGGCTCACAGCTTGTTTTAAAAGTTCATTTAAAAATTATGTCAATTCCTCGAGTCTTGAGGGATATGGAGCTTTGTGAATTTTGTATGAAATAATCTTTATGTGCAGCTGCTTAACCTTTAATGTCTGCTTAGTTAGATATGTCCTTACTGCAGAACTAGATACAATAAACAGTATCTTGCATAGGTCAGGTCTCCAGATCAGGGAGATCAGAATGTTAAAGCTCTAAGGATCTGACAGCTATCATTGAACTAGCCCTTTCAGTGCTCAGTGTGGAGATGAAGTTCAGTGCGATGGTGACAATTTGAGTCCACCTGCTTGATACGGTCATTTCTTCAAGCTAAACTGCTCCTTCAGAGAACCCTATCTGTAAAATGTGACAACAGGCTCCATATAAACAAGTTCCAAAAATGGAACTAAATGAAAAGATCCCCTATCTTATGACTCTTTTGCAGATCAGAAGCAGTGATACTAGCTCTTGGACTGTAGATTGGCAATAAATCAAAGGAAGACTTATGTAAACACCCAAGAGAATTGTTGTTTAGAGAAAAGAGACTGGATTGTGTTCACTTTGAACTTACCAAAATAGAATGTGTGCTTAGGTTCTGCTTTGTTACTCCTGAAGGTTAGAGCCATATAGGAAAGAGTGCACCTATTTATTACTAACTTATTTAAGCAGTCAATAAGGACATTGGGTTCATGTCACAGCTGACTGCACTACACCACACACACACACACACACACACACACTCTTACATACTCACATACTCACGCAGACCTTCTGTCATACGTATGTTCTCATACATACACAACCCTTACTCACACCCATGCACACATCTCTTATAGGCTTATACTCATCACACCCACGCACACACTCTAACAAGCATGCACACACACACGAACACACACTCTCTCACATTCACACTCACATGCACACACTCACTCTCTCTGTCTCTCTCTCATGCATGTGCACACACATATAAGTCTATGGGGAGTATTTGCATTTGCAAAATTGTATTTGGAGATACATTCCATTTTGCTCAAAAAGCACACAATCTGCAGGGAGTCATTTAACATTTATAAATTCCTTGCAAATAGAACCAGTCTGACTCAAGATTAGGATAACCTCACACCTTTAATGCATTGTATGAGCTGAGATGTCATCTTTTTAAATAAATCATTAAGTTATCTCAAGAATATGACTTAAAAGAAGTTCTAGGATTTACATATTAATGAAAAGAAGCCTGCAACCCATTTTAAATGATGATAGATTTAACAGCAATCTAGGGTGTTCAATGTATCATTTCGGTTGCATGAAACTATGGTCTTTTGCTATAAATTCTGTGTCTTATGATCCTGCTCCACAGCTACCTGATAAAGGAGCAGTGTTATGAAAATTAGTGCTTCCAAATAAACCTATTGAACTATAACCTGGTGTTGTGTGATTTTTTTTTACTTGTCCATCCCAGTCCAACATCGGCACCTCCACCTAATACTTATTGAACCAGTGATGTAGGGACAAAGCCAGCTAAGGAATGGCTATTACTTAGTTATGTTCTAAAGCTGATGGAAAGATCCTTTATTTAAAGGTGGACTTAACGAAATTAAAATCTTAGCATCAAAGTAATTTATAGCACTCAGAAATCTCCAAAGATAGTATTTGTTCTGGCATCTGTTGCAGCAGTCACTGAGGAGCCTTTGAAGTGCAGATTAACATAATGTTCTGTATGTGGGAAGGAGCTGGTCACATTTCCCTTAGTCTATGTCTAGACTGTCTTAGATGTCTTAGATGTCAACATTGTGCCGAGCCCACTGGACTACATCTACATGTGGAGCATATGTGGACCAGATGGAAAATGCATGTGCTTAGAGCCACAGTGGTCACCTTAATGATTTGACAAATAAATCCATGAACCTTGATGCAGTTTACATGAAAAATCTTTGTTAAATATAACTAATTTTCACTTTTATTACAAGTGGCAAAACTTAACTTACAAATATATTTGATAGTTTAAAAAGGATGCCACTATCAGGTATTACATTTGAAAAATACAGTCACAATAATATCACAATCTCCTGTGGAAAAGGTCACCTTTGACAGATCGAATCAGTCACTGAACAATTTTCTGATTGAAGAGCATCCATTTGCTTAGTGTTTTGTTTCCTTCGCTTCCTGGATCTGAGCTCAGAGTTTACAATGCCAGGAATTCTATTGTTATTCTAAACGTGTAAAAGAAATAACCTGAATTGTCACACAAGCGCCCTAGAGAACACATCTCAAATCTAATTCTCCATTTAAGTCAACTTTTTTTCTCTGCTGAAAGCAAGTTAATAAAAGGCACTGCTTATTTTCCCTTTTCTTCCAATTTCTAATTACTTTCCCATTTCACCATGTTCACTTAAGCAGCCTCTGGGAACTGAAAGATTTACAGTGCTGATATCTTCTGAACAGTCAAGTGACCTGAAATGTTGGGGTATACTTAAGATTCGGATCACTCAATGAAACCAGAGCACTTGTAAATGATTTGCTTGTCACAGCCTTCAACCAAGGTGTTTAGTAAACTCTGAACTCTGGTCAGCATTACTTCCTGCAACTTTCAAATTTTGTCATCAAGCATAATTTCAAAGCCAGTCACTTCTGTTGCGGATATGTTAATGAATTGTATAGGGATTTTTTTAATATTAACAAGCTTCAAGTTCTTCAAAAAGTTTCCAAAATAAATTTACGTTTCATCCTTATAGCTTTCTGATTTTCTTTGTAGATGCTGTCAGTTTTAATAGCTCACATGCTGTTGCCTTCTCTTGGTCGTATCCTTCACAATTAATCAAATTTTGCATGACCACTGAGAGGGAAGGTATTCACAGAGAATAATGGGCTGTATCCTACCAGAAAATGGCAAAGTGTCAGCTTCTACAAGTTTCCATGAAGGGTTTCAAAACCTTTCACACGTGACTGTTTCAAACTTTCCTCATTACATATGTACTACATCCCTGTCAAACCCCGCTTGTTGAGTGCTAGCCTGACTCTTCTATGCACTGTCAGTGGAAATATTTGCCACTGCCAGGGAATCCCAGATTTTCAGGTGCCAGTGCCGTTTGTAAAAAGCCATTGTGGACCCAATCAAGTGCTGGCACTCTGGAGGTGCCCTGCACATTTGGAGATTCCTGCATTGGTCATGCCAGATAAGAGTGTGTTAGTATCCCGCTTTGTCGACAGGGACATGGAGGTCCTGGTAGGTGGAGTGGAATGGAGGAGGGGTTCCTCTTCTCCTACTACTGGCAAAGCAGGTTACAGGTCATTCTGCTATAACGCGCATTTAGTTAATACCAATTCACAATAGCACAATTGACTAAATTGGGAACGCTGTTTCTAAATGTTTCCATTTTTCACTGTTCCCATGCTAGGTTCATTCAGAACGTAAGGAGTCATGGAATACAAGGAAGTCTGGCTGTCTGGATACAGAATTAATTCGCCCATAGGAGACAGAGGATGGTAATCGATGGAAATATTGATGGAAAGTCACTTCATTATAGGAAAGATATGGAAGGTCTAGAGAGGGTGCAGAGGAGATTTACCATGATGCTGCCTCGTCTGGAGGGCAGGTCTTATGAAGAAAGGTTGAGAGGGTTAGAGCTTTTTCCACTGGAGCGAAAAGGATGAGAGGTGATTTGGTAGAAGCGTACAAGATGATGAAAGGCATATATAGAGTGGATAGCCAGAGATTTTTTTCCCAGTTGGAAATAGTTATCATGTGGGGGCATAATTTTAAGGTGATTGGAGGAAGGTTTAGCAGAGGTAATAGAGATAGGTCGGTGCATGGAATGCACTGCCAGCAATGGTAGAAGAGGCAGGTACATTAGAGACATTTGAGCGACTCTTGGATAGGCACACGGATGATAGTAAAATGAAGTTTGATCTTAGAGTAAGATAAAAGTTTGGCACAACATCGAGGGCTGATATGCCTGTGCTGTGCTGTACTGTTCTATGTTCTAGGTTCTAGGTTCTCGGTTCTAAAGCACGAAGATTTAAATCATGAATTGGTTAGAATGCAATTCCAACCCCCTTAGTTTAAATGGTGTTGTTATTACACCATTTTCTTATAGCATAGGATTGCATGAGAATGAAACTACATCATTAAAACAGAACCGACTGTACGATGCCAGACATTACCACCTTGGTCTGAGGGCACCACCTGGATCTATGCCACGGTCTGGAGGAACACGCATCAAAACTGAAAGAAAGTTAGTGACCTTCTCCTTTCTGTTGCAGTAAGTTCTGCAACCCCACACTACCCGGTTCTACCTCTTACCCAAAATCCACAAACCTGACTGCCCCAGTCAACCTATCATCTCCTCCTGCTCTGTCCCACTGAACATATCTCCTCATATCCCAACACTGTCCTGTCCCCCTTTCGTCCAGAAACTCACCACATACATTTGGGGCACCACCCATGCCCTCCAACCCTTCCATGTCTTACGTTTCCCCGGTCCCAAATGCCTCATCTTCACTATGGACATCCAGTCCTTTTACACACCCGTCCCCCCATGACGAAGGCCTCTAAGCCGTCCGTTTCTTCCTCTCCCGCTGATCCAACCAGTACAACTCCACCGACATACCGACACACTCATTCGATTGGCGGAACTGGTCCTCACTCTCAACAACTTCTCCTTCGAATCTTCCAACTTTCTTCAGACCAAAGGAGTAGCCATGGGCACCGGAAGCCTGCCTCTTCATTGGGTACATGGAACAGTCCCTCTTCCGCAATAACATTGGCACCATCTCCACCTCTTCATTCATTACATTGATGACTGTTTCAGTGCCACCTCGTGCTCCCATGAGGAGGTTGAACAGTTCATAAACATCTTCCACCCTGACCTCAAGTTCACCTGGCCCATCTCAGACACCTCCCTTTCCTTCCTGGACCTCTCTGTCTCTATCTCCAGGGACCAACTCAACATGGACATCTATTTCAAACCTACTGACTCCCACAGCAGTCTTTGACTTCACCTCCTCTCATTTCTCCCGCCTCACCCCAAGTAAAACCACAATCCATTACTCTCAATTCCTCCACCTCCACAGTATCTGCTCCCAGGAGGAGCATTTCCACTCCAGGAAATCCCAGATGGCTTCCTGTTTCAAGGACCACAATTTCCCCTCCCACATGATCAACAATGCCCTCCACCACATCTCCTCCACTTTCCACACCTCAGCCCTTGAACCCCACCCCTCAAACTACAACAAGGATAGAAACCTGGTTCTCACTTTCCACCCACTAATCTCTGGATATAGCGCATTAGCCTCCACTATTTCCACCACCTCCAATCAGACTCCCCTCCAGAGATATATTTCCCTCCCCACTCCTATCTGCATTCCACAGTGACCCAACCCTCTGTGACTCCCTTGTTAGGTTCACACCCAGCATCTTCCCTTGCCTCCACATGAGGTGTAAAACCTATGCCCACACTCCACCCCTCACCTCTGTCCAATACCCCAAAGGATCTTTTCACATCAGGCAGAGATTTTCCAGCACATGCACTAACCTCATCTCTCAATGTGGTCTCCTCTACATCAGGGAGACAGAATACCAACTCAGAATGATTCAGGGAGCATCTCTAGTCCTCGCGCATCAAAAAACCCCACTGTCCTGCAGCCGACCACTTCAACTTTCCCTCCAACTCCATTAAGGCGATACAAATCTTCGGCCTCCTCCACGGCCAAACCAAAGCCACCCGCCATCCGGAGGAAGAATGTCACATCTTCAGCCTTGGGACTGCTTCGATCACATGCTAGTTTTCAAATCTCCCCTCCCCACACCTCTCCCAGATCCAACCTTCCAACTCATCACCAATTTCTTGACCTGTCCTACTTGTCCATTTTCCTTCCCACCTATCTACTCCACCCTCCCCACTGATCTATCACACTCTCCAACTAGATCCACCTATCGCCTTCCCAGCTACTTTCCCCCCCAGCCCACCCCCACCCCCTCTCAGCCCCTTTTCACCCCCAATTCCTGATGAAGGGCTTATGCTTGAAACATCAACTCTTCTGCTCCTCAGATGCTGCCTGACTTGCTATACTTTTCCAGTGCCACACTTTTTAGCTCTGATATTCCTGCATCTGCTGTCCTCACTTTCTCCACAGTAAGTAGTGCTGTCTTGTCTCTGCTACTTCACACACATTACAATTCTGCTACTGCATCCACCTCCCTCCAAGGCTCATACTCTATCTCTGTCATTGGTGCACAGTCATAGAGTCATGGAGTCATAGTGTGGAAACAGATCCTTCAGTCCAACTAATCCATGCAGACCATGTTCCGAAGCTAAACTAAACCCACCAGCCTGCATTTGGCTCATGTCACCCAAACCTTTTCTATTCATGTACTTATTCAAATGTCTTTTAAATGTTGTAACTATACCTGTATCCATCATTTCATACATGAACTGCATAAAAAGGTTTCCCCTTATGTCCTTTTTCAAAACTTCCCCCTCTTACTTTAAAAATATGCCCCCTAGCTTTGAACTCCACCACTATAGGGAAAAGACGCTTGCTATTCATCTTAGCTATGCCCCTCAAGATTTTATAACCACTATAAGGTCACAGGTCAACTTTCTAAGTTTCAGTGAAAAAAGTCCCAGCCTATTCGACCTGTCCTTATAACTCAAACCTCCCAGTCCCAACAACATCCTGGTAAATCTTTTCTAAACCCTCTCCAATTTAATAATATCCTTCCTATAGCAGGGTGATCAGAATTGCACACAGTACTCCAAGATCCTGTACAACCTCAGCATGATGTTCCAACTCCAATATTCAAAGATCTGAGCAATGAAGGCAAGCTGCTAAACACCTTCTTAAGCACCGTGTTCACCTTTGACGCAAGTTTCAAAGAAATATGTCCCTGAAATTTACCTCGCATTTATCTAAATTAAATTCTATCTGCCACTCCTCAGCCCATTGACCCAATTGACCAAGATACCTTTGTAATCTTAGATAACCTGCTTCACTCTCCACTATACCACCAATTTTGGTGTCATCTGCAAACTTACTAACTGTGCCTCCTATAATCTCATGACAAACAATGTGGTCCACGTGCCAATCCCTGTGGAACACCACTGGTCACAAACTTCAGTTCAAAAATAACCTTTCACCACCACCTTCTGTCTCCAACCATAATGCCAATTTTGTATCTAATTGACAACCTTACCCTGAATCTCATGTGATCTAACTTTACTAATTAGTCTACCATGTGGAATCTTGTAAAAAGCCTTTACTAAAATCCATGTGTGCAATGTCCACCACTCTTCTCTCATCAACCTCTTTGGTTACTTCCTAAATGCATGTAAATCCTATTTTTCAGAATCAACTCCAACAATTTACCCTCCAGCGATATTAGGCTCACAGGTCTATAGTTCCCAGGCTTCTGCTTCCAGCTTTTCTTAAATAAAGGCACAACTTTAGCCATCCTCCGATCTTCCAGCACCTTACCTGTGGTTATAGATGATACAAATATTTCTGCTAGCAGTCCCACAATTTCTTTCCTAACTTCCCACAACGTCCTTAGATACACTTGTTCAGGTCCTGGAGATTTATCCACCCTTATGTTTTCTTAGACCTCCGGCACTTCTTCTTCTGTAATGTGAACTGTTCTTAAAACATCAATATTTATTTCCCTGAGTTCTCTAGCCTCCATTTCTTTCACCTCATTCAGAGGAAGCATTAGCTAGGCTGCTGTCTGAGCTCCCCACCAGCTCACGTCATGACAACCTGCTGGGTATTTTCTCTATGTTAGAGTCAGGAGCACAGGCTGGTGAGGAATTCACAGTCACGGTATCGCAGCTAACCAAAGAAGAATCTAGTAGCACTCAGAACGAGACCAGGCTCAGCATAAGCAGGAGAGGACCCTGTGGTGTTGGCAATTTATACAAATGTACAAGCAGATGTAGGAACACCATGTAGGTTTGTCAGGAGCAATTGGAAAACTAAACAAAGTTTGTTAGACATAGTCGGTATCCTGCTGTCCCAGTCATCCAATTATCTGGTTCCCTGTATGGATAGATTTTCACAGACAGGCAGGCCCAGCAGTCTCAAAATTTGCTAGATGTACAAACAGACCAGCACTCCATCACTCTAACCATTGGTGGTCAACACCAACGGCAAGATAACACAGGGACAATGTAAATTGGTTTGTCACATCCATAAGTAAGTGTTCACTTTTCTTCATCAGCTGTGTGTGTAAATGTCTGTGTAGTCACATTTATAACATTGAAGGTACAGAACTTAGCCATCCTTAGCACAGTACAGTGTTCAACAGTCCAAGGTACGCTTTGAGAGACTCCTACGCCATGTGTAAGCTAAGGGTAAATGGCAGGTGCTTGCTATAATGGTGAGTAACGACAATTTGGCCAGGTAGTCAGACATTGCCATTGCATCACAGCCAATGGTGGTATTGATTTGTAATGTGACGTGATATGGTCAAAAATGCTTGGGCAAGGCTTTGTGGTCTACACGGAGTTCATTAACATGCATTGTTCAGAGATGTGTTTCAGCTTTCAAGTATGGGTGTCTGAAATGCAGTTGCCCTTCAAAGGATCTCTTATCATGCAAAGTTGAAGTCTTCTGCCTCGTGGAAAGCAAACCCTCACTTTGCCTGCTCTGGGTGTAGCTGCAGCCATTCGTAGCTCCACTGTGCATTTGTTATTTACAGCACAATGGAAGGCATCAGTGGCCGCTCCCCCAGCAGTGAGTCGCAGGCTCAGCCTCATTGTTGGTGAGTCTCCAAATGTAAACTCCCTTCTTGATAGCCATTCTCATCAATCCCACAGGTTTTGAACTTCACAAGCCCCTACCCAACCCTTCTCACTAAATCTTCACTTGCTCATTTTACCTCTCTAGCCCCATGCTTAAAAATAAATGTACCAGATCCTATAGTTCACTGTTCCCTCATCAAAGGCAGGATATCCAACACCACTCTCCTCCTTCCCCCTGCTCCACTGCTACCTTCTGTATTATCCTATTCCCTTCCACACTTTATCATCTTCTCCCTTACACTGAACAGCAAGGCAAAGTAGAGGTACTGACAACCTTTAAGGTTAGGCTGAGGAGTGAAAGCACAAAAAGGCATGGTTGCAAGGTAAAGCAGGGTCATTGTGAACATCCAAGTAGGCACAAAGTGACTTAAATGATAAAAGAGTGAGCTGGCAGCTCTGAGTTACAGCCTGCGAGCTGGGTAAGCTGAGAACCTGTCCAAGTGCACAGTCTCCTTGCAGCAGTACTCCAATGAGAGAAGCTGGTGCATCAAAGTGCAGCATTGATGTGTATGATAAGTGGATTGGAGATGGACCATGATGATGTGCTAAGGTTGGTACATATCATGTGGCAGTGGCCTTGGATGTGGGGTGGACTCAGCCACTGCTTCACGGAGTGTGCTCTGAGATTAAGGTTCCAAGGAGCAAGTGGAGAGTTGAAGTTACCTGGTACCTCCTCTGACTAGGAAATGCTAGAAATACATAACAGGTCAACTTGAAAGCAATTCCAACTTGCTTCAAATACTTTTCACAAAATATATTTCTAATTTAATAAAAGCTTCTATTTTGATGATAGTATTAGAGAGTGCACATGGCATTATCCAAATCCTGATATCATCAAGAATTTGTATTTAAAACATCCCAGGGGTACCCAGAACTGAATCTCATAGTCAGCCATAATAGAAAACATTCAAATAAATGACCCCGAAGCTGTCTGTAGATTTTCAAAGGGAATTCCAGAGGTTAATGTGGTTGCAATTGAAGGGAATGCAGTTGGAAGTGCAGCGATTAAAATCAGGAATGTGCACAAATTGGAAGGACATAGAGATCTCTTGATCTAGGGTTGGACAAGATTACAGAGAGATAAAGGGAAAGGCAAGCAGAAGGAAATAAACATGAGTAATTTAAAAGCATTGTTAGAGCAGGAATAATAGGGCAGCCAGTATGGGGAGGGGGGATTTGGGCGAGAATGGGACTTTATGTGAGTTAGATTTGAGCTACTAAATTTTAAATGATCGCAAGTTTAGAACAAGGAACAAAGAAAATTACGGCACAGGAACAGACTTTTCAGCCCTCCAAGCCTGCACCAATCCAGATCCTCTATCTAAACCTGTCACCTATTTTCTAAGGATCTGTATCCCTTTGCTCCCTGCCCATTCATGTATCTGTCTGGATACATCTTAAATGAGGCCACTGTTCCCGCCCTTACCACCTCTGCTGGCAATGCGTGCCAGTCACCCACGCCCTCTGTGGGAAGAACTTTCCACATATATCTCGATTGAACTTTTCCCCTCTCACTTTGAACTCCTGGCTCCTGGTAATTGAGTCCTCCACTCTAGGAAAAGGTTTATGGTGTGTAGAAGATGGGAGGCTGGCCAGTACAGCATTACAATAACCACATTTAGAAATTATGAAAGCATGGATGAGAAGTTCAGTAATTCATGAATCAAGGCAGAGCTGAAGGCAGATAAAAATAGATAGTCTTAGTCTCGGTATAGAATCAGATGGAAAACTCATCCCAGGGTCAAATCGAACACAGATACAGAAATTGATCAGCAAGAGAAACAGAAACTTTACAATCATATGACTAAATGCTGTAAATTTTCCTTTATAACCTACAGAAATACCTGTCCTTTGTGGAGCAAAGCAAATGAGATAGCATGCTGGATTTCCTTATGGTTTGATGCATAGTAATGATGTAACTATGTTATTATTGTGGCACAGAAAATTATGGTGTGAATAACCTATGTCAAAACATTATTTCCAGTAACTTTTATATCACACTACTGACATTTTTGCCAAAATGTTAATCATGCCACCTCTTTCAATTGAAATTGGTGAAAGTCACAATTTAGTTGAATAAATGTTATTTCAATCAGTGTTGATGGACAGTTACAGACTGATATTGGTGATTTACAGAAACAGTAATGTAATTTCTCAGTGTATTCCTTCTACCTATTCAATGACCTAATGTTGTAATAAACTTTAAAGCTGTCAATGTCAATCAGTTGAACAGTTTCTAGTCAAAATGTAAGGCTCATTAAGCAAATGGATTTTATTTAATCAGACTATCACACCTTGTACTATTAAGTCCAATGGATATTAGTCTAACAATAATTTATTATATAAAAGTCATCAGTATGACTGTAGATGAGAATGATTTCAATTTGTGTAAAATATATATAGCTTTCAGTATTTCTAAAATGCGTTAGTCACTTAATGATGGTTTCTGTCAGAGTTTGCGATCTTTTTCATCACAATTTCTAGATCTTTCTAGATAAATAATGGCATGTTAATGACACATTATTATTGTATGAATTCAATACTAATTTGAAGGGATTAAGAGATATTCCATCCAATTTGCTACTGGATTTTAAAGTGCTGGTACAAAGTGTAATGTGGCCTTTAGCCTCCCATAATTTGTAATAATTTGTGCATTAATAACCCATTACACATCCCAGTATGTTAAATCCTATAACCTAACAAATAGGTATCCATTTAACAACATTAACATTATTAATGCACTGCCAAACGGCATTCTTCCTCAACATAAGCAATTTAAACTGTAGTCTTACTTGATCAGGAAATAAACTGTTCTTTATAAATTTTAAACAGGCCAAAAGTAAAGTTTATATCACATAGAACATAGAACATTACAGTGCATTAGAGGCCCTTCAGCCCTCAATGTTGTGCTGCTCTATGTAACCAATCCGAAGCCCATCTAACCTACACCGTTACAATCTTGTCCACATGCCTATCCAATGACCTCCTAAATGCCCATAAAGTTGGCAAGTCTATGGGAAGTGTGTTCCACCCCCCAACTAATCTCTGAATAAAGAAACTGCCTCTTCTATCTGTCATATATCTATTTCTCTCTCTGTTACAGCTAAAAGCTGAGATTCTCATATGCTAGAATTACATATGAGACAATCTATTTTACTGAATTTGCCCTTGCCGAAGGTATGTTTTATGGAATGTTATTACATTGGGACAGTTAATTAGCAATGGCTTATGTATCTATTATTCTGTTAAACATTTCAATAGCGTTACAATTAAGCCAATTTTTTTCTTTCATTTGTATTTTGGCTGCATTTGAACTGTATTGTAAAAATAAAGTGTGCTTTGCTTAAAATTTGAGTAGTTTTACCAATCGAATTGCATCTGGAATGCAATGCCCTGCACTCACCTTTAAAATAGGCAAACATTAGAGTCTAGGCTATCTTAATATATTTTCAGAGGGTTTAACTTGGTCCATAACTAAATGTCAAAATATGTTTGATCTGCAACACTAAGTCTAATGGGGTTGGCTATGGAACAACCCACTTCATAATGAGCTAGTTTCATAATTTCCCTTATTGTTAAATCTCT
Source organism: Hemiscyllium ocellatum (assembly GCF_020745735.1). Classification (NCBI taxonomy): domain Eukaryota; kingdom Metazoa; phylum Chordata; class Chondrichthyes; order Orectolobiformes; family Hemiscylliidae; genus Hemiscyllium; species Hemiscyllium ocellatum. Next base: position 60,617,864 of record NC_083402.1, read on the forward strand.
GTTGCCTGTTTTAATTCATAAAATTGAAAGGCAGCAGGTCAAAGTGTTATCTAAGTATCTTTGTTGAGAATCCATTAAAGGTTTTGCTTCAGAGAAACAGAAACATTCATGATACATTGTAATAGCTGGTGCTAGTGCATGACTTGAGAACAAAAATCTTTTAAAATTTTCCTATTGGTGTCATAATCTTTACTGATACAACTTTTTGTTGATCAGTCTCCATTGTTTAAGCTGCGATGAGGTTTTGGTGTCAGTGTGTGCCGGTGTACTTCTGAGAGGCTGCAGCATTAGACTGTACTGTCTCCAGTCTTAGTGTCCTGTATGTAGGTGTCTGCCTTACGTAAGGGTAGCCATTATCTGAGGCTTTGAAATTGCAGCAAACTTTTATTTGTGTAAGTAACATGGGTACAAGCTATCTAATACTGTTTGCTGCATTACAGCTGTGGTACAGATTTTTCAGTTCTCTTTTCAGAGTCTTTATAGCATGTAACTGCTGGTGTAATGTTGCATCATAGAAACCATGTTTTAGAGTATGGATTTCAAATTAGTGGCTTATTGGTGTTGGTTACTTTTGTAAAAGGTTAAAAAGAAGGTCAGAGAGTCCTTTCTGGAGCAGTGACTTAAATAAATATGTCTAAGAAAGCAAATGAGTGTAAAACCCCTGCAGTGTTAATGGAAGGAAGTTAATACTGAGGGTTATGATCAGAAGTATAAACATTTTATGCTGCATTTAGGTTAGAATAATCAAGAATTGATTTTAACTTACAAAACCAAGGGATTGAATGTCCTTAGGGCAGTTTTAATGGAGACCTGACTGAGACAGATATATTGTCTCTCTTAGAAAGGAATATTGGTCAGTTCAGGGAAAGTTCAATTCCCTTGATGTAAAAAGTTTACTTGTGAAATATTCAAACCAGAAGTGTTTTGCAATTGCAATAGCTATTTATTGTCAGCTGTATTCGTGAAAATACAGTGAGATATGTATAAGTCACCATAATACGACACCATTTTAATTTCAGAAATGATAAAAGTAAATAGTTGACACCAAGTTGGGACAAAGTTCATCTTTTGTTTCCTTGACAACTCCTGGGTTTCTGAAGTAGCTACAGGATGCCACTGCCGAAGTCACCCCTGAAGAAGCCAAAGCAAGGATTTCCGGACCGGACCCACCACACTGCCACCAACAAAACTGATGCCAAGACCGCTGCACCACCACCATAGCAAGGAGGGACAAACATGACCCAACAAACCACTGATGCTGAAGCAGTCGCTCATGCTGTCGCTCCTGATTCTGCCACCACTATAGCGACCGCTGAAACCGGCATACCACCTCCAGGATAAATGAACCAGACCAACTGAGTCACTGATGCTGAAGACTTGATAAAGCCATGGCCACTATGGCCATCAGGAGGAGACATCCTGATCTACCACACTGCTGCAGCTGCTGCAGCAGCAGGACCTCATAACCACCTTCCTCCACCACAGCCCATTTGTTCAAAATCAGCAACTTATTAAAAGACTGAGGAAGTCTAAGCTTTCTGAACTGTAATTATTCATTTAAGATAACTTCAAAGTTTACAAGAGAGAATGAGGGAGAAGCAGTTAAGTCAAACTTAAAGATTTAATTAAAAAAGCATAATTTCTCTGGATTTGCCTGGGCAAAAACACTGGTATTGGGAGTAGGTAAAAACTGTATTCAGTATTCAGATAGCCTAGTTTTTTTTTCTGGTTTATTTTTAAAGGAAAGCTGCAGCCTTGTGTGTCTATGATTCAAAAAGTATCAATTCATTAAGTAAAAAAAAGCAATCAAGCTAGATTTCATTCTGAGATTGTGTAGTCCAATAGTGACATCAATTGGGATTGCAACAAAATACATTCTTCTTTTACTTCATTTTCCTCCAAGTTTCTCTCAACATTTATATTTATGTATACAGCATTTCAGCAATTTCTTTAATTTATATACGTTCTCAATATCTCTTCCTGATCTTGTTCTCATTGCTGCTGAATAAAGGTGATAGTTTCTATAATTCTCTTATTCCTGATGAAGGGCTTATGCTCGAAACGTCGAATTCTCTATTCCTGAGATGCTGCCTAACCTGCTGTGCTTTGACCAGCAACACATTTGCAGCTGTGATCTCCAGCATCTGCAGACCTCATTTTTTACTCGATAGTTTCTATAACATCAAGTATCATTTTACATGGCTGTTCTTTACCCCACTATTACGCATGGGGACACCTCCCACCATGTACATGCGACTCAGCTAACATTGTCTATCTCATACACTGCAGGCAAGGATGACCGGAGGCATGGAACATTGGCGAGATGAAGCAGAGACTACGGCAATGGATGAATAGACACCGCACAACAATCCACAGACAGGAGTGTTCCCTTCCAGTCGGAGAACACTTCAGCAGTCCAGGACATTCAACCTTGGTCCTTTGGGTGACGGTCCTCCAAGGCAGACTTTGGGACAGGCAGCAATGAAAGTGGCTGAGCAGAGACTGATAGCCAAGTTCGGCATCCATGGAATGGCCTCAATAGGGGCCTTGCGTTCATACCACACTGCAGGTGACCCCATTGCACTACAGACACACAGACAGATGCACACACACAGACAGACGCAGACTCACAGACACTCCAACACACACACACACACACACACACACACACACACACACACACACACACACATTCTCTCTCTCTCTTAAAGACTCATACACTCATGCAGACCCTCTCTCATACACTCACACATACACTCCCACACTCACACATGGGCTCTCTCACGCACCCACGTATATAAGTTTGTGGGGTGAATTTGTACTTGCAGAATTACATTTTATTTTGCTCAAAAACTGCAAGAATCCAAGAAAGATTCTGTAAATCCATTGTTTTAGATTAGAATCAATCAGATTATTGTGACACAGACAGCTCACACCTTAAATGCATTATCTAGGCCGACATGACACCATTTGTTAAAGTTCATCTGAGAATGTAACTTTTAAATGTTCTGTGATTTACATATGAAAGAACTGAAACCAACATGTTCATTCTAAAAGATGAGAGACTTAACAAACAATCCAGATCTCTTTCAATATATAATTTAAGTTGCATCATGCTGTAAATTTTTGCTATAAATTCCATGTCTTATACTCCACAACCACCTGATGAAGGAGCAGCGCTCCGAATGCTAGTACTTCCAAATAAACCTGTTGTTGTGTGATGTTTTAACTTTGCACACCCCAGTCCAAATCATGACATTCTTTTCTCATTATTCCAAATTTGAAAGTAGTCATCCTCACTCGCTCTTGCTGTTTTGAACATAATTACTGCATTTCTATTTCTTCCAACCATTCCCACTGGAATTCTAATAATGTAAGACCATGGATATTCCACTTGTGTGAGGACTGTACTTTCTCATTTCCTACTTCTGGTCCAAACCTCCTGGACTGCTATCAAAGCTAGATTTATACCAGTATTTCTTTCTCCAGTGGTCATTCTGTAGTGGTTAATTATTCTCATTCCATCATAGCCTTGTAGTGTGATATTTGGTCTGAAGTTTTGCTGTTAAAAATTGAATGTGGGTCTTAAACTCCTGCCTATAAGTATCTTTGCTGGTGAGCATCCATTATTGAAGGTTGCTGATCTGTGGTTAAAGAAAACTAAATTCTATTCACAGTTTTTGGTCATAAACAACTTTATAGTTTTTACTCCTCCTCCCACTTTTCCATTGCATTGTGGACAACTATGTCCTGTGATGTGTTGGATTCTGATTTTGCTGTGAATTTGTTAATGTATTCACTCATGAATTGTGGACTGTTGTCTGAAACAATCTCACCTGGGAACCTAAGCATGGAAAAGATTTTCTGCAGCATTCTGAGAACTGTTTCAGCTATAGTAACACGTAGTCTAGCAACCTCTAGTTGCTGAGAATGGTAATATACCATTATCAAGTATGGTTTCCCTTGGAAGTCAAACAGGTCTTGTCCCAACCTTTGCCAAGACCTACTTGGGAAATTAGAACACTGTTGGTGTCTGGATATTGATTTTACATGTAAGGCAGGATGATATGAAATTTCATTTGAAATTGCTGATCACCATACTTCTGTGCATCAGAATAGAACACAGAACATAGAGCATAGAACATAACAGCGCAGTACAGGCCTTTTAGCCCTCGATGTTGTGCCAACCTATGGAACCAATCTGAAGCCCATCTAACCTACATTATTCCATTCTCATCCATATGCCTATCCAATGACCATTTAAATGCCCTTAATGTTGGTGAGTCTACTACTGTTGTAGGCAGTGCATTCCACAACCCTACTACTCTCTGAGTGAAGAAACTACCTCTGACATCTGTCCTATAACTATCAATCCTCAATTTAAAGCTATGTCCCCTCATGCTAGCCATTGCTAGCGCAGGAAAAAGACTCCCACTGTCCAATCTCTTTAACCCGCTGATTATCTTATATGTCTCAATTAAATCACCTCTCAACCTTCTTCTCTCAAACGAAAACAGCCTCAAGTCCTTCAGCCTTTCTTCATAAGACCTTCCCTCCATACCAGGCAATATCCTAGTAAATCTGCTCTGCACCTTTTCCAAAACTTCCACATCCTCCCTATAATGCAGTGACCAGAACTGTACGCAATACTCCGAATGTGGCTGCACCAGAGTTTTGTATAGCTGTAGCACGATCTCATGGTAATCCCTCTACCAATAAAAGCTGACACATTGTATGCTTTCCTAACAACCCTATCAACCTGGGTGTCAGCTTTCAAGGATCTATATACCTGGACACCGAGATCTCTCTGTTCATCTATACTCCCAAGAATTTTACCATTTGCCCAGTGCTCTGCATTCCTGTTACTCCTTCCAAAGTGAATCACCTCACACTTTTCCATACTAAACTCCATTTGCCACCTCTCAACCCAGCTCTGCAGCTTGTCTATGTCTCTCTGTAACCTACAACATTCTTCGTCTCTATCCACAACTCTACCCACCTTAGAGTCATCTGCAAATTTACTAACCCATCCTTCTATGTCCTCATCCAGGTCATTTATAAAAATGACAAACAACAGTGGACCAAAACAAATCCTTATGACACACCAGTAGTAACTGAACTCCAGGATGAATATTTCCCATCAACCATCAACTTTCTTTCAGCTCACCAATTTCTGATCCAAATCGCTAAATCACCCTCAATCTCATGCCTCCGTATTTTGTGTAATAGCCTACCATGGGGAACCTTATCAAACACCTTACTGAAATCCATATACACTGCATCAACTGCTTTACCCTCATCCACTTGTTTGGTCACCTTCTCAAAGAAAGGTCATCCTCTCAAAGACGCTCTGCACTTGGCTGTTCCTTATTGGGAATCTCCATAAATTTTAAGAAGAATTTGTACTGTTGGAGCTTTTTAGGATTAAAGCTGGCGATTGAAATCAATCATTTAGTACAGGCAAATGCTTCTTCCATTCATGATATCAATGTAAGAACTGTTTTTTTTGGACTGAACTTTTACCAACCTTCTACAAAAGCATTTTTTTTGCTTCTTGAACATACTGTGGATTCTTCTGAGAAACTGCCAAAGAATTTATAATGACTTTAGGAAACATTTGTGCTTCTTCAATAAGGGTGGAATAATCTGCTTTTACTTAATCCACTGTAGATCAAGATAATGTTGTCATCTGAAATTTCCCTGATGCATAGTTGTAGCACATTAGCCTGAGTCTGAACTTTCGGATATTTAATTGTATTCTGTCTATCTTCTTGGAATTTTATCATCTAACAAATGATTTGTAGTCTGTCTTTATCTGAAACTTTAATCCAGTCACGTAGTTTGAGAAATGATCACGTTCCCTCTTTATTGCTAAGGTCTCTTTCTGTATGGTTGCATTATGTTGTTTTGTTTCAGTTAACACTCAGGATAGATTGGCTTTCTTCAACCATCATCCTGGACTAGAGTAAGCATTGTGCCTAACCATACGAAGATGCACCACTACCATGAGGTAACCTGGGATTGCAATGAGCTAGCACATCAGAACCAAGTAATTTCTTTCCTATTTTCTGTAATGCTCCAGTTAGTTCCAAACTCCAAAGATGCTGTTGACTTTTTCAGGAAAGATCTCTTCAAGATTGCATGATTGTAACCAGATTTGCAAGGTATCTCGCTTCCTGGTTGACCATTGCTGAAATGGCTGAATATCATTGACCATTACTTTGCAATGGAAATTCTCTTTTTGTTTTAATTTCTTTAGGATTAGATTCCCTACAGTGTGGAAACAGGCCCTTCAACCCAACAAGTCCACACCAACGCTTTGAAGAGTAACCCATCCAGACCCATTTTCCTCTGACTAATGCACCTAATGCTATGGGCAATTTGGCATGATCAATTCGCCTGACCTGCACACCTTTGGACTGTGGGAGGAAACCAGAGCACCCGGAGGAAACCCGCGCAGACACGGGGAGAATGTGCAAACTCTACATAGACAGTCGCCCAAGGCTGGAATCGAACCTGGGACTCTGATGCTGTGAGCCACTGTGCCACCCCAAATCTATCATTATTCCTCTCTTTTAGATGATAACACACAAGAACTTTTTTTTGCCCTAACATACTCTTAATTCTCTTTCAAAATGAGGCCCTGCATTCTGTAGGAGAAAATTACTGCAGATGCTGCGGTGGCACTGCTGCCTCACAGCACCAGAGACCTGGGTTCAATTTCCACCTTGGGCAACTGTCTGTGTGGAGTTTGCACATTCCCTCCGTGTGTGTGTGGGTTTCCTCCGGGTGCTCCGGTTTCCTCCCACAGTGTACAGATGTTCAGTTTAGGTGAATTGGCCATGCGAAATTGCCCGTAGTGTTAGGTGTAGGGAAATGGCTCTGGGTGGGTTGCGCTTCGGCGGGTCGGTGTGGACTTATTGGGCCGAAGGGCCTGTTTCCACACTGTAAGTAATCTAATCCAGTCTAATCTGTACTGAAAACAAGTGCTGGAGATCACAATGAGTCAGACAGCATCCATGGAGAGCAAGCAAGCTACAGTCTTGAGTCTAGATGACTCTTCATCAGACGTGGTGTGGAGGGGCAGCATTATGCTGTAGTTGAGTGGGTTGGCGTGGGGGCTGTAGTGGTGTTGAATATAGAGTGCTGGTGAAGAAACGATGTTGATAGTCCAGATTAAGTGATTAGAATGTGAGAATGGCAGGATAATGGTGCATCTAATTGCCAGGTTTGAAAGAGAAGACAGTCCCACTGGAATGGGGGAAGGGGAAAGAGGACATGGTGACACAGAACATAACAAGCAAAGTTAGAAGAAAGGGAAGAAATGAGCTCTGTGAGCATGTCGTTGCTTTGAAATGCCATGTATATTTATGTCATTGACATGATAAATTGCTTCTTATTTTCCTTCAAGGTTGAAGAGATTGTGTGTTGAAATACTTATCCAAGGGATAGACAATTAAAGCACAATAAGAATAATCACACTGAAGGCATAACAAAGATGTAGAATAATCTTTTTCTGCAGTTTACTGGTATCAGCCAAAAATTGTTTTTAGTCTTTAATGTCACGAAGACCATGCTATTGACTGGTTTTGTCAGACTACCATCCATTGAAGACTCTGGGTAGCCTTATCTCTGGACTGTAATTCTGCGAGGTCTATATGTAACAAGAGCTTATCATTTAGTTTGGGAATGATTACAATCCCTGTTTGTTCTGTGACCAGGTAATATTATTGCACTGTGCATCATATTGTCAAGCGTTCCTCCCCAGCAATGTGTGTGATACCATAGGAATGTATAAACAAATTAGTTTGGCTTTTTGATATAATGTGATGCAATATTCTTCCATGAAATTTCCTAGATTTTAAAAGAAATGTGGGAATTCTTGACAAAAATCTGTCCTTTGTCATCCTGAAATGCAGCCTTCACTCTTTCCAGAAGAGTTAATTGTACTCATACAATTCTAGGTAAACAAGATGCTGCTTGCTTCTTTAAGACATGAAGAATCTCACTCTTTACAGCTAAATGTGATAGTAAGCTGGACCTTGTGGTCTGGTGTCTGCTGGCTGGACCTTTACTAAGATAAGTCATGACAGATTTTCTGCACTGTTGGTGTCCAACTTGAATTCTGACTCATGGAGCCTTTTACTCTCAGTATAATAGTATCTCCAGACTCTCTGTTTGCCCTCCCTGATTGCACCTAATTTTTTTTTAATTGTGCATCATTTGCAACTTCTCGAATTATCTTTAAGAAATTCCTTCCTTCTTAAGAATTTCCTTCTGTTGGGAATGTTTGGTTATTTGTGGTGGTGATGTGTGTGTAAATTTGTCAAACCACTTGATTTGTCCAATTTTCCCCAATGGAAATACACTAGTCCCCCTGCTGGGTGTTCTTGGTTTCTGGTGTGCTGTATTGCTCTACGATATGAACATCCAAGTATGGCTGCCGTGCCAGTTTCCTGCATTTTCTCCATTTTTATGAACCTCTGAGATGAAACTAACATTCTTATGGCCCAGCCAGCTGACCTGAATCTGGGCTCTGACCTCTGACTTCAGTTTGCATCACATTGTGAATTCCTTGTTTCATGGTAAAATCTTCTGTTGACTTTTAAAAAAATTTTGACAATTTCTCATTGTGTACACCTGTGATGAATTGTTCATGAATCAACCCTTATTGCTTCACATCCATCACGGATACCTCATCAGGAAAAGGTAGTAAGAAACAATTCAATAGACTCCCCTTGCCTGAGGGATCTTTGATTAAATTGTGCTTGCTCAGTTTCGATGCTGAGCTTGAATCTGCATTAAATGTCTCAAGGAGCAAATTAAAATCTGCTGTGGTCTGCTCTGCCTAGTGTTTCACGAGGATGTTGTCAGCATCAAGTCTGACTGCATACAGAAGTGTATAAGCCTGGTACCCCTGTTCCTTGGCTTGCAAAGCAGATCCAGTTTGATACGACTGGAACTGTTTAGATTAGATTCCCTACAGTGTGGAAACAGGCCCTTCGGCCCAACCAGTCCACACCCACCCTCCGAGGAGTAACCCACCCAGACCCATTTTCCTTTGAGGTGATGCACCTAACACTATGGGCAATTTTCCATGGCCAATTCACCTGACCTGCACATCTTTGGATTGTGGGAGGAAAACAGAGCACCCGGAGATAACCGACGCAGACATGGGGAGAATGTGCAAACTCTACTCAGGCAGTCACCTGAGGCTGGAATCGAACCTGGGACCCTGGTGCTGTGAGGCAGCAGTGCTGACCACTGAGCCACTGTGCTGCTTCTTCCATAATTTTCAATGTTGACCTCTCTGAGGGTCTTCTGCACTTTTGAACTGCTACAAAAGGTAGTGACCCAACCTCAGAATATTCTGGCTGAGGTTAGCCTTCAGAATTGTTTTCCCCTGAAGTCTGCGTTGATTGTTTTCCTTTCAGTCCGTAGCTCCAACCTATAACTAAATTTGAGTTTCCATTGCTGCCACCATTGTCTGTTCTGTCTTCACTGAAACAATTCTTAGGGGATCTGGTCATACTGGTATGAGGTTTAGGACTTAGGTTTCTACGTTGTATTGCTCCCTGACAATGGACTGTCTCCACTCTTACTGACTTTATCTCCAAATCATGATTTTACCTAGAGTAAGTTAAACACCACACAACACCAGGTTACAGTTTCGGATTATTACTCCATCATCAGGTGATTGTGGAGTATAAGATCATATGACACAGAATTTGTAGCAAAACATTACAGTGTGATGGCACTGAAATGACATATTGAGAAAACCTGGATTGTTTGTTAAGTCTTTCATCTTTTAGAACGACCATGTTAGTTTCTATTCTTTCATATGTAAATCCCAGAACTTTTTTACAGTTATCTTCTCAAGATAGCTTTAACAATAGGTGCCATCTCAGCTCAGATACTGCATTGAAGGTGTGAAGTTAAAGTCCATCTGTGTCCCAATGTTCTGACTGATTCTATTTCTCAAAAAGGGGTTTACAGAACATTACATAGATTAATGTAGTTTTTGAGCAAAACTAAATTTAGTTCTGCAAAGTACAAATTCTGCAAGCTATATGTGTGTGTATGCAGGGGAGACAGGGTGAGTGTGAATATGTGGGTGTGTGTGTGTGGTCTGGTGTGAGTGTCTATGGGAGAGGGTATGTATGTGTATATGTGTGAGTGTAATGGGATATACGTCTGTGAGAGGGTGTGTGTGTGGATGTGAGTGTGGAAGGTGTATGTCTGAACATAGGAGAGAGAGCTTGTGTATGAGAAAGGGTCTGCATGAGTGAATGGGTCTGTACGAGTGTGTGTGCGTGCGTGCATGCGTCCTTATTGAAGCCACCCCCATAGGTACCGAACTTGGCTATCAGCCTCTGCTCGGCCACTTTGTGTTGTTGACTGTCCCATCTGAGATCAAGTGTTCCTGGACCACTGAAATGTTTCCTGACTGGGAGGGAACACCCCTGTCTGGTGATTGTTGTGCGGAATCCATTCATCTGTTGTCATAGCGTCTGTTTGGTATCGCCAATGTACCATATCTCAGGGCATCCTTGCCTGCAGCGTATGAGGTAGACCACATTGACCGAGTCACATGATTACCTGCCACATAGATGGTGGGTGGTGTCCCCACTTGTACTGGTGGTATCCATGTCGACACTCAGACACGTCTGCCATGATAGGGTTGTATGGTGTTGTCCTGAAGGCCGGGCAGTTAGCTGCGAACAATAATCTGTTTGAGGTTTGGTGGTTGTTTAAATGAGAAAAGTGGAGGCCTAAGGAAGGTCTTGGCGAGATGCTCATCCTCATCGATAATGTGTTGTGGGCTGCGAAGAACATGGTGTAGTTTTTCAGCTCTAGGGAAGTACTGGACAACAAAGGGTACCCTGTTTGGTTGCAGCTTATATCTGTCACCTGCAGAAGTCATTACAGTTTCTCGCTGTGGCACATCGGAACTGGCGGTCGATGAGTTGAGCATCGTGCCCTGACCTTATAAAGGTGTCCTTCAGCACCTTCAGGTATCCATCATGTTCCTCCTCATCTGAAGAGATCCTGTGTTGTGTAGGGCTTGTCTGTGGGGGATAGTTGTTTTAATATGTTTCGGTTGGAAGTTCACACCATTGTGAAGTTATCCATGGGTTTCCAGTGGAGTGAGGTGCTGAGGTGCCCATCCTTGATGGAGACGCATGTGTCCAAGAATGAGACAGATACTAAATAGTAGTCTATGATGAGTTTGATGGTGGAATGAAACTTGTTGATATCACTGCATAGTTGTTTCAGTGACTCCTCGCAAAGGGTCTAGAGGAAGAAAATGTCTTCAATATATCTGGTATACAGTGTTGGTTGGAGATCTGCATAGAGAAGAAGTCTTGTTTGAACCTGTGCATGAAAATGTTGGCATATTGGGGTGCAAATTTGGTCCCCATGACTGTTCCATGTGGCTGGATGAAGAACTGGTTGTGGTCGAGGATGACGCAGATGAGTTGTAGGATGGTGCTCGGAGGTTGGCAGTTGGTGTTGAGTACTGAGGCTGTTGCCGTGATGCCGTCATTGTGGGGGTTGCTGGTGGAGAGTGCTGAAACTATTGCCTGACTCTTCATAGATGCACCATGGTCTTTTAATTTCACTGAAGTTTTCTAGCAGATTATTCCATCTCACTGCTCCAAATCTCAATAGCACATAGCTGCTGATGTCAGTTTTGCATCCTCAAGTCATTAACATATGCATTCTTAGTATACTCCACCTTCCTGTTTGTTTTCCTATATAAGCTGTTTTTGAAAGTGAACACAATCCCAGGCATCTTGAATTTGCATTGGACATTAGCTCTGTTACTGCTGATCCACTGATCTTTCTGCAGCTTAAGATAATGATTTCTTCAGCAAATCTTGCTGTAAATGTGGCTTATTGGCTTAACATAAAGCATTTGGCACCAATATCACTGCTTCAGGAATTCTGAACCATTAAATTGATAAATTTACAGAAATGACAAACATCTCATCGATCTGCAAGTGTACTTATCAGTTCCCAAAACAGTTATTAATTGATCAACTGTTGTGCTGTTGTAAATTTTGATGGTTTTGAGGTATGAAATCCTCTCACTTCAAACACTAGGTTCCAAATTCATTAGTTGTAACAATTGGGTTCCTATTGTCTAAATTGCAAATAACAGGTATTTATGAATTACATGGACTTTAATAGGCAAGATTCATAACTTATTAAATTAACAGTGAAAACTGCAAGGAGGTTTCTTATCCTGCAAGATTAAAGATTCCTTGAAAGTGCTGGGAAAGCAATGTCTTTCTTCTCCTCTCTCTGAAGTGTTTTTGTTTTAAACTATGTTTCAGTACAATTATACTACAGAAGCAATGACAATAGTATGCCACAAAATTCCCTTGAGTTTCAAAGTTCTGCTCTCAAAGTCCAAGGAAATTGTATTCTTTATTAGAATAAGGTTCAAATAAAAGAAGGCATTTGGTATGCTTTCCTTTATTGATCAGAGTATTGAGTGCAGGGGTTGGGAGGTCATGTTGCAGATGTACAGATCATTGGTTGGTCTACTGTTGAAATATTGCATGCAATTCTGGTCTCCTTCCAACGGAAAGATGTCATGAAACTTGAAAGGGTTCAGAAAAGACTTACAAGGATTTTGCCAAGGTTGGAGGATTTGAGCTATAGGGAGAGACTGAACAGGCTGGGGCTGTTTTCCCTGGAGTGTCAGAGGCTGAGGGGTGACCTTATAGAGGTTTACAAAATTATGAGGGGCATGGATAGGGTAAATAGACAATGTCTTTTTCCTGGGGTGGGGGAGTCCAGAACTAGAGGGCATAGGTTTAGGGTGAGAGAGGAAAGATATAAAAGAGACCTACGGGGCAACTTTTTCATGCAGAGGGTAGTACATGTGTGGAATGAGCTGAAAAGGAAGTGGTGGAGGCTGGTACAATTGCAATATTTAAGAGGCATTTGGATGGGTATATGAATAGGAAGGGTTTGGAAGGATATGGGCCAAGTGCTGGCAAGTGGGACTAGATTGGGTTGGGATATCTGGTCGGCTGGACGGGTTGGACTGAAGGGTCTATTTCCATGCTGTACACCTCTATGACTTTATGACTCTTTGAAGATTGTCAGATGTCATCTCAATTCTATAAAAATAGTCATGTAGACTAAATAAATGTCTACCTCTTATTCCTTAGGCCTCAGGAGCTAACTTTTCATGTGTGAACCAATTACATTTGTAGAGAGAGAAAAAGAGCAGTTATGCATTCAATGCTATATCTTCTTAACAATATTTTCAGCTAACATAAATCATTCACCTGACAAGCCCAGGGGTACTAAGACAATTGAGAATAAGTATTTTCAGCAAGTTATTAGGATGTCCTTCAGAAATATAGATGCTTTGTATGATATTCTTAATTCATTCCTGATGAAGGGCTTTTGCCCGAAACGTCGATTTCGCTGCTCGTTGGATGCTGCCTGAACTGCTGTGGTCTTCCAGCACCACTGATCCAGAATCTGGTTTTCAGCATCTGCAGTCATTGTTTTTAGCCTTCTTAATTAATTAACAACCGATAAGTATTACAAATTATGTGATTCTTGTTTAAAAGTAAGGGTCTTATTCAGTTCAAAAAGCTAAATTGAAATATTTTCTTTATTCCCCCAAAGCTGACAAACAAACCTGATCTGCACACAGTTTCATTAAAATAATACAATTATTATTAACCTGCAATCTTTGTCACTATTAGGCCTTGAAGTCTTTAATTACACCAATTCTGATAGTTGTCCAGGAGACAAGGGAAATTGTTTTTCCTATGAATGGCAATCTGATGACTGTGGAAATCACCCTGTCATACAGCTAGTTTGCGAAGGTCATCGCAAGCGATCACCACTCTGAAGACCTTGTATGATGACTACTGGAGTGCTCCTCCTGAGTCCAGGTAGCAGATGCACATCTTCAGAATACCAATTGCATGCTTATTGATGGCTCTAGTAGATGCAAGAGCAGCATTGTAGCACTATTTAGCGTCAGTCCAAGAGTTGCATATTCGGGTCATTAGCCATGTCTTCTTGTGATATCACCTTGTCACCCATGAGCCAGCTCTAGAGATGATGATTGAGAAAAAGTGAGGAACCTAAAGAGTTAATGGAATGTAAATGTTTTGATAGCACCTAGATATCTGCAGGAATTATTGCCTACTGTCAAAAATGAAATGGACACTTGTGAAGGAGGGAAAATCTTTCCTGTTCAGGAATCTGGTTGGACCATGCCATGGAGCTTTGAACCCTTTGTACCTGAGAGAATTCAGTGATGGCTGTAATTTGATAGCTAGACTGCTTGGGTTGACAATGAACTCCAAATGCAGTCATAGGCTGCCGTTTCAAGACTATACATGTCCATAGCAGCTTGAAGGGACCTGGTGGCCAGAAAGTTCAGTGTCTCTGAGATCTTCAGCAGCACAGGCATGGTGCTGCCTCCCAAACTGCCCAGCTGGAGATCTGAATGAGATGTCTGTTTGTCTATTTGAGATTTTTGACAAAGTCAAGTTACCCTTTGGTCATTATCAGGCTGCTCCTGTATTGGATGAAAACTTGCCTTCCTGCCACTTCTACATGGTGAGGTGCATCTTCAATGATCCATAACTGTTTTTTCTTCCTCATCTTGCTCATTCTGCCAATGCAAAGTATTTGTAGCTTTAAGTTGTTTCATTCCTTTCTTTGCATGCTGAAAATGGTTCAATCTGATTCTTGCTGGTCTTCATTATCCCCAAAAACATAGCCCCACCACACTGTAATCTACAGCCTGTATCCCCTTGTCCTTAACATTAAGATACATGGCCCTGTGTATGCACCCACAGCAGTATGTACATTAACCAACCACAATAACCCCAGTTGGTTAGTCTTTGGTGCCTTTCATCCCAGCTAAATAAATGACAGCACACTATAGGAATGTTGCTGTTAGGAATTGACAGAGACTATTCATGTTCATTCTTCACTGAGTGTGTCTCTTCCATACTAAACCCTTCATAATGTGCTTATGCAATAGTATTTTTCTGATTCTATTTCAATCCCCTTAATTGGGTATGTTTGTTGTCATGCAGAAATATCTATAAACAGATTTCAGGCTCTTTGTGTTTTGCTGCATATTCTCTGTGAAGCTTTCTTTTGGGAAACAGTTTGGAAAAGAGATGCTGGTTGTACATTTTTCATTTGAGTCATTCGTTCTCTACCCTCTTCCTCTCTCCTACATACTTCCCCCTTCACTGTCTATGGTCTTCTAAGTTCCTCTGACATCTCCACTGTCTTTCTTCAATTTCCCTGTGACAATCATCTGTCTCACCTGTTTCACTAGCTCCCTTGATATTCCCACTCCTGCCCCTGATCCCACTCCCATCTACATCTCCATGCCCAGCCCCATCTTTAGACTTTCCCTTCCTTACTAATTCACCACCTCTACCTCAGCACATCCAATTACCCTATTGCATTGACCACCTGAAATGTACAGCTCCTGCCCTTCCTTGCCCCCTTGCCCTTTTTGTTGTCATTCTTCCCTTTGCATCTCAGTTTTGTCCCTCCTTCTGCAAGGATCCTTCCAGTGTCTCCAACACATGTCCCTTTTAAATTCCTTCCCCATCCCTTCTTTTACAGCAAACCACCTTTCCCTCAATCTTTTGAAATGAATCCTCTTTTGCTTGCCTGTTCTGGTTAAGTTGACTAACATCAGCAATTGTGCCTGTTTTGTGCAGGCAGGCGTTTTGACCAGGTTTGTTCTGCACACCTTTCAGAACTATGAGCAAGCCTGCAAATGAGTAAGACTTCTCATGAGCTGGTTGACTCTGTCAGGCATCATCCCTTACTTTATAAGAGTCAGCCCAAAGAAAAGGCTTGGTTCTGAAAAAGCAAGTTCAAGAAGAAATTTGGACTCACTTAAGCTTGGAGGAAGAAATCTACCCTGTTTCAAGTATATATGGATAGTACCTCTTATAGATATGTAGTCATGTTTGTGAAAACAGTTGTAGTCTAACAAGATTCTGAACATACTTCCAGGGCGCTGGGGTGTTAATGAATTATCATGATCATATCATGAACATGTGTCTTGAAGATAAACTGAAATACTGACTGAGACATTATACAATGTCAGAATATATAATGGCTAGCTGATTCAATATGTCCTATTTTATATTGTTGTTCAAAATTGAAAATATCCCCAAAGTACTCATCTCATTATATATTAACCCACCTAGTAAGAAGGACATCTATCATAAAGAATATCATGGCAAATGTTATTGAGCTTGGAATGCAGTTCCAATAAACTGTTGTTCACAACAGCACAGACAGGAGTTGTATATCGTGGATACTTGCCAATCGATCATCAGAGTATATTGCACATACTGAGCTTACTGAATTAAACAGAAGTTAGCCTTATTTTGTGTGAAGTGGCTGTGAGACCAGAATTCCAAGCTGAGAATATAGATAAATAGTTATTCTAGCCAACATGTTTGGCCTCATTCGTTATGACCAGCATATTCTCTTCCTCACTCATTGTGTGTGTGTCCAACTCAAGCTGTTTAGATAGATGTTTACAGACTTCTGATTGCAGTGGAAAGCCGAATCACATGGGAAAAAGTGATTGTCTGTAGTTTCTTCAGTCCTGCAGGAATAAAGTACCACATACGTTAAAATGCTAACTGTGTTTAACATCCCTTTTTTAAATGTCAGTAGTGGGTTGCATGAGTGTGCGCAGAAATAAATAACAAAAGAACAGATGGTGTTAGCCCTAGATGGGGGAAGTCTCCAGCAATAGTATATCGTTTGCTTTGTTTTATCATATTAATTTTGTCCTGATATCCGCAAAGTATTGTTGGGATTTGGATGATTTTTGATGCATACAGCAAGCTGGAAGCAAACTCACATCAGCCTGCATGGTACAATCAGTGAAATGGAACGTTTAGGCTTACGGCACTTTATATTTAGCCTCCAGCCTCATTTATATGAGTTCAAGCACTGCAGAAGCCTATTAGGCATCCCCAAGGTAGCTTACTGAGGAAGGTGTTTAGAATTTCAAAGCAAAAGCCCTCAGGCAGGTCCTGAGAGGAGATGGGGATATTGAGCAGGTGTGCAGTGGTCAAGAATCTTGAGAAGAGGTAAAATGATTTGAGAGAGAGGGGAATGATCAGTGGAAATGGAGAGGTGATTGAGAGGCAAGGTGCAATCAAGAGAGATGTGATTTATAACAGACTAGGCATTGTAAGAATTAAATGACACTGAGCATTTTGATACAAGGTCTATTCTGCAAAATCCACAGATTTCACATTGTCGGGATGATGTGTGATCAATGATTGTGTTATTGCAAAGAAGTATATTATTATTAGAAGGGAAAGAGGACCAGAAATCAGTGCTGTCTGTAGATTTATATTCCATCTCATTGAGGATGCACTAATATTTATAAGGTGATGAAATTTAAGCAAACATCAACTCCCTTTCACTAAGACTACATCATTTTATTTTTCTTTGTTTTGGATTGTGGGCGAAGTTGGGAAAAAGTACTGCTTTAACCTAACTACTGAATCTATGTTAAAGTAAAGGTTCAAAGTATTTGGATTTTGGGGCATCTTTTATCTTCATTACTTTCCATTAATGTTTGCTGCTCCTCATATTTTAAAGCCTTTGATTGGTTCTCTAGCTTCAAGAGCCGAGCCATCTTTCATGATGGAAAAAGAACCAGACCTTTGGCCTTTAATTGGCTGCCCTGATGGAAATCACCAGTTTCTCCCTTCAGAGGTGGATTCAGAAATGTTTTCTCTTGAGGGAAAAACCCATGAAGTGTATAGCAATTTACCAAACAGACAAGGACATTAACTGTATTACACATGGAAAAGTATGGGTAGCTGGAAAGGTGATCAGGAAATGACCAAAGAAATGCTGACAGTTGACTTTGAGCCTACAGTAGATCCAGGAGATGCTTTCCCACTTCTCCGAGCTCCACAATCTGACAAGTACCATTGTTGAAAAGCATTTTGTGGGAGCTTCCAATGGTTTTCAAGTAGTTTTAATCAAATCTTTTGGACATGTTACAACACAACACTGTGGAAGGTGGGACTTGAAGCCTGATGTTCACACCCAGAAGTAGGGATACCGCCATGGCACTCAAGAGCCTGATGGCTGTTCTTTCAAAGAGAGGTAATTAGTATGGATCTGTATGATATTTTCCTGAGTATAGCTGTATTCAGGGCAGGCTAATTTTACAAAAAGCGACCTAAGCAGGCAATAAGCCTTCTATTTGTGTTTACAAAAGACTTGATGTCTGTTTCAGACACAAGACCAGACACTGAGTTTCCCTCCTTTGCAAACATGTCAGACAACACACACATTCCATCCACCATTTTTTTAGCTGTCTGCATTGTGCCTGAAAGATTGGCCTAGTGCCACTGAATTTCCGAGCCAATACTATTCAAATGGCCAATGTACACCCTTCCTGCATGTATCACACACTTGTGTGCACTGATTATGCAATGTGGGCACACATGAATTCATAAAATAGCTTTTCAATTTCCTAAATGCTTTCAATTGGTCACTGCCATTCGGTAATTGTTTGGCTGCAAATACTCTGAGACAAGGAAACTTTGCCCACATGCATCATACCAGATTTGGGCAGGAACAGAGTGGGTGATCTGACAAAATGAGGTCAACAAAATTTAATTTGTAAAGCCTCATTAAAAGTATGACTCAGCAATTGTTTGGGCTCTTCCTTTGAGAACATTGAGATCCAGGAAGGTGATGGCTCATCAAGGTGGTGCTGAAGTTAAAACAAGAGGAATTAGAGGCAGAGGGAATGACTCTGAACACAGAGGTACCTCTGTTGCATGATGAGGTCACTTCCCCTGTCACTCATTGGAAAGTTGACAGCTCTCCTATTTCCAGTGATGCTATACATCCAGCTCCCAAGTATGAAGATGAAAACTTCAAAACTGCATCTCTACAAAGTATTATTTTCAATTGAGATCTTTATTTAAATATGTTAAAAAGGTTAATGGCTGTGTAAGTACTGATTATTATCCGTACTTACCCCTTCCTTAAACCATGCTCAACATCTGTTTCAGCATCTGCTTATGCCCAAAGTCATATTAGCATTATGTTTGCAAATGTCATATCATTCAGTCTGCACTACAGTAAGGCACCGTATTAAATCTCAAGTGTTTGTGCTGAGATTCTCCCACTATATGTAAGCACATTAAATGCAGTCAAGAATTTATTAGCAGGTAATTTCAAATACTGCAATGCTACATCATTATTAATGCCATGTCCTTGAAGAGAGAGAATTCAAGTGAAATTACAGAAAGTACTCTTAACAATCTTCTTCAGTATAGGTAAAGGGATAGACAGAGACTTAACTCCCTGTTTAGGTTCCAACAATGTGGGATACAAACACCGAAATATTCATTAAGAGCTAAATTAATTCTTACAGCCAGCACTGCAGAACACATCTTGTTGCCTTGCTATTGAAGATCACTTATGGCACTCAGTGAGCTCAACTTTTCAGATCCCTTATTTTTGCTTGAAATCAAAATACTGCAGATGAGAACTTGAAACATAAACAGAAAATGTTGTAGAAACTAAACAGGTCTGCCTGCATCTGTAAAGAGTGAAAGACAGAGTGAACATTTTGGTTTGGTCTGACACTTCTTTATAACTGCGGTAATTTGCTTTTATTTGATATTTAATTCACTGTCTCTTCTCTTTGTTAGGATTTCCACTTAAATCTTTTGACTTGCTCACCTTCAGTGTTTTCTACCTCCTTCCTAGTTGTCTGATAAAGCATTCGCCAAAACTCACTTTCACAGCCACATCTCCTTCCTCAGCAAGTGTCTCCAGCTTCATGTAGATTCCAACTGATATTACATCTGTCAAACCCAAACAGGATCACAGGTATCTTGGAGACAACTGTTCCTGCTGCATACTGAGAACGACACTCAGTGTCATGCACACTCTGGTTGCCTCTCTCCATCAGCACCCACCTTTTTCTGCCTCAGAGCTGTCCTGCTTCCCACTTCCACTTCATTTATTGTCTTATTATGGGATGACATGGTAGCTCAGTGGCTAGCACTGCTGCCTCACAGTGCTGGTGAACTGGGTTTGATTCCAGCCTTAGGTGACTGTCTGAGTGGAGTTTGCACATTCTCCCCATGGGAATGGGTTTCCTCTGGTTTCCTACTACAGTCCAAAGATGGGCAGATTAGATGGATTGGCCACAGTGATATTGTCTTACCGTATCCAGGAAGTGCAGGCTAGATGGATTACCTATAGGAAATGCTGGGTTACGGGGATAGGACGAGGCGTGGGTCTTGGTGGGCCTTGGGCTTGGAAAGGGAACATTCCTCGTCAAGCACATAAAAATTGCTCCTGCAGCAATACATCACCTTCCCATCCTCTCAAGCCAAAAACAACCTGCTGGAGTCTGCTTATAGTATATAACCGTTCCTGACCCCACTCAGCATGCTGCAAAGGCATAAGTCCTGCAGTGACCTTTGATTGCAACTGCATCATTTGGTCTCCATTCAAATAGCTCGCAGCATTTTGAGGTGCATTTATATCCCCTCAATAGATTAAGGGTCCAATGGCAACTCATTAGGTGCATGATGGATCTGAAATGCAGACTAAATCCCAAACACAGCCACAATTATATATTCAGAGAAGATTGAGTTAACCTAGTTGTTTCCATTTTTTCATTAAGCTCAAATACTTATATTCTAGTTTCAGATCTCTCGCAAGGACTAAAAGCTGATAAATAATGGACATTATCCTCAAAACCTCCAGCTTAGATTGTTTTTCTGCTCAAGTCCTTGGGGTGTACTTTAAACCAAATATAAACGCATTTTGGGGTAATTTTTCAGGAGAAGGACTTTTATGCAAGACAATCCATTTTCTGGTGTTCGTTGTCAACTTCATTGTTGAAGGAATTTCCAGTTTCTTATCTTTTATTTTACATTGCTCACAGAATATAACATTTGTCATGAGCACATCTGTTTTGTGAACATGGCTAATTTGGGCACTTTTTAATTTGATTTGTAATCTGATTTAAAAATAAACAGTAGCAAAGCTTTAGTTTTGATCATAATCAAAGGTTTGTTTATTGCATAATGATTGCTGGATGTTACTAAGTAAAAATATGATGGCAGTTATTAGATAAAACAGAAAGACAACAACTTGCTTATTAGTATTGTAGGGGAAGTTTAAGCTAGGAGCATTTGTAATCAGGTAGATAAATAATCAATGCAAACAGTTGCACAGCATGATTGCAATATAGGAGCCACGGCTGTGGAGTGACCCAGGCTGGGAACTGAACACACAAGAGTCTTTCAGAAGGACAGGCA
Source organism: Hemiscyllium ocellatum (assembly GCF_020745735.1). NCBI lineage: Eukaryota > Metazoa > Chordata > Chondrichthyes > Orectolobiformes > Hemiscylliidae > Hemiscyllium > Hemiscyllium ocellatum. The sequence continues at coordinate 60,639,223 of NC_083402.1, forward strand.
AAACAGAAAAGGTGATGGGTTGGCATTGTTCATCAAAGCTGAAAGCAGTGAATTGGGAGAAAGGATATTGGTATAGGGAACCTAGATGTAAAATCAGTCTGGGTGATTAGAGACGGGTGGAATTAAAATGCTATGGTAGTCACGAGTGACTTTAATTGACAGATAGACTGGGCAAACTACATTAGCAATAATATTGTGGTGTATTAATTCCTGGAGTACATACAAAACTACCCTCTGAGTGAAGAAATATTTCCTCATTTGAATCCTAAATGTCTATCCCATATCATGAGACTGGGTCTCAACTCCTGAACCAGGGACTCCTTGCATCTAGTCTGTTTAGTCCAATTGTGTTTCAACCAGATCTTCTCTTATTCTTTTAAATTCTAGTGAATGCAGACCCATCAAATCAATCTCTGCACATACAACAGTACTGTCCAGAATCAGCCTAGTGACCTCTGTGGTCAGTATATCTTTTCGAAGGAGGCAAGGCAACCAAGACTGCTCACAATACTCTAGCCATGGTCTTACCAAGACTATGTACAACAGCATTAAGACCTCCCTATTTCTGAACTCAAAACCCCTTGCAATGAAGGCCAATGTTCTTAACTGCTTGCTGCACCTGCTGTGCATGTTCATTGACTGGTGTACAATGTCATCAACACTTCCCAATATATCATTACTTAAATACTGCTGCCTTTCCACTTGTAACACCAAAGTATGTAACTATACATTTATCCACATTGTCCTGCATCTGCCATGTGATTGTTACACTCTCAACTCACCCCAAAGCCTCCTTGTATTCTCATCACAACTTACAGCCCCAGCCAGTATTGTGTCATCAGCAAATTCGGGAATGTTGTATTTGATTCTCTCAGTCAAGTCATTTTCAGATAGCGTGAATACCTGGGGCCCGGGCATTGATCCCTGGGGTGCATCATTCATCACTGGCTGCCAGCCACTCTCTGTTTTCTGTCTGTCAACCAATTCTTGAACCATGCCAGCAAACAACCTCTAATCTCATGTGCTTTGATTTTGCCCACTCGCCTTTTGTGGGTTCTTATCAAGAGCTGTCTTGAAATCCAAATACACCACATCCATAGGTTCTCTTTTATCTAGTTTGCTAATTACATCCAAAAAAACACATTATTTAAGATGATTTCACTTTCATAAACCCTTGCAGACTTTGCCTAATTTATTTAATTTCTAGAAATTTCTCAACAATTGATGCTAAGATAAACGGTCTCTAATTTTCGTTTTTTTTTCTTTTCTCTCTTCCTCCCTTTTTAAATAGTGAAGGTACATTTTCCACCTCTCAATCTGTAGAAACAAAATCATAGAATCACACAATATTTATGGTACTAAAGGTGGCTATTAGATCTATTGGGTCAGTGCAGATTCTATTACCCAGTGTCAATCTCCTGCCTTTTCTCTGTAGCCTTGCACACTATTTCTATCCAAATAATCATCCAAAACTCCTGGGATGCCTCAATTAAACCTGCCTCCACAAAATGTCCATGAGACTTCACTCAGTTGATCCAAGGTATGGTGGAATATTCTTATAAGGTAGTGGTTGAGTAGATCGCACCTGTCCTTATTGGAGTACAGATGACCTTATTGAAATATCTAACATTCTTAGCGGGCTTGATAGGTTAGATGTGGAGAGGTTCTTTCACTTCATGAGAGTATGTGTTCACCCACTTAAGATAGAAATGAGGAGGAAGGTTTTTTTCCTCTTAGATGGTAGTGAATCTGTGGAATTCTTTACTGCAGAGGGTTGTGAAAGCTCTGTCATTATGTATATTTAATGCTGAGACAGACAATTTTTTAATCAATAAAGGTATTAGGGTTTATGGGGACAAGACAGGAAAGTCAAATTGTGAATTATCAGACCACTCATGACTAAATGGCAGAGGCGCCTCAATGAGCCAGCTGGCTTATGTCTGCTCCCACACCTTTACTAAAATACTATCCAGAAAAGCAAGCTCCAACACATTGTGTACATATGATTAGGATGCCATTTTGAATCTGAAACAGCACACATGGTGCTGCAAATAAAGGTGCTACATTGTTGAATTTTGCAGCCGTTATCATTTGCAGCTTTTGATAATCATCTGGTTTATCCAAATAATCAATCAAAAGCCAGAAATATTGCAAGGGATTTGCTGTGCAATATCTCAACATTGTGGTCATGATAGATAGTATGTAACTACAAAATCAGCATACTAAGTCAAGCTTAATACAGCTACAGGTGTTTTCTGCAAAGTTACCAATACCTTTTTCATTATTTATGATGGTTTTGCACAGCAGATGTTGAGAAGTCTAACAGCTTTCATAAATGCAGGTAAAATAGAGCTTTCATATAATTTACTTATGTTTGTTTTTAAGTTGATCCGGTCTCCTTGATTAACATTCCTTTATTTACTCTGTTATTCAACAGTCAGAAATTAGCTGGGTGCATGCTACTATGTCATACAGGCAGGATGCTGGAAGAACACAGCAAACCAGGCTGCTCTGAAGTAGACAGGCAGATGGCTGGGAGGCCTGACTTCCTGTGTTCTTCCAGCCTCCTGCCTGTCTACATTGGATTCCAGCATCTGCAGGTTTCTTTTTGTCTCTAACTACATCATACAGTCAAAGAGTCAAAGAGCTCTTTGGTCCAATTCATCCATGATGACCAGATATTCTACATTAATTTAGTCCCATTTGCCAGCTTTTGGCCCATATCTCTCTAAACCCTTCTAATTCATATACATATCCAGATGTCTTTTAAATGTTATAATTATACTAGCCACCATCTTTGCTGGCAGCTCATTCCATACACATACCACCCTCTGTGAAGAAGTTGCCTCTTAGGCCCCTTTTAAATCCTTTCCATCTCACCTTAAACCTATGCCCTCTAGTTTTGGACTCCCCTATTCTGGGGAAAATTCCTTGACTATTCACCCTGTCCATGCCCCTCATGATTTTATAAACCTCTATAAGGTCACTCCCCAGCCTCTGTCACTCCAGGGAAAGTAATACCAGCCTATTTACCCTCTCTCTATAGCTCAAGCCTTCCAACCCCAGCAACACTTCATAAATCTTTATTGAACCCTTTCAAGTTTCATTACATCTTTCTGATAGCAGGAAGACCAGAATTGAACACAGTTTTCCAAAAGTGGCCTAATCAATGTCCTGTACAACAGCAACATGACCTCCCAACTCCTATACTCAATACACTGTTCAATAAAGGCAAGCATACCAAATATCTTCTTCACTTCCTATCTACCTACGACTCTACTTTCAAGGAACTATGAACTTGCTCTCCAAGATCTCCTTATTTAGCAACACTCCCCATGATCTTACCATTAAGTGTATAATTAATATTTCATGCAACCATTGTTACTCTCTCTAAATGTCCTTCTTCCCAAGTTTTGTGAGAAATTAACTGTTGCACAGTCAATTAAGTTTATATGATGGAGACTTTGCTGTCTCTGTTTCTGGTGATGTTAGTTACAGCAGAAATGTACATCTGTATGTCCTCCTGAAAAGTAGATTTTCGCTACTTTACCTACTGCAGATCAGATGGCATCGAACTGGTGGAGTAGGACAAAGAACCATACGGTCCACTCCTGCTCATATTCCTTGTATTCTTGTGAATCCTGAGATGTTCACAATGGTTGTCTCTCAGGTACCACAGACATGAAAATAGAGGTAAGTGGCAAACAGCATTACTACAGTCAGTAGAATGTGAATTCTTGTCTGTGTCCATAGTTCTTTGTGAACTGATTGATACGTTTTGTACATAGAAACATATAGATGAGTAACATATTCAGAATTAAAGCATTTCTTTAATTCAATTAAATCATCACCAGTCTATACATCCATTCCATTTACTTTTATCTGTTCTCATTTTATGGATGGTCTCCCAGTAGTGGCAGATAAAAGGCCTATTGCCACTTTCTCATAGTCTTGCTTACCTATTTATTGATTGAGAAGTTCAATTTAGATGAAAACGTAATGGCTGATTCTGTGCTCTCATTTGAAATCAGTGATTGCAGAGAGCATTAGTCAGGGCAATTTTGCACACAGCTTCATGAAAGAAAAGTCAAGGGCTGCACTTTGCAGTTTTCTGTCAAGCTGTCCCTGTCAGTGCCAGTGCACACTGCAAAGCATGAGAAACTTTTCATTCAAGGTTATTCCAATAAACATTCAAAGAAACTACATCCATATTGAGACCTTTCATAACATTTTTTAAGAGAATATATTTCTAATTGCTGTCTGAGTTCATCTTTTTTCACTGGAAAGCAGACAATTTGCATCATTTAATTTTGTCCCCATGGAATTATCTTCCACAGAAACCAGGTGCTCATTTCTTTTCTCTCTGGAAGAAGTAAATCAGATTGAAATTGTGAATAATAACTCCTGAATGGTATCAAATTGAATTTGTATTAAAGCAGCGATGCATTTCAGTATCATTTTCACATGACTGTAATTCAACACTCACCTGAGACTAGGCAAAGCTTTAATTTTATCACACACTTCTACAGAAACTCACTTTCTCTTTTACTGATATTTAAAAAAATACCGTGTATATTTTTAGCCAGAGGAGATGAATCAGTATTAGTTTACATTTCCTCAAAGAGAATAAACATATCTGCCATAATTATGCAAACTGAAATGATCAAAGGCTTGCTTGAGCGAAAATTAGCAGGATACAATCGTTGGCAAGCTCTTCCCCCATAATAAGGAATATTTAAAGTTATTTATTATGTACCAAATAGAATATAAGAAAAGAGAAGTTCATTTTTTCCAGCAAGCCCAATGGATAGTTTTATTGTTAGCCATGTATTTTATCTTTTGATTTCAGATAATGGATTTGATGAACATAGGAAATTTTAATATTGCAAGACCTTCTATGGATAATAGTTCAAATTAGAGACATTTATGTTTTTAGGAGCTAGTGATAGCAAGCCATTGTCATTACTCAAGCATGAAGGCAGGAATTCATACACCCCTGTGTATTAAGTTTCCAGAAATAATGTGTTAAGAGAGTAGTCAAAACCTGGCTGCCATTATTTAAATCTACTGTCTCAGCCATCCTTCTCATGTGATATATTATAGATAACTAAAAATATCATGTAAAATTGATGTTAGAAGTTCCACAAAATTAAATCCAGAAGGAAACTTGTATTCTTGTTCTAAACTGACACCGTGAGAGAGACGGGAATGAGTAATAGAACACATAATAACAAAAGTTTAGAATTTGGTTACACAGCTGTCTGAAGGTAGTCTGAAAAGGCTTAGTGACTGAAATGATTTGCTAAACTAATGTCCAGTGCAGTACTTGAAAAGCACAACCATATATCATGAAATGCATGATGCAAGGCCTAATTTAGCCACAGAAGCCAATTCTAGAAATTTTCAAGACTACACCAAGCATGCAAATTTTCTCTGCAGAATTCCAAATGTTCTGATAAATTACAAAGTAGCTTTTCCTTCCATGAAATCCTGACTAAAGTCAAAGCATTATTCATTCAGTTAACTTCTGGAAAAATGCATTTATCTTCAATCTCTCTGTAATTGGCAATTATCAGCCTCATGAGACAATAGTTTGCACCGTGGTGCTGTTAGAAATGTAAATAGTTGTTAATAAACATCAAGACATCTTGTCTCAACAAGTACCCAGTTTTATATAATTTTTTACAAGAACTAATATATAGAACAGCATTCAAGCCATATTATACTGGCAGTGTGTTTCAACCAAGAAACTATATAAGTGTAGCATCAAGGAGGCATTAAAACCTAATTAGTGACAGCTAGTTGGGATCAAAAATTGAAAAGATGACAGCTGTTATGGAAGTTTAATAGTCATTTTTCAGCATCTATCTGAGTTCACACCTTTAGCATCTAGAAATTTATTTCTCTTTTGAATATATTCAGCAGTTTGGCATCCGCAATGTTCTGTCAAGCAGAATTGCATATTTCACCACCCTTTGAGTGAAGAAATTTATCCTCATCTCAATCCAACATGGTCCACTGTTTATCCTGAGACCATGATCCCCCATTCTATTACCCAGCCAGGGAAAACATCATCTCTGCATCCAGACTATTCAGCTCTGCCAGAAGTTTCTATGTCTTAGGCAATCCCCGCCCCACCCCCCACCTAACCTTTCTCTTCTAAACTTCAAAGAATTCTGTCCCAGTTACCCTTGTGTCACCTCATGCAATAAATCTGCCATCCCAGAAAACAGTCTGGTGAATATTTGCTGCACTGTCTGTGGCAAGTAAGTCTTTTCTTAGGTAAGGAGACCAAAACTGCACAGTATTCTCAGCATAGTTTCAGTTTTTAGCTGCAGTAAGGCATCCTTGTACTCAGATCCTCTTGCTATGAGGGCCAACATTCTCATCATAGAATTCTTACATTTCAGAAAGAGGCCATTCATCCCACAAAGTATGTACCAGCCCTCCAAAGAGCATCCCATCCACACACACACACCCCATCCCTGTAACCCTGCATTGCGTTTTTAACCATGGCTAACATACCTAACCCATACATCCCTGAACACTACAGGGCAATGTTAGCTTGCCTATCGCGCATACCTGAGGGGGAAACTGGAGCACCCAGAGAAAACTGACATGGGGAGAATGTGCAAAATCCACACAGTCACCCAATGCTGGAATCGAACCCAGGTCCTGAGCATTGAGAGGCAACTGTGTGAGCAACCATATGGCGCTCAATTCTATTTGCCTTTCTAACGGTTTGCTACACTTGTATACAAGGAAACCAAGTTTCCCAATCGAACACAGATATTCCTTTCACACTCTTTACCCTGCCTGGGATGTGACACACTCCAGGAACTCTACACTTCCACCACAGAATCACGATCCCAGAAACCTGATGATCCCTACCCCAATGCAATGGGAAGAATGAAGGTCTGGAGTTCCTGATAGTAGCGGTTAAGTATAGAACACTCATCTGAAATAAGTCTAAAGCATTTCACAGGCTTTGAAGTCATTGAATGCCATATAGATCCTGGAAGGTTACAAAGATGTCTTTGCAGGTCTCAGATGTCTTGTTGGTGAAGTTAATGAAAGTGAAAACACAATCTCAACATCTTCCAAGGACAGTTCAGGCTACCCTCAAGTCCAGCCTGAAAGAGCTGGAAAAAAACGGAGTAATGAGGAAAATGAGAATTCCTGCAGACTGGGTTAGCAGCATGTTGCTGTGACAAAACCGGCAAAAGTGAAGATTTGGAGATGCCGGTTTTGGACTGGGATGTACAAAGTTAAAAATCACACAACACCAGGTTATAGTCCAACCGGTTTAATTGGAAGAACACTAGCTTTCGGAGCGTCGCTCCTTCATCAGGTGATAGTGGAGGGCTCAATCCTAACACACAGAATTTATAGCAAAAATTTACAGTGTGATGTAACTGAAATTATACATTGAAAAATTGATTGTCTGTTGAGTCTTTCATATGCTTGAATGCCATGATAGTTTCATTTAAATGAAAGGAAAAAGTGAAAGGTGCATTGAGAACTTAAAGGTTCTCAATAACATTATGAAGGGGTTTCACTACCTCATGAAGAAAATTTTGCCATAACTTGCCAAAGCTTTCCTATCGTTGATGCAAAGAATGCTTACTGGCAAGTGAAGCTGAATTAAACTAACCGTATTCTCACTACTTTCCAGACAACATTCAAGAGATACAAAGCCTCTGAATGCCATTTGGCATTTCCAGTACTCCAGAGTGTATTAACATTGAAAATATGAGATAAACAGTGATCTACCCACAGTGGAAGCTAATGTGAATGATTTGCTAGTCAACAGATTTGAGGACACAACGGAGGAAACTTTTGCAGACTATGATCACAAGCTGAAAAACAAAGTGACACAATTGAAGGTGCCTAAAGTCAAGTGCATTGGTCACATACTGACATTGAAAGGGCTTCACCTGGATGCTGATAAGGTGAGAGGTGTAAAAGAGATGCAGTAACTGACAGATTTGAAAGCGATGCACCAACATGCTGAATTTATGAATTATCTAAAAAAATGTCTCTGGCCTAATTTGTCATCAAAATGTGAACTCCCGTGCAGGTTCAGTTCTGAAGGTGAGCATGGTACTAGGGCACAGAGCAGATTTCACTAAAAAATAACTAGAGATGGCAATGCTGCTTGTGGGGAATTAAACATCAATGATGAAGTCAGCTTGCAGCTTGATGCCATTAAGATGAGTCCTGAAGTAACTATTGTGCAGCAAGGTCAACCAATTGTATTTGATTCCAGGATGTTAAGATTAGCTGAAAAATGTTATGTTCAGATTGAGTGAAAGGGTATCTTGCTTGTGAAAATGTAATCAGTGCTTGTTTGGGAGAGACAAACTGGCAGTGTAACCTGGCCACTTCAAAGCCACTTCAAAGCATCCTCTTCAAAGCACTATCTGCTCCAAAGAATGTCACTTCATTTGCAGACCTATTATCTGAATGTGAAATACAAACAAAGGAAACAGATATACTTTGTCAAACTGCTGTTCAGGCAGAACATAAAGAAAGTTAAGGGCACTGGAAGTGTGAAATCCTCCAGTTTCAATGAGAAATAACAGCTCAACAGCTCCGGAAGTCAGACACATTGAATCTAAAAGATAAGCATATACCTCAAATCAAGCAAACTACTCAACAAATATAAGTCTCTAAGTGTTGCAAGGAGTAGTGATGAAAGGAACATAGCTTGTCACTCTAAGAGAGTATTCGGCACATAGAGATGAAAAAAATAGATGGGCATCGTGCAAAGGAAATATATTCATTATAACATTTAAAAGGCATCTGGATGAGTACATGAGTAGAAATGGGTCAGAGGGATATGTACCAAGTGCTGGCAAATGAGACGCGATTAATTTAGGATACCTCTATGACTTCTGGACTCCATGACATATTCTGAAAAACTGTCTGTCACCAAGTAGTGCAATTTTAGAATACCTGACATCTTTTAAGTTTGGTATTAGCAGTGGAAATGGTGGTCTTTTGCCGAATATCTTCCAACATGAACATGCCATCTCAGTAGCCCACTCCAAATTTCTCTCCATACCCCTTGATCCTTTAGCTGCAAGGACCACGTCCAGTTCCCTCTTGAGTATATCTAACAAACTAGCCCTTACAGCTTCCTGTAGGAGAGAAATTCACTGGTTCACAACTCTATGAGTGAAGAAATTCTTCCTCATCTTAGTCCTGAATGCCTTCCCCCTTATTCTTAGGCAGTGACCCATAGTTCTGAACCAAGCCAATGTTGGCAACATTCTTCCCACATCTAGCTGTACAGTCCCATCAGGACTTTATATGTTGCTATGAGATCCTCCATCATTCTTCTAAGTTCCAGTGAGTACCATCCCAATCTATCCAGTCTTTCTTCGTATGTCAGTCCTGCCTCCCTGTTAATCAGTCTAGTGTTCCTTTGTTGGAGTCCCTCGATAGCAAGAATGTTCTTCCTCAGACTAGGAGACGAAAACTGCACAAAGTATTCAAGATGTGGCCTCACCAAGGCCCTGTATAGCTGGATGAGTTCTTCCTGGTACAGAAAGTAGTAAGATGGGGCTAGAATTGAGCGAGAGCAGCCCCATGGAGTCAGGCCTTGTGGTTAATGAGGAGAGTTTAGTATGATATGGTGAGGGATCTCATTTGGCCTCACAGCAAGAAGCCCTCCACGAAACTCAATGAAAATGACATTTAGCCAAAAAAGTAAGTTTCAGTCCATTATTCAGGCTTACAGGGAAAAGGAAGCAAATTGACACTAAGTTAAAATGAAAGAGTTAGTGCAAACACAGGGAGAAAAATGGCCTTCCTGTGCACTATATTAGTTCCGTCACTCAGTGATTTTTCAATGTCTGCTTATTGTAAGATCCTACAGACATTATAAGTGTGTTAAAATTATCATTAAATCTCTTTCCCCTCAGTTATACTACATGATTCTTCTCTTCAAATATCATGGGAAATACAATTGAATTAGTGCATTTCTTCTAATATCAGTTGTACTACAAAAGATAATTAGGAGGTTGTACACAATTGCATTGGGAGAGTATTTGTGTATTTTGAATCATCGGTTTTAAAATATAATTATTTTAAAAAGTGTTGTCTAACTGAAGCTAAAGTGATAAAGTACCTAGCTGATTTCGATATAAAATCTTGATGAATTGAATATCAGGAGAACAACATTCAAATTTATACAAAATATAATTTAAGCGAGATCTAGTTCCCTTGTGAATCTGACTCTTTGTTTCTCACTATGCATTTAAATCATATTAATGTTAAAAACAATATATTCAATTGCTGAAATAAAACCAAATTAAAGCAGGAGGTGCATGAGAAAGGCTTTAATCAATTTGTTCACACTTTACACTGACCTGACCTTGTCAAAAGATGGGACTTTGCACTGATAAGTCTGGGAATTAGCTCCAGAAAAGTTCTAAAATCTTTTTCTGCTTTGTGTGCTGTTTTTGTGTGTGCACCACAATGCTGACCAAGTTGACGTTGAAGTCAAATATGTTTTCAGTGTTATCAAGCAGCAGTGTGAAATCTTGGTCCATCTCGACAGTCTTTGCAGCATTGGCCAGCAAAACAGGAAGCAACAAATAAGATTCATCAAACTCTTCAGTCTCATCAGTCACCTCTGGCTCTTTGTTTGAAGAATATACTGCACTCATAATAGCATCATCTGTCAACTCCAATGTACATTGTACAACATTGGCCATCAGGACATTACTTGCCATGTGTTTCCATGCCAGCCTCCAGTAACGAAGCAAAAATTGCTACATCATTAGATTTATTGGTCTCAGACTGCTCCACCTCATTCTTATAGTCTTTTGTAGCCATAACCTGTTTGAATTTAGCAGTAGTGGAAGCGGTTGGCAACTGTGCATCATGCCAGGGTTTTCTACTTGCCTTATCAACTTCAACTTCTCTTCAATCAACAATGCTGTAAAAGGTAAAAATGATAGACTCAGATTCTGAATGTGTTTTCACAGGGACATCTCAAAGTCAACTGATGGCTTGCCCAGTAATCCATGATCTTGTGCACTTACATGGTGTCCAACTCCATTCTGATTGATTGGGATGGTCATATAACAAGTTTGGACAAAATATGGAGATGCCGGTTTTGGACTGGTGTGGACAAGGTCAGAAGTCACATGTGGTTATAGTCCAATAGGTTAATTTGAAATCACAAGCTTTCAGAGCGCTGCTCCTTTGTCAGGTGAAATCAGGTGTTATGTAAAGTTTGGACAAGCTTAGCTAATCAAACAAATTTAATATCAAATATTTGCTTGTGGCAACATCATTCATTAATATTGACTACTCCATCATTTGGAATGGTTCATGACTTTAACACAACCTAGGTTTTCATCTCAGCTAACTTTGACACATTATAATTTCATTATATTGCATGGAAAAGATAATTATTTGTTTTCATTGGTGCACCTAATTATATAGTTTTAAAATCCTTGTGAAGAGTGAATCATGCCTGACAAATTTACAATAATTCTTTGAGAAGGCAATAAGCAGGACAGATAAAAGAGAGCCAGAGGGTGCAATAGGATTTTCATGTTAGGTGCATGATAAGATGCCATATGTTTGCCCACTTAAAATGATAACAGCACATTGTGTTGGAGGTAGTACATGAGCATGGGCAGAGGATTGGCTAACTAATAGAAGACAGAGAGTTGGAATAGGTGAACATTTTCACGACAGCAATGTATTACTAGTGGAGTGGCACATACATCAGTGATGAGGCCATGACAATTTGTCATATATATAATGGCTTGGATGAGGAAAGTGAATGAAATATATACAAATGACACAAAAGTAGGTGGCAAGTCAAATGGGAAGGATGACAGAATGAGTCTGCAGAGGGATATAATCAGATTAAATGAGTGGGAAAGCCTTGAGAGAGGGAATATAATGAGGAAAAATGTGAAGCTCTGCACTTTGGCAGGAAGAATAGAGGAACTGAAATTATTTAAAATGAGAAAAACTGCAGAAAACTATAGAATAGATTGATTTATGAATCCTCACCACGAATCACAAAAAGCTAGCATCCAGGTTCAGCATGTAATGGGAAAGTAAATGGAATGTTGGCCTTTATTTCAAAGGGAATGGAATATAAAAATGGGAAAGTTTTTAAAACTATAAAAGAGACTAGTTAGACCTCAGCAAGAATAATGTTTATATTTTTGGGCTCCTTCAAAACAAGAGGCAATGCCTTACTTGAGGCAGCCTAGAAAAGGTCATTGGCTGCTACTAGGTATGAGAATGTGCTGCTGAAAAGCCCAACAAGTCAGGCAGTTTCCGAGGAGCAGGAAAATCAACATTTCAGGCAAAAGCCCTTCATCAGGAATGAGGCTTGTGGGCAGCAGGGGGAGGCTGAGAGATAAATGGGCAGGGAGTGGGGCTAGGAAAAAGGTAGAGCTGGGAATGCAATACCTCGATGAAACTGGAGGAGAAGGTGATAGGTCGGGGACAAGTGTGGAGCGAATGGACCTTGTCCATTTCTATCTCCGGCACCTGACTAATGACAGACATCTACTACAAGCCCACAGACTCCCACAGCTACATGGACTATACCTTGTCCCACCCTGCCTCCTGTAAAATGCCATCACTAATTCCCAAGTCCTCCGTCTCTGCCGCATCTGTTCCCAGGATGACCAATTCCACCTCAGAAAGTCCCAGATGGCCACTTTCTTCCACAATTGCAACTTCCCTTCTCATATGCTGGATGATGCCCTCCAGCATATTTCCTCCACTTCCCCCACCTCCACCCTTGAACTCCACCCCTCCCAAAGCAACGAGGACAGAACCCTCCTGGTCCTTACCTTCTATCCCACCAACCTAAGGATACATCTCATCATCCTCTACCATGTCCAACACCTACAAACAGACCCCACCACTAGGGATATATTTCCTTCCCACCCCACCTCTATCAGCATTCCGGAGAGATCATTCCCTCCAGGATTCTCTTGTCAGATTTACACCCCCCACCAGCTCTCACCCCACTCCCAGCACTTTCTCCTGCCACAGCAGGAAGTGCAAAAGCTGTGTCCACACGTCCCCCCCTCACCTCTGCAAAGAATCCTTCCACATCCAACAGAAATTTACCTGTACCTCCACAAATGTCATCTACTGTATACATTGCACCTGATGTGGTCTCCTCTACATTGGGGAGACAGGATGTCAACTTGTGAATCATTTCAGAGAACATCCCTGGGATACCCGTACCCACCAACCCCACCGCCCTATGGCTGAACACTTCAACACCCCCTCCCACTCCACTGAGGATATGCAGGTCTTGGCCTTCCTCCATCGCTAAACCCTTACGACCCGATGCCTGGAGGAGAAACGGCCTGCCTTGGGACCCTGCAACCACACGGGATAAATGTGGATTTCAACAGTTTCCTCATTTCCCCTCCCCCCACATTATCACAGTCCCAAGCCTCCAACGTGGTACCGCCCTCTTCTCCTTCACCTTCATCTATCTATCACATTCTCAGCTACTTTTTCCCCAGCCCCACCCCCCTCCCATTTACCTCTCAGCCCCCCAGCCCACAAGCCTTATTTCTGATGAAGGGCTTATGGTCAAAACATCAATTCTCCTGCTCCTCAGATGCTGCCTGACCTACTGTACTTTTCCAGCACCACATTCTCGACTCTGATTTCCAGCATTTGCAGCCCTCACTTTCTCTCGGCTACTAGGTATGGAGGGATTGTCTTATGAGGAGAGGTTGAATATGTTTTTCCCTATTCATTAGAATATTGATGAAAGAAGGGTGAACTTATTGAAATATATGATTTAGGAACCTTTAGAGGGGAGATGAATAAGGTTGTTTCTGCTAGAATCTAGGACCAGAGCACATAATATTTAAAGAAGTGGTCACACAATTAAGACAAAAATGAGGAGGAGCTTCTTCTCTCTGAGATTAGAGAATCTGTAGAGTTCTTTAACGGTGGAGTCTTGATTGTGCAGGAAGAATATTCAAGTCTGAGGTGGACACCATTTAATCAGTAAGCAAATCACACGTGAAGGGAAAAATGTGGGACTATCAGATTAGCCAGGATTTTATTGAATGGTGAAGCAGACTTTCTACACAGAATAGCTTACTTCTGCTCTTAAGTGTTATAGTCTTATAGATGTCGTAAGATATCATATTATTAATAATTGCTGAAAAATTGCACATTTTGTCAAAGCTTTTCATCTTTTACTTATCAGACAATTTACAAGAACATCAGTGCAAATGGAAAACAGAATATATTGTTTAATGGTTAATGATATTTAACTGCCAAGTTTTATTTAAATTTTAAACTGGCTAAGTGGACACTCATTCATCAAAGCATTTCCCTGAGAAATGAAGCAAAGAATGGATATTAACTTGCTATTTTTTCAGATAAAAAGGCACTTTTTTTTCTATCTGCAAAGAACAAAATTCCCTGTCTTAATATATGTAACTCCCAGTGTGCAGAAACATAATGCTTTGCCAGCCCAATTGATAATCTTAGATTTTTTTAATTCATTCATGGGCTGCGGGCATCAATAGCTAGGCCAGCACTTATTGCCCATCCCTAATTGCTCAGAGGGCAGTTAAGAGTCAACCACATAGGGTCTGGAGTCTAATGTAGGTCAGACCAGGTAAGGATAGCACATTTCATTCCCTGAAGGACATCAGTGAAGCAGGTGGATCTTTCCAACAATCAACAATGGGTTTATGGCCATCATGAGACTCTTAATTGCAGATTTTTATTGAATTAACATCCCCCTCATCTGTTGTAGTGAGAGTCTAACCTGGGTCCCCAAAGCATTACCTGGGTCTCTGAGTAATAGCCGAGTGATAATACTAGTAAGCCATTGTCTCTTCATATATTCCTTGTTGGTGTAATTGGTCTTGTATACCTGAGACAGAGGAGGTATAATTGTATAATTTTTATGTTGCATCAAAATGTATGCACTCTGCATATTATCTATGTGTTGTAGTCATCATTTGTACAAAGGCAACTGGTGTTTGTAAATAATGAGTGCTCTACTACAGTGGTTCATGTAATATTGCTGAATTAAATCAAAATAGTATTGTTTGCTATTGGTTTACACAGTGTTAATGTTATTTAACTGCAAACAAGATTTATGCCAGTGACTGTTTAATAACAGTGAAGATGACTATATCCTCAAGTCTGATTACATAAGTGAAAGAGAAACATGTTGATATGGTTTCATATAAAGAATTGTTGAATCAGTGCAAATATATTGCTGCCCAGGGGCTTTGAGACTACCGAAATGGTCTTGCATCACAATTCTCAAAAAGAATCGCTAGTGCTGATATTTGTTTATTTGAACAAAACTATTTTTGGGACAACAAATGAAAATGATTGTCTCAGAAATACACTTTATAATATAATAGATATCAATACATTCAATTATATACAGACGCATATGCACACATTTAATCCCTGTGATATACTATCTTGCTGATGTTGTATAAAATTTTTATAGATTCTAGCTGAGATATGTTTTTGCAGCAATAATGCTTCTTGATTGATTCTACAGCGAGGTAAGATATACCCATAGTTCATTCTCTCTTCACTGAGGAAAGAACGGAAAAACATAAAAGTAGGTGTAGGCCATTCAGTTAGATCATGGCTGATCATTTAGCTCAGTGGCACTTTCACATATTCCCGATATTCATAGAATCCCTACAGACAGAGGCCCATTCAGTCCATACCAACCTTCCAAAGAACGTCCCACTGAGACCCAGCCCTCCACCCTAACCCTGTAACATCACATTTACCATGGCTAACCCACCTAGCCTTCACATTCCTGGACACCACTGGCAATTTTAACATGACCGATCCAACTAATCTGTACCTCTTTGGACTGTGGGAGGAAACCAGACCACCTGGAGGAAACCTACTAAGACATGAGTAAAACATGCAAATTCCACATGGACATTTCACCCAAGGCTGGAATTGAACCTGCATCCCTGGCACTGTGAGACAGCAGGGCTAACCACTGAGCTGCCATGCCACCCCCTTGATGTCATTACACAGGTGCTACTGTTTATTATGTACGTGGGCCTGACTTCAGATCTTCCGATTGAGTGCAAGTAAAATTTCCATTAACACCACAAAAACATACAATAATCATAATAGTTATTAATTCAATTGGTCAGATCACATTGGGCTTTTGACTGTACCTTTAGCTAAAAAGTCATAATTTTCTGGATTTGCGAACTGATAATGGCACAGTGAGGGCAACGGGCATGTGGGACCTTAGTGGAAAGAGGGACAAATCAGACAAATAGAATGAATTTCCCAACCATTTTCAATGCATTAATGGCACAGAAAATTTATCATTAAATAGAAATTGCATGCAAGTTGCTTCTATATACAGTGTGTCTTTACAGAGGTTTTCACTAGTTCCATCATGCTTTCTGAATCCATTCCCTACCATTTGATCACTGGGAATCACTGTCCTGTGTCAACTGGAACATCGATTCCTGAAGATGACCTTCCTTCTACTTCCATCTCTTAACACTTGTCAAGCCTCTCACCTTCCATTGGGTTTTGCTGGTTACCTGCAATTTCATGCGATCCAGTCTTGTACTGCAGGTTGTTCAGCTCTGACATATGTTTGGTTAACGTGAATTTGCTGTAATATGTTTGACGAATTACGGACACTCTTTCTAAAGCACAAACTTCTAATACGTGTCAGCTTAATGCAATTACGCCACCAACGCTTTAAGTGCTGTTTCTAAAGTGTGATTTTCTATAACATGGAGCTGCACAAGAAAGCAACTATTGTGTTATAGATGAACTACCTATATTAATTTCTTCACCAGGCCCCAATATTTATTTATATATGAGGAATCTACTTACTTTGGATGGTCTTATTGATTTTCTCACAAGGTTATTGAAGGGAGAATGGGAACTAGCAAAAGAGAAATAGTATTTGAGAAATTTATTAGAGTCTTTGAGGATGAAGTTGTTAGGCCATATAAATGAAGTCAACAGGTGGAGCTTTATTGGATTTCCAAAAGGAAGTCAAATGCAAAAGGTTAACGTATTATTTGGGCTCAGATTTGGGGGCAATATTTAAGTACAAACAGAGAACTGGTTAACAGGCAGGTAGCAAAGAGGACAATAAATGGAATTTTCAAATTTTCAAATTTTCAGCCTGTATTTCCATGGTATGCTGCAAGGATCAATGCTGGTGTCTCAGATATTTACACTCTTTATTAATAGCTTAGATTAAGAGACCAAGAATAACTTATCGAACTTGGCTGATGATGCAAAGCTAGATTGAGATGTGAAATGTGATGAAGACAAAAAGATACTGCAAAGGAATATGGCAAAAGTGAGGACTGAAGATGCTTGGAAACCAAAGTTTAGATCAGAGTGGTGCTGGGAAAGCACAGCAGGTCAAGCAGCATCTGAGGAGCAGGAAAATCAACGTTTCAGGCAAAAGCCCTTCATCAGAAATAGAGGCAGGAAGCCTCTAGGGTGGAGAGATAAATGGGGGTGGGAGATGCTGGGGAGAAGGTAGCAAAGAGTACAATAGGTGAGTGGGGGTGGGGATGGAGATGATAGGTCAGAGGGGAGGGTGAAGCGGATAGCTGGGAAGGGAGATTGTCAGGTAGGACAGGTCATGGGGACAGTGCTGAGCTGGAAGGTTGGAACTGGGGTAAGATGGGGGGAGGGGAAATGAGGAAAATGGTGAGGGAAGATGAGGCATTCTTCCTCCAGGCATCGGGTGGTGAGGGAGCAGCGGTGAGGAGGCCCAGGACCTGCATGTCCTCGGCAGAGTGGGAGTGGAAGTTGAAATGTTGGGCCACAGGGCGGTGGGGGTTGATTGGTGCAGGTGTCCCAGAGATGTTCTCTGAAGCGCTCTGCGAGGAGGCATCCAGTCTCCCCAATGTAGAGAAGACCACATTGGGAGCAAAGGATACAATAGATGACATTGGTGGATGTGCAGGTGAAACTCTGATGGATGTGGAAGGCTCCTTTGGGGCCTTGGTTGGTGGTGAGGGAGGAGGTGTGGATGCAGGTTTTACAATTCCTGCGGTGGCAGGGGAGGGTGCCAGGATGGGAGGGTCGGTTATTGGGGGGCGCGCGGACCTGACCAGTTAGTGACAGAGGGAATGGTCTTTGCGGAAGGTGGAAAAGAGTGGGGAGGGAAATATATCACTAGTGGTGGGGTCCATTTGGAGGTGACGGAAATGTCGGCAGATGATGCAGTTAATGCAAAGGTTGGTAGGGTGGAAGGTGAGCACCAGGGGGGTCCTGTCCTTGTTATGTTTGGAGGGATGGGGTTTGAGGGCGAAGGTTCGGGATGTGGATGAGATGCATTGGAGGGCATCTACAACCACGTAAGAAGGGAAATTGCAATCTCTAAAGAAGGAGGCCATTTGGTGTGCTTTAAGATATGACTGCTCCTCTTGGGAGTAGAAATGGCAGAGGCAGAGGAATTGGGAATACGGGATGGCATTTTTGCAGGAGGTAGGGTGGGAAGAGGTGTAATCCAGGTAGCTGCGGGAGTCAATGGGCTTGTAAAAAATGTCAGTGTCAAGTCGGTCGTCATTAATGGAGATGGAGAGGTCCAGGAAGGGGAAGGAGATGTCAGAGATAGTCCAGGTAAATTTAAGGTTGGGGTGGAATATGTTGGTGAAGTTGAGGAACTACTCAACCTCCTCATGGGAGCACGAGGTGGAGTCGATGCAGTCATCAATGTAGCGGAGGAAGAGGTGGGGAGTGGTGCCGGTGTAACTCCGAAAGATGGACTGCTCTGCAAAAGAGCATGAACAGGTTAAATGAATGGACAACAGAGTGACAGATAGAACATAATGTGTGAAAATTAGAAATTATTCCATTTGATAGCACGAGCAGAAAAACAGAATAGCTTTTGAAGGGTATGAAACTTGTAAATGCTGATTTACATACAGAATTGGGTATACTCTTGCAAAGAACCCAAAACATTAAATGTGCAGGTCCAACAAGCAGTTAGGAAAACAAGTTCCTCTACCAATTTATTGCAAGTGGATTGAAATACAAAGATATAGATTTCTTACTGCATTTATATAGGGCTTTGCTGAGCTAACATCAAATACTGTGTGCAGTTTTGATCTCTGATTTCAGAAAAAAATACATTTACATTTGAGGTGATACAGGGAAGCTTCATTAGATGTGTCCTTGAAATAAGAAGGTTGCCCCATGTTGGAAGGCTGAGTGAATTGGTTGTGTACATTCTAAAGTCAAGCAGAATGACTGGAGACCTTATTGAGAAATACAGGATGTACAGCAAAATTTGTTTTAACAGGTACTTTGTGAACTAGTTTTCCTGATAAACCAGAAAAAAAATTATATATCTCAAATATTGCAAAGATTATTCTGTCCAATTATTATAGTTTTTAACATTTATTTAACTCAATGCAAATATACTTGTTCAAGCGAACGCCCACATGTAATATCAACAGCTGATTTAATTTTGAGTCAATTTCTCCTCAAATACTGTGATGTCAAAGTAGTTAGTGGAGGGTACGAGTGAGAAGGCCTTCTGCAGGTAAGTTTTATTAAGTCAATGTTATGTTATTATTTAAGTGGTCTATGCTGTAAAGTGTAACAGTGATGTGTATAACTCCTGCATTATATTTCTATTGCTTACTGTATATTTTTACGTTAATTATATGGATCTCTTGATTGTCCAGAGTATTTGATCAACCAGCACATTCTTGGTCCCATAAGTGCCAGGTAACAAAATGTTTACTGCACTTGGTAGAGACAATGTGGGTTGCAGTCAGTGGCTGGAGATATTGCACTCTATTACAAGCCTATCAAAACAATTAAGAAGTCAATAGCAGGTCTTCCATTATATTTGACCCTGGGGATAGGAAATCCCTCCCACTCAGAGCAGCTCTTGCTCAACAGTGCCGGCAGGTTGGTGGCGGTTGCTGTAGGAACAATGAGCAGTAGAGGCTCAGGACTGTAGATCAACATGGGCCAGAGTTAAAATGATGCGGTTTCATGAGATGAAAGGTCAGGGGGAAGGAACAATTGAGAATCCGCTGCAAAGGTAGATGTTGCTCCTAATAGTGTTCCAATCTAAAGCTGGATTCTTTGCCTTTGAAGGAGAGTCTGCACACCAGGAGGCCACAAAGAATACACACAATTGTACTCCTCAAGTGGTGACAGGCCCACATGCAGATGGGAAGAGGCACTTCATTAGATATTTATTATAACTTAATTGCCCCATATCTTCCCACATTAGGGTAGCAAAACCCACCTACCACCATCTTGCCCAATTAAACATTGTCACTATCTTCAAACTTGTCACGAGGGAAAGCATAAATTACTCAGAATCTAAACTGGCTAACTCAAGATAGATATTTGGGTTTCCTGTGACTGTTAAATCTTGAAGCTGAGAATAGAGTACCAAGATAAGGGTTCAACCATTTAGAATTGAGGAGAAAGTTCTTAACTGAGAGGTTTGTGGAATTCTGTATCCCAGAGTATTGTGAAACTTTTATCATTGCATATATTCAAGGCTACAGTGGACAAAATGAAGGCACCTCAACAGATAGGAAAACAAAGTTGAGGCAGAAGGTCAGCAATGATCATTTTGAATGGATCTTAATAAACTTTTGCTGATCCATCAATCTGTAAGCCCCATGTGAAGGTTTTAAATCAACAGAGTGTTTTCTTGCACTGATAGGTATTACTGAAGTGGTGAGAGTTAATGCTGTTTCTGTGGTGTAAATAGACTTTTGAAGTGTAACTGGATCAAGAGCAAGTAAACTAATTTGCAAAAGAAGCAAATTGTTTGGATCAAGAGTATACTGTCTGGGTGTGTTGTGAAGGCAGATTCAATTGAGGTATTCAAAATGCATTAGATGATTCTTTCAATAACAGCAATGCACAGGGATACAGGGAAAAGCAGGAGAGTAACACTAAGTCACAATGCTCACATGGAGAGCCAGTGCAGATACAATAGACTAAATGCCTCCATGTGCTCCATAACCCTTCTGTGATTCTAGATGATAACTTGCTTTTGACCTTCAATCAGTTTTGTTTCTTTCCCCATTAAACTTTAATTGGAGGCAGTAAATTCAGCTGTGGGTTTTCAATTACTGTAGGTTTCTTTGGATACAAGCTAAAGCTATTAAGAAGGAGAACATCGTTTAAACATCTTAAAGATGAATATATCAGAATATCACCTCGTCAAGCTTTCGCATTTTAATTGACTAAAGGAGTGTTGAAAGCCTTGCACTATTTGATAAAACATGTTCCTTGAAATTACTTGAAAAGCAAAGCACTTGATTGAAAATACTCACAACCTGTTCATTTCTGTTAATAATGTGGTGCTAGGACATGGTTAACCTTTGGTCTCCTGTTGTTTCACTCATTTCCTCCAGTACACTGATAGATAAAGAAGTTGGTATTTGAAAATGCTTTGTAATTAATCAAGTCCTGGGCCATCTCCTTTATTTTTCTTTCTGATAAATATCCATTAATATTGTCCATATTTATCTTAGTCTTTTTAATAATATTACTGCACATTAATCTCATTGAACTCCAGTTTTAGCAGGTGAGTCCAAAAGCCAACTGTAGAACCTATTTTACAAAATCAAAATACTGCAGATTTTGAAAACTGGAAATAAAATGAGGAAATTCTGGAAGTAGTAGACAAGATCAGTAGAAAGAACAGAGCATTGGATTTTACACACCAGGTATATTTTTGGTGAGGGGGTATGTAAAATAGACAGGTGTCTCTCTTATTACATTCCCAACCCCCACTTCCCCTCCACCTCCAGACTCATCCCCATAGTACAATGGTAGCCAGCCAACAACATTGGTAATCTGTCCAATGTACTTAATTATTAAGAACAAATTGAGCAATTGATGTGAATATTACCTTGCCCAATGTCAAAAGATGGCTGGAATATGTGGACAGGCAAGAGTTGAGAGCCTGTTTCTTAAAGAAAATGGCAGAAGGGAACAGAGTAAAAACTTTGAAGGGTCTTTTCCCATTGGAGGTACCCCATAAGAATATTGTACACTGCTTTCCTTTCCTCCTACACAGCCTTTACAATCCAATCCCCAATCCTATAGATGACAATACCAGTTAGGCAATGACCCGAATATTATTGAAGATTTGTAGGCCTACTTGCAGCACGCACCACTGGGCCATGGCACTGCAGGTGAAACTGCACATCCTTAATGGAGAGGAAGTTGTCCCTTATAGTCTGGACCTCCATGCCACAAATTTCTGCTCATATTCAACATTTCAGGTTGACAACTATTCTATAGAACAGGGTGGCTCCATGCTGGCTAAACCTGGGGAGGTTCATTATCAAACACTTTGGAAGTTACTTTAAATCTAGTCAATGAAAATATTTTGTAAATGGTAGCACCAGATCATTGTGAGAAATTGTTAAATGTATGACACTAAAGCATTTGGGTGACTAATGAGGAAGTAAATAACATATAAATTTGTGTACTTCATAAAATCATGAAAAAGATGACTTTTTTGCAAATCTACTGATGTTTCCACAAATTCACGTGACACATCTAATTTATCCTTTTATTAACATAATGAACTGTTTTACTGCATATTGTACAGTATTTCATTGTGTTGGTAACACATGACTGAATGGTTGTGATAAGATTAACAATTCACATAAAGTTTCATGACTGAACTCGGGGCAGAATTTTCTTTGTTTTAGAATAACAGTAAATTAAACATTGAATTCACAAAAGGGATTTGAAGATGTATTACTTAGCTTGTTGCTGAAATTTGTTAGACAAGAGTGTTTAAATAACACTACCATGTACACAGCTGAACTAGATTTCTCTGCATTGCTTTCCTTTTGATCTGCACATTTTGCAACTTGTGCTTCATGATTAATAACCCAGTGCAATAAAAGACCTAGTTAAGCACTTTGTTCTTTTTCCTTTCTGTGAGTTCAATTCCTAATGATACATAATAAGAAATACTGCAGTTGAATAAATCTGCTTGGGGATAGAACAGTACACCTTCTTAATTGCTTTTACGTCTATAGAAAAGTGGCATCAGATATCAACTCGTAATACAATCAGTTTCGAATGTTATTTGGTCTGTTATGGGAAATCATTCCGCTGACTCCAAAAGGGGTCTGCTTTGACTTGCACAAGCGAGGGAAAGGGAATGAGAAGGAAAATCATTAGATAATAGAATTAGTTAGCCCATGATCAACGGCATTTCTGCTGTCTCAGCAAAAACACGGACACTGTTGAGAAAAGGGACATCAATTATCATAATATTTAAATATGATATTGAAGGGGCTGCATAATATATAAAGTGGTGTTTTGAATTATTCTTTTGTATCATTTTCAGCAATAAAGAGGAGTGTTGAAGAATTCCAAGGGATTATTTTAGAATCCCAGTCTATTTTGATGTAAATGGCAGTCACTGGTTTTAAGCCAATTTCATGCACAAAGAAAGAGGATTAACATCTGATTTAGCTGTCTTCTGTCAAATGAGATATTTTAGAAACAAGAGGAACTGGTGCTGCTGACAAAACTACTGTCATCCGTTTGAGAATAGTGTAGTCTGAGGCCAGGTTCTCTAAACTCAAATAATGTCAGGGATCATCCTCAAAGGTCATCTGCAGGCTCCACCATCCATGCCACCAGGATACCATCCTGCAGAAACACGGATGGAAGGTATTTTATTTTGTTTCACCGGTGAGATGTGGGTGTTGTTGGGATTGGGGGATAGATGGATCTGAATTACTGTTAAGGAGAGAATTCCAGGATTCTGACTTAGTGACAGTGAAGGAACAGCAATATATTTCCAAGTCAGGGTGGTGGGTGGATTAAAAGAAAGCCTACAGGTGGTGGTGTTCCTATGTATCTGGGTATCTCTGTCCTTCTGACTAGAAGTGGGATTGGAAGGTGTTCCCTTTAAAGTAATAGGAAGATCTTCATATTCTGTTTGGGTCTCCACAAGTTTTTTTTTCCTCTCTTTTCTTGAAAAGAACTAATTAAGTCTAAGATCGATACAGTCTATTTTTTATCATCAAACTATCATCACAGTAAAGTGCAAAAAGTAGGGACTCTAATTCATAAATTAAACCCAAAATGATTAAGATGGCAGGAGAGGTGCTGCGTTGTTGCTGCAACAGGTGGAAACTGCTGGACACTAATTTGATCTAGAGTCGACACATCTGTAGGAAGTGGTTGCAGCTCAAGGAACTTCAGGTCCAAGTTGACAAGCTTGAATCTGAGCTGCACTTTGTGCAATACCAATGATTGGGAAAGTCATCCGGATACTTTGTTCCAGAGAGTAGTCATATCCCTCAGAAAAGGTCATTCGAAGCTGGTCTGAGATCAGGGCCAAGGAGGGTGTGGATGCAGGTGGGCAGGTCTGAGCAGCCCCTGCAATTGTCCAACAGTTTCAAGGTTCTTGCAAGTGGTATGGGTAAAGTGGGGACTACAGGGAAGATGATCAAACTGCGCACAATACCTTGGTACTTAGGAAGAAGTGGCAACTGAGTAGAAATGGAAGAATAGATACTGTCCTCTGTAGCCAAAACACGGAGTCCCAAAGGCCGTGGTGCCTGTCCAATGCCAGTTTAAGGACATATCTTTAGGGCTGAAGAAGTTGGAGAGGAAGATCCGGCAGTCAGCATCCATGTTGGTACCAAAACACTGATATAACTAGAAAAGTGGCACTAATGGAACAATTAGGAACCAAATTCTACTCTCTGAGCCAAGGACAAAATGTTAGAAGATATATAAAAGTCGAGGAGTTAATTACATGGCTCACTGGGTTGGTACGAGTAGAATGGGTTTCAGCTCAAGTGGCAGTGGCACCAGCATTGGGTAGAAGTGAGCTATTCCAGTCAGTTAAACGGCACTGGGACCAGTGTCCTGGAAAATTGAATAACTGGACCTGTTGAATAGGTTTAAATTAATTTGGGTGGCATGTCGGGGGTCAGAATTGGAGAGAGAGGAAATGCAGCTATTTGGCTAATACTCAGATTGAGACAGCAAGCGACATAGTGTACCAACAGCAATGAGTAGGATTAAAAGGAGAGAAAAACAGTAAAAATGTAAAATTCATTACTCTTTCATGAACACAATCTCATATATGGTTTTGAAATTTAAAGATGCAACATATGAACAACTCCCGTACTTACAAACACCTGCTTTTCATTGTTCTGCATCATGCTTCACCTTGTGAACAACTCACCTTATAAGTGGAACCCATGCACAACCTAGAGACTGCCTGTATTCGGGATAAAAAAGAATTAATAGCACAAATAGAGGTTCATGGGTCTCATCCTTTAAGCATTACAAAGACATAGTTACATTGAGATCAAAACTGGGAACTAAATCCTCAGATATATGAATTTGGAGGTAATAAAGAAGAAAAATGGCAACAGCACACTGGCAGGAATGTTCTAGAGGCCTCCTAACAGTATTGATATGGTAGAACAAGGAGTACATCAGGAGATGGGGACATGTAAACAAGGGTTAATCATGGGTTACTAATCTTCATGTACATTGGGGCAGTCAGATTGGTAGAAGAAGAATTCAGAGAGAATATTTGGGACAGTTTGTTAGATGTTGTGGATCCCAATGTGGGATCAGGTGGTGTGTAATGAGACAGATTCTACAAAATAATCTCAACAAAAGATCCCCGAAGCAAGAGTTACCATAATACCATTAGAATTTAGCATTCAGTTTGAGAGGGGAAATATCTTGGGTCAGAAACAACTGTGTTCAACATGAATAAGGATAAAAAGGAATGTCACAGAGCTAACTGGACAGTTGAGGGACAAAGCAAATGTTGAAGAAAATAATTCATGGCTCACAGCAAAGATTTTCCCAATGAGAAAAAGGATTCCAGAAGGGGGATAAACTAACCATGGTTAATCAGGAAAGAGAAGGGTAACACCAAGTTGAAACTCTCCAACCCACCGACATCTTGGTAAATCTCCTCTGTACCTTCTCCAGTGTAGTCACATCCCTTCAATAATGTGGATTCCAGAACTGCACTCAATACTTCAGCTGCAGTCTAACCAATGTCTTATAAGGTTCCTGAACTGCTTTTGGACCAATGATTTGGTTAACCAAAGACAAGTATCCCATATGCCATCTTAACCAGTCCCGCTACCGTAAGGAACTGGTAGATATGCACACCAAGTTCCCGCGGATCCTTGAGCTACCCAGATTCCTATCATTCACACTCCTACCCAAGTGAGTCACTTCACACTTACCCAGTTTGAATTCCATTTGCCACTGATCAACTAATCTGTCCATATCAATATAGCCTGT
Source organism: Hemiscyllium ocellatum (assembly GCF_020745735.1). NCBI lineage: Eukaryota > Metazoa > Chordata > Chondrichthyes > Orectolobiformes > Hemiscylliidae > Hemiscyllium > Hemiscyllium ocellatum. The sequence continues at coordinate 60,665,545 of NC_083402.1, forward strand.
CCATATCTTCCTGTAATTGAAGGCTTTCCTCCTCACTATTTCCCATCCCACCAATTTCCTACATAACTCCCAGAAATTTGATTCCTGGACCTCATTCCTCTTCCTACCTACTTTCTTCCTGTTCTATTTAGATGCAGCAGTTGTAAGGGAATACCAACCACCAACTACAGATTTCCTTGAAGCCACATGATGTTTTGATCTGGAGTGATGTTAGTGCTCTTTCACTAATGCTGAGTCTGAAACTTGGATCTCCCTTACAAATATCATTCTGGGTGTACCTACACCTCACGGTCTGTAGTGTTTCAGGAATCTGGGTCTCCTCAACCTTTGCAAGAGGAATTAGGGATGGACAATAAATGCTGGCTTAGTCAGCAATACTTACATCCAATGCAAGTATTTAATATTTTTCTCTCAAACTGCATCACTTATCAGTATTAAATACTTCAGTCATGTTTTTGCCCATTTAATTTAATATCTCCTGATGTCTACAATTACTCTATTCACTATTTTCTAGATTAAGTTTTGTAATATTTTGATTTGGGACTATGTCCTATTCCCAAGTTCATGTCACTTATAGACAATAAAGAAAATAACCCAAACTATGATTGTTCAAGGACTGCAAAACACATTTTTCTGAAGTCAGAAAGCCTACTCTTCACCATTACAAATGCCTTTATTCATATAGGTCAAAAATCAAATGACACCAGGTTATAGTCCAACAGATTTATTTGAAATTGCAAGCTTTTGGAGTTCAGTTCCTTTCTCATGCCTGAGGAAGGAGCTGAGCTCTGAACACTTGCAACTTCAAATAAATCTGTTGGACTATAAAGCTGGTGTTGTTTGATTTGTGACCTTGTCCACGCCTGTCCAACTCTGGCATTTCCACATAATTTGTTCACATAGCCAATCTTACACTGAACTCAACAAAGCCTTTATTATGATGTGCTTCTATTTTTCAAATAAGATTCCATTTCAAATGTATACACATATTTATTGCAGAACCCTCACCAACTGTGTCACGATATCTAGGAAGCCAATCAAGTTAATCAGGCAAGATTTGCCATGAACAAATCACAAGCGTTTGTCGCTTAACAACCTATGTTTTGCTGAGGGGAAATTAATTTTGTGTTTGATAATGGTCTCTAGTAGTTTTCTCAGTACTGATGTTAGACTAACTAGGCTATAGTTGCAAGATTGATCTCTCTCCACTTCTTAAACAGTGGCTTAAACAATGCAGATCTCAAGCCCTTGGAACCTGCTTCTGTATTCATGAAAGATTGGAAGATTCTAATCAAAGATTCTGTTCTCTCCATCCTAGCTTCTCTTAGCAACCTCAGAATCTGTATCAAGAGACTCAATGAATTTGCATTTGTCCAATGTATTTAGTATCTCCCTTTGATCTACTTTTTTTCCTATTCAATGACCCTACTACTATCACACTCTCAGTGCAACATTAACTTCTTCGCTTTTGTGCAGCCGAATGTAGAGGCACATTATAGCTTGGGAACTAGTGTTGGCAATAGTAGTAAATGGCATTTAAAGTATGCATGTCACATTTTAAAACAGGAGATAATTGATTTATTTTAAATGGGTTACTACCTCCACTAATGTAGAGTGGAATGTGATATGCATGCATTAAGCAATCATCTGCCAACATCACTAACAGCAATTTTTACCTTTTAAAGAATTAACTTATCACGGATCACAAAAGTCAATCTACTTTCTCCAAAGAATCATTTACAGCCTGCTCTCACATAACATTAAGTTCCATTTACTGAATGTTTTGCTCCTTTAATTTTTGGGTGATCAAACATAACAAGCACATCTGAATAATTAAGCCATTTCCCAACTATCGAAGTTAGGTAAATTTTCATTTTCAGCAATCCCAGATCTTAATTATTTTCTCTTTACCTTTTATCCTGTTTTTACCGTCTCCAAAACTTCTGGTTGGAAACAGCAATTATGACATCAGCTGTCTTAATTTCTATATATATAATTCATTTTAAACTACCACCTTTTGAATTTGAAAAGCTCAATTTTCTCAGCTATAACCCAAGAATTGTCATTTATTCTGTCAGAAGGGTAGTGCTGCTATTGATTAGCAAACCAACCTTTACTTTTGAAAGGTTGAAATGCAACTTACAGCAAGGTGCCACCATTGACCATCAAGGCATTATCTCCAAGATTTCCTCTGATGATCTTCTCCCCATAGCCTACTAATCTTCTATTCCTAGGAGAAAGGCTGAAGAAGGGCTTATACCCGAAATGTCGATTCTCCTGCTCCTTGGATGCTGCCTGACGCTGCACTTTTCCAGCAACACATTTTTCAGCTCTAATCTTCTAATCCTGCAGACGCTGACTCCACCTCCTTATCAAAGTTCACAGACAGGATTGACCTGTTAACCCAATTGCCTCAAATTGTGTCTTTTTATATTTCCTATATTTCTAATTGTGGATTGAAATGATAAAAAAAACGTTTAAATGCCTAAGATTGCTGCATGTTGAAACCTAAGTAACATTATAAACACAGTTTATGCAATTGCTTGTTTAAGCATTAATTTTAGTATGCAAATAAACCGGAGACAGGGTTGTATACAAATGGAGCTGTGGTTGGCAATTAGAGGCTGATTTGTAGACTAGTGACTGGGTATTGATGGCAAAGGCTTACTGTTTGTCATCAATTGAGCAAAATATTTTGGGCCAAAATCAACGTACAGAAAAGCCTTTGGACTACCATCAGCTAAGGACCTCTTTGTTTCTATTCATTATAGTAAACTATTTTAAGCCGAAGAAATCCAGATTGTCTTTTCTTCAGCTGTGACATTTAATTGATAAGTCAGAAGCCTTTTATCAGTGAACCAGCCACCCTATTTCGCTTGCAAGCTAATGTTGCTGGATGACTGAGAAAAAGCATTTTGACCAGCACAAAACCGAGAAGAATCATATCAATAATCCTTTGGACAATGAATAGCTTTCCCAATATTCCCTTTCTCCATAACAGTTTTTTAATATTTTCCCTGGCTATATCTATCTATCCATCTGCATGTGTAAAGGGGAATTTATAGAAGATGAATGTTTTAATTTATGAAGTTATAAATTCATAGTTCATAGCTATTTACCTTTAGATAAAATATAATTACTTGGAATAAACAGTAACTCTTAAGTACAGAAACCTGGTCCACACTTTCTGTCAACTTAAGTCAAGTAAACAAATAATTTGGAGAATCGTTGAATACTTTTTAAAAAACTTAAGTTTTGTTATGATTCTGGTGTAGTATTTCTCAAACATTCCCAGTGTTGGGCATAAATGGATGGAGTTTTGAACTTTTAAAACTTTTAGAAGTATGCAAGGTCTGCAAAAGGAGTAGACTGCAGGAGTAGCTGGTGAAATCGACCTGCGCACAGAGTTTGAGTATTCTGAACGCAGTTTATTAGGAAATGACTGTCCAGCAGGCAACACTGACTCAATCAACCATTTTACATTTGCAATTAAAACTGTTATGGACTAGGACAGACTACTCAAAACATTCTTAAGCAGGCAACCCAGACCATAACTTTGCAATTTGTTTAGGTAAATGTACAGCGAAAATTATCTGGAGTAAGTTAGCAAGGCTGTCTACTAGGTATTAAAACAGACAAAACATTAATCACAAAATTACACAACAAAACACAAAGAACAGAATAAAGAACCCCTACAGAGCTCGGTCTATCCAAACTAGACTTAATTGTCCTGTTCCGAACATACACAACAGTCCCAGTAAGTAAAATCCCTTTAAAACCCACTATAAATAGAACACACATGCTTATAGGTTGAAGCTGAAGGGCAGAAAGAGAGAGAGAGAGTTTTCACAAAGTTCACTGTTGAACTCCTTACCAAACCAGACTGAACTAAACTGCTCAGCTCAGCTAGAGAGCTGAACACTCCCCTTTCTTTATACAGGTCACTTCTAAAACATGACCACTTTGGCCTGAAGTCCCATCTGTTTACATATAAACAGAAGTCCTCCCAAAATCCTTTTCACCTCTGTACCAAACCAGATTGATTGGAGCCCAGCCTGGTTTATTACCCCTCTGAAAAAAATCAAGGATAGAATATCCTTGAGCCAAGGAACAGCTTTTAGAAACAAAAGCTTTGTGACAAAATTTTGCATCTGAGCCCATTAACCCCAAACCAAAAGGAATCCAGCCTCAAGCCTGTTTCACATCTCTGTTTACACAGCCTATAGAAGATTCTGACTCAAAGAGACAGAGTGGAGTCAAAAGGGCTACTGTAACAACCACCCAGTATTCAAAACCATCCTAAACCGTTAACTCCTCTTCTAGCCATCGGAAATTCAGTTAGACTAATTAAACCCACAAGAAAACATCAATGAGACAATGGACCCTGGAGATTAGCACAAAGATTTGGGAGTCCATGCAGTTGGTATATTTATAAGCCCCGATCTAATGTCCAGGGTATGTGGAGAGACTACGGAGAAAGGAAAGACTGCAAACCCCAAGAAACATTACAACTGACCACATCAAGAAGAAGCTAAGTCTGGCAAAATACAAGGTCACAACAAAACCTGATAGACAATACGAGCCTTCAGGCAAAACTTAGGTGAAGACCAAGCTTGACATTCAAGCATTAGTGAAGAATACTGAGATACTAGAATAGGTGGCATTGAGGTGCACAAGGGAGAAGGTGTTAGCAATTCTGCAAAGTGTGAAAATAGATAAATCTTGGATGGGATTGATCCTATGATTCTCTGGGAAGCCAGGGAGGAGATTGCAAAGCCTTTGGCTTTGATCTGTATGTTGTCATTGTCTTCACGAATACTGCCAGAAGACTGGAGGGTAGCAAATATTGTTCCCTTGTTCAAGAAGGGGAGTAGAGACAACCCTGGTAATTATAGGCCAGAGAGCCTTACTTTGATTGTGGGTAAAATGTTGGAAAAGGTTATAAGAGATATGATTTTATAATCATCTAGAAAGGAATAATTTGATTAGGGATAGTCAAAATGGATTTGTGAAGAGTAGGTCGTGCCTCACAACTTTATCGAGTTCTTTGAGAAGGTGACCAAACAGATGGATGAGGGTAAAGCAGTTGATGTGGTATATGGATTTCACTAAGGCATTTTATAAGGTTCCCTACAGTAGGGTATTGCAAAAATATGGAGGCATGGGATTGAGGGTGATTTAGTGGTTTGGATCAGAAACTGGCTAGCTTAAAGAAGGTGGTGATTGATGGGAAGAGTTCAGTTATTAGTGATGTACTGCAAAGATCAATTCTTGTGCCACTGCTGTTTGTCATTTTTACAAATGACCTGGATGAGGGCATAGAAGGATGGATTCGTAAATTTGTAGATGACACTAAGGTCGGTGGAGTTGTGAATGGTGCCAAACGATGTTGTGGGTTACAGAGGGACATAGATAAGCTATTGAGCTGGCCTGAGAGGTGGCAAATTAAGTTTAATGTGGAAACGTGTGAGATGATTCACTTTGGAAGGAGTAACGGGAATGCAGAGTGCTGGGCTAATGGTAAGATTCTTGGTAGTGTAGATGAACAGAGAGATCTCGGTGTCCATGTACATAGATCCCAGAGTGTTGCCACCCTGGTTGATAGTGTTATTAAGAAGGCATATGGTGTGTTAGCTTTTATTAGTAGAGGGATCGAGTTTCGGAGCCATGAGGTCATGCTGCAGCTGTACAAAACTCTGGTGCAGCTGCACATGCAGTATTGCATACAGTTCTGGTCACTGCATCATAGAAAGGATATGGAAGCTTAGGAAAGGATTCAGAGGAAATTTACTGGAATGTTGCCTGGTATGGTGGGGGAGGGGGGGTGGTGGTGGTGGAGATCTTACCGAGGAAAGGCTGAGGGACGTGAGGCTATTTTCATTAGAAAGAAGAAGGTTGAGAGGTGACTTAATTGAGACATATAAAAGACCATCAGCGGGTTAGATCGGGTGGACAGTGAGAGCCTTTTTCTTCGAATGGTGATGGCTAGCATGAGGGGACATAGCCTTAAATTGAGGGGTGATCGAGAAAGAGCAGATGTCAGAGGTAGTTTCTTTACTCAGAGTAGTAAGGGCATGGAACAGCCAGCCTACAATAGTAGTAGACTCGCCAACTTTAAGGACATTTAAAGGGTCATTGGATAGATATGTGGAGGAAAATGGAACTGTGTAGGTTAGATGGGCTTCAGATTAGTTTCACAGGTTGGTGCAATAGAGAGGGCCGAAGGGTCTGTACTGCTTTGTAATGCTCTATGTTCTATGAAATCTGCTGCCCATACTTGATCTGGCCTGTATATGACTCCAGATCCACAGTAATGTGGTTGACTCTTAATTGCCCTCCTAAATGGGCTAAAAAAGCCACTTGGACATGAAATTCTGGCTTTGACATTAAAAGCTACCTGCCATAAAAGAATGAAGACAAAAAAAGGACTGTAATTTTCCAAAATTTCCCTTGGTTTGGAGATGGTTCTGTTTGATTAGAAAATAGCAAATGTATCTTCGGTATTCAAAAAGGGAGAAGGAATAAAAGCAAGAAACTACTGGCCAGCTAACTTAACATCTGCCATGAGGAAGATTTTTGAAGGGAATAATAAAGAAGTTACAGAAAGGCACTTAGATAAGCAGAGTAAAATGGTATTCTGAAAGAGAAATCATATTTAACCAATTCATTGGATTTCTTGAGGAAGTTCCAAGTATCATGGTCAAAGGGGAATTGGGAGATATAACGTACCTAGATTTCTGAAAAACCATCGATAAAGAAACACATTAAAAGATATTGCTGAAAATAAAAGCTCCTCCTGCAGGAGGTGATTAATAAACATAAATTGATCAAATGGTTACATTTTTGAATGCCCTCCATTTTTATAATTGATATAATTGACTGAGATACAGGGACCAAAGTTATTGTTGGTAGATTTACTGATGACCTCACAAAGATAAGTGAAGCACAGCATAAAGCTACAAAGGGGTATAAGTCTAAGTAGGCAAGTGGAGTATAGTATGGGAATTTATGAAAGTGTCCACCTAAGACAAAGAACAAAAATGAAGCATATTATTTAAATGATGAAAGATTGCAGAGCTGAGAGATGCAGAGGGGTCTGGATATCTTTGTGTATGAATCATCAAAGGTCAAGCATGCAGGTACATCAAGTTATTAGGAAATCTAATAGAATGTTATGATTTATTGCAATAGGAATTAAATATAAAAGTATGAAGGCTTATTTCAGTTCTACAGGGCATTGGTGAAACTGCAATTGGAATAAAGTGGACATATTGGTTTCCTTCTTTAAGAGAAGAATGCAAATGCATTAGAAGTAATTCAGAGAAAGCTTATTTAACCAATATCTAGAATGGACAGCTCTTAAAGGCATGACTCATTAGAATTCTCTTTTTCAAAGGAGGTGGAAGCAGAGTTTTTGAATATTTTTAAGGCAGAGGCAAATAGGTAATCAGTCTCCTTTCAGAACATTCTAGGGTCATGAACAACAGCCTCCTTCTAGCAATGTTGTTTTTTATTCACAGGATGTTGGCATGAGAGGCAAGACTGGATTTACTGACTAAAAGGCGGTTAAGAGTCAATAACATTGCTGTGGGTCTGGAGTCACATACAGGCTCGGTGAGGGTAGATTTCCTTCTCTGAAAGGGATTAATGAACCAAGTGGGTTTCTAACAACATGCTAACTTTTTAACTCCAAGTTTTTAAAAAAAAATTCAATTTTTTTCATCTGTCATGGTGGGATTCGAACCCATGGGCACAATATATTAGCATACAGCTGTGGACAATTAGTCCAGTGACATCACTATTCTGCAACTGTCTCCTCTGTTTGCCCTCAGCAACCATCCGTAACCCATCACCCTGGGTCTGACTTCCTGACCCTGACAGCTTAGGTCTCTTACCGTTCTTCAAGGTACATGCCATTGATGCTTCCTCATCATTCAAGTGCAGTCCCAGCAGTGGGCACCACTAAATGCTGGCATGAGCAGCTGTCCTTCAATAGGGCAGCATTTCTAGTAATCATAACTCTGTTGTCAGTAAGTGGTAACTGTATTTCCCATCAATTTGTCCCCTCACACTCTGTTTTGAACCATGGTGATGGGATCCCTGTGACGTCTACACAATTCCATCTCCGAGTATCGTAAAGGTTCGCAGCACAGAAACAGGCCCTTCAGCTCAACTTGTCCGTGTGCCCAGTTTTCACAATTAATCTAGTCCGATTTGATCCGTATCCCTCCATGTCGATCCCATCCATGTACCTGTCCAAATGTTTGTTAAATGACCAAAATTGCACTCACCTCCACTACCACCTCTGGTAACCTGTTCCAGGTTCCCCCACCCTCTGTTTGAAAAACCTGCCCCCGGACTCTTTTGTATGTCTCACCTCTCGTCTTAGCCTATGCCCTTTAATTTAGACTCCCCTCCCATGGGGAAAAGCCATTGAGTATCCAACATATCTATGTCTCTCATAATTTTATAGACCTCTGTAACGTCACCTCTCAGTCTCCTACACTCCAGAGAAAAAGTCCCTGCTGATCCATACAACTCAAATCTCCCGGTTGAATAGAATCCTAGTAAATCTTTTTTGCACTCTTTCTAGTTTAATAATATCCTTTTGTATCAGGGCAACCAGAACTGTATGCACGAGTCCAAATGTTTCCTTCCAAATGTCTTGTATAGCTGCAAGAAGATGTCTCAATTCCTGCACTTAATTCTTTGACTGACGAAAGCAAGCATGCTGAAAGTCTTCTTCACCACTCTGTCTACCTATGACTCCAATTCTGAGGAGCTATGAACCTGGACCTCTAGATCTCTTTGTTCTGTAACACTCCCCAGGACCCTACCATTGACTGCATAAGTCCTGCTCTGCTTTGGCTGACCAGAATGCGACGCTAACCCCTACTCAACTCACTATATAAATACTGTCTGACCTGTTGAGTATTTTATGTTTTTATTCTTCATGTGCCAAACCCAAATTTTGGCTGTACGCCAATATGGCCTTCAGTCCATTAAAATGAATCAATATGAAGGGCTGAATCCTCCATGGTTTATAAAACTCTCTGTTGGGAGCACTGCAGAGGAAAATCTATTGCGTGATGCCATCAATAAAATCAGTAAATGGTCAATCAGGTTTATTTACAGTAGCTTGAAACAAGAAAACAAATCTTCACCTAAGTCCTGAATATATGAGCTAAATTTGTATCTTATGCAATACTGTCCAAAGGATTAAAATGTTTCTTTAAAAATAACTCATTCAGAATGAAATGCAAAATGGAACTAGTTCTCATGGCACTCAACCTTTCCTGTCTCACAGTATCTTCTGTCAGAAAATCAAAATTAATTAGTATTAGTACTAATGCAGCATTTTTATTCTGAGACCAGAGATGTGGTATAGTGACACATTAAGAGGTATTCTTTAAGGATTTATTAAGCTGTATCTTTGAGGCAATTTAGAAGGTGCTTGCATTTCCTCTGATCCAAGTCAAATTCAACATTAGGCGTTTTCTTTCACAGGATGCAGAACAGAATCATGTTCCATTCACTTCTTTGCCAATAAGCCCACATAATACAAATTAAATAAGATTGCTTAAAGGTCAAGGTCCAACATGAATTCTGGTGCATTGATTCAGTGGCTAGTGTAAAGTTAATGATTTGTTAATGTGATACAGTAACAGTTCTTCATGTTTGTGATTTTGGCTAATGAGGAGGAGAAAGAAATCAACCCAGAAGACAAAGAATAAATTAAAAGCACGCCCCCATGACAATTACATTAATTATTACCCTGAATTAGATCAATTATATCTCCTCCAGTTGTCTCCTCATTTTTCAGATATTGTATTTTTAGACATAAAACAAAATGAACAGAATTTTTGCCTGTTTTTCAATCTCCCAATAAATAAATCAGAGGGGTGCCAGATGACTAACCCCTGATCTTTATTTTATTACATTTAGATATAAAAATTAGCATTGTTAAAATCAATATAATTAATTCAATTAATTTGTTTTGTGTTGCTACATCTTTGATTTTTTTTTGCAATCTCCCATTTCCATCTATGAAGGGATTGATGATTGAATCTTCCATTTAATGATTACTTTGAATGGAGAAGTGGATACTAAAAGGAGAGTTTTACAAGATAATAATATAGTCCACTAATAATATTAATCATGTAGTAGGAAAAATTAGGAAACTTTACTTCTTACATCACTTCAAAAAGATATTAAGATTACAGAGCTCTCTCTTATAGCAAGAATAAGTTTCATCACCTGGACAATGTCATTACAGTATATGTGATACTTTCATTCCTGGTATGCCAAATATTGCAGCCCAAATTTCTCTCAGGAGGATCAGAAGAACTTGAGCATCAAAATCAGAGATATGGGCTTCACTTTTTCTCTTCAATTACGTTAACTATTTTCTAAAGGTTGCTAAGCCCTGAAATTTTTTGCAAGATAAAGGCATAATTTTTGTATCCATCCTAAAATGTTGCCATACATGTTTTCCCCAACTCCCTCCCCTCCAATCCTCATAAACCAAATATTTTGTGTCCCATGCTAAAGGGGTTCCTGCCTCTGGTGTTATTTAAATAAACTGACTCTGAGGTGGGGGGTGGTCAAGCTCTTCCTATCCCAGCTCTTACGATTCCAGCTGATGGTACTACAGGACAAATCAGAAACCAAAATGAAACCTGGTTTGATAGATTTTTTTTATGTAGTTAATTAATGTGGTGGTTAGTCATTAAGGCACCTTCACATGAGGCTGCAAACTTTCTTTAACAACTGAACAGAGTTTATTGCACAAAAGGTGATTTAGAAATAAACAAACTGATTTATCTATGTATTGAAGACAGTAAGCATGACCTAAAACACAAAGCAAAGTTGAAACTTATTTTGCAACACTATCCATTACAGAGATTCAAGTAAAAAAATATTACACCCTAACTTTGAAGCTCTAATTAACTTATTTCTGGCAGTTTCTTGGTGGTAGCATATGAGGCCAATCCATTGAGTCTTTACCAAATCTTCCGATATTAACTTTCAACTAATCTGAGAGCTTAAACCCTGTCAGTTCTCAGAACCTGCAGCTTTATAATCAAATTCTCCTGGTTTGGAAGTTTCAAAAACTAAAATCTTTTGCTGATGTAACTTATTCCCTGAAGCACCCTGAATTCTTCTAGGAGAGAAACTGAACATTCTTCAGTATTCAACTCTGGTGAATTTTAAGCTGAATTGAAAAGCCTGCTTTTGAACTGGATACTTGCTTCTCCAAGATTCTTATGAACTCAAAACAATGTTAAGGACTGAGACTCTATCTGTCATAAACCCAAAAGCATAAAGACATTTCCATTAAAATCGCAGACATCCACAGTTACCTTGTATCTGTCATACGTTTGATTTAATAATTATACCAGAAGGACAGCCTTTTTCTAAAAATCTCATTCTTATTTACATGAATAACAAACAGGTACCCACATCTATTTTGAAATCCAACTTTCAAAAATTGTATTAATCTACATAAATTACACACCTTTATCACAGAGGTCATAAGATCCTTCTTGCTGCATTCGTATAATCAGTTTGGGGGCTGACAAGTTTCTGTACCATAAAATTCACAGAACAAACTGAAACCATTCAGTCAATTTTGTTTGCCGTAGCTTTTCAGAGAACTGTTTGCTCTAATTCTATTTTCTTGCATTTTTCCCTTATCCTTTTATATCCTTCCTTTCCTTTTTTTAAACACTTCCAATAACTTTGTAGATTTGAGGAAAGTGTGTCCATGCTGGACATGAAAGTAATAAATACAATTTGTAGGTTACCACTATTTAATTTAAAATTGGCATTATTAGAAATTTAATCTCAACTGAATTTATGTCTTCTGATAAAACCAATATTCTTTGGAATTCACTTCATATTAGGCCAACAAAATATGGGTATTAACTGAGGTCTCACCATGATTGTTTACATCCCAAATCCAATTGAAATATTAGGGTGTAAAGGCCTAGGGTGAAAGTGCAATAATTTTGTAAATCTTTCAACCAACTCCTTTTGCCTCTGTGTACTACAGTAAGTTCAAGTATAATCTTTCAACAGCATGGGACATACAACTTTCAGGCATTTGCCATTACAAGAGTGAGCACCTCAGGCCCACAGGATACATATCATTGACTTCTGAACTTCATACCTCCTGATAGACCAGCCTACACTTAGGGTTCTAAAAGAGAAAGTTGCAGCGAAAGGTGGCACGGGGTGAAAACCAGAGTAACAGGTCAGCAAGTGAAGTGACTGAGGAGTTCAAAATTAAGGCCAGTAAGACCAAGGGCAAGAACAGACAGGAAGAGGCTACTGAAATGTGGGACTGGCTGCCTGAAATGTATTTGTTTTAATGCGACAAACATGAGAGATAAAACAAATGCATTTAGAGTTTGGATTAATACATATAATTATGCTGTTGTAGTGATTATAATGACTTAGTTGAGAGAGGGACAAGACTGGAAGCTTAATATTCCAGGATTTAGATATTTCAGGTGAGATAGAGAGGAATGTAAAAGAGATGGAGGAGTTGAGTTTCTGACTGTGGAGAATATCCCAACTGTAAAGAGGGAGGACACCTTGCAGGGCTCATTCATCGAGACCATATGGTAGAAAGAATGCAATCACTACAGGCTTCCCAGAACGCATACATGGACAGATGATGGAAAATGTGAAAGCTACAGTGTTGTTGTGGTGGGTAGTTTTAATTTCCCCGATGTAGACTGGGACTCCCATTGTGCCAGGAGTTCAAATGGGGTAGGGGGGATTTGTTAGGTATGCCCAGGATGGTATTTGGAAACAGTATGTAGATACAGGTAGTTTCTCTACAATGTGATGGTTGTGTTCTTGTGCAAACTCACATTATAGAAAAATCACTTTTTAGAAACAGCGCTTAAGGTGTTAGCGATGAATCATGTTACAGCCAATGTGCATTTTAAAAGTTCGGCTTTAGAAACACTGTCCCCATTCGTCAATCAAATTATAACAAATTTGTGTTAACGAGATGCGCATTATAGCAGAATGATCTGTAGACCAAGTAGGGAAGGGCCCATACTCGAGCTAGTATCAGGGAATGAGCCCAGGCAGGTGATTGAAATGTCAATAGGAGATAATTTTGGGAAGAGTGACATTAATTCTGTGAGTTTTAAGTTACTTATAGATAAGGAAAGACTAGTCTTCAGGTGATAGTAATAACTTGGGAGAAGGCTAACTACCACGGTATTAGGTAGAACTGGGGAATGTAGTTTGTTTGAGGGTAAATCCACATGTGGAAACTTTTCAAATGTCAATTGATTAGAGTTCAGGACCAGCATGTTCATGTGAAAATGAAGCATAAGGATGGCAAGATTTGGGAACGTTGGAAGGCAAGACAAATTGAGAGCTTAGTCAAAAAGAAAAAGGAACATATATAAATTTTAGGAAAATGAAGGCAGAAGGAGCCCTCAAAGAATACAAAGAAAGCAGAAAAGCACTTAAACTAAGATTAGGAAGCCTGAAAGGAGCCATGAAATGTAAAAATGTTAAAATGTAAAAAGACAAATAGCATTAGGAAAATCATTAGGTATTTTATATTTATATAAAGGAGCAACAGGGTAGCTTAGGAAATCAATTTTGAACTCCACAGTCACTTCACTTGCTGACCTGTTATTCTGGTTTTTACCCCTCTGCCACCTTTCGCTGCAACCTTCTCTTTCAGAACCCTAAGTGTAGGCTGGTCTATCAGGAGGTATGAAGTTCAGAAGTCAATGATATGTATCCTGTGGGCCTGAGGTGCTCACTCTTGTAATGGCAAATGCCTAGCAAAGACAAAGGAGGGAATTTGTGCCTGGAGTACTTTGCTTTGGTACTCACAAAGGAGAAAGACATAGTGGACAGTGAGTTTAGGAAGGAGTCTTGTGATATTCTAGGGCATGTCAATATAAAAAAGGAGGTAATGTTGGGGTGTTTTGAAAATCATTAATGTATGCAAGTGTCCAGGACCTGCTGGGATCAATGCCAGAATGCTGAGGGAAGCAAGTGAGGAAAATTGCTGTGACCCTGTACAAAATCTTTGTATCCTCTTTAGTCACAGAAGAGATCCCAAAGGACTGGAGAATAGCCAACATTGTTCCTTTGTTTAAGAAGTCCAACAAGGATAATCTAGGAAATTACAGATTGGTGAACCGTACATCAGTGGTAGGGAAATGTTTGGAAAAGATTCTTAGGAACAGGATTTACTGACATTTGGAAAAACCTTTGTTTCTTAATGACAGGTAGCATGGCTTTGTATAGGGAAGGTTGTGCCTCACAAATTTGACTGAGTTATTTGTGGAAGTGACCAAGATGATTGAGGAGGTCAGGGCAGTAGACATTGTCTATTTGGACTTTAGCAAGGCCTTTGACATGAGGACCCTCATGACAGACACATGCAGAAGATGAGGTGACATGGGATTCTTGGTAAGCAGGCAAGATGGATACAGAACTGGCTTAGTCATCAAAGGCAGAGTAGAGGTGGAACGGTGTTTTTCTGATTGAAAATCTGTGACCAGTGATGTTCCGCAGGAATCAGTGCTGGGACCCTTATTGTTTATAACATATGTAAATGACTTAGAGAAGAATATAGGTGCTTAATCAGTAAGTTTGTGGATGACAAAAAAATTAGCAGAGCTGTGGATCATGAGGAGAATCACCAGAAGATACAGCAGGATATAGATAGGCTGGAACTTTGGGCGGAGAAATGGTGGATGAAGTAGCTTGGGTAGTTTGCAGGATAAGAATTGATAACAGGGAACAGGAAAGGGCAGGTAATTTAAACCAAAATCTTGCATTAGTCTTCATGATGGAGAACATGATAACCATCCCAATGATATTAGATAAGCAAAGTTCTAATGGGAATCACAATCTTGTAATAGTCCTATCATGAGGGACAACGTTTTTGACAAATTAATGGATGAAAGGCAAGTAAGCCACCAGCTTACATTGAGAGGCTTTACAGGAAGTGGCTGTTGATAAATTTAATACATTTACTGGATTTCAGAAGAGTTCGAATGGCTTGAAAATCTGTTAATTTGATGCTCCTGATCAAGAAAGGAAAGAAAAAGAAAGCAGGAAATTTAAGTTCAGACATTTGATAAAAGGATGTTGCACAAGATAGGAGCTTTTAGTACGGGGTTAATGTATTAGCATGGACTGAGGATTGGTTAACACACAGAAGATAGAGTCAAGGTTAATGCATTTTTTTCAGTCTGGAAGATAATTAACTGGTGCAATGTTGTAATGATGCCATCGTTTTAAAGAAAGAAAACATTGAGGCTGGAGGCAATTTAAGATGGCAGCTCATTACCACCTCCTCCAAAGCAATTAAGGGTAGACAATACAATCTGGCCCAGCCAGCAAAGCCCAAAACCCATGAAATAATAAACAAGAGGGAGATGATTCAGGGAGGAAAACAATGTTGAACTGAAGATTAATCATGATATTAAACGGTGGAGCAGGCGGAGTGGGCCATATGATGTAGGTGTATGTGTGCACGTGTGCATGTATGTGTGTGTGTGCGCACAGAGGCTGGGAGTTGGGGTAAGTAAATTAGCTCAGTTGGTTTGATGGCTGGCTTGCAATGCAGAATGACATCAACGGCACTGATTCAATTCTCAAAAAAAGCTAAGGCCATCATGAAGCAACCTTGCCCCTCACCTGAGGTTTAGTAATTCGCAGGTTAAACCCACCATTAGTTGTCTTTCCCTAATGAGTGAGCTTTCTCTGGGACTGTGGTTACTTTGTTTTAATGAACTATGCAAGAAGCATATCAATAAGTAGTCACAAGGACAGGGCACAGTGAAAGAAATAATGGCACAATTCACATGTTAAACACAAATAATAACTTAGGATATAGTATCAGAATTTGTTTCAATGCCTGGGATGACAGTATATTGCTTATCTTGAATTACGGTAACTGGATGTCTGCAGAAGTGCCTCACATGCTTATTTTGATCAGAGGAGGCTGTAGCAATGTGTTACTCTGAAGATATAACTAATGATTGGATTGGCAGGGCTTTATTTTATCGGCATTGTACCTTATCTGACTTGCAGCTGAGAAAGGTCTGTCATTGTATTTGTGGTCTTCCTCCAGCTGGGCTTTGTCATGCCACAATCCCTGCTGCTCATTTTCACTGCCTATTTTTAGAGTCATTCATTCATTCTCCATACTATGGAGGTTGCAGTAAGCTGCAGCAAGTTCATGGTTCCTGTGGGATGGTAAATGGAGCAGAAACTCCACTCTCACCTCTAAACCTCTTCCTAATGCCAGATTGGACAAGAAATCTGAAGAAAAAAATACTTCCATCCTAGATCAACTCTCTAATCATTCTACATTCTACATTCCCGTAAGCTGAAAGCGTGTTGCATTGTTTTACAATGTTAATAGCAGTGAAAAATCATGCTAATAGTTAAATGCAATACAATATGGTCATTTCAGATGTATCATGGAATATGACTCAATTTAGTCAACTAACTTTTATTTAGAAAATTACCACAAAAATAGTGGCCTATATGATGTGAATATCCTGGAAATAGGATATTATTCATAATAGCAAGATTTCAACTAGTTTAGCAGATGAATGTGAGCTTGAGTATAGATTCAAAATGGAGAGGGGCAAAGCTGGAAGTAGCAGCCAGAATATTTGCAAATCAGCTGCAGTGGGCAAAGAACAAAGAAAATAGACCAAGGATTTTGACAGCATTTAGTGGTATACATTTCAGTCAAGGCGTTTCGTGAATAAGGACATTGATACAACTTTTGAAGGAAGATTGTATAGTTATTAAAAAAACATAGTTCAAAGAAAGGTAGGAATGGTAGCAAAGCAAAGTTAATGTTTCAGGTTCAAAAATAGAAATTGCTGGAGAAACTCACAGGTCTGGCAGTATCTGTGGAGAGAGAAACTGAATTAACTTTTCACATCTGGTGACCCTTATGAAGAGGGGCTCTGGATTCAAAACTTTAACTCTCTCGCTCCACTGCCAGATCAGCTGAGTTTCTTCAGTAATTTCTGACTCTAAATGCACACAGTCATAGAGTCATACAGCACGGAAGCGAATCCTTTGGTCCAACTCATCCGCAAAGACATTCCAACCTGACTGAGTCCCATTTGCCAACATTTGGTCCATATCCCTCTAAACCTTTTCTATTTGTATCCCCATCCAGATGCCTTTTAAACATTGTGATTGTACCAGCCTCCACCACTTCTTCTGGTAGCTCGCTCCATATGCGCTCTACCCTTTGTGTGAAAGAGTTGCCCCTTAAGTCCTTTTTAAATCTCTCTCTTCATGCCTTAAACCTGGGTCCTCTAGTTTTGGACTTGTCCACCCTAGAAAAAGACTTTGACTATTCATCCTGTCCATACCAGTTATAATTTTATAAACCTCTACAAGTTCACCCCTCAGCCTCCAATACTGCAGGGAAAAAAGCCTATTCAACCTCTCCCTATATTTCAAGCATTCAAATATCGGAATATCCTGGTAAATCTGTTCTCATCCTCTCAAGTTTAATGACATTTTTCCTATAGAAGGGTGACCAGAATTGTACACAGTGTTCTAAAAACGGTCTCACCAATGATCTGTAAAGCCACAACATGATCGCCCAATTGCTATACTCAATGTTCTGACCAACAAAGGTAAGCATGTTAAATGTCTTCTTCACCAACCTGGAGAAAGTGAGGACTGCAGATGCTGGAGATCAGAGCTGAAAAATGTGTTGCGGGGAAAAGCGCAGCAGGTCAGGCAGCATCCAAAGAGCAGGAGAATCGATGTTTCGGGCATAAGCCCTTCTTCACCAACCTGTCTACCTGCAACTCCAATTTCAAGGAACAATGCACCTGCATCCCCGATTCCCATTGATTCTATTGTTCATCAACATTCCCCAGGTCTTGACCATTAACTGTGTAAGTCCTGCCTGGTTTGCCTTACCAAAATGGAACATTACACATTTATCTAAATTAAACTGCATCTCCCACTTCTTGGTCCATTGGCCCATCTAATGAAGGTTCCATTGTACTCTGAGGTAATCTTCTTCACTGTCACTACATGACATATTTTGGAGTCATCTGAAAACTTACTAACCTTACCTCTTATATTCACATCCAAATCATTTATATAAATAATGAAAAGCAGTGGACCCAGCATTGATCCTTGGAGTGTACCTTATGTCTCCAGTCCAAAAAGCAACCCTTTATACCACCTGTGTTTCTTACCTTCAAGCCAATTTTGTATCCAATTGGCTGGGTGCCCCTGGATCCCATGTGATCTCATCTTACTACCATGCAGATCCTTGTCAAACACTTTGCTGAAGTCCATATAGACAGCCTGCTTTCAACCTATTTTATCACCACTTCAAAAAACTTCAGTTAGTGAGACACAATTTCCCATGTGCAAAAAACATGTTGATTATTCCTAATCAATCCTTGCTTTTCCAAGTGCACATAAACTTTGTCCTTCAGAATTCCCTCCAACAATATACCTACCACTGACCTAAGGCTCACCAGTCCATAGTTTCCTGGCTTTTCCCTGTAGCCTTTCTTAAATAATGGCACAACATTAACCAACCTCCAGCCTCGTGGCCCCTCACCCATGGCTGTTGACACAAATATTCAACACGGGTCCTAATAATCTCTTCTGTGGCTTCCCACAAAATTCTGGGAAACACCTGATCAGATTTATACACCTTTACACATTTAAAGATCTCCAGCACCCCTTCATGAATATGAACTCTTTTCAAGACATTACTATTTATTTCGAGGAGAAAGTGAGGTCTGCAGATGCTGGAGATCAGAGCTGAAAATGTGTTGCTGGAAAAGCGCATCAGGTCAGGCAGCAGCCAAGGAACAGGAGATTCGACATTTCGGGCATAAGCCCTTCTTCAGGAATCTGAAGACATTACTATTTATTTCCCCAAGTACCCTAGCTTCCATGTCCTCTTCCACAGTAACTAGTGATTTGAAATATTTGTTTAGAATCTCACCCATCTTCTGTGGCTCCATGTAGGTGACCACATAGATATTTTAAGGGCCCTATTCTCTTCTTAATTACTCTTTTGCCCTTTATGTACTTATAGAATCTCTTTGGATTTTCCTTAACTCTATTTGTCAATGCTTGTGCATGTAGCAACAGTGTATATATGGTGAGTTCAGTTCAGTTTCTGGACAATGGTAAGTCCCAGAATGTTGATCATGGAGATTCAATGGGGTAAGGTCATTGAATGTCAATGGGTGATGGATAGATTGTCTGGCATTTACATAACGCAAATGTTACTTGCCACTTGTCAGCCAAACATTGAATATTATCTCACCATAGTCTGGTACTGAATGCAACATCCTAAAGGAGCCACAAATCATGCTAATTTTGTGTAATCATCAGCAACCATCCCCTTTCTGACCTTAAGAATGGAAAATCTTTGATGTAACAGCTGAAGATGGTTGGGCAAGGACACTATCCTGAGCAACTCCTACAGAGATATCCTGGAGCGGAGATGTCCGACTCCAACAACTATAACCATCTTTCTATGTGCCAGGTATGACTCCATAAATTCTAAATTCTATGTTTCCCCCTGATTCCCATTGATTCCAGTTTTTTAGGGCTTTTTTGATGCCACACTCAGTCAAATGTGGCTTTGATGCCAAGGGCCATCATTTTTACCTCACCTCTGGAATTTGGTTCTTTTGTCCATGTTTGAACCAAGGCTGTAAGGAGCTGAGTGACCCTGGCAGAACCCAAACTGGTCGTCACTGGGCAGGTTATTCATAGAATCATTGAATCCTTATAGTGTGGAAACAGGCCCTTCAGCCTAACAAGTCCACACTGACTCTCTGAAGAGTAACCCACCCATCCTGCTGTCATTCATCATCTCTCCTGGCTTGCTATTGTTGCCAATCCATAACTGTCCTTGAATGGAGTGGCAGGCTAGATTATTTCAGAGGGCAGTTAAGAATCAGCTTTGACAAAGGGTCAGTTAGACTCGAAACATCAGTTCTTTTCTCTCCTTACAGATGCTGCCAGACCTGCTGAGATTTTCTAGCATTTTCTCTTTTGGTTTAAGAATCAGCTACATTGCTATGGGCCCGGAGTCACATGAACTCCAGATCAAGTGAAGATGGCAGATTTTCTTAAGAATGAGTGAACAAGATGGATGATTTTTTTCTCTAACAATTGGTGTCAATTTCATGATTATGATTTCTGAGGCTTAACTTTCAATTCCAGATTTATTGATTGTATTTAAGTTAAACCCCAGCTGTAGTGTTCGGATTTTGAATCCATGTTCTCAGAGATATAGATTTGGCTCTGGATTACCAGTCCAATGGTGTTAACGCTATACCTTCATTTACCCCATGTCGTTCATAAGGATGTTTCATATGAGTGGAATTATAGTCAGAGGCCTGCGGGGGAGCTGATCGATAATATTTCCAGAAGGGTTTGAGTTTTCTTTCAGCACTGGCAGAGGCAAAAGTAACCCCAGAGTGAAATTATGAGCCTCCTTTAAATACCCCTCTTTATTCAGCCTTTTCATGTATATTGATTCAATAATGGATTTGACGGAGGTCTGACGGGAATACGCTGAAATTGCTGACTTAATTTTTGAAGTGCTCCACTTTCTTTATGGTGTAACGTGCACTATTTCCAACTGCCCTGGTACAATCAGAACCATGTTTTCAAAAATTCAGAGGACAGATGGTCATCAGGAAAGGAAAAAGTGTTTTCATATACAGGGGTCATAATTATAAAAAGACATTGGCAGCTGTGTAATGACTTGTGTTCTATTAAATTGGAATGCACAGTATGTGAACCTTAGAGGGGTCTGTTTTGGTGGGGGGGGTAGAATTCAATTAAGGAAAGACCTGTTGGAAATGCCAATACAAAATCTCGGTATCGATTAAATTATCTGTTGATGTTTTTACCCTAAGAAGTAGATTGAATCATTTTGAGTAATTACACATTTGGAATTTCAGGCATGATGTTTTTACTCGCTGTTTTTTGAAATTTTGCAATTAAAAGCTATTTTTGAAATTTGATAATTTTAAAACTAAAAAGACACTTTTAAATGTTATAAAAGCAATCAAAATATGCAAAATAGTACAGATCAGTGGATAATTTGAGAGTCAACAAAATGAACTTGAGAAATCCACTGTAAATTATTTGTTTGTATCTCTCACATAGGGACAGCTTAATCAGTTTTTTCCAACTCAATTATTTGAAATTGTGCTCTTTTGTTAATTCACTGTTTATTCTAATCATTCAATTTGCATAAAGTTATGTGTATCTCATTTAATAATAAAATACTCCAACAATAGCAGGTTTCAAACAAGGCCCTCTGCTGTCCATTTTGCCACAGGCAAGGTCTGATCTCTGTAGTGAGTGATCTGATACAGTCTAACCCATAACTATACTACCACCTACAGGAAACAAAGATTATATCATGCTCTTTGTTAAATAAAGATTATATTATAGACACAGAAAAGTATCAAAAGGGTCAATATCATATTGAAAAAAATGTTGAGCAATCATTTTTGTTTGTGCTAAAATATGATTTGTTAGAAGCTATGTCCAGACATTGCGTGCAGGTCTGGAATCCACATTATGTGATTGCACTGGAACGAGTGCAGAGGAGCAGAGGAGGCTGAGGGGCCATGACTCAGATACATAAAATTGTGAGGAGCATAGATAGGGGAGACAGGAAGGAATTTTTCCCATTGGTGGAGAGATCAATGACCGGAGGGGGGCATAGATTTTAAGGTAATGGGGAAGAGGAATAGACGGTGTGTGGATTCTTTTCTCTCCACCCAAAGGGTGGGTAATCTCACTGCCTGAATGGGTAGTAGAGGCATATTCATCAAATACTCATCATATTTAAATAGCATTTAGATGTACATTTACAATGCTAAGGCATACAAAGCTCTGGATCAAATGCCAGAAAGTGGGATTACAAAGGTAGATGATGCAGACCTCTACAACTCTTGACTATTACAATATTTGATCTAACCGTGACACTAATCTGGATAGCACAAAGCTCTTCTGACTGTTTGCATTACAGTCATAGTCATACAGCACAGAAGAAACCCTTCAGCACATTGTGTCTGTACTGACCTATCTACATTAATCCCACTTTCCAGCATTTTCCCTATAGTCTTGAAGGTTATGACATTTCAAGTGCTTATTTAAGTACTTTTTAAAAGGTTGGGATGTTTCCTACCTCAACTAGGCTCCCAGACTGTGCATTTCCCAGTCAGAAAACAAACTTACGAATAACAGACTATTATAGCCAGACTGCTGTATCTATATACGCAAGAAACACAAGCAATAAAGAGCAGGTGTAGAACATACAGCACAGCTCATTGAGCCTGCTCAGACATTTAATATAATCATGGCTGATCTTGGGTTTCAATTCCAGCTTCCTGCTTGTTTCCATATTCTTGATTGCCAGAGACTGAAATCTGAGAAAAGCAATACACTGCAAAGGCTGGAAATCTGAAATTAACAAAAAGCAAAGTGCTGGACAAATTCAACAAGTCAAACAACATCATTGGTAGATAGATGAACAAAGTTAATGTTTGAAATCTGATATGACTTCTTAAGAATGCATTTTACTAGAGTTCTGGAGAAGAATCATATCAGACTTGAAATTATTTACCTTCCCCAGTTAAAGAACAAACTTGACAAAAATACTCTAAAATTGCTGTATCAACGTATACAGGAAACACAAGAAATTGGAGCAGGTTTAGATCATATAGAGCATGCTATTATTCAAAAACATCTGTGCATTCACAACCCAGTACCGTAGCAAATTTTATCTCAGTCCACAATGATCCCACAACCCACAAACAATCTATCAATCAATCAGAGAGAGAGGGAGCACGAGAATCAGTGAGACATTTTCTGTTCTTCGAGCCAAAGTGTATAATTCCCCACTTCCCTACATTGTAAAGCATTTCATCCCACTCACTTAACTTGTTTATATCTCTATGTAGCCTCAGTGTCCTCCTTACAACTTCTCTTTTCAGCTAGCTTTGTACCATCAACAAACTTAGATTCGTCACTCTCTGTTTCTTCATCCAAGTCATCATATAGATTTTAAATAATTGAAGCCCAGAACTGATCCTTGTGGCTCTCCATTAGTTGCAGAATCACATTGATGTTACAATGTAGAAGACAACCAATCTGCTCCCTGTTCCCCATGACCTGAACATTTAATGTTGCAATCACAGATATTTACAATTACACTGTGTTCAGTTGCACTCATTGGTGAACTGCTGTCTTCTTGTTTCCTTAATTTGTTGACTTAGGAAGTCCAATACTAGCAGAAGATGTACAAAGATAATTCAGCACCATTAGCTAGAAAAATCTGTTTAAACTAGCTACCTAACAAACTAACTGCAACATGAAATTTATTTATAGTCTGGTTGAAGATTTGTAGCTCGGGTGTCCGTTGTTGTGGTTCTGTTCGCCGAGCTGGAAGTTTTGCTGCAAACATTTCGTTCCCTGGCTAGGGAACATCATCAGTGCTATTGGAGCCTCCTGTGAAGCGCTGCTTTGATGTTTCTTCCGGTATTTATACCATGCAAGGACTGCACAAAACACTATATAGGACAAACAGGAAGACAGCTAACAATCCGCATCCATGAACATCAGCTAGCTACAAAACGACACGACCAGCTATCCCTAGTAGCCATACACTCAGACAACCAGGAACATGAATTTGACTGGGAAAACACTACCATCATAGGACAAGCCAGACAGAGAACAGCCAGGGAATTCCTAGAGGCATGGCATTCATCCACAAACTCCATTAACAGACACATGGACCTGGACCTCATATACAAACCACTACAGCTGAAACTGACACCCGGAAGCGGCAAGAACAAACCACTATAAATACCGGAAGAAACATCAAAGCAGCGCTTCACAGGAGGCTCCAATAGCACTGATGATGTTCCCTAGCCAGGGAACGAAACGTTTGCAGCAAAAACTTCCAGCTCGGCGAACAGAACCACAACACAGGAATTTATTTATCCCTGATTAAGACTGAAGGAAACAACTTTAACAGTAAACTGTTGTTAAATACTAAATGGCACCAATTAGATAACAGTTTAGGAAGAGTTTAACTCTTAACATTAACCCATTTAAATTGCCTCACCCAACAAATAATCAGGTACACACTTTATGCCCAGCTACAATCATTGATGAGCTAGTGTCTTTGTGCTTATGTGATTGATTTTTAAATATTTTCAAATTTGTTGCCTCCATCACTCTTCCCAAAAAAAATTTCAACTGTTGATTACTCTCTGCATGAAGAAGAACCTACAGTATAGGATTGAGTTGACTTTAACACGAAGAGCTTGTACTTTCAAATAAATCTGTTGGACTATAACTTGATGTTGTGTGACCTTTAATTTAATATGAAGACACAAGATTGAATTGGAGCCATGACAGATGGATTCAGCTGCAGCAGGGGTAATCAGTGCTGCTGGCCACAGTAAATAAAGGGCAGAGAAATGGAGGAGGAACAGATATACCATCAAGCACTTCACTGCTACCCCAGTGGCAGCCAAACAGCCTCTCCAGGAAAAGGTCATAGGTAAAGCTCCCCTCGATGTGCAGTGGAGGTACAGGAGTGCCAGAGTCTAACATCCTCAATACTATTTCCTCCAGATGAGCAAGGCACAATGCCATCACAGACTGAGGATGTCCCAAGATACCATGAGAGAACTGTGCCATTTGCTGGAGTGGGATCTATGACTGAAGCAGCGTGTCACCACCTCATCCTAGTGGCCATTAACATGACAGATATGCTTACATTTTGTGCGACTAGATGCTTCCAAGGAGCCAATGAGGACTTGGGTGGGATCTCGCAATCCTCACCACAAAAATGTATCATTTCTGTCAACACAGCAGTTTAAAACAGATCATCCCATTATCTCACTTCCCCATGATGGTGCTGGTGATGTAGTCCTGGTAACATAAAGAATAGATAAAGGGGAAACAGAAAGCTGCAGCACAGAGGGAATCCGAGGATCTCATGCATGAATCACAAAAGTTAGCATTCAAATTCAGGTGTAGCAGAAGCAAATGGACTATTCACTTTTATTTCAAAGGGAATAGGAATAGGGAATAGGTTTTGTGGGGGCGACAGAGACTCACGATTGGTATGTTGCCTCCCAGGTGCAAGGGTACGTGATGTCTCTGATCGTGTTTTCGGGGTCCTTAAGGGGGAGGGGGAGCAGCCCCAGATCGTGGTCCACGTTGGCACCAACGACATAGGTAGGAAGAGGGGTGAGGATGTCAGGCAGGCTTTCAGGGAGCTAGGTTGGAAGCTCAGAGCTAGAACGAACAGAGTTGTTGTCTCTGGTTTGTTACCCGTGCCACGTGATAGAGAGTCGAGGAATAGGGAGAGAGAACAGTTAAATGCGTGGCTACAGGGGTGGTGCAGGAGGGAGGGATTCCGGTTTCTGGACAACTGGCGTTCTTTCTGGGGAAGGTGGGACCTCTATAAACAGGATGGTCTGCACCTGAACCTGAGGGGCACCACTATCCTTGGGGGGAGGTTTGCTAGTGCTCTTTGGGAGGGTTTAAACTAACTCTGCAGGGGCATGGGAACCTGGAATGTAGCTTTATGGTGCAGGACCTTGAGTGTAGGGAGGTTAGGAACAAGACATCGATCTTGAAGGAGGGTGCCTGTAAACAGAAAGGTGGCTTGAAGTGTGTATACTTCAATGCCAGAAGTATAAGAAATAAGGTAGGTGAACTTGCAGCGTGGGTTGGTACCTGGGACTTCGATGTTGTGGCCATTACAGAGACGTGGGTAGAACAGGGGCAGGAATGGCTGTTGCAGGTTGCAGGGTTTAAATGCTTTAGCAGGGTCAGAGATGCGGATAAAAGAGGGGGTGGTGTGGCATTGCTTGTCAAGGATAGTATTACAGTGGTGGAAAGGACGATGGAGGAAGACTTGCCATGTGAGGTAGTTTGGGCTGAGGTTAGAAATAGGAAAGATGAGGTCACCCTGTTAGGAGTTTTCTACAGGCCTCCCAATAGTCCTAGAGAAGTAGAGGAAAGTATTGCGAGGATGATTCAGGAGAAGAGTGAAAGTAGCAGGGTGGTTGTTATGGGGGACTTTAACTTCCCAGATATTGACTGGGAAAGCTATAGCTCGAGTTCGTTAGATGGGTCGGTGTTTGTCCAATGTGTGCAGGAGGGTTTCCTGACACAATATGTAGACAGGCCAACAAGAGGTGAGGCCATACTGGATTTGGTTCTAGGTAATGAACCAGGCCAGGTGTTAGACTTGGACGTAGGTGAGCACTTCGGGGACAGTGACCACAACTCAGTGACTTTTACTTTAGTGATGGAGAGGGATAAGTGTGCACTGCAGGGCAAGAGTTATAGCTGGGGGCAGGGAAATTATGATGTGGTGAGGCATGACTTAGGATGCGTGGATTGGAAAAATAGGCTTCAAGGGAAGAACACAAATGATATGTGGAGATTGTTCAAGGAACAGCTATTGGGTGTCCTTGATAAGTATGTACCAGTCAGGCAGGGAATAAAGGGTCTTGTGAGGGAGCCGTGGTTTAATAAGGAATTGGAATCCCTTGTGAAAGGGAAGAGGGCGGCCTATGTAAAGATGAGGCGTGAAGGTTCAGTTGGGGCGATTGAGAGTTATAAGGTAGCCAGGATGGATCTAAAGAGCAAAATAAGAGCAGCGAAAAGGGGACATGAAAAGTCCTTAGTTGGTAGGATTAGGGAAAACCCAAAGGCTTTCTATAGGTATGTCAGGAATAAAAGGATGACTAGGGTAGGTATCGGTCCAGTCAAGGATAGTAGTGGGAAGTTGTGCGTGGAGGCGGAGGAGATTGGAGAGACACTAAATCAATACTTTTCATCAGTATTCACTCAGGAGCAGGACACTATTGCTGATGTGAATATTGAGTCACAAGTGATTAGAATGGATGGCCTTGAGGTATGTAGGGAAGAGGTCTGGGGAATACTGGAAAGGATGAAAATAGATAAGTCCCCTGGGCCTGATGGCATTTATCCTAGGATCCTCTGGGAAGCTAGGGAGGAGATAGCAGAGCCATTGGCCTGGATTTTTATGTCGTCATTGTCTATGGGAATAGTGCCAGAAGACTGGAGGATAGCGAATGTGGTCCCCTTGTTCAAGAAGGGGAGTAGGGATAGCCCGAGTAACTATAGGCCAGTGAGTCTCACTTCTGTTGTGGGCAAAGTCTTAGAGAGAATTGTAAGGGATAGGATTTATGAACATCTGGATAGGAATAATGTGATCAAGGATAGTCAGCATGGTTTTGTGAAGGGCAGGTCATGCCTCACAAACCTTATTGAGTTCTTTGAGAAGGTGACTAAGGAGGTGGACGAGGGTAAAGCAGTAGATGTGGTGTATATGGATTTTAGCAAGGCGTTCGATAAGGTACCCCATGGTAGGCTAATGCAAAAACTACGGAGGTATGGCATTGAGGGTGCATTAGAGGTTTGGATTAGGAATTGGCTGGCTGGAAGGAGACAGAGGGTAGTAGTTGATGGAATAGGTTCATCTTGGAGTGCAGTTACTAGCGGTGTTCCACAAGGGTCTGTTTTGGGACCATTGTTGTTTGTCATCTTTATAAATGATCTAGACGAGGGGCTTGAAAGCTGGGTGAGCAAGTTTGCGGATGACACGAAAGTCGGTGGCATTGTGGACAGCGAAGAAGGATGTGGCAGGTTACAGCGGGATATAGATAAGTTGCAGAGCTGGGCAGAAAGGTGGCAAATGGAGTTCAATGTACCTAAGTGTGAAGTCATTCACTTTGGCAGGAGTAACAAGAAGATGGATTACTGGGCTAATGGTAGGCTACTTGGTAGTGTGGATGAGCAGAGGGATCTTGGTGTCCATGTACACAGATCTCTGAAAGTTGCCACCCAGGTAAATAGTGCTGTGAAGAAGGCATATGGTGTACTGGGCTTTATTGGTAGAGGAATTGAGTTCCAGAGTCCTGAGGTCATGTTGCAGTTGTATAAGACTCTGGTGCGGCCTCATCTGGAGTATTGTGTGCAGTTTTGGTCGCCATACTATAGCAAGGATGTGGAGGCATTGGAACGAGTGCAGAGGAGGTTTACCAGGATGTTGCCTGGCATGGTAGGAAGATCGTATGAGGAAAGGCTGAGGCACTTGGGGCTATTCTCATTGGTGAAAAGAAGGTTTAGGGGAGATTTGATAGAGGTGTACAAGATGATTAGGGGTTTAGATAGGGTGGACACTGAGAACCTTTTTCTGTTAATGGAGTCAGCTGTTACTAGGGGACACAGCTTTAAATTAAGGGGTGGTAGGTATAGGACAGATGTTAGGGGAAGATTCTTTACTCAGCGGGTTGTGAGTTCATGGAATGCCCTGCCAGTAGCAGTGGTGAACTCTCCCTCTTTATGGTCATTTAAGCGGGCATTGGATAAGCATATGGAGGTTATTGGGCTAGTGTAGGTTAGGTAGACTTTGGTCGGTGCAACATCGAGGGCCGAAGGGCCTGTACTGCGCTGTATTTTTCTATGTTCTATGTTCTAAAAATAGGGAAGCCTCACTGAAATTATCCAAGGCAATAGTTAGATCACACATAGAATACTGTGAAGCCTTAGACCCCTTATCTAAGTGGCATTTCAGATAGTTCATGAAAGTTTGTTATGGACCAGGTCAGACTCCCTCAAAACATTTCAGGAAGGGAGCCCAGACCCTAATTTCTCTAGCTGTTTTAAGCTGGTGTAATGTGTATGTACAAGAGTGATGCAGCTGGTTTAACCAGTCAGTTTTAAACAAAAGGGAATTTATTTATGCACGAACAAAAGAGAACAGAATATAGAGTAACATAACTTACCTGAAAACACAATCACCCCTTATTGCAATTAATGGTGCTGTTCTAAATACTTGCAACATTGCCATAAAAATGCCCTTGGCAAAAACAGTAAAAGCAAACATAGATTCTTACAGGATTTATGTCAGAGAGAGAGAGAGAGAGAGAGAGAGAGAGAGAGAGAATCAGCATGGAGCTGTTTCTTTGGGTCCAGCAGCTTCTCTGGGTTCCCACCCAAGACTTGACCAGCAGCTGAAAAACTGCCAGATTGCTAAAACCCCAAGCCAAGCCAGAGAAAAGGTGAGCTGGGAGAACTGGCCACTCCCCTTTATTTGTACAAGTGTTTTTTTGAAAGCCTTTTTTTCCCTGAGGCAGTATCTGTTAGTTATAATCAAATTGTGCCCTAAAATCCATACCAACCAGATACATCAGAACCTCTGCATTTACAATCCCTCTTGAAAAAAAAACCAAGGACAGAATAACCTCGTCAAAGGAGCAGCATCGTCACACCTTCACTACGTTAATTCCAGGTATAGAGGAATTTTCTTATGCGGAGACGTTGAGGAGGCTGTGTTTGTACTGGCACAAGTTTAGAAGCATGAGAGAATTCTTATTGAAACATATAAAATTCTTCCCAGGTTTGACAAAGTAAATGCTGAGAGGTTGTATTCCTCGTCTAGCGTGTACGAACATAGGGCATCCTCTCAGAGTAAATGGTCACCCATTTGAGACAGATGGGGAGGATTTCTTTGCCTCAGAGGTTAGTGAATCTGTGGAGCTCTTTATTGCAGAAGACTGTTGAGGTTGTGTTGTTAAGTACATTCAAGACTGTGATAGACCAATTTGAACTGGGTTATGGAGAAAATGCAGGAAAGTAGACCTGAGAAATTATTAGATCAGCCATGATCCCATTGAATGGTGGAGTAGACTCAATGGTCCCAAAGGCCTACTTCTGCTCCTACATCTTAGGGTCTTTTGGTCTTTATCCTTTGGTTTACATCACTTCCCAAGTTTAATCCTTTGCTCCACTATTTAGTTTAAAATTCTACTACTTCCCCAGCTACGCAGTTGGTAAGAACACTGGCTGCAGCATGGTTCAGTTAGATATTGTCCCATCAGTACCGATGCTGCTATTCCCATGAACCAAAGCCCAGTTCTCTCGTACTCATCTTTTAGCCACACTTCTAGTCTGATGTACTCTATGCTAATTGCATGTGGCTCAAGTAATAATGGAAATATTGAGATATTAGAGGTTCTCTTTCTAAACTGGCACTTAGCTTCAACATGAAAAAAAGGTCATCTGACAGATGGTAGATGATATATTATTATAAATTAAACAGTAAGAGCATGTAACAGGTTGGATATGCAAACAAGAAATAAGCAATATTTGTGCACTGGTGTAAGATCTGGAGTGTTCAATGTAACTTTAATTGTAAGACTTAAATGAACTACACATATGGAGACCCAATAGATGTTATCTACTTGGACTTCAAGAAGCCTTTGACAAGATGCTGCACAGAAGGCTGCTGAGTAAGGTAAGGGTCCTTGGTGTTAGAGGCAAGGTGCTAGCACGGATAGAAGCTTGGCTGTCTGGAAGAAAGCAGAGTGGGGATAAAAGGGTCTTTCTCAGGATGGCAACCAGTAACAAGTGGTGTCCTACAAGCTCAATGTTGGGACCGCAACTTTTCACTTTATACAGTAATGATCTAAATGAAGGAATTGAGGACGTTCTGGCTACGTTTGCCGATGATACAAAGATAGGTAGAGGGACACATAGTATTGAGGAGTTGGGGAGGTTGCAGAAAGATTTGGACAGGTTAAGAGAGTAGGCAAAAATGTGGCAGATGAAGTACAATGTGAGAAAGTGTGAGGTCTTTCACTTTGGTAAGAAAAATAGAAGCATGGACTATTTTCTAAATGGGGAGAAAATTCAGAAGTCTAAAGTGCAAAGAGACTTGGAAGTTCTGGTCTAGCTCTAGCTCTCTCTCAAGGTAAACTTGCAGGTTGAGTCCGTGCAAATGCAATGTTGGCAATTATTTTGTGGGAACTTGAATATAAAAACAGGGATGTACTTAATCTCAAGAAAGGATGCAATGGCCCTGGAGCGGGTTCAGAGGAGGTTCACGAGAATGGTCCAAGGACTGAAAAGCTTAATGTATGAGGAACATTTGACGACTCTGGGTCTATGCTCAACTAGGTTTAGAAGGATGAAGGGGGATCTAATTGAAATTTACAGAATACTGACTGACCTGGACTGAGTGGACATTAGGAAGATGTTTCCATTGGTCGGAGAGACTAGGACCTGACGGCACAGCCTTAGAGATAAGGGGAAACTTCTTCAGCCAGAGTGTGGTGAATCTGTGGAAATCATAGCCACAGAAGGCTGTGGAGGCCAGGCCATTCAGTATGTTGTGGTTCTGCTCGCCGAGCTGGAAGTTTTTGCTGCAAACGTTTCGTTCCCTGGCTAGGGAACATCATCAGTGCTGTTGGAGCCTCGTGTGAAGCGCTGCTTTGATGTTTCTTCCGGTATTTATATTGGTTTGTCCTTGCCGCTACCGGGTGTCAGTTTCAGCTGCAGTGATTTGTATGTGGGGTCCAGGTCGATGTGTCTGTTGATGGATGTTCTTGCCGTTTCCGGGTGTCAGTTTCAGCTGTAGTGGTTTGTATATGGTGTCCAGGTCAATGTGTCTGTTGATGGAGTTTGGGGATGAATGCCATGCTTCTAGGAATTCTCTGGCTGTTCTCTGTCTGGCTTGTCCTATGATAGTGGGAAAACACCACTATCATAGGACAAGCCAGACAGAGAACAGCCAGAGAATTCCTAGAAGCATGGCATTCATCCCCAAACTCCATCAACAGACACATTGACCTGGACACCATATACAAACCACTACAGCTGAAACTGACACCCGGAAACGGCAAGAACATCCATCAACAGACACATCGACCTGGACCCC
The DNA here is from genome assembly GCF_020745735.1 of Hemiscyllium ocellatum. Taxonomy (NCBI): domain Eukaryota; kingdom Metazoa; phylum Chordata; class Chondrichthyes; order Orectolobiformes; family Hemiscylliidae; genus Hemiscyllium; species Hemiscyllium ocellatum. The sequence continues at coordinate 60,697,367 of NC_083402.1, forward strand.
ACATACAAATCACTGCAGCTGAAACTGACACCCGGAAGCGGCAAGAACAAACCAATATAAATACCGGAAGAAACATCAAAGCAGCGCTTCACACGAGGCTCCAACAGCACTGATGATGTTCCCTAGCCAGGGAACGAAACGTTTGCAGCAAAAACTTCCAGCTCGGCGAGCAGAACCACAACAACGGATACCCGAGCTACAAATCTTCAATCAGATTTTAAACCATTCAGTATATTGAAGACAGAGATAGATAGGTTTTTGAGTATCAAGGGGATCAAGAATCACAGGGAGAAAACAGGAGAATGGAATTGAGAAACTTATCAGCCATAATTGAATGGCAGAACAGACTAGATGGGCTGAATGGCCTAATTTCTGCTCCCATGTCTTATAAATTTACAGATCTGAGTTCTCAAGGGTTGTTTTTATACCTTAGGCTCTGAACCTCACCAGAATACTATCAATATATTCTAGTTCAAGGAATTCGTTTTTAATGTTGACTTAACAGTGATTGGTAGTGCTGATAACAAGTTTACTAAAAAGTCACTTCCTTTGTTCTCCAGAGAAATTGGGATCACATTACCAAGCATCAACCATGATTACTGTGCTGAGCTGCAAATTAAGTCCTAAGTAATATATGCATAAAAGCCTGTTAAATAATTTAAATGAAAATGACTATTTCTCTTTAAAACTCAGTCAGTTAAATGCTAAGCCAATTCAAAAATAAAACTATGGGCTGAATTTTACTAAAAATCAACTAAGTGTCAATTTCGGGTAATTTGATAGAAATGTTCTCTTCATGAGCTCTAGTAAGTGATCTCATGCTGCTCACTTCATTTTGTATGTACCAAGCCTCAATGGTATCATACTTTGTGCTAACTTGCATGCACCCGCAGCTGCAAGTACTTACCACTGCCAAGATCTTCCATGATTCACCCCACAGGCACTATATTTAGTCACTGCCTATGCACCAGTCCCACCTCCTGTAAAAAAGAGGAGGGCTTAATTACTCTAACTGGTTGTTCACCTCTGTGGAGCAGGTCACAAATCTATTTCCTAGTCTGGCCATTGGAAAGTTCCCTGAGAACAAGAATGTGTTGGGGAAATGTTCCAAATTGTCTTTTTTCCTATTTTCCTGGCACCACCAGCCCCAGTCATTCCATCGTGGGGCTCAAACAATTCAGCCCTGGCTTCCACCAATGTGGTTCATTGCCAGCAGGCCCTTATTGCCTCCCTCAGCACACATTTGTCTGCACTAATTTTCATTCACCATTGTATGACTCAATCACATTCTTCAGTTATGTCATTGAGTACTTTCTGGGCTGCTACTTGCTATTTCAGAGTACTTTCGAGTTTATTACCAAAACTAATTTCATTGATTTTCAGAATCTAAGTGATTAATGTAGGTTTGAATAAAAAAGATCCCAACACTAGTGGTCCCAATACGTGACCTCATAGCCAGCATAATCTTCACTCCTCCATCTCAAGCAAGCTGGGAGGTCAATCCTGATTCATTGGAGAGTGCAAAAAGGTCTGCAAGGAACAATGGCAAATATACCTATTAATCACGTTACTCAGTGAAGTTACTGCATGTGCTTTTTTGTTCAATACCAAAAACATCTAACTCACTTCAATATCAATGGGTCTGAGAAAATCTTTGTATCTGTACTGCATTCAGCGGAGAATGCTACTGGATAACCAGGCAGTGAAGAGGAGAAGAAGGTTTTGCTATCACCTTTCATGATGGAAGAACCCGGCATATACGTACAAGACAAAGCTGATGTATTTTAAATGACTTCAAGAAAAAAATGCTGAGTGAAATATATCTTGGAGGAGAAAGTGAGGTCTGCAGATGCTGGAGATCAGAGCTGAAAATGTGTTGCTGGAAAAGCGCAGCAGGTCAGGCAGCATCCAAGGAACAGGAGATTTGACCTTTCGGGCATAATTCCTGAAGAATAGCTTATGCCCGAAACGTCAAATCCCCTGTTCCTTGGATGCTGCCTGACCTGCTGCGCTTTTCCAGCAACACATTTTCAGCTGAAATACATCTTGTCCTGCTTTCAAGCTCTTCAATATCAGAGATGCCACTGTCTAGCCAATTCATTGCAAATACACATTGAGAAGTGGATGCAAGTACTGAAGACAGCAAAATCTATAGGCTACAATAGCTAGGCTATAGTGACAGCTCTGTTAGTTTGAATGTATCTCTTGGTTTTGGCAATTTATTAACGTGTCTTTCTATTGGCAAAGTTTGCATTCAACTGCGGTGTAACCTTATCTTCTTATCCCTGCCTAACAAAACTTACATTAACATAGCGCCTTTAATGCAGTAAAATACCCCAAAGTACTTCACAGGAGGGTTACAAAGCAGAGTTTATCAGTGATATGAACTTGCCCATGGTCATCTGCCTTAATAGGTTTTAAATGATGTTTCAAGAAGGAGAGTAAGATTGAGGCAAGGAGACTGAGGGAAGGAAATACCAAGCTACGGGCCCAAGTAGCTGAAGGCTTGGCTCCTAGTGATGAGCATTTAAAATCAAGTGCGTACAAGTAGCCAGAACTGAAGGAAGAAAGACATTCTGGAGGGTTGTACGGATGGAAGTAGGTACAGGGATATTGGCAACAGAATAATGTTTGAACTCACACGGTGTAGTGGGAAGTCAGAGAAGATATTATTGGAATTGTGAAGGCTAGAGGTAACAAAGGTATAAAAGATTGTTTTCTAGCCCATATCTGAGGACTATCTCCAATTCTACACTCTGCTGGTCTCCTCCTCCATAATCAAGGTTATTTCCTAATTAATGGCACAAGCCTCATGTTTACGGCATGAAGCGAAGAGACACAAGACAACCAGCAAATCAAAAAAACAGATTTCTATTTAAGTTATACTCTGTAATTCCTTTTCCTATGAAAGCTGAAACGCATTGGCCTTTCTTGTAACTTTTTGACAACACAGAAATTTGACAAATTCAACTCAAAATGATTTTTTTCTTTGAATGTCTAAAGGGACAAGACTGAGAGTTATTCAGAGGATTTTAAGTTTTATTCATTCATAGTATGTGCGGCTGTGGTTGTCGCTTTTATAAGGTTATAAAATGAGCAATTATTTTTCAAAGATGATTTTCAAGCCTCTTTGCTTACTATGCCATTTTACCAGCATTTCAAGGAGCCCTACCAGGCTTAGCAACGATTTACTGGCTCAGTACGTAGTGGAAATTGGATGTAGAACATGCTTGGGGGTGGTCACTTACCTTCCGTAGTAAGTTCTTGCTTTTTGTCAAGTTTGAAGGCCTTGGTTAGGCATACCAGGTTTAACTGCCCACCTATCAGCAGTGTTTGGATGACAAGTTCACCTTTTAACTATGAATTGGCTTCATGAAGGAAAATTACAACAGGCTAATTGTAGTTGTTATATATCAAGTGGGCCCAGAGAGATACCCTGTGAGCATAAAACAGGGCACAATGGCAAAGGGTCAACAATACAACATTGTCACACAGTTTCTGAAATTTAAACGAGAGGAGGCACCAAATTTGGAAGCCTAATTAGCAAGCTGTTAAGCTTTTCTTTGACTCATTTGTTTGCAATTCTCTGTTAACTGCTGTATTTTTTTGCACATTAGACAAAGCAGTATAAGATCACCAGGACCATGTTTAAATGAGGTAGCAGACTCTGCTGGTAAAAGTGACAGCGCCTGTATAGGTTTAACTCCATTTTAAAATTCTTTTTGTCTTAAAAAATAAAGATTGAGAAAACGAATAGCCTTTATAATTTTTTAAACAATTACTAACCTGATGTTAATTCTATATCTCCTGTGCCACAGATATCCTGACCTAGAATCTTGATTAATTGGATGGCTTTACACCAGACAGCTTCTAAGTGGCTGTTCAAGACCTCATTCGTGGAGCTGAAATGGCAGGGACAGGAGCAAGACAACTTTCAATTTCTCATCTTCCATTCTGACCCCACAGATCATATAATCCTGCGCGCGCGTGTGTGAGAGAGAGTATCAGGGAAAAATGGGGGGAGGGTTGCATTTTATGGCACTCAGGCACTTAAGTTGCTACCAGCAGGTCTTCCCAAATATCAAAGGTGCTGAGGTGGAAATCCTATCCTGAGTGTTATCAGCCAATCAGAGACTATTTTGCTTAGCACTGTCACATGGGGGTAATGGCTGCTGCGGGAGTCTACGACTGAGGATCAACCCAGGCCAGAGGTAAATCAGCAGGGCAGGGGGGAGTGATGGTTGTTGGAGGGGTGGACACAGAAGGAAAGAATTAGAATTAGAATTTGATTTTATTGTCACGTGTACTCACGTACAGGGATATAGGAGGACAGTGAAAAGTTTACAATGTCGCCATTCACGGCGTCAACATGGGGGAGTGGGTTGATAGCAAGAGAGGGAGGTGCTCTCAGCCAACCTCCCTCCCCCAAGGCTAATGCCAGATCCATCAATCAGCCACTAAGTTTAATGTTAAACATATTTGCCAGCAGTTTTAAGTATTGCACATTGCAAACTACAAACAAGATATTTGACCAATAATTATTGCACGTTTGAGAATTAAGTTGTGTATATTAAATATAAGTTATCGCTTGATAGTAAATTTACATTTGAATGGGCTTCTTGACATTAACACTTATAGCACACAATATATAAGTTATTTTCTGCCACACTACTTCAGACTACAAAATACACATTCTGCAAAGGAAACAACACTGGAATCAATTATCAACTTTACAAAGTTGTAATGCAATTGTTCTTTTAAATTTTTGTGTGAAAAAGCATAATATAAATAATACAAACCAACTGGATTCAACAGAACATACATCAGTATTCTTAATGTCCCAGATGTAGAAAAAAATGAAATATTAAAATTTACAATTACCAAGGTAAAGAATGGCATGAATAATACAGGTGGCTTTTTGTTTTCCTTTTCACAAGTATTACAAAATTAACTGGCATCACTGGGCCATTTTAAATGTAGTTTGTTTTTGTAGGTGCAAATTGTGTAAAATCAGCTGCAGTTAGCTCAGTAACACCTGAAACTGGACAACCATGCGGCGTCAGTATGAATTCTACAAGAGAAGGAAAGATTGCCTGGTGGGTTCCAGCTGTGCAACCATAGCCAATTAAAATGTCCTTGTCAAAGCTGTCTTTGACCTCACTGTTGATGCACAACAGAGCTGATAAAAGTAACATTACCTGTTGTAACTGTGCTGCGAGCTAACAACCTTAAGCTGTTGAGGAGCAAATATCTTGTGCCTTAAAAGCTTAATGTCATTCTGGCAGGGGTTCAGTAATAGAAGGAAGTGACCAAACTTGTTTTAAATGTCAACAGTGTCTAAAGGCTGTCGCTCACGCCACAAACTTGCCCTTAAATTTAAAGGAAACCAAAATTTTGCATTAATCCAGCAGGCATCATCTTTTCCTGTTTACTGTAGTTTTTTTTGTAAATTTTGGGTAGCAAAATGAGTATCAGTTAAATAAATAATTGGTATGTCCTGCTTCATTTCCAGATTGATGTTTATGACCTGAGGCACCATTTGGCATTGACTCTGGCTTCTTAGTAGCACCATTGTTTTTGACAGCACAAAATGTAATAAGAATAAGCCAAGTCTCTGTTTGTCAACTAACTCAAATTGCTTCAATGATAATGTTACAGAGAGCATCTGCTTTACAATAACCTGAAAGAAGGAATATTCCAGTTTGAGTCACATGACAGGCAATATGAAATGCCAGTGTTGTGAATGTACAAGATGGCTATAGTATGAAAGCAAATAAAATATTTGATAAACTTTTGAAATCAGAGGTGAAACTATAATCAGACGCATTATGCTATTTGTTAACATGAGCACTAATGATACTGAAACGTTCATTCATTCATATTTTGAAGCAAGCACTTGGATAATGGGATATTCTCAATAGAATCTCAATCTTGTACATTTCATTCATATAGTATACATGACATGTTATTACAATGTGTAGCTTGTATTATATCATCTCAGGAAATGCAAAATAAAGTACTTATAAAAGCATAAAACTTACTCAAATAAGATTTTTGTTGAGAAAAACTGACCACTTGGGCCTACTGTTTATTCTAACCTGGTGTCTGCCAGATCTTGGCACTAATTCTATAATTGTATTGTTAACTTGTTGTGAACCATACTGAATCTGAAAAATGTTATCTATTGCTGTAATTTAAACTTTAAAGATAATAATAAAAACTTTTTTATAAGGACAGCACCTTTCAATGTGTCCTTGTGATGCCTAAGAACCTTAAAATACTTGTTTAAAAATGTTTTTCCTACAAAAGTATATCTTCAAAATGATGCAGTCACTTCATACAAATGTTAAAGAACAGACTCAATGTTTTCACACATTTCATTCTCTCCCAAATGATAGATCAAAGTTGTCCTTCCAGACGATTTGTTTGAATCCGTTGCAGCTGCATCTAATGTTAATGTTGAAGCAAACAGATCTGATGTGGTCATTCGACCGACTGAGTCTTCATCTCCCTGAATATACTCCTTGGAATGACTCTTTATATAATGCCATGTAGTTGTGTATAATATAAAGGCAATTGTTTTCAAGCCTATGGCAATGCTGACATAGAGATATCTATAGGAATCGTTATCGTATACAGCACATGCTCCACTTTTATTGCAGGTCTCTGACCAGATGAGACAAGTAGAGTCAATTGCAGCCCCAAAGATAAGTGGTGGTGGGATAAAACCTAAACAAAAGCAAAAAATAGGTAGAATGAATAAAATGAACTCATCATAAAGATGTATATCACGAGTGTAATGATCACTTGATCGATTTCTAACTTATACATGTACAATATTAAAGATACAAATAAATTATCAAAATCTAGGAATTGAGCAGGAAATTTAGCTTGAAAGGGATCAAATCAAAACTAAGACTACAATATTGAAATCTCAAGACATCTACACTTATCTGAAGGACTTTGGTGTGAATAATCCTCAACTGTATATTTATTCAAGAACCTTATTACATTGAGTTGAGTGATTCCAGCAAGTTCATTGTAATTCTTTTGTTATAGAGCAAGAAGTATAGTGACATTCTTTTTCAATGAAAATATCAGCTTCTGGATACATTTGTTTATAGTCTTTTAAAACTGGTGATGTTGCAAATGAATGAGAGCAATCATAGAGGCAAAGTGGAAAGTCTCCTGTCATGGCTGAGTTCCAAGTAAAGAAGCCACCAGACTCTGAAATCAACTGCTTTAGATTCGGTTAGATTAGATTACTTACAGTGTGGAAACAGGCCCTTTGGCCCAACAAGTCCACACCGACCCGCCGAAGCACAACCCACCCATACCCCTACATTTACCCCTTATCTAACACTACGGGCAATATAGCATGGCCAATTCACCTGACCCGCACATCTTTGGACTGTGGGAGGAAACCGGAGTACCCGGAGGAAACCCACGCAGACACAGGGAGAACGTGCAAACTCCACACAGTCAGTCGCCTGAGTCGGGAAATGAACCCGGGTCTCAGGCACTGTGAGGCAGCAGTGCTAACCACTGTGCCACCATGCCGCCACAGTTCTTTAGGAGAACAACAGAAGGGCTTTAGCGATGTCCACAAAAGCATCCCTCAGAAGGTCAAACATGCCAGAAGAACTGCCGAAGGGGAACAAAATGGGTGTTATGGCAGTTACAGAATCATAGAGATGTACAGCACAGAAACAGACCCTTTGGTCCAACTCATTCATCCATGCCAACTATAATCCCAAACTAACCTAGTCTCATTTGCCAGTATTTGGCCCATATCTTTCTAAACCCTTCTTATGATATACCCATCTAGATACCTTTTAAGTGTTGTAATTATACCAGCCTCCACCACTTCCTCTGGCTATTCATTCCATACATGCACCACCCTCTGAGTGAGAAAGATGTTTCTTAGGTCCCTTTTAAATCTTTCCCCTCTACTTATGCCCTTTAGTTTTGGATTCCCCTATCCTGGAGAAAAAAACCTTGAGTACTCAACCTATCCATGCCCCTCATGATTTTATACCCCTCAACCTCCAATGCTCCAAGGAAAATAGCCTCAGCCTTATAGCGCAAACCCTTCAACCCTGGCAACATCCTTGTAGTTCTTTTCTAAATCCTTTCAAGTTTCGCAACATCTTTCCTATAGCAGGGAGACTGGAATTGAGCATAACATCCTGAAACTGGCCTAACCAATGTCCTGTACGGCTGCAACATAACCTCCCAATTCTGATACTCAATGCACTGATGAATAAAGACAAGTGTACCAAATGCCTTCTTCACTATCCTGTCTTCCTGCAACTTCACTTTCAAGGAACTATGAATCTGCACTCCTTTTTGTCTGGCAACATTCCCCAGGACCTTACAATTCAGTGTAAGTCCTGTCCCGATTTGCCCTACCAAAATGTAGCACCTCATATTTATCGACATTAAACTCCAAATCCCACTCCTCAGCTCATCTGATCACAGTCTCGTTGTACTCTGAAGTAACCTTTTTCATTGTCCACTACATCTCCAATTTTGGTGTCATCTGCAAATTTACTAACCATACCTCCTATATTCACATTCAAATCATTTAAATAAATTATAGTTTCAGAGTTGTGACTGACCAAAATGGAGAAGGTTATTCAGGAAGGTACTGAGCACAAATTTCTTCAGCAACATGCAAAAACAAAATCGAGATGTTGGAGAAGGTGCACAAGCCTCCAAACGCCACAACCACTGACCCCTCACACAGCACCTGTCCCACACGTGGAAGAGTCTGCAGACCGCACGTCAACTTAGTTAGCCATCACAAAACCCATCAAACTGAAGTGGAAGCAAATCACCCTCACTCCCAAGGGATTGCCAAATGGAGTCAAAAATGGGGTCCTTTTTACTGTTGCAATAACATAAAGCAGGTGACAACAAATCAACATCTCATTTCATATCTCTCCCAAATATCATTTCTATATTCATGAGATATTTAAAATTACTGCCAGTGAGGTGATGAACACATTCAGTTAATGATTTGCTTCACATTTTGATGTAGTACAGAAGCAAATTCAATTATCCAAAGCTAACTTCTTGTTTAATACAAAAGCACACTAAAATTGCACAGCTGTTTCAAAAGAGAGAGTTTGAATTTTGTTTGTAGCTGGATGAGAGGTCATAACCAACAGAATGGTCTATTTTTTTTCCCAGAAGATTCCAGACCTGTCAATATTTAATGTGTTCTTGAGATTCCTTTATGAATTTCAGACACATCTTTGATTTCAACCCAAATGTTCATGTAATGTTATTTGTATTACACCTTACTAATAAACCCATGATTAAAGTTGGGAGAAGATCATATTCTTTGGTTCCTTGAGCCACCTTGAGAAAACTGACAATAAATTTGATCACATTGAAATTCTGAAGCATGTTGCATTTGAAGAAGAGTCATTTATTAATTAAACTTTTGAGTGAATTAACTGCTTCACTACGTAAGAATTCTGAAGGGAATATTATATTTATATGTACTTAAATTTACTTATAGCAAAGTCTGTTTTCAAAAAAAAGCACACAGTACAAATAATTCAATGTTACCAATACAATGAGAATTTAATCTGCACAACCTATTAGATTGGTACCAATGCTAATAATGATTCTTGCCAAATTTTCTGAAACCCGAGGACCCATTGCACTTTTTTCCCTATTGTAACACCAACTTCTCAAGTACAATTAGGCATAGGCAACAAATGCCTAGGCAACAAAAGGTACTCTTCCAGCAATGCTCACATCCCAGGAACAAATAAAGACAAGGATACACGTCGATCTTGTCGAATTAAGAATGCCACATAATTTGCAAAGCTCTCCCCTGAGGAATACATGGCAACAAAACATCTCTTCTCACATGTTTAGGTAGTACGCCACATTATTCTTAAGAAGACAGCAATTTCATGCCAAAAATCTCAGGTGTGGTCACATCTAGGAGAAAGTGAGGACTGCAGATCAGAGCCAAAAAGTGTAGTGCTAGAAAAGCACAGCAAGTTAGGCAGTATCCAAGGATCTGGAGAAATGACATTTCAGGCATAAGCCCTTATCAGACTTAGGCCCAAAACTTCAATTCTCCTGCTCCTTGGATGCTGAGCTTTTCCAGTATCGCACTTTTCAAATATAGTCACATCTACCCTTCTTAGTTCCACAGAAGTACAAATTTAGAAATTCCATTAACATCCTAAAGGATTCTTGTACTGATTGGTTTGGATGTTGTAAGGGTAGTAAACATCTGACAGCAGAATTGTATGCAGAGCTGTTCAAATAGCAAACAAAAACAGGCTTCAACACTATTACCAACAGGAGATTAGACTCTTGAAGCTTAGTGAGGTTATTTTCTCCATGACACACAGTTATTAATTTGGCACATAGCTGTAAGGAAAACTCTGGGAAAGGAGAAGTAAATACTGGTAATCTCAACCCAATAAACTAATGGCAAAGAGATAACCATCCAATTTTCGTTGGCATCAAGTTAATTAAAGGTTGATATTTTTGACCTACTTTTCAGATTTAAAACAATAGGAGTCATTCTGCTTAAGTGAGAAATTGTTCTGATCGAAAATGAGGATTTAAAACGTGGGAGGTCAGCGTGTCTCTAAAAAGTTTCCATTTAATTATCATTAAACAAGATGAAACAATTCCCAAAAATAAAAACAAATATTGTGCGTGTAAGTAAATGTTAGGATGTGATATGTTTTCATGATATGGCATCAAATCAAACATTAACAATTGTATTAAATTCTTTTCAGCCAACATGGATGGATGGCATTGGTGATGAATTGGTGCTTATATGCACCAGTACTGTGGTGCTGGTATGTCAAGTTCAACAATAGAAGATTGGACCACAAAAACATTACCAGAATTACAGTCCATGGATTTTCTGCCTTTTGGTGAAGTCAGGCATGAAAATCTCCAAATTGTAACATGGAAGATGCTGTCCTGTTCAACATTTACAGCTAGTAATTACATGTGGTCAGCCCACGACAATCAGTTAATTGACAACTCAGTAGTACCTCTGCTCTGGCAGTGTATTGTTTTCTTAAATCAACCTACTCAGAGATGTTATTACACATCTCTAGTGAATATAGGACATGAATCTCGGCCTCTACTGTTTTACTACCATCTTGTGCCATGTAGCTGGAGGACCAGCTTTGAGGAACCCGGAGGTGAGATATTCACCACATAATCCTAGCCTTCGAATATACCTGTAGCTACAGTTTTTATGTGACAGATCTAGTTAAATTTCTGATCAACGGTAAGCTCCCAAAATATTGCCAATAGGAGTGATGGTCATGCCACAGAATGTTAAGGTGAGATGGTTATATTCTTTATTATTGGAGATGACAATTGCCTGGTACTTCTGTCGTTAAGCCCCTGTGTGCGGCACTAAGTGCTTCAGTGTCTGAGAAATTGCAAATGGTGCTGAACATTGTGTAATCATCAACATATTCCCACTTTTGATTTAATGAGGAGGGAATGTAATTGATAAAGCAACTATAGATGGTTGAGCCAAGGATGTGACTCTGAGGAACTCCTGCAGAAATGTCCTGGGCCTAAGATGACTGAAAACCAACAAAAATATGAACATCTTTTGTATGAAGTATGATTCCAGCCAGTTCACCCAATTCTTACAATCACTCATTTTTGCTAAGGCTTCTCACTGCTGCATTTAATCAAATGCTGCCTTGATGTCTAAATGATGATAATAATTGTAGTAAGCAAATTCTGTGCACGTTACAAATCTTTACCTCAACAAAAATCAGAGACCATAAGAATTTCAGTACATGCAGTACCTCACACTCAGTCTACATTTTGAATAAACATCTAGCAATTTTACAAAGACCTCTGGGCTTCTTCTTCTCATAACGGGTTTCCAAACCTGTAAGTCTGTAAGCAACTCAGGTTAAAAATTTAAAATATCATTCAGTTTGTAACGATGTACTTAAAAATTCCATTTCATCTTCAACCATTGAGTGAAGAGTAGGTCAGAATTAATAAGATTTCATTGTGTTAAAATCTAAATTTATCCTGTTTTGAAGACTGGACCTTAGGAGTGTCATAGCATATTCAAAGCACACAGCTACATATTGCTTCTGTTAATAATGAAATCTACTCTATTTTGTTATGATGTCTCACCAATTTTGCTTTGTTTACAACTGACAATGTTGCCACCAACATTTTAATGGTGTATGACTAAAACTTGGCTTGATTTTCGTCTGCATTAAATTGCACCCTGACCTTAGACTAGGATCACCACAGTCTTAATGGCCATAAACATAAAGTGTGGATCCTTCCAAAACTGACAGGTATTAATATTGCAAGCTTTTCAATTTTACAAACCCACTGAAGCTCAAAAGTATTAAACAATATATATCTGGTTCTTTCTGAAACAGGTTTGAATTTTGACCCAGGTTTGTGTAACATTTCATTCCTGAGAGGAAAGAAAAGCCTTATTGTTAGTTCAGCTCAATTACTGTGATTGAAAAGGAGAATTTGCAGGAGGGGCAAGTACAAGCTAATATTGTGAAATAAATTAACAACAGAGAAAATATTTTAATAATACTTCTAATTTCTTATTTCAGGGAATCTCTGGAAAGATAATCAGCCAGGGAGGTGTTATAATGCAGATTTAATTTACATTATGAGGATAGGTCACATAAACGGGCAGCACGGTGGCTCAGTGGTTAGCACCAGGGACCTGGGATTAATTTCACCCTCGAGTGACTGTCTGTGTGGAGTTTGCACATTCTCCCCATGACTGTGTTGGTTTGCTCTGGATGCTCTTCCTACAGTCAAAAGATGTGCAGGTTAAGTGGATTAGCCATGGGAAATGCCGGGATAGGGTCGGAGGGTAGTCTGGGTGGAATGCTGTTCGGAGGGCGCTGTGGATTCAATAGCCTGCGTCCACACTGTAGGGATTCTATGATAAACTTAGACTATAATTTTCAAGTTGAATTGATTGAAGTTGACCTAATCAAAGAATTACATAGAAATTATTTGCTATGGTGGGGAATTCAAAGAAGGGAAGGATAATTTTAGATCGAGGTCACCTATGAGTTAAAATGGGATGTGCTTTCTCATAGAATGGAAAGCAGAAATCTGGAACTTTCATTCAAAAAGCTATGGGTGCGAGGAGTTTTCAAGACTGAACTGGGTTAATCTAAATGAATGCTGACATTTGTTTATCCCTTAATGGGATGTGACCATCGTTCATAAGGATAGCATTTGTTGCCCATTCTGAGCTGATTTTGAACTAAGTGGCTTGCAGAGAACAACGAAGAATGAACCATACCTCAGTTAGTATGGAGTCACATGTAGCCAGACATTAAAAAACATTAGAGAATTAAAAAAAGCATCATAACAATTGAAAATAGTTGTCATGGTTACCATTAATGAGACAAACTTTGTATTTCATGAATTGAATTTAAATCCCACCAGTTGTGGTGGAATTTGAACTCATGTCTCCAGTACATTAGCCTGGACCTCTCATGACTATCTCTCCAAATGATAGGCATGTTATTAGTGAGGAGATGTTACTTGACTTCACAATTCTTTACTTTTTCCACCACGTTGCTTGTGATTAACAGGAGGCTGATGGCTTTGGGTTAGCTTTTGGTTGTTCTGCTACCTGTGGGCAAGTGATAGCTGGTGAATGTTACACATTGTTTACACATTGATGACAACGCATTGGAAGATCTCAGAAAGGATGTCAGATAGTTTAGGAGCACAAATCTTCAGTGCTGCTGCAGAAATGCATGCAGGGCCAATCAATCTTTCTGTCCAGTTTACTGAGGCTGTTCTTAACATACATTTCTGGGACTTTCACCAGTTGTTAAAAAAAGTTTATCTATCTATCTATATTATGCCTGAATGTGTAGGTTTGCTCGCTGAGCTGTAGGTTTGATATCCAGACATTTCATTACCTGGCTAGGTAACATCATCAGTGGCGACCTCCAAGTGAAGCGAAGCTGTTGTCTCCTGCTTTCTGTTTATATGTTTGTCCTGGATGGAGTTCCTGGGATTTGTGGTGATGTCATTCCCTGTTCATTTTCTGAGGAGTTGATAGATGGTATCTAAATCTATGTGTTTGTTTATGGTGTTGTGGTTGGAGTGCCAGGCCTCTAGGAATTCTCTGGCATGTCTTTGCTTAGCCTGTCCCAGGATCGATGTGTTGTCCCAGTCGAAATGGTTTTTTTCATCCGTGTGTAGGGCTATGAGGGAGAGAGGGTCGTGTCTTTTTGTGGCTAGCTGGTGTTAGTGTATCCTGGTGGCTAACTTTCTTCTTGTTTGTCCTACGTAGCATTTGTGGCAGTCCTTGCATGCAATTTTATAGATGACATTGGTTTTGTCCATGGGTTAGACTGGGTCTTTTAAGTTGGTTAGTTTTTGTTTGAGAGTGTTGGTGGGTTTGTGTGCTGCTAGGATTCCGAGGGGTCTCAGTAGTCTGGCTGTCATTTCTGAAACTTCTTTGATATATGGTAAGGTGGTTAGGTTTTCTGGCTGTGTTTGGTCTGCTTGTCGTGGTTTGTTCTTGAGGAATCTGCGGACTGTATTATTTGAGTATCCGTTCTTCTTGAATACGTTATATAGGTGGTTCGCCTCTGTTTTCCAAAGTTCATCTGTGCTGCAGTGTGTGGTGGCTCATTGGAATAGTGTTCTGATACAGCTTCGTTTGTGTGTGTTGGGATGGTTGCTGGTGTAGTTAAGTATTTGGTCAGTGTTTGTTGGTTTTCTGTATACGCAGGTTTGTAGTTCTCCTTTGTCCTTTCTTTCTACTGTGACATCCAGGAATGCGAGTTTGTTGTCAGTTTCTTCCTCCTTGGTGAACTTTATGCCTGTGAGGGTGTTGTTGATGATGTTAAATGTCTCTTCTATCTTGTTTCGTTTTGTGATGACAAAGGTGTCATCTATGTAGCGGACCCAGATTTTTTGGTTTGATTGTTTGTAGGGCTGTTTGTTCTAGTCTTTGCATTACCACTTCCGCTATGAATCCTGATAGCGGAGATCCCATGGGTGTGCCGTTGGTTTGTTTGTAGACAAACAAAGACAAAACCGATAACACAGGGGCATGGATAAAGAACTTATCAGACCAAACCCTATCAGACACAGAAAAAGCAGTACTAGTAAAAGGACTAAATTTAAATTACCAAGATGCTGACAAGAAGGATTTCCTAGCAGCATTAGAAACCACATTGAAGGACAACAAACTCATGGAAGAAACACAACAAACAATCAGACAGACAGTCGCACCTACTCTGAGCTGAAAGAGGGAAGCAAACAAACTGTACACACAAGAAAAGAAGGCTCTATGTTAAATTTTCAGCAATCATAATGAACATTCTCCAAAATTCTAAAAATATCTAAAGAAGTATGGACAAACTGAAATGTAATGCTATCTGATGAAATAACTGAATTGCAACACCTACCAAGTAGTCTCAGCATGAGAAACTGCACACCAAGAGCATAGGATTTATATTCAGGATTCACAGACCTGCAGAGACAAAGAAAGAAAACTAATTATCATTCACTAGACATCACTGACTGGACAACAGATGTAATTCTAGTGATAACCTTGTCTTCGTGTACAATCTGCACTTACGTCAAGCAATCTGGAGCCACCTGTATTGTAGTATTCTCGTATCCCTACCTAACTAATTGACCTTATACATCCTGCCCTTTCAGAGAGCTGGTGGCATATTGCTAGCAACATCTATTAAAATAACAACAAAAAGAAACAATTTACTTTTAGACAATTTCAGGTTGGCTGCCAGGGAAAAGAACATGTTTCCTTGTTACATTATTTGAGACACTTCTACTACCCTGGAGTGGAACTTGCATAGTATACACCACACAGCACCGGCAGCAATAGAAATATCACAATTATTAATTCAATAATAAACAAGTTACAACTACTCTGTTTGAGTTGTTCATTTTTTTCAGTAGCTGTGTTGATCAGTTCATTTCAGGGGCCAAATTGATCAGTGAGATACACAGAAAAATCTAATAAGTGTTGATTACTGGTGAAAACAATTCAAAATGAATAACTAAGACTAGAAAGTGAACTGTGAAGCCACTATTTTTGTGCAGAGATGCTCTCTGCCTGAGAAAAAATGCTGCTGGGGCACAGTTCTGAAGTTCCACCCCTGAAACTGGTCCCTGCCATTTTCACAGGACAATGGGGAACAGAAGCAGTGTTTATTTTTATTCTCATGAGCTGGCTTGGCAGCATTTAACACCAATCCTTAATTGTCCTGGAGAAGGGGGTGGTGAGCCACTTTCCTGGCCTGCTGCATGTCCTGCCCTTCACCAGATTGCTGCAAAGAAGAGAGTTCCAGGACTTTTACCCAGAGACAGTCAAGGTTCAGCAATATAGTTCCAAGTAAAGTGTATGTAAGGCTTGGAATGAAAGTTGCAAATGATGATGGCCTTTTTCCTTTTCAGTTTATGGGTTTGGAAGCTGCTATCAAAGGAGCCTTGATGAGTTGCTACAGTGAAGCAAAGGAAAGGTTGATGATTGCGGGACATCAATTCATAGGAGTTGACATGGGAGCTATTAAATTGACAATGAGAGTTAGGTCGAGGGCATGGGTTTATATGGAGAGTATGATGATCTATGGTGGCATGAAGTCACATGGATGTTCCATAGGACTTGGTGGGGCTTGATAGGGCATGGGGAGATTGTGTGGCAGTGAGGGGAATATGAGGGTTTAGAGGTGCAGCATTTTAAAATTCTTGTTTCCTCAGATGTAATAAAATGCTACATCCAACACATACACACACTCTCTCTCTCTCTCCGTTGAGTAACAACTTTTTGTCTGCATGACTCGTATAAACAATGAAACAGAAAGAAGCTGCAAGGATCGAAGGTTGAATATTGCACTGCATAGCATTTGAAAGGCCCAATACCATTGTTTCGAACTGATTTTTTCACATACTTGTTGAATCAAAGTGTAAAGGTTTTCTATACTTTAATTAAAGCAGATACAACAATCCTGGAATTTCTTCAAGCAACACTGACATTAAACAACTGAGAAAAAGTCACTTACCTGATCAGAATCACAACTGAAGGAGTCTGTGCCATTGCACCTATTAGACTTCCTACACAAACAACAGCAAAAAATGCCGGGAACGCATTTCCACAATTTGTCCTCGGACATCGTCCTGACATGGCTGTAGCATTGTGGGCAAATTCAGTGTTGATACAGGCACAGTTGGTAAGATTCTAAGAAAGCAGAAAACATTACAAAGAAATCTTGAATACCATAACAAACATTGTCAAAGATATAATATATTAGATCAGAGGACCATAAGTCATGGGAGCAGAAGATAAGCCATTTAGCCCTCAAGTCTGCTCCACATTCAATCATGGCTGATAGGTTTCTTAAGCCCAGTCTCCAGCGTTCTCCCTATAACCCTTGATCCCTTGACATCAAGAACTTATATATCTCCGTTTAAAAAATACTCAACGACCTGGCCTCCACAGACTTCATCACCCTCTGGCTGAAGAAGTTTCTCCTTAAATCTCTTCTTAAAGGTCTTCCCTGTACTCTAAGGCTGGACCTTTGGGTTCTAGTCTCTCCTACCAATGGAAGTATCTTCGCAACATCCACTCTGTCCATTGTGTAAGTTTCAATTCGATCCCCCGCATCCTTCTAAACAAGTGTAGACCCAGAGTCCTCAAATGTTCCTCATGTGTTAAGCTTTTCATTCCTGGGACCATTCTCGTGAACATCCTCTGAGATATAGGGCCCAAAACTGTGACAATACTCTAAATGTAGTCTGACTAGAGCCTTATAGAGTCTCAGAAGTGCATCCCTATTTTCATATTCATGTCTGCTCAAAATAAATTCCAACATTAATTGCCTTCCTAACCATTGTCTCAACCTGCAATATTTGAAGACATTTTTTGAATAATTTCTGTGATTATCATGTTTTTATATGTAAATCTCCCAAGCTCTTATCAATTTGTTGAAATATAAACATTTTGCCTCAAGTATTTGCAAACATAAAGTAATTATACATGAACAAGGTCACTGTCCCACCTTAGTACATCTATACAGAAAAATATTTTAAGTACTTCTGCAGCACTCTAACTGCTCCTAAAATAATTCCACTTCTGTTCTATGCAAGTATTGCTCTTTTATATGAAGAAAATACTTCTGATATCCTACATTTTCAGTCTGTCTGTTTTGAATTGGTATCATTGTGTTTTGTTTCCTTCACTTAATTGTCATGTGTACAGCCAAACAAAAGCAAAGTACTGTGGATTCTGCAGATCTGAAATAAAAGCGAGTAGTTCTGCAAACACTCAGCATGTCTGGCAGCATGTGTGGAGAGAGAAACAGAGCTAATGTTCGAAGTCTAGTATGAGTTTTCTTCAAAACCAAATTGTTCCAAAGAAGATTACAGAGTCTAAAACATTTTGAATCAAAAAGGACTCAAAGAGGGTGCTGCTTGGCTGACAAGTTAACTATTTGCTGAGACACAAGGCCCCTATTCATAACTGCGGGTGACAGGGCCCTCACCTCTATCCAAGTTACTTCTCACACTGTCACCCTCTCTCCACCCTCTCAAAACTATTACGAGGTTTTCCCTTTCCTCACTTTCCATCCTGTATGAAAAAGATCACCTTTCCCATTTCCAGCACCTGCAAAATAGTGCTACAAAACCTATCCTCTCCCTTTCCTGGTTAATGTTCTAAACCAGTTCCTGAGGAGTCCCACTCCTCAATTACCCCCAATACTTTTTCCAATCCCACAATTCCCTTCCGTGCAAATGGAGGAGATGTAACACCTGCCACTTTATTTCCTTGCTCCTCACCATCTGAGGCTCTGTATAGTCCTCCTATTTGAAGCAGAAGTGTGCTTCTTTCAACTTAATATATTGTATTTGCTAGTCAAAATGCAGCCTCCTCTACACTGGGGAGACAAAAAGTGGATTGGATTTCTGCTTTGCCTCATGCATAATCATGATCTTGAGGTTCCAATGGCCTTGTATTTTCATATCTTTTCACACTGACATCTCCATTCTCAGGTTGCAGCTGTGTTGCAGTGAAGCTCAACACAAACTCATGGAGCAGGAAGTCATTTATCATGGACATTTTAAAAAGCCATTCCAATTCAACATGGAGTTCAATAATTTAAGATCATAAACAATGTACCCCAATTCCACTTTTTGTGACATGCACTGGTCTTAATCTTATTTCTCATATTTTTGGTTTTAGACATAACAGTTCATTACTCTGCCAGCCATTCCCACTCTGGAGAATTCTTTTGTTTCTCTACCGCAGCAATTGACTCATCCATTCTTATTATACAATGAAATATTTCATCATCTAATCTTTTCACCACTCACAAACAGACCTCACAGAGAGGAGAAACCCAAATTCAGCAAGGGGTTTGAACCCTGTATTGAGTACAAACAGACACTATTTTGAAACAAGCAAGGTCCTTATACCATAGTGAGTGATTTTTTTTTAAGCACACACAAATACTTGTAAAAGGCAGAAGCATTCTGTGGAATTTTCAGGCTATCAAGTTAATTAATTTTTATTGTCTTAAAACTTTAGGGTAAAGAAAAGCAGCTTCCTGTGCTTCGGAATGAACAACTCAGTTCTTGCATTTTCAATAGGTATTTGTTGACTAAACTCCATGTTTAACTGTTTCATTAACTTGTTATTGTCATAATGAAGAGCTGCAAGTTCACAGTTTGATTGACAGCACCAAGAAGTTACCAATGGATTAGTTGTGTTTGATGTGGCGTTTTGGTTAAAACGTTCTTTTTATAAAGGATTAAGTATTTGCAGTTTTTAAACTTATTGAATGGGATTTCATCAATGAAAGGTTTTTGGGATGCTTGGGATAAATTTTCATTTTTGAAATTTGCAACAGAAGTCAGAAAGGTTTGTGTGTGTGCCTCAATAAATGTTGAAGTAGAATTTTCATTGCTGTCATGGCAGGTGATGGCTGAAGTTTTGGAATAGATCCAGTGAAATTCTTGCATGCTGCACTGGGGCTGCTGGCCACAGTGGTAGGACAGACTTTCATCCCAGCTGTAAAAATAAACAAGACTGCCAAGAAGCCACATCTCTTTGCATTCCCCATCTCCCACACACTCTCATGCACCATCCAGCCCATCTCTTATCCCAAAACACCACTATCCATCATGCCTCTTCATCCATTATTCATTGTATAGAAGTAATTAAACCCATAAAGCAGAATATTCCAGTTCACTGAATGATGTGGGTATTGGTAAGAAAGTTGGGAGAATCACAGGAGAATGGAAGGAGATTCCCGTCATTGATAGACAAAAGTCCCTTTTTCCTATTGAGTGTTGAATGACAAAATTAGAGTCCCTCTTGTGAGTGGCAAGTTATGAAGTTGAAGGTGTGTACTGTATCTTGAAGAGAGAGTGAATGCTGTTTTGCACTGAGAACTTACAAGTACCTGTCATAAGGCTAGCTAGCAATCTCAGAGTGTATTGGAAAATTGAAAATATGTAACATTTAGCTGTGAAAATATGTAACATTCCACCTGAGTTGGTTGCTGTTTTGACAACAATTTGAATTTAACCAATCAGTTTAAATTATGCCCCAGGTTACTAAAACCGAATCAAGTTCACGTTTATTGTTTTTTGAGTAAAAAGTGAGGTCTGCAGATGCTGGAGATCAGAGCTGAAAATGTGTTGCTGGTTAAAGCACAGCAGGTTAGGCAGCATCCAAGGAACAGGAAATTCGACGTTTCGGGCCAGAGCCCTTCATCAGGAACCCCAATTCCTGATGAAGGGCTCTGGCCCAAAACGTTGAATTTCCTGTTCCTTGGATGCTGCCTAACCTGCTGTGCTTTAACCAGCAACACATTTTCAGCACGTTTATTGTTTTTGCCAACATTAAACCAATGAGATTATCGAATGCTGGAGGTGTAAAAAAAACAGGCATTTTGAAAATCAAAGACAGATTAACTGCCATCAACAGTGTAACTGCCATTAAAACACTCTCCATCAAAGGACCTTTTCATATGAAACATCTTCACAGTAAAAAGAAAGAAGATGACCCAGGGAGATCTTCTGCCAAAAGGAAAAATACAGAGATGACAACCACTGTATGGTTTAGAAATTAAGTTAATGTAATTTTAATAAGTGTTTTATTGAAATAGCATATTGGAGGCAAGTAATAAGCAGTTAAGAGAAAGGGGGCTTAGAGTTGCGAATAGTTGTTGTTTAATGTTCACTTTCAGAGTTAAAGAATAAATTGATATTATTTTCTTTAAATAGTGGAATTTGGGGATTCTCTGTCGGTTATATTTTAACAGATTACAAGGTGAGGCGAGCTTTTCTGGGTGTTTAGTTTAATTAACAAAAGGGTTCATTGCCGTGCCGTAACACAAGAGACCAATTTGTATTCAGTAACATCTTCATTATTACATTACCTCACCTCATTTATATACAGTTTTCCATTTTCTTACCCACTGAACAAAAAACTAGAATGCAAGAACTCCCCAACACGAAAGACAGAGCGGCAATCCGTCAACTTCAACTCCCGATTTGCTCCTTGGTCCTCCATCATGAAAACCAGTCACAGAATCGAAAGGAATGTGCACCAGTATCTCCAGGTTCCTACTGGCAAAACAGAGTTGGGACATCTACTTTCTCCTCCTAAAATATCTGAAACAATTGACAGGAACCATGCAAGGCAGCTGCAGACTGCCAGCAGCTAACCGGGCACAACGCTTTAAAACTGTCATTAGCACCAGGAATCCCAAGAGGTGCCAGCAGTGCCAACTGTGGTGAGTGAGAGAATACAATGAATGGGACACTTTGGTGTAGGTAATGGGATAAGTTTGGAAGACAGTGTGTGAAAGCTTGCTAGGACTCAAGCAGAGAAGCCCTCCATGAAATTTGCCAAAAATGACACAGCCATTTTTTTTTGGTAAACTTCAGCTCTTGTTTACAGTTGATATGTGAGAAAAAGCTTTTCAGAAAAGTATTCATTCATAACATTTCACCCTGTTAAAACAACTAAATAAACTTGGCTCTCTGCTATCTTTTTCAATTTCACATATACAAACTTAATGACATGAAGTACCTTGCAGTTTTAGGTACTGAAATGTTAATGGTTCTGGATGATGTACGCTTTTATCAGGAACCAGTGAGCGGCATTTCATATGTGGAAATGTCTTTTTCATTTTTTTTAACACCATCTGAGGACACTAGGGGGTTCATTGCTTCTACAGAGAGTACAATGGGTGAATGGGCATGTAAGTGCCACATATTGGCTGAGTAAGCATGATGGGTCATGGGTTGGGAAGAGGGGCATACCTTACCATGGGAGGCATGATGGGCCAAAAGGATGTTTTGGAGATATACCTTGACAAGGAGATATAAGGAAGATATTTCTTTATCAAATGGTTCACTCTCTCCTATCACTGATGTGCCAAGAATCACAGTTCTTTAAAAGGTTTGCCCAGCTTCAGGAAAATTGCAGGAGTGTACATCATGCCTGTCTTAGCAATCGAGCCAGCTGATGGCCTGCATGTTTTAAAGACCCTGGTAAGATTTTGTTAGACTGGGTATGGGAGCTGGAAATGCTGAAATTGGGTTCTGTTTATCATTTTTAAAGAACTCCTGAATCAGAGCCAGTGACAATCTGACCCTTGATCTTAACATGTCTCTTGAAGTCTTCCCAAGGTAGATATTGGCTGAGGGTTTAAGGGCAAAGTATGATGGTTAGGTGACATGGGTTGGTAAGTTGACATTATATTGGCATTGGACAATGGGGACATTGGGATTGAATAAAGGAGCATATGTCACCACAGTAGGCATGAAAGGACATTAGAGTGAGTACAGGGGTATGGATTAGAATGGATGGAGCTTGAGGAATGTGTGCCTGAGCAGCTACAATGTGTGAGGGCTAGAGGGCTAATACACAAACACAGATAGGAAGAAATCAAAGAGTACCAAAGCTGGCCTTTTACCATCCTACCCACATTGGTAATCAGCATCTGCTGAGGCTACTTCCAACCTGTTTCTAGGAACCTGACTCTAGCACATACTTCTGCATCCACTCCCAGAATTACAAGGTTTGTGAAGGTTTGTAGCTCAGGTTGAGGTTTAGGGTGTAGATTTGCTCACTGAGCTGTAGGTTTAATATCCAGACGTTTCATTACCTGGCTAGGTAACATCATCAGTGGCGACCTCCAAGTGAAGCGAAGCTGTTGTCTCCTGCTTTCTGTTTATATCTTTCTCCTGGATGGGATTCCTGGGGTTTGTGGTAATGCCATTTCCTGTTCGTTTTTTGAGGGGTTGATAGATGGCCTAGAAGCCTGGCACTCCAACCACAACGCCATAGACAAGCACATAGATCTAGACGCTATCTATCAACCCCTCAAAAAATGAACAGGAAATGACATCACCACAAACCCCAGGAAACCCATCCAGGAGAAAGATATAAACAGAAAGCAGGAGACAACAGCTTCGCTTCACTTGGAGGTCGTCACTGATGATGTTACCTAGCCAGGTAATGAAACATCTGGATATCAAACCTACAGCTCAACGAGCAAATCTACACCCTAAACTCCCAGAATTTCTCAATTCGGTCCATGTGGGAATGACAATCAAATCATTAACTCTCTTTTCACAGAAAGCTGCCTATTGGGTACCAGAAATTTATGTTTTTATTTCAGAAATATGGCAGCACCCTCAAGCACATTTCAGAGTTATTACCTCAAAAATTATTCATTCAATTTAGAAAAAGAAAACTGTCAAGAGAATTAACAATTTACAAGCCAACCAATCCATTCTCAGTACATGAATTAATTATGAAGCCTGATTAAAGCAAATCGATAAGTGGGATGATTTCAATTTTACAAACAATATGGGCAGAAAATCACACTAAAAAGATTTTTGAATAAACAAACACAATTATCCCTTAAGATATATCTTATTGATTTTCAGAAACACAATGCTGAGTGGTTTCTAAGTATATTGTTGTGCTACACGACGTTTTGGTGATTTGATCTGGAATTGCAAAGTTACTTTTGCTTGCTTAGTGCCCTCCGGTTGAATGGGTATATCCTATAGATGGCTCAATCTATTTTTGTTCAACCTTCATGTGTGCACATGTTCCAAATGGGAGTTACAAGGGTTACAAGCAAGAGTAGGAGTGATAACTAATTCTTTCTCCCCAAGGGAAATTATAGTTTGAGAACAAAATGATCAATTTGCTTCAATATCATGCCATGAATCTAATAGCTTCGCTCCACATTTTTCACAGCTCATTCCTGATGAAGAGCTTATGCTTGAAACGTTGATTCTCCTGCACCTCAGATGCTGCCTAACTGGCTGTGCTTTTCCAGCACCACATACTCGACTCCCAGCATTTTTCATAAACAGCGACAAGAAGAGCTGACAATTTGAGAGAGAGGGATCTCAGGGAAGCATTGAGTGACCTTACAAAAGGAACCAAAGTCTTGGTCATTGATCTCCAGAACGTAGGATGTATATAATGGATGATTCTGCTGTTAATAGAGGACTAAAAGGAGACAGAGATCCACAAAAGACCAAAGTCAAGGAAAAAGATCAAAGAGGAAGAGAGACGGCAGGAACAGACTTGAAAGATAGAGTGGGGACAATGCCATGGAAATATTTAAAATAAAAACAAGAATAGTTAATGGTATCATCAAGGATCAGAAATTCACTATAGATCAGTAAAATTTTTAAGCCAGTTAAAACAAAGGAAAAAGAAATGTTCATATCTGGGATTGCAGGATTAACTAGCAAGATTCAAAGTTTGGGAGAAGATTTGTAGCTCGGGTGTTCGTTGTTGTGGTTCTCCGAGCTGGGAATTTGTGTTGCAGACGTTTCGTCCCCTGTCTAGGTGATATCCTCAGTGCTTGAGAGCCTCCTGTAAAGCATTTCTGTGATCTTTCCTCTGCCATTTGTAGTGGTTTGAATCTGCCGCTTCTGGTTGTCAGTTCCAGCTGTCCACTGCAGTGGTCAAGCAACATGAGTTCAACTGGGATAACACTACTATTACAGGACAAGCCAAACAGTGAACAGCAAGGGAATTCCTAGAGGCATGGCACTCATCCACAGATTCAATCAATAAGCACATCGACCTGGACCCAATATACCGACCACTGCAACAGACAGCTAAAACTGACAACTGGACGCGGCAGATTCAAACCACTACAAATGCCGGAGGAAAGATCACAGAAGCGCTTCACAGGAGGCTCCCAAGCACTGAGGATGTCACCTAGACAGGGGATGAAACGTCTGCAAGACAAATTCCCAGCTCGGCGAACAGAACCACAATAACTAGCAAGATACTTCAAGAATTGGTGCTTGAGACCAGCTATTTACAATCAATATAGATGGCTCAGATGCTGGAACCTATGTAATAAATCCAAGGCTGCCGACAATACAAAGTGAAGTTGGTAAGTAAAATTTGAGAGGATGTAAAAGAGCTGCAAAGTGATGGAAACTGATTCAGAGACTGGGCAGGAAATTACTAAATGACACAACATGATGGTGTGAAATTATCCTCTTTGATAGAAGAATGGTAAAGAACTTTTTTTTAAAAGAAAAGAGAAAATCAGCAAATGCATGCTTTGATTATCTTTGTACACACATAGAAAGCTAACATGCAGATACAGCAACAGAGAGACAGCTGTCTAATGGTAACATTGTTTGACTAGTAAATCAGACAACAGGCTAATTGAGTTTAAATCCCACCATCCTAGAGGGAGAAAAACAGTAATACCTGAAAATGGACGTACTGGAATGCTGTTCTAAAGCATTAGAAAACAAGCCCAACCAGTATGTGTCATTTGCAAACTTTACTATTTCCCCTTCTGGACTGGCAGATGGTGAAACTTACATTCAATTTTTAAAAATACTGGAATAAAGAAAAGTCCAATAATGACCATAAAACCACTGTCATAAAAACCCATTTAGTTCATCAATGACCTTTCGGGAAGGAAATCTGTCTCCTTATCTGTTCTGGCCTGCACGCGCCTCCAGACCCACACTAATGTGTTTGAATTTTAACTGCCTCCTGGGAAAATTCAGGAAGCCAATAAGTGTAACGCCAACATCACATGAGTGAATATAAAGTAAGCATATTAAGCAAGTATATTATATGTCAGGAGTACTATGGAAACACAATCATAAAAACTAGGAGCAGAAGAAGGCAATTCAGCCCCTCGAGCATCTGAAGCTCAACACTATTTTCCTGTCCACTCTCCATAAGCCTTCAATTCATTACTCATTAAAAGTCTGGCTACCTTCTCATTAAATTTACTCAATGTTTACACATCCACCATGGGTTAGTGAATTCCACAAATTCATGATCATTTGAGATAAGTAATTTCTCCTCATCTGTTTTAAATTTGCTATCCCTTATCCTAAAACTATGACCTCTCTTTCTAGATTGCCACATATTCTTTCTACATCTTCTTAGCGAATTCCCTTTCGCATCCTATATAACTCAATTACATCTCCTCTTCTCCAGAGGGTATAGGGCTAAACTGCTCAATCTCTCTTCATAAGACATTTGCCTTACCTCTGGATTCAATCTACTGAACTCTCCTCTGAACTGCCTCAAATATAACCACATCCCTCCTCAAGTATGGGAACCACAACTGCACACAGTATTCCAGGTAGGGTCTCACTAATGCCTTGTACACCTGTAGCAACACTTTTAATTCTATTCCTTTAGTAAAACCTGTAAGCTCCCCTCCAAGTCACACATCATCCTGACTTGGAACTATAGCACCTCTCCTTCACTATTATTGAGTCAAAATCCTGGATTTGTCTTTTGAACTGGACTATGGGCGTACATCAGATGAACGCCAGCAATTGAAGAATTCAGCTCCATACAACCTTTTCAAATGCAATTAGGGATGAGCAACAAACACTGATTTTTTTTTAGTGATGCTCACACCCCATCAAACAAGCAAAGTTTTCATCCAACAATATTGCAGTAGAGAGTAAGGATATTTTGAAGAGATCATATGTGGTGTACCCTATACTCTTTTGATCACATTATCCCAGGAAGGATTAATTTATTTTACAGGATGTGCAAAAAAGGCTCACTAGATTGTTTTCTTGGAGGCAAGTGTGATCGAAAGATTGAGTAAAAAAAAGGTTTACATTCTCTGGTGTTTAGAAGAGATGATCTCATTGAAATATATAAGACTTTAAGAGTACTTGACAGGGTAGATACTGAGAGACTGTTTTCCTGGCTGTTGAGTCTAGAACCAGGGGTCATGGTTTCAAAATATGATTTAAGCATTTAGAACTGAGATGAGAATAAATTTCTTTGCTCACAAAATTATGAATCTTTGGAATTTTGTAACCCAGAATGATATGGCTGCTTAGACATTGAGTAAATTGTAGACTGAAATCTATAGATTTTTTTTGCATCAAGTTAATCAAGGTATGGAGAGGCTAAACAGGAAATTTTATTCAATACAGGTACAGATACAAGTGGCCACATCATCCACTTTTTATAGAATCATAGAGTCATAGAGATATATAGCATGGAAACAGACCCTTCGGTATAACTCATCCATGCTGACCAAACATCTGACGTAAATCCAATCCCACTTGCCATCATTAGGCCCATATCCCTCTAAACTCTTCATATTCATATAGCCAATTAGATGCCTTTTAAACATTGTAATCATACCAGCCTCTACCACCTCCTCAGTCAGCTCATTCCATATTGCACCATCCTCTGCATGAAAAAGTTGCCTCTTTAGTTCCCTCTTTCCCCTCTCACCTGAAACCTATGCTCTCTAGTTTTGGACTCCTCTACCCCAGGGAAAAGATCTTACCTTTCTATCCTATTTAAATAAAGAAAGAAGCCACTCAGGCCATCAGGTCCACACTGGTTCTATAGGAGCAATTCAGTTACTTCAAAGAGATGATTCAGGTACTGATAAGACACTTCCATGAGGGTGATGAGAAGATCATCCAAACCTAGAGCTTACTTGCTGACTAAACATATGTACGAGGAACTTGTTTGTGTTGTGCTGCTTCTAGTAGCTGCAGATGCTCATCAATTCACAAGGGTTAGAGGAGCAGTAGTAAGCAAAGTGTAGAAAATGTTGCAATGGATATAGACAATGGATATATATGCATTGAAAAGAATATTGACCTGGGAGGGAAATTTCTGATGGAAAACATTGAAGCCTAGGCTTATCTACATATTGTACAGTGTTAGCTACACACTGTGCAACCTCTCTCCTTGACAGATTACCAAATTAAAAGTCAAGCCAGGATTTCAATAATCTCTAGACTGGGATGCAGGAGGAGCTAGAAAACCTACAGATTGTTTCATTTTTCATTCTTCAACACTCTTTTTACCGATTTACATTTTCCAATATTACTTTTTCTACAGTTTCCTATATTAATCATAAGACTACTCTTCCGAAGTACTTCAATAAGGATGTCTAGCTGGACAGAACTTAATTTGGGATGGGAAGCAAAATTAAGATGCACTTAATGGGCTAAAGAGTGCATTGATAAAATACCTTCTTTTTCTGCAGCGTTGTCCAATGCTATGATGTATTTAACTTTGCTATAAAACATGTTCAAAGAGTTTCAAAGAGACAGAGCTGATTGTCATGAGTTGATCAGAATTCTGAGAGTAGTCCATGAGTAGCCTCCCAGTTTCCACTCTCCATAAATGACACTCCCGACTCCTGCCCTTCCGAAGCTAGGAATTGCTTAGAAATCATTTGGGAAAACAGCTGGAAACAAGCAGAACCCCTACTCAAGCAAAATAATACAGAGCTGAGAAACGGGGGGGGGGGGGGGTAAATTGCTAAAAAAGGCCTGATTGGTCAGATGTAGCAGAACACATCACACGATGAGGAGATAGTGGAAGTATAATATAATAGAGAAAAGAACTTTTAAAAAATTAATCTGAAAATAGTCAAGAAATTCAAAATATATTGATGTTAGTTACATATACCTTGTCCTAAAAGTTGATTAATTTCAATAGATGTTTCATTGTAAAATGATAATTAATTCCAAAATTGTGCAGAGATGCAGCTGATTCAATACTTATAAATGCGCTGTCACCTGTAAAATATGTCTGCTACTTATTTTCTGATTTTAAAAATATTACAGCCAAACTGGAGACTATCATTCACTCAGCTGCAAAATGAAAGCAGATGCTCTGGGCGTGAATAATAGGTAACTGACAAAAATATTCTCTTTTACCCTATCATTGAGTTGGAGCAATGTCTCGAGGTATTAATTTGTATAGTTTGAAAGAGAGGAATGATTGCCTGGAATCTGCTCAATATAGATGGATTTGTGTTTTGTAACTGCTATGTTATTACAGAAAAGCACCTACGATTTATGTCATTGGTTTGTGTTTAGATGGTATTGTTGCATTAATGCCAAATACTCTGAATAATTCTGTCATCCCATCAAAGGAAGCGTTGTCCTTATAATCTGTTGCTTTCAGAATCTTCTGTCTTTCATTACTTAGTTTTGTACAAGGGAGAGGTGAAGTTCTGCAAAGTATAATCTCAAATAAATCAATATCAAATAGCCAATGTATATTTACCTTGCATGCAGGGTTTCCATGAGTTCCAGGTTGCAACATGACTTCCCCACCAATATTGGCAGTTTTATCATTCGCGCTGGTATCTCAGAATTCAGTGTTCAGGCATTCAAATAAAGTGAGTGGCATGGACATTTTGGCCCTGAATCTCAGACTTACAGCCTGATTTAAAATTAGCTCAAGTGTTCCCAAGGACTTATTTTTTTAAAAAGCTATAAGAATTTTTGCATCTATTTTATTTTTGTTTTAATATTCAAACTAAGTTATGTACATAGAACTTACAGACCATTCAGTCCATAAGAGCTAGGATAATCCGTCCACCCTATTGCATCTTAACCTGTCAAGATCTGTAAGGTCTGAACTGTTCCAAAGGTTGAGTTACATAGAATAAATAATTACATCAGCAAAGGTATAGGATTACAATATTTTAAGAAGCGGGAGTAGAGCTAGGCTATTCAGCCCATTGAGCCTGCTTCACTATTTAATGTGATCATCTTTGATGTGAATCCAATCTCACATTCCTGCCTTTCTCCAGACCCATGTGGCAAAATGACAAGGATATGAATGCCACAGTGATATCTGATGAACAGGAATATATCATCACTCAGGACCCATCAGTAAGAGGTTTAAAACTTACAAACTGATCTACTGCAATTGAATTGTATGCTCATTTAATAAATATCCCATGGAAAGCTAGAGTTTTTTGTTATTCATTTGTGGGATGTGGGCATCACTGACTGGTCAGCATTTATTGTCTGTCTTTAGTTGCCCTTGAGAAGCTGGTGGTGAGCTGCTTCTTGAACTGCTGCAGTCCACCTGCTGTGGGTTGACCCACAATGCCATTAGGGAGGGGATTCCAGGATTTTGACCCAGCAACAGTATATTTCCAAGTCAGGATGGTGAGTGGCTTGGAGGGGAACTTGCAGGTGATGGTGATCCCATACGTCTGCTGCCCTTATCCTTCTGGTCTTGGGTCTGAAAGGCACTGTCTGAGGATCTTTGTGAATTTCTGCAGTTATCCCAATCCAATCAATATTTTACCTTTTAAAGGCCAGGACAACTGGTCTCTTTCATCTAGCTCCCGATTTACTTTAGACAATAAGATCAGAGATTTGCACATCTAGTTGTCAAGGTTATATCCACAGAGCTGAATCTTTAACATAGTACTGAGCCTTGCCCTACAAACTTTATTTTAACTCACAAAAGAGAACCCATCTTTTTCTTCCAGGCCATCTTTCTTTAACTCACAGAAGAACTGGCACTTGCCTCTGGCTCTTTGTTTTAACTCAACCAGGAGCTATTAAAGAGTTACATGTTCCTTGAATAATACTCACGATACCGTGGACCCTGATCATAGTTGAAGCACTGAGCAGATGTCCAGGGGAAAAGATGTAACTTCCAATGTGTCGGCCTATATCCTGCTGTACAGCAGGGTGTAAAGGAAAGGGTTTGTCTTTCTAATAGCCTTATTCACATGTTCAAAACTTTTGGTGATGAGGGATTGGCTACTCTCTGTATGCTCAGTTCCAGAGTAGATTAGATTAGATTAGATTAGACTTACAGTGTGGAAACAGGCCCTTCGGCCCAACAAGTCCACACCGACCCGCCGAAGCGAAACCCACCCATACCCCTACATTTACCCCTTACCTAACACTACGGGCAATTTAGCATGGCCAATTCACCTGACCCGCACATCTTTGGACTGTGGGAGGAAACCGGAGCACCCGGAGGAAACCCACAGTAGTCTAAGGTGATGTCGCACTTCATGAACAGAGTACGTTTGAACTGTTCCAAAATGCCAGTTTTGCTTATTGCTCGAGTCCCAAAGACTCTACCTGGCTGATATGTATTACACTGCCATCCACCTATTACAATGAAATCAGGAGGAGTTTCAACATTCCCTTAAGGTGATAAAAGCAAATTACTGTGGATGCTGGAATCTGAAACTGGTAGCTTTGACAAAGGGTCAGTTAGACTTGAAACGTCAGCTCTTTTCTCTCCTTACAGATGCTGCCAGACCTGCTGAGATTCTCCAGCATTTTCTCCTTTGGTTCCCTTAAGGTGATTCTTGATGTCAGTGTCTCAATAATCGTAGTTGTTGGTAAAATTGATAAGCTTTCTGATTCATTGTAATCGCAGGCTTTTTGGTCATTTTATTTCTATATTTTCTTTCAGACACTCTATGTCTGTTTAAGGACTTGCTTACCAAAGTAAATTGACTATTACAGTTTTCCACTCATTTAATCCTTGTGCTTCCACAACAGTCAAGTTAATAAATATAACATTGCTCTGTCCAATATAAAGGGAGGCTATGATCCAAGAAAGTTTGAGATTGGTCATGAACATGTAGATGATGGTGGGAGAGAAACATAAACATCTATAGGCATAATGGCAACAATATGAACTTAAAAGTATAGGATATGAGAAGATTTATTTTTCTCATTAGATCTAGGAACATGACTGCAGTCTAAGGCCTGACAGTTTTCACTGTAGTGCTAAAAGCAACATTAATATGATGGGGAAAAAAAACAATTAAAATGTTCAGTGCAATTTTATACAATAATGCTAACCTCAAGCTATAAAAACGTAAAATTTAATTTTAATTAATAATTGGAATATTTTAATTCAACTCACTTGCTTCTTCCTCAGCAATCCTCCTGTACTCTATGGGAGAGTTTTTTATTTTTCTAATGTATTTAATTTATGGAAAGCTCATTTAGGAACATTTTTGAGCCTTTATTCAAATCACAAATCTTGTACTTGCTTTCCAGTTTTTTCCACTTATTTTGGAGATGATGGAGAATTTTTATTTTAAGTCTCGGTATAGCTTATGAGCATGAGTGCTTGGTCAAGTTCATGTACATTCCAGCACTCCAGAGTTAGATGCATGGTTTCTAGGTCTAGTATTTCAGCCGTTCAGCTATGCACCTATGGCATCCACTTGCCCACCTATTCCCCAGTCGCAGACCCTGGAAATGTGGATTGTAGCTAAATGGTTCCAAGATTACCTTGATCAAAATAAGACATAGGAGCGGAAGTAAGGCCATTCGGCCCATCGAGTCCACTCCGCCATTCAATCATGGCTGATGGGCATTTCAACTCCAAATACCAGCATTCTCCCCGTAGCCCTTAATTCCTTGTGACATCAAGAATTTATCAATCTCTGCCTTGAAGACATTTAGCGTCCCGGCCTCCACTGCACTCTGCGGCAATGAATTCCACAGGCCCACCACTCGCTGGCTGAAGAAATGTCTCCGCATTTCTGTTCTGAATTGACCCCCTCCAATTCTATGGCTGTGTCCATGGATCCTAGTCTCCTCGCCTAACGGAAACAATTTCCTAGCGTCCACCCTTTCCAAGCCATGTATTATCTTGTAAGTTTCCTTTAAATCTCCCCTTAATCTTCTAAACTCCAATGAATACAATCCCAGGATCCACTGCCATTCCTCGTATGTTAGACCAACCATTCCAGGGATCATCCGTGTGAATCTCTGCTGGACACGCTCCAGTGCCAGTATGTCATTCCTGAGGTGTGGGGACCAAAACTGGACACAGTACTCCAAATGGGGCCTAAGCAGAGCTTGATAAAGTCTCAGTAGCACAACGATGCTTTTATATTCCAACCCTCTTGAGATAAATGACAACATTGCATTCGCTTTCTTAGTCACGGACTCAACCTGCATGTTTACCTTTACAGAATCCTCGACTAGCACTCCCAGATCCCTTTGTACGTTGGCTTTATGAATTTTC
Source organism: Hemiscyllium ocellatum (assembly GCF_020745735.1). Classification (NCBI taxonomy): domain Eukaryota; kingdom Metazoa; phylum Chordata; class Chondrichthyes; order Orectolobiformes; family Hemiscylliidae; genus Hemiscyllium; species Hemiscyllium ocellatum. The sequence continues at coordinate 60,730,722 of NC_083402.1, forward strand.
TCACCGTTTAGAAAGCAGTCTATGCTTTTATCCTTTTTTCCAAAGTGCAAGACCTCGCATTTGCTCACGTTGAATTCCATCAGCCATTTCCTGGACCACTCTCCCAAACTGTCTAGATCCTTCTGCAGCCTCCCCACTTCCTCAGTACTACCTGCCTGTCCACCTAACTTTGTATCATCGGCAAACTTCACTAGAATGCCCTTCACTAGAATGCCCTTCACTAGTCCCATCATCCAGATCATTAATATATAATGTGAACAGCTGCAGCCCCAACACTGAACCCTACGGGACACCGCTTGTCACCAGCTGCCATTCCGAAAAAGAACCTTTTATCCCAACTCTCTGCCTTCTGTCAGACAGCCAATCCTCAATCCATACCAGTAGCTCACCTCGAACACCATGGGTCCTCACCTTGCTCAGCAGCCTCCCGTGTGGCACCTTATCAAAGGCCTTTTGGAAGTCTAGATAGGCCACATCCACTGGGTTTCCCTGGTCTAACTTACTTGTCACCTCTTCAAAGAATTCCAACAGGTTTGTCAGGCATGACCTCCCCTTACTAAATCCATGTTGACTTATTCTAATCAGACTTTGCTCTTCCAAGAATTTAGAAACCTCATCCTTAATGATGGATTCTAGAATTTTACCAACAACCGAGGTTAGGCTAATTGGCCTATAATTTTCCATCTTTTGTCTTGATCCTTTCTTGAGCAAATCAATGGTTTGTGGCCTTAGCAGTCACCAATTCTAATATTTGCACAATCTCAATAACTCAGGTCAATTTGCTGAGGAAAGAAATGGCTGGTAAGATTGGATGAAACTATGTAGATTTAATGTTGAAAACAAAAATCAGGAGTAATGTTATGCAATCTGCTGATCTGCCATTACCCATTTAATTTAAGTCACTCAATATCAATTTCTATCTCTTGTCCTTCAGGCATGTCCTGAAAGAAGTAGCCATGGTCTCACCCAGGCTTATACAGCAAATCATAATAGTTGTGTTAGACAAGCCAAAACAATCATTCTACAGTCTAACTGATAGATTCTGCTCTTTCTTCCATTGTTTTTAGCTAGAAGTGTTAAATTCCATTTTTATAACATAACTACATTAAAGCACATAAGAGGAAAATTCTCACCTTGTTAGTACATCCTGCAAAACACGGGGACAGGTAGGTGATGCCATCAGACCCACAGACTGGGTTGAAGGTCTCTTTTGTACAGCCACAGCCTTCATTACAAGGTACAGTAAGATTCCTTTGGAACCCGTTGAAAGAGCTAAAAAAAAAAGTAAGTTACAGAGAGAAAATATCTAGAAACTAATTGCATTAGAACCTTTACAAGGCTGCCAATTTATTTACAAGTTACTCCATGTCCAAGGCAAGATGCTACAAGCACACAGCTTCCACACGTTCTATACATGGTGGGAATGTGTGTTAAATAGGCTGATGAAGTTGATGCTGTACTAAACTGTCTTAGAAGTTAATATAGTTCCAGTTTCACTACATGAATCTTCGTTTGTTTCCAATGGTGACATCTTTATGCTGAGGACAATATTTTTGTCAAGTATTCATTCTGCATTCAGTCACAGCTGTCACATTCAGAGGCAGTGCACTTGATTTGTACTGACTTCACTAACTGCAATTCATTTGTTAAAGTGAACAATGATCTGTAAATGGCCTTGTAAATGAAAGGCTGTTGCCTTACACAGTTTCAATTTTTAACAGGAAGCTTGCTACCCACAAAAGTAATGTGGGACAAAAACAAGGTCAGGCCAGAGAATATAAACTATCTAGAAGTGGAGGCATTGAATGGAGCTAGTTTCCTGAAGTATATGTCCTAAGAATGAATAAAATGGAATCTGCACCAAATTTTCACTTTACTATTGAGTGGCTAGTCTTATGGTACATAAAACATTTTGATTTAGAATGGTATTGTCTTGGATTCATTGTTTACTCTTCTTAACTGATGAGCTTAAACACAGCTTGTTCAAGAGGTAATATTTGCATATTACATTGGATCCATCCTCTACAAAAGTGTTCTATCCCCCAATTAACTGTACAACTATTATCGATGGGTCCACAATGTCATTGTTCTATATTCAAGCTGACATTATATGGATGGGAAGGACAAGAATTCAGTGACTGTCAGTCACCAAGACTGTAATGAGTTCAAGTTTAATTCAGTTGTAAAGCACTGTTTTATTTTGTTGTTTAACCACAAACTACTTCAATGAAGGTATTGCTGTATGTTTTTGAATGAAATAACTTCACATTACCTGGTAGTAAAAAGCATTGATACTTGTGTACATGTCAGCTATCGGCATTGTGCTCAGTTATCATTTTGTTTTTGCACTTAACTGTGTTTAAAAACAAAAAAAATGTCTGCTACATTCAGTAAAAATGAATTTCCAATTTGTACTGGAAAGCATGATTATAGATCCCAGTTCCCTATGTCTGTCTCAGGAGATCTCCAAGGACACTTTTGCAGTGCTAGAATAAATATGGCATTGCCTATCAATTGAACATTATTCATGTGTGGAACACTGGTCCTATTTTGGATTTCTTTGCACCAGTTTTCCAGTTTCAATGAAATGGATGTGAAATATGCTTCAATATGACACCTTTCATTTGTACTCATGAGGTGTGCATTGGCAATGTTACAACAATACTAATTAGGGTAGATAATTTCTCATCAAACTATTCAGAAAGTGATTACACTCTTCTGGAGCAGATGAGAAATGAATCTTGGCCTACCTAGTTCAGAGATAGGGACACTACCACGGTACCATAAGAGATCCTGATGTAACATAATTACAACATGTAGCAAACTCATCAACAGGTAAAACCTACTGTTTTACCTACCCTTTTAATAAAAGCTAAATAGCTATAACTGACTGCCAGGACACAGTCATATTAACAATATCTGTGGCAAGAATGAACACAGTTGCAAACTATCTGGCATAGATGCCACTCAGTATCAATGTAAAATATGGGCTGCTATTAATATTATAAGATGCCAAATGAGCTATTGAATCTAACCAAACTTAGGGAAGAGAGCAGCAATGAAATTAGATACTGTTCTGATTTGTTTATGTATGTTTCTTATTTTTGCAAGGTTCTCCAGCACAAATCCTTCCTATACTCCCATATTCTCAGCACAGCACTCAGAAACTGGGTTGCTTAATTTCATGAAACTGCCTGCAGATTGATAGTCCAGTTGTACTCGAGGCCTTAATATTGCATCAAGGAGAATTATGGGTTGTTCCAGCAATAAATCAAAATGCCTAGGCAATATAAAATGTGTCAAGCCTCAAGGAACAGCAGAATAAAGAAAGATGTTTAGCACAATATTTCTCAAAGATTATTATTTTACTCCCTTACACAATCTCACAAATCAAAACTATAGCTGTCTTCCAAAAAAAGCCCAGCTTTTTCCCTGAGCCATATAGACGAGGAGGAGTCCTTGATTTAATCTATAATTGTGCTGAGTTAATAGGAGTACATCTATGAACTTCACAGAACAATGATCTATCACTGAGGGTCTATCCTTCTCTCTCTTCTCCATCTTGTATTCCCACCCAGCCCTCCCTTTCTGATCACTCCCATCCCCTAAACTTTGTCCACCCCTCAAAGGGAAAACATCAATGAGCCACATCATGATGACCCTTGACTAAGTTATTCTGTTGAGGCCTGACAGTGAATCTGGATTGATCATTGGCACTCTCTGTGCCTGTGTTATGTATTGGTTTTGGACACTAACACATTTAGGGACTAGTCTGAAAAAAGGAAGGAAGTTTGCAGCATGACATTGTTTATGAACTGAACCTGTAGATGGTACACCATCTTTAGAAATGAGATGTAAGGTTAGATATAGGTGGGTGACTGTTGAATTACTTTTCGGGCAAGGAATTATTGTCATGTAAAATACTAAATGGGACAATGATCTTGTTGTTTTTAGGTTAAAAATCGATTGACCGTAAAGTATGAAATGCACTAGAATGCATTATTCTTCATGTAAAATTTCCAAGAAGCTACCCTTCCACAAATGCATCAAATATTTTAATTTCAGAATTCAGAAGAGTCATACTGGACTCAAAATGTTAACTCTGTTTCTCTCTCTACAGATGCTGCCAGACCTGCTGAATTTCTCCAGCATTCTCTGTGCTTGTTTCAGATTTTTAGCATCCATGGTATTTTGCAGTCATTTTACTTCTGGGGTTTCCCTGAAGGCCTTAGTGTACTTATATTTTCCTACAATACATTTGAAGGAATGATTCTGCTTAAGTTGCAAAACCGATGGAGCTGTTTGTTTCCACACTTCAAAGTTATTCTGAGTGGTTAGTCATTTGGGTTGCATTAGCTATTCATCTGTGCTCTATGTACAAGGAACAGAAATTGTGCAGCTTTTCTGGCCCTGCTGATGAAGGATCAGCTAGACATCTTCCCTGCTGGACCAGAGGAGTGGGGGCAAGTTGTGAAGTGAAGTCCTGGATGAATAGGTGCAGGGAGCTGGCAGTCAGCGGTATCTCCTCTTCAACTTCCCATTAACTTTCCTTTGCTTTATTATTGTGATATCAGCTACCTGAAGAAGTTCAATCCCTAAAAATTGGGTTTGATGATAGAGGAGCAATGTTGATTTGGTGAATGCTACTTCCCACTGATTGACAAGCTGTACCAGTAAATTGAAATTTCCCGTTTGAAATTCAACATTCTAATTTTAGCAAATCTAAAATTAAATCAGTGCTAGGAACAAATATTTATAGTTGATTAGCTGAACAGAACTTGAATGCAGCTGAAAAAAATATGCACTTCCTTAAACCTTCCATTCATCAGGCCAATTCACAAGACCATCAATTCAAAGGAGGGGGATGAAAAAAGCTGCACAATTTCTGCTCCTTGTACATAGAGCACAGATGAATAGCTAACGCAACCCAAAAGTCTAACCACTCAGAATAACTTTACTATTCAGAGTCCACTTGCCAACCAATCACTGTTCTCTTATACACATGAAATGTTTATTTTCTCCTTGAATTTTGTGAAATGTTATGATGAGTGCAGGACAACTAAATTTAATGAAATGCATCAGTTTTCAGCTATAAACAATTGTTTGCAGAATGATATATATATTACGAACTGTTTTCCTTTCAACTGATCTCAGTTAGTTAGATGTCCAGAGCAACTCTAAGATGAACTCATAGTTCATTCAACAAAACTCATTCTTCATATTGCTTTCTTGCTTTGAGAAGTGGCAGATGGAGTTTAATTTTTATAAATGCAAGGTTCTGCATTTTGGCAAGACAAAAAAGGGCAGGATTTATACAGATAACGGTCGGGCCCTAGTGCGGTGTTATCAGACAGACAGACCTAGGGGTTCAGGTACATAGTTCCTTGAAGTCACAGGTAAACAGGATGGTGAAAAGATGTTTAGCACGCTTGCTTCCAATGTTCAGATCATTGAGTACAGAAGTTGAAGCATCATGTTGTGGTTGTTCAGGACATTAGTGAGGCCACTTTTGGAGTACTGTGCACAATTCTGGTCGCCCTGCTAAAGGAAGGATATTATTAAATTGGAGAGGGTTCAGAAAAGATTTACCAGGAATTTACCTGGACTGAAAGGTTTTTGTTATAGGGAGAAGCTGGACAGGCTGGAACTTTTTTCATTGGAGCGTAGAAGGTTGGGGGTTGACCTCATAACGGTTTATAAAATCATGAGGGGCATTTATAAGCTACATACCAGGGTCTTTTACCCTAGGGTAGGGGAATTCAAAACAAAAGGGCATAAGAAGAGAGGAGAAAGATTTAAAAGGGGACATAAGGGGCAATGTTTTCTCACAGTGGATGGTTCATATGTGGAATGAACTGTCAGAGGGTGTGTAGATGCAGTTAAAGTTACAACAGACGTTTGGACAGGTGCATGGATGGGAAAGATTCAGAGGAATATGGACCAAATGCAGGCAAGTGGGACTAGTTTACTTTGGGAAACTTGGTCGGCATGGACAAGTTGAACTGAAGGTTTGTTTTCATGCTGTATGACTCTATGTCTCTATGATAAGAAAAATCATCGAGTGCTATTTACCCATTCATATAGCTGACTGTTGCTCCGGCAACCGGCCCTGTTTCACAGCCCAGGAACAATAGCATAACATATGTAGCCGTTGACAGCATGTTTACAGTCATTGTCATTTTAATTGCGCCCAGTGGAGTTAGGCTCATTTTCTTCAGCACAAAGCCACCCAGGAAAATTCCGAGGCACACACAAGGAACTGCAGTTACTCCTAATAAGAGAAACACAGTGAAGACAATTAATCACTCTTGTGAAGAATGTAAACCATAAATTAAACTAAGTAACAACAGCAAAACATGTTTATTATATTAGCATAGAGATTGGATACCTTGAAGACGTGCGATGCCTAAACCTCTAATGCAAACTCCAGGATGCACCTATTGGAAATTATCATGACTGACTCTGACAAACTAACAAGGAAAGGTTTATAATATTTACTCATCTGGTCATACATTTCGCATACTAGAATTAACTCAAAGCTGTTTACCACTTGGATGCCTTCTTGAGATATTTCAGTACCTCAAACTGTCCACTCTTCAAAAAAAATTCTTCAATGTTCAATGTAAAAACAATGTATAATATTGAATGGTACAACTTCAGCCATAGAAACTGCGGGGCCTACTGAATATTTCCAACGTTTTCTCTTTTTATTTCAGATTTCCAGCATCTGCAGTACTTTGCTTTTTGAGTATTAGGTTTTATTCACAGGCTGTTCTGAGTTTACTGATCCTAATCTTGTTGAAACTCTGCAATTGATTACCTGGGAAACAATTAGTTCAGACGCACTCATTACAAGGGTAATGGGTTTCAGTTATGAAGAGGGATGAGACAAACTAGGCTCTTTTCATGAGGAGATCTGATAGAAGTGTTCAAAATTACTAAACGTTTTACTAGGTTGACCGGGGAAAGTATTTCAACTGATCAGAGAGACAGTAACTAAATGACAAGTTAGACCATCAAAAGAATAAAGGGCAAGGTTATAATCTTAGTTTGACTCAGCAGTAATATTTTTGCCTCTAAGTCATAGGTTTCAGTTTCTGTTATCGATGTAAGCACATAATCTGGACAGACATTTAAGAACTGAGGTCATGTCACACAGGGTGTCATGATAAGTTTTGACCCTGTCTTTCCTGTACTGATGGAAATAAGAGATCCCATCAAATCATTTAAAGAAAAACAGGCAAATTGCCCTAACCAACATTCATACCTTAACCAAAACAACTGCAAAAAAGATTAGTTGGTCTAATTTGTCATGTACAGAAAGCAACAGACAGATTTGCCTATCTAATGACAGCATATACAATGCAAAAGTAGTTGAGCAGCTGATAGAATCTTGGAATATTGTGAGGTTGCAAAAGGTGATTGTATAAAATGATGTTTTTCTTTTTAAGTACAAATAGGGATTCAGCACGACTAGAGGATTGACTGAGAGTGGAAATGTTTTGAGTCATAGTGCACAGAAACAGACCATTTGGCCCAATTTGTCCATGCCAACCAGGTTTTCTAAACTGAATAATCTCATTTGCTTGTATTTGGTCCATTTCCTTCTAAACCTTTCCTATCCATGTACATCCAAATGCCTTTTAAATGTTGTAATTGCACTTGTCTCTACCGCTTCCCCTGGCAATTAGTTCCATATACACCACCCTCTGTCTGAAAAAGTGCCCCTCAGGTCCCTTTCAAATATTCCCCCTCTCACCTTAAACCTATGCATCTAGTTTTGAACTTCCCTACCCTGGGAAAATACCTCTGCTATTCACCTTATCTATGCCTTTAATGATTTTATTAACCTCTGTAAGGCCACCTCTCAGCCTTCTAGGCTCCAGGGGAAGAAATCCCAGCCTATCCAGCTTCACTTTATAACTCACACCCTCCGGTCTTGATAACATCCTCATCAATTTTTATTGCATTCTTTCCAGTTTAATAACATCCTGTAGCAGAGTGGTCAGAATTGTAATCAGTACTCCAAATGTGGCCCTACCAATGTCTTGTACAGCCGTAACATGACAACATCCTAACTCTTGTACTTAATGGTCTGAGCAATGAAGGTAAGTGTGCGAAATGCCTTTTTCACCACCCTGTCTTCCTGTAACATCACTTTCAGGGAACTACGTATCTACACCCCAGATCTCTCTGTTCACAACACTCCCCAGAGCCCCACCATTAACTGTGCAAGTCCTGCCCTGGTTTGTCTTACCAAAATGCAATACCTCTCATGAGCTTTAACGCAATTTTTTTTTGCACAAGTAACATTACTGGCACTACTCAACTTTGCAATGCAAGTTACGCTTCTCTGAGATCTTTGGAAAAAAAGAGTGACCCCGCACAGAGATGCTAAGCAGGTCAAGCCATCTGTCGAATGTACATCTACATCTGGAAAGTCACCAAAAGCTACCACCAAAATTTGTGAAGAAATGACTAACCATGGTGTTGAATGCTTCAGTGGGAGTTCCCTATTCACAGTGCATGACTGCAATCATGCTGCGTAAAAGACATTCTCTGGGAACAAGCAAGATGGAGTGTGCGATATGGGTAAAGTAGTGTTACTTCTGCAATTATAATTACTTATACAAAGTAAATAAACTCACACCAGTGTGTAATTGTTTCAGCCAAGAGCTGAGTTAACAGGAATGGAAACTATGTGGAGGAAATGCATACTTGTTTTTTTTGTATTAGCTAAAAGTGTATGCAAGAATGAAATGGGACTGCAAAACAATGGTAGATATTACAGGTGAATAGATAAGATGCTGTGAGGGGAGGCAGTTAAGCTAGATACGCTTGTACAAACAATAGGTATAAACATCTGTTTCCCACTTTACAGAAACACAGGAACAAACCCCAATTAAAAGGGTGTTAATGATAAGATGCTGAGAGGGGAGGCAAAGATGGAGAGAGTAGATAATGGTAAGGAAAGGATATGCCAAACAATGACCCGCAGCGGGAGGAGGTCAAACGGCCTTGTGAGGCCAGGAATAAGCATTTTGACACAGACAAGGCCGGATAAAGCAAGAGATAAACAGGAGTAATGGGTACTGGTCTTAGAGAAGTGGAAGATGTAAACGGGGAGGAGCAATGAAATTAAAAAAAATAGAAACCAAATTATATAAATATCAAGTATACATTGAATTTGGTGTGTGTTTGCCCCTGCTTTGTGGACAGTGGACATCGCACTCACTTGCAAGTGTGAAATAAATGACATTACTGATTCAGATTTTGTCTCGGACTGAAATTATTGAAGTGAGTGAGCTTTGTTTCTCACATGGAGCATATTCCAATTGACCATGTTAGTCAAGGTGACAGCAATCACATCTGTAGGGATCAGTATATTAAGTGAGAATGATCTTGAGGAGATTACAGAGTCTGGATCCAAAGACAGGCACATGTGCAGCCATTGATTACTGCTGGGACATCATGCTGCAGAGATCTGGCACAACTGGTGAGAGTAATGATCAGGTGCAGACTTACATCTGGTTTCTATTCCTTGCAGGCATATTGCAATGTTGATAAATTGGACTTTGAAGTTACAGGAGGGATCAATCTCTTCAGAAACATTTCATGTAGCAGCAGTTCCATTTCAAAAGGCATAAAATAAAGTTCAAGGCTGGAGGTTCCTATCGCTTACCTTCAGAAACATGTTCACTTCTTAGCGATCTATCCCCTTTCAATTGAGCTGTCTTTCTTGGTTCTTCCCCAGGAACAATGGCTGCAACATCTCACTTTGCAGGGTGGGGGTGGTTTGTCTGGCCCCACTTGGCAAGAAAAGTCATCAACCTCCAGACAGACCCAGAACAAGCCCAACTGTCCCAGTCATGTGCTACAACAGGCTGAACAAGCTCATGGTGCAATAAAACATCCTATTAGCTTTTCAGATTATTTACTGCACTGACACATTAACATGCTGTGATTCAGGTATGAAGCTACCCAGAGCTCTTTGCATATCAGAGCTCTGCAATTTGGCACCATTTAGATAATGTGCTCCCATTGGTCACTGAGCACATTCCAATGATAGCATCACCATGCCCACCACCTTAACTCTCCTGCTTCATGCACTGTTTTAAAAACAAATCGTCTGCCCTTCCCTTCCCAGCAGCTCACACTAACCACTTTCTCCAGTGAGCAGCATAATGTTCTCGTTAAAACCTCACATGCATCTTAACGATTAGTTCATATATTATGGGCCAATCTTGGAACCAATCTGTGCTATTGGGTGCATTTGGGGATGGATGGGAAAATAATGAGCTGGATACCTGATGAAAAACTTGAATACACAGTCGAGTCATGTCATGCCCTTCCCAATGTAATTTTAGCTGCTCCCTATGCCTGATCATTTTTTTCTTTCCTTTGAAATCAAACTAATATTGAGCAGTTTACGTCCCATTCAAAGTTGAAGGCTCTGCTGCTCCCTGTTTGCTCCTCATGAGTTGATTCTCAAGAAATTGGAAGGGTTAACAGGTGAAAAGTACCATGCTTTATTAAGATACAGAGCTATACTTCCTTCTTTTCACTGATTTTAAGAAAAATGCAGGTACAAATGGAAACGAGGGAATTGGATACTCTCAGCTTACCCAGTTACAGGGTGCTGCGCCGGATCCAAATTGTCATTTCTACTCAAAAGAAATATATAAATCCCACAATGCCCAGACTGGATTGTCAAATATTGAGACCGGAGACAAAAACCACTAGGAACATGAATATTTTAGTAAACTGGTCTATACTTTTATTTAACATGTTTTTTTTAATTACTTATAAGTCCAAAAGCTTCAAGCAAATACGATATTAATTATCACGCAAAGTGAAGCACAGCACCATTTGATGTTTATGCCTGTAAAGAGAATCACAGTTGCTAGAGGCACTTTCCGGAACAGATTTCTGAAATCCATTAACCGAGAAGACAACACAGAAGTGTATACAGTATCTAAGTTGAGTATGTAGACAGACATCGCCATCCCTTGACCTTGAACGGAAATCAGTAACCATTAAAGAGACCCCTTTGTGTGAAGTTATAGAGCAAGATTTGCTGTGAAGAGTTTCAGAGATGACTAAAGGAGGAGACAAACAATGAAAAGAATTAGTTGGTTTTTAAACTTGTTTTTGACCATAGGCAAACTCCAGGCTTGAACCAGTTTATAAAGGGCAAAATACATCAAACACTTATCATCTCAGCTTTGACCTATATCTAATAACCATTTAAACAGGAAAGGAATGTTTCAAAGGGCAGTTTTTCCAACTATTACAGCTGCCTTCAAACACAAATGAAAAATATGGACAAATAACAAGAGTAGGCCACGCAGTCCTTTGAACCTGATCCATCATTAAGAAGACGGCTGATTGATTTTAACCTCAGCTGTACACATCCTGACTAATCCAGCATCCTCTAGGCAATCCAAAATCTGCTATTAACAAAGAGAAAACTCTGATACCATTTTTAATGAAATTTATATAAAATGCGACCTTATCTTGTAACTTACACACCAATAATTAGCAACATGCATCATAATCTGCAGACTCAAAGTTATAAATAATTTTCTGCCAACTGTAAGCTGACGATCTAAATGTTTAACTAAATTGCTGGAGTCTTTTAATTAAGCATCAGATATTGTTGATGAGGGTAATACTGTTGATGTTGTGTGCATGAAGATCCAAAAAGCCCTGGATACAGCACCAAAAAACAGGCTTGTGAGCAAAGCTATCGTTCATGGATAACAGCAACATGGATATGAAATCAGCTGAGTAGCAGAAAACAGACAGTAATGGTTAATGTACATTTCTTGAGCTGGACAAAAGATTTAAGTGAAATTTCCCAGGAATCAGTGTTGGGACCCTTGCTTTTCCTAGCTCTTGGCACACAAGGTACAATTTCAAAATTTGCAGACAATTAAAACCTTGAATATAAAGCTGTGAGAAAAACAATAAAGAAGGTCAACAGGACAAAGAAAGGTTTATGGAGATTTATGTGGAGGTGTGAATTGATGCATTTTGGCAGGAAGAACATGGGGAGACAATGCAATATGGAGGGTAGAACTGTTAATGGTGTGCAGGAACAGTGAGATCCGAGTATATATGTGCACATATCATTTAAGATGGCAGGATAGGTTGGGGGAGCAGTTAATAAAACAAACAGCTTCCTAGGTTTCATTAACAGAAGCACAGAGTACAAGAGTAAGTATGTATCAAACACTAGATCATAGAATCCCTACTGTGTGGAAACAGGCCATTCAGCCCAACAAGCCCACACACTGACTCTCCAAAGAGCATCCCACCCAGACTCACCCCTCCTACTCTATCCTTGTAATCCTGCTTTCCTCATGGCTAATCCACCTAACCTTACAATCCCTGGACACTATGAGCAATGTAGTATAGCCAATTAATCTAATCTGCACATCTTTGGACTATGAAAGGAAACCGGAGCACCCAGAGGAGACCCATGCAGACACGGGGAGAATGTGTGTGGGATATAGGTAAAGTAGTGTTGCTTCTGCAATTATAATTACGTATGCAAGGTAAATGAACTCACACCAGTGTGAAATTGTTTCAACCAAGAGCTGAGTCAACAAGAATGGAAACTATGTGGAGGAAATACATAATTGTTTTTTGTATTAGTTAAAATTGTATGCAAGAATGAAACGTGACAGCAAAACAATGGTAGATATTACAGGCAAATAGATAAGATGCTGTGAGGGGAGGCAGTTAAGCTAGATACGCCTGTACAAACAGTAGGTATAAGCATCTGTTTCCCACTTTGACAGAAACACAGGAACAAACCCCAATTAAAAGGTCATAAGGATCAGTATGGTAGGGGAGGCACAGATGGAGGGAGCAGATAATGGTAAGGAAAAGATATGCCTAACAATGACCCACAGCGGAATGAGGTCAAAAGGCCTTGTGAGGCCAGAAATAAGCATTTTGTCACAGGCAAGGCCGGATAAGGCAAGAGATAAACAGGAGTAATGGGTGCCGGTCTTAAACAAGTGAAAGATGTAACAGGGGAGGAGCAATGGGATAAAAAAATAGAAACCAAATTATATAAATATCGAATATTAATTGAATTCGGTGTGTGTGTCCCTTGCCTTGTAGACAGAGGACATCACACCCTCTTGCAAGAGTAAAATAAAGAACACTACTGATTCAGATTTTGTCTCGGACTGAAATTATTGAAGTGTGTGAGCTTGATTTCTCACAATGTGCAAAATCCACATCGACAGTCACACAAGGCTGGAATTGAGCCTGCATGCCTGGTGCTGTGGAGCAGTAGTGCTAACCACTGAGCCATCGTGCCACCATAACTTAGCTTCAGCTAGAATACTTGGTCCAGTTTTAGGTGCTGCTCTTTAAGATAGATATGAAGACATTGCAAATAGTGCAGAAAGGTTTCACAAGGATGATTCCAGGACTGAGGAATTTATGTTGTGATGATAGATTAGAGAGGTTAGGACTGTTCTCCCTTGGAAAAGGCTGAAAGAATATCTGAGTAATTAATTTAAAATCATAACAGGTCTCGATAAACAGATGGGGAGTAACTGTTCCCATTTGTGAAGGCAATAAAAATGAGAGGGCTTGAATTTAAAGGAATTGATAAAAGAAGCAAAGGCTTCTTTTTTTCCAGCAGGAAGTAGTTATGGGCAGTACTGAGGTGCCTTAAAGTATGGAGGGAAGTTCAATCCGTGTTTTCAATACAGAATTTTTTTGTACTTTGCTTCCTCACTCTCCATGGGAGTCGTACTGGAGGATTGGAAGGAGGCGACTGTTGTTCCTCTTTTCAAGAAAGGTAATAGGGAAATCCCTGGTAATACAGACCAGTCAGTCTTACGTCTGTGGTCAGCAAGGTTTTGGAAATAATTCTGAGGGATAGGATTTATGACTATTTGGAAAAGCATAGCATGATTAAAGACAGTCAGTATGGCTTTGTGAGGGGCAGGTCATGCCTACCTAATCTTATTGAGTTCTTTGAGGAGGTGACAAGACAGGTCGACAGAGGTCGAGCAGTGGGTGTGATGTATATGGACTTCAGCAAGGCACTTGATAACGTTCCCCATGGTAGGCTCATTCATAAAGTCAGGAGGTATGGAATACTGGGAGATTCAGCTATCTGGATTCAGAATTGGTCAGCTGACAGAAGGCAGAGAGTGGTTGTAGATGGGAAGTATTTTGCTGGAGGTCAGGGTTGAGTGGTGTCCTGCAGGGTTCTGCTCTTGGGCCTCTACTCTTTGTAGTTTTTTATAAATGACTTGGATGAGGAGGTTGAGGGGTGGGTTAGTAAATTTGCAAATGACACAAACATTGGAGGTGCTGTTGATAGTATCAAGGGCTATTTCCGGCTTCAGCGCGACATTGACAGGATGCAGAGCTAGGCTGAGAAATGGCAGCTGGAGTTCAACCTGGATAAATGCAAAATGATGTATTTTGGAAGGTCGAACATGAATACTGAATATAGGATTAAAGACAGGATTCTTGGCAGTGTGAAGGAACAAAGGGATCTTGATGTTGAAGTACGTAGATCCCTCAAAGTTGCCACCCAAGTGGATAGGGTTGTTAAGAAAGCATTTAATGTTTTGGCTTTCATTAACAAGGGGATCGAGTTTAAGAGCTGTGAGGTTTTGCTACAGCTCTACAAATCCCTGGTGAAATCACACTTGGAATATTGTGTCCAGTTCTGGTCACCCTACTATAGGAAAGATACAGAGGCTTTGGAGAGGGTGCAAAGAAGGTTTACCAGGATGCTGCCTGAACTGGAAGGCTTGTCTTATGAAGAGAGGTTGACTAAGCTTAGACTTTTCTCTCTGGAGAGAAGGAGGAAGAGAGGTGACCTGATCGAGATATATAAGATAATGAGAGGCATAGATAGAGTCAATAGCCAGAGACTTTTCCCCAGGGCAGGATTGACTGCCACAAGGGGTCATAGTTTTAAGGTGTTAGGAGGAAGGTATAGAGGAGATGTCAGAGGTAGATTCTTTACACAGAGAGTTGTGAATGCATTGAATGCGTTGCCAGCAGTGGTGGTAGAAGCAAAGTCATGAGGGACATTTAAGCGACTGCTGGACATGCACATGGGCAGAAGTGAATTGAGGGGTGCATAGGTTAGATTATTTTATTTTACATTAGGATTAATTCTCAGCACAACATCGTGGGCCAAAGGGCCTATTCTGTGGTGTACTTTTCTATGTTCTATGTTCTAATTAGATAATTCTTTGAAAAGAGGGAATTTACAAGGTTACAGAGAGAAGGGCACTAAAGTCAGATACATTTGAACAGCCAATCTGACACAATGACTTAATGGCTTCCTTCTGCACAATAATAATTCAGTGACTGAGTGAAATATGCAGAAAATATCTAGGAGGGGCAGTAATAATGTTATTAGACAAGTAATCCAGAGGCCTAAGCTCATACTCTGGAGAAATGAGTTCAAATTCGACCATAGCAGCTGGAGGAATTTTAACTCAATTGATCAATCTTGAACAAATTACTGGCCTCAAATAATGACTGTAAAATGACTGGACTGCTGTAGGAAACCGAGTCTACATTAGAGTGGTGCTGGAAAAGCACAGCAGGTCAGGCAGCATCCGAGGAGCAGGAAAATTGATGTTTCGGGCAAAAGCCTTTCATCCCGAAACGTCGATTTTCCTGCTCCTCGGATGCTGCCTAAACTGCTGTGCTTTTCCAGCACCACTCTAATCCAGACTCTGGTTTCCAGCACCTGCAGTCCTTGTTTTTACCTTGCTGTAGGATATCTGCTGACCGTACCTGAGCTATATGAGACTCTTAACATGGCTGACTGCCCTCTGAAAATGGCCTAGCAAGGCACTTAGTTGTACTAGAGTGTTACACTATGGATGTACTTGCATCACATGGACTGCAGGCTCCCCAAAATTTCTCATGGACAATTATGATGGGCAATAGTGGTTTACCTTTCCAGTAATGCTTACATCCCAGGAGTGAATAAAATAAAACTGAGGATGCTGCCTGAACTGCTTTGCTCTTCCAACACCACTAATCCAGAATCTGGTTTCCAGCATCTGCAGTCATTGTTTTTATATAAAATAAAACTGAACCTACTAAGATGAATTAATCTGGTATGCTTGGACATTCAACAATGGGAACACCTTAGCAAGGAATAGTGATTGCAGCAAAAGCAAACTTGGAAATCACAGGCATACAGCAAGAGCATTCATTTATTTTAATGGATTTTTCACCCTGTGCTTGAAGCCAAAAAAGCCAGCTGCACATCGAGATACTGGTCTGGAGTATTTTGAGTAGTGGATGTCTGCTCATATGCTGTCCCTGAGGCTGCTTGCTCCTTATCTCTAATAAAGGCTCTGTAACTCCTTATGTACTGCAATTCCTCTATTTACACCTGCATATGGTTAGTAATCAAATATGGAACTTCCAGTGCCTAAGAACTCTCTCATGAGCTTATTCAAAGCTGGATAATTCTCTCTTACAGATGTGATCATGTGATCAGTAAAATCATCATAATTTGCATGAAGCTCATTATATACACTGGCTGCAGATTAACACTTGATGGATGACCTGTTCTCCTTTGTTGGACAGTCTAATCACAGACTCAGCTCCTATTTTTTGTTTTACTCATGACTATTTTCTTCTCCAGTTGCTGACCAATTTACAGTTGATGCTAAATTTATAAACCAATTTTATCTCAATTCCAACAGGGAAATTTTTCTTTTGAAAGCACTTCTTGAGAATTTTTGAGGGCTACTTTTTGATTTTTGGGGATTACTTCTTCTTTCTCACTAACTCTTTCATGCAGTAAAATTATGGGGGAAACTTATAAAGCCCTGATTGAGGCCTTACTTGACACCGGGAGCAAAAGTCACATTTTCCAACAGAGTTCCAGGTGTTGAGACGAGATTCTCACTAGAGAGAAGTGATATGTCAATGATCCCTTTTCACTGAATCTCACCTCATTAACATGCAGCTCCTTGTTCTACCATGCTCTGGATTGAAACAAGACAGTGGGAATTCCCAAAGTAAAAGTCAGAGTGGTTACTTGGAAACTCCAGCTTGCCCCCTTGAGCCTTGGTCCACCATCTTAAACAGCTAACAACCAACATCTTAAGAAAGGCTTCATGGGCAGCTCCACATGCACAGACTCCATCTACAAACCTTGGCAGACATACGCCAGCCTCTCCACACCACATCTCTATTCATTTAGTGTGATTTGTGCTACACATTGGGGTGCACTGATGCTTCTCATTGCAACGATGCTGAAAGGACACTTTGCATGCTCAGACATAGATTATAGCAGAGCTACTCCTTGCTCTCCTAGTGCTCTCTCCTTGCATCAACTTGGATGCTCTCAGCATCCCTGCCTAGCCCTGCTTTGCCTTTTAGCACAGACACAAAGTCAGGCAGTTACTCCCGGTTGTCAGCAGTAATGAGTCCAAGGGTGGGCATGCTGTTATATGCTGTTATATGTCACCATACTATGTCAATGTTACACTTGCACCAGGTGTGCATAGCCTAGATGGTGGGCACACTGCATGTGCATCGACCAAATTACTTTCAAATTCAGTGGAGTGTGAGTGCTCAGTCTTGTCAATGGAGACACCATCACTCACAATGAGCCGACTTGGATTCTCACAATATCCCTGCATTGCATTGCTGAACCTTGCCTTTTTGCACTTGGCGTCTAAACTAGAGATACCAGGCTCATTTTTATTTCTGAAATAAAAACAGAAATTATTGGAGTAACTCAGCAGATCTGGCAGCATGGTTAATGTTGAGCAGAGTTAACATTTCAAGTCTTATGATCCTTCTTCAGAACTGATGGGAGCTCAGAAAAATTGGCATTTATGTAGAAGATGTAGTGGGGGAAGGGGGAGGAGTAATTAATAAATACAGATAAAGCTCAAAGAGAGAGAACACTGTATTCTATTGTACTCGTTGTTCACAGTATGGTGTCTTCTACATCTGACAGATGAAGCACAGACTGGGCAACTGTTTTGCAGAACACCTATGTACTTTACACAAAAAAAAGACCCTTAATTTTCAGTTGCCTGCCACTTCAACACACCACCACGTTCCCCAGCCAGCATCTTTGTCTCAGGCTTGCTACAGTGCTTTAGCAAAGCTCAGTGCTTTAGCAAAGCTCAGCTGGAAGCACAGCACCTCATTTTATGTTTGGGGACCCTGCAGCCTTCAGGACTCAATATCCAGTCCAATAATTTTAGGTACTGAACACTTTCTCCCACGTCCTTACCCCAAACCCACACCAGTTACATGTTACATTCACCTATCTGATTTTTCCAGTCTATATGCAGAGTATAGATTGCAGATTACTGTCACAAGTATCCCCGTGATTCAGAAAAATGGCTGGAACTTCTTTTATTTGTCACCCAGGATTAACCTAATTTACCCTTCTTGATTTAGTTTAGAGGAGCTAAGAGGAGCTCTGAAACTAATCAATGTCTCTACAATATTGGACTGGGTGATTTTAATTTCCCCTACATTGACTGGGACTTGCATAGATTCAGGGGCTTGGACGGGGGAGAATTTATTAGGTGTGTCCAAGAAGGTTTTTTCAAACAATTTGCAATTGATCCAAGTCAGGAAGAGGTGTTGGGAAATGAGCCTGGCCAAGTGATTGAAGTTTCAGTGGAGGGGCATTTCAGGAGCAGTGACCATAATTTTGAAAGTTTTAAGTTAGCCATGGATAAGGAAAAGGTTAGTCCTTGAGTAAAAGTACAAAATTGTGTGAAATCTAACTACAACAGTATTAGGCATAAACTGGGGAATGTAGATTGGGTGCAGTTGTTTGAGGGTAAATCCATATCTGACATGTGGAAATCTTTTAAAGGCCAGTTGATAAGAGTATAGGTCTAACATGTTCTGTGAAAGTGAAGGATAAGGAAGGCAAGATTCAGGAACCTTGGCTGACAAGAGAAATTGAGTGCTTAGACAAAAAGAATAATGTTTAAGAAAATGAATACAAACAGAACCCTGTAAGAATACAAAGATAGCAGGAAAGACCTCAAAAAGCAAATCAGGATGGCTAAAAGGGACCATGAAATATCTTCGGCAAACAGGATTAAGGAAAACCCCAAGGCATTTCAAGTGTACATAAGGAACAAGACATTAGACAGGGAAAGGGTAGGTCCATTTAAGGACAAAGAAGGGAATTTATGTGTGGAGCCAAAGGAAGTAGCTGAGGTCCTTACAAATACTTTACATCAGTGTTCACAAAGGAGAAGGACATGGAGGAGTATGTTGGTATTCTAGGGCATGTTGACATAAAAAAGGTGTTTGGTGTTTTAAAAAGCATTAAGGTAGACCCTTAAGGACCCTGATGAGATCTATTCTAGAGTGCTGAGGGAAGCATGCCAAGACATGTCTTCTGTGTCTCGTATTACTGCCATTATAGGATGAATCACAGAAGGCATGATTTGGAGGTGCCAGTGTTGGACTGAAATTCTAAACCTTTACCACCCGATGCCTGGAGGAAGAATGCCTCATCTTCTGTCTTGGGACCTTCCAACTACATGGGATTAATGTGAATTTCATCAGTTTCCTCATTTCCCCTCTCCCAATCTTGTCCCAGATCCAAACTTACAACTCGGCACTGCCCTCTTGACATGTCCTACTTGTCCATCCCACCTATCTTCTTCCACCCTCCTCTCCAACCTATCACCTTCACCCTCAACCTCATCTACCTATCGCATTCTCTGCTACCCTACCCCCAGCCTCAACCTCCAACCATTTATCTCTCAGCCTTCTTGGGCCACCTCCTCATTCCTGATGAAGAGCTTACACTCGAAACGTCAGTTCTCCTGCTCCTCAGATGCTGCTTGAACTGCTGTGCTTTTCCAGCACCACAATCTTCGCCTCTGATCTCCAGCATCTGCAGTCCTCACTTTCTCCCTTGTCATCATAAGTGTTTAAGTGAGAGGGGATCTTGATGAAAAATATAAGAATCTGATAACACTAGACAAGGTGCAGGCTATGGGAGGATGCTTCACCCTTGTGGAATAATCAATAAGGAGGGGACGCAGTTTGAGAATAAGGGTCTCCCATTTAAGATGGAGTTGAGGAGGACAACATTCCCCCCTCCCCATAACATTTTGGCTGAAATTGCTTTTTTCCATAGAATATGCTTGGTAGACAAATATGCTACTCTGCAAGTCTAAACTAATTTAACCAACAATCTTAGTTTGTGAAGTATAGATGTCAGGCTGCAGAAAATCAATGAACTACTGTACTAAATTTCCAGTTGCAGCTTTTGGTTAAAATAGCATGGTACTCAACATTCAAGCGATAGAGTCAGGCACTAATCATTTCATTTGACATTGTAATAAATTATAGCTGCTAATTCCAGACTTATCTGCAAAAATTAAACTACTGCATTTGACATTTATAGCCAAAGGGTAGTTAATGTACGATGCCTTCTAATTAGTTTTGGATAGCAGTGCAAAAGGGTTTCTTAATTTAAAAAGATGCCAATCTATGATTTGCTCTGGTGAAGACTAATCGGAGTCAAAATGAGATATGGAAAGTAAAAATATAACATCACATTCTTGGATGCCTAGGTCCCAGATACCTAAACTAGCAGTTTCTAAAGACCTTTCTTAAATGTAGTTGGGTATAAGTTACAGGGCAGATCATTAGGAAATGGACTGGAATTTTCACTCATGCCAGTGATGGACCCCTGACTTGTTATAACACTGGGAATATTTTACACACAGTTTGAAATGATTACATCAGTCCAAAATGTGCATAAAGAGCTGAATTTTAGAGATGAGGCAAGAATGATCTCCCTTAACGTGAAGGCAGCATTTGAATGAGCACGGAGTCAAGGAGCCATAGTAAAATTGAAGTCAGTGGAAATTGGAAAGAAATATTCAAGTTCTGTTTCACAAGATGTTATTCGCTGACACTGAGTTTGGGTTGAGCCACAGTGACTCAGCTCCTGACCTTATTACAGCCTCAGTTCAAACATATTAAAACAGCTGAATTCTAGGTGTGAAGGGAAAAGTGACTGCCCTTGAATTCAAGTTTGCATTTGACTGGATATGGCATCAAGGTCCCGAGCAAAACTCAAGTCAATGAGAGTAAGGGGAAAACTTTCCATTGGTTAGAGTCATACTTGGCACAAATTAAGATTGTTGGATGTCGATCATCTCAACGCCAGGACATCACTGCAGGGGTTCCTCAGGGGAGTGCGCTAGAACCAACCACCTTCAGCAGCTTAGTCAATGACCTTCCCTCTATCTTAAGATCAGAGGTATGGATGTTTGTTGATAATTGCACAATGGTCAGCACCACTTGTGAATTTACTAAGGCAGTTGATGTCAAATGCAGCAAAACATGGACAATATCGTAGCTTGGGATGCCCAGTGGCAAGTAATGTTCACACTTTAACAAGTGCCAGGCAATGACCATCTCCAAACAATGTCTCAGAGTTTGGGTAAGTGACTGTGACTCTCTGTAATGAGTAGGGTGCCTTTTTTATGGGATATTGGTATTGCTAGCTAGGGCAGCATTTACTGCCCATCCTAAATTACCCAGAGGGAAGAGACAATCATATTCATTTCTGTGCTAAAACATGTAGAATTAGAAACTAATATGCAATTCACTCATGTTCAGAACACAGCACGTATCAATTTCCATCATACAATATGTGGCCACTTCTATTATCAGAGGTAATACATTCAGGAATCCCTTGTGGTCATCTGAAGCATCATTGACTCAATTTAAATATGAAAAGGATCTGAATGCCACTTGGGACAAAATTCTCATGCTTGTTTCTACATAGGAAAAAACAGAACAGGTAATGAAACGTCTGGATATCAAACCTACAGCTCAGCGAGCAAAGCTACACCCTAAAAAACAGAACACTTAGTGAAGTCAGGATTACCACTGTCTGAACTATGGCACATGGGTTTAGATTTTCAAATGGCCAGATATTTATTTCTGAAAAGTAAATGTGAGTTGTACATGGGGAACCTGTGGAACTCTCATTGTACCAGACTCCTAGACGATTCTGGGTAGTTGAAGATTCCATTTCCCAGATTCTTGAGCTCTATTTAAATCAGAGAACACAGGGAGGACACAGGGTTCTACTGAAAGTAAGTAAATTGTTACTTTCGAAAAATTAAACAATAAAAACATATTCTAACTCCAGAGTAACTTTGAAAATGACCCCTAACCTACCCCTCACATGACAAATACACTTCCCCTAGAACTTTTAATCCACCCCCTTCCCAGACATTGTTCCTCTATGTCGAGAGTGTGTTGCTGAGAAAGCACAGCAGGTCAGGCAGCATCCGAGAAGCAGAGAATCGATGTTTCAGGCATAAGCCCTTCATCATGAATGAGGCTTATGGGCCAGGGCTAAGAGATAAATAGGAGGAGGGGGTGGGTTGGGGGGAAAGGCAGCTGGGAAAGCGATAGGTGGATGAAGGTGAGGGAGAAGATGATAGGTCAGAGGGTGCAGTGATGAACGGGGCCGGAGGGCGGTGTTGAGTTGGAGGCTGGGGACTGGGATAATGTGGGGGAGGGGAAATAAGGAAGCCGTTGAAATGCACATTTATCCCATGTGGTTGCAGGGTCTCAAGGCAGAATATGAGATGTTCTTCCTGGCGTCGGATGGTAATGGTTTGGTGGTGGAGGAGGCCCAGGACGCACATTTCATTAATGGAGTCGGGGGGGAGTTGAACTGTTCAGCTACTGGGCGGTGGGGTTTGTGGGTGTGGGTATCCCAGAGATGTTCTCTGAAACAATCCACAAGAAGGCATTCTGTCTCGCCGATGTAGAGGAGACCACACCGGATGCAACGGATGCAGTAGATGACATTGGTGGAGATACAGGTAAATTTCAGACGGATGTGGAAGGATCCCTTAGGGCCTTGGACAGAGGTGAGGGGAGTGGTGTGGGTGCAGGTTTTGCACTTCCTGCGGTGGCAGCAGTGGGGTGTGGGCTGGTGGGGAGCATGGACATGACGAGGGAGTCGCAGAGAGAATGGTCTCTCCAGAATGCTGATAGGGAGGTCTTTGGTGGTGGTTCAGTTTGTAGTTGGTGGAAGTGGCAGAGGATGATGCAGAGATTGGTAGGGTTGAAGGTGAGGAACAGGGGGATTCTGTCCTTGTTGCGTTGGGGGTGGTGGGATTCAAGGGCAGCATTGCGTGAAGTGGAAGAGATGAGCAGGAGGGCATCATCAACCACGTGGGAAGGGAAGTTGCGATTATGGAAGAAGGAGGCCATCTGGGACTTTCTAAGGTAGGATTGGTCATCCTGGGAACAGATGCGGCAGAGGCAGAGGAATTGGGAATAATGGCTGCCATTTTTACAGGAGGTGGGGTGGGAGGAGGTGTAGTCTAGGTAGCTGTGGGAGTCGGTAGGCTTATAGTAGATGTCTGAAGTTAATCGGACGCTGGAGATATAGATGAAGAGGTCCAGGAAGGTGTCTGAGATGGTCCAGGTGAATTTGAGGTCAGGGTGGAAGATGTTGGTAAATTTAATGACTGTTCAACGTCCTCATGGGAGGCGCCGATACAGTCATCGATTTTGCGGAGGAACAGGTCGGGGGTGGTGCTGGTGTAACTGCGGAAAATGGTCTGTTCTACGTATCCGGCAAACAGGCAGGCATAGCTGGGTCCCATGCTACCCCTTTGGTTTGGAGGAAGTGGGAGGATTGGAAGGAGAAGTTGTTGAGGGTGAGGACCAGCTCAGCCAGGTGGATGAGGGTGTCAGTGGAAGGGTACTGGTTGGGTCGGCCTGAGAGGAAGAAACCTTGTTCCATTGTTCTTCAATGCTCAAGATCTGAATATCCCTTCTTTACCTGTTCCATCTAACCTCTTCCCCCCCCCAACGCCAGACCAACTTTCACTCTCCAAGCCATGCCTGATATCCCCTTTCCCTGGTTGGGATCCTTTCTGCCTTGGGACTCAGCAGGCTCTTTGTCTGTCTCAGTCCTGATTCCCACCCCCTAACCCTCCATCTCACCCCAGCTTTTTCCTTCTCTAGAGTCAATGCCCCTCACTGCCCAGCACCCATACTCCAGACCTGATATTGACCCTAAACACTCCATTGCTAACCTAGTCCCCTTATTCCCTGGAACCCTAATCCCACAGCACCCTACACATACCCCTTAGATACTTACTGTTTGGCAGTAGTAAATGGCTATGATTCAGATATTAAGTTTAAATTTTACTTTAATACAATAGTTGAGTCCTGTGTGAAAAGTGGCAAAGTTTGCCTTCTCCTGATAACTCTCCACTCTGAGTGGAGTATGGTTCCGCACTTCTGAAACAGCACTGTCCAGAATTTCCTGTCAGAAAATAACAGCTTTCTCATGGAGTTAAAAAGATGTGGATGGTAATCTGTGTGAGATTACCACCAATTTGAAAATGTGGGTTATGGTTTCCAAATTGTCAATAAGGATCCTGTACACAGGAAGCCCAAATCAGTGGCATGTTAAAGGTTTTAGAAGTGTCCTGCTGGCTCAACTGGAACACCCTTGTTTGTCACTACCTTGGAGTCCTTCAATTACAAAAATTGCTAAATCCACATGGACTAAATCAAACATGCCTTCCTCATTGAATTTTTTAATGAAGTAACAAGGAGGGTCGATCAAGTTACACAGGCACAATCTTCACTCAACAAAAACACTGTCAAGTATCCCTTGTTCCAGTACTCATTAAACAATATGAGTCAGAACTTTGAGAAATGTGGACAAATTGGGATATTGCTATACATAATGAAGAATTATTAACTTTGGTGTTTATTTCTATAGATATCCCAATTAATTCTTTCTTGAGTGTATCACCATCAAAAGCTAGATTGGAAACAGTCAGATTTTGCAGGTCATTGAGTAATGCAAATTGTATATCTCTTGTCCATGACATTCAAATGTCATCATTGATCTAAATGGACATGATTACATGGGTGTGGTTAGCAGGAGTTTGTTGTGGTGTAAAGAACTGACTTACTCAATGATGAAGACTTTGACCAGTCAATGAAACCTTTCCAGCCCATAAAAGCATAGCTTATTAGTAATTCTCTCAGTCCTAACTCTCAGTGTAGTATTCAGCTGCATTTTCAATGACTTCATTATATCTTTCATTTTTTCATAATCAAACAAATTACTCTTAACACTTATTAAGGAATTATTTTTAATATCTGTTTATAAATTGACCTCATACTAATTTAGTACAATATTCCCTGTTGTCTCTGTTTACTTTGAAGAGCTATTCTGAATTTACCGTAGGCCTCGATTCCCTGAATATCCAAATGAAGAAAAACATGACAGGGTCTCAAAGGAACATATGGTGGAGATGGCTACATGGTACCCAAATACACACAGAATGTGATGTTTAATGCTACCTCAGACAAAGACAACCATGATGACTAATGTCACAATGCTCTTGACACTGCGTTCAAGTCCCTTTCTGGGAGTTAAGCATAAAAATTAAGGAGAACGTTCTAGTGCAGTACTGAGGTTGTGCAGTTCTGTTGGAGAAGCTGTTGTTTGGATGAGAAGTGAAACTGAGGTCCTCTTCACTCTTAGGTGGATGTGGAAGGAAAGCAGAGGTGCCATCCCTGATACTCTGCCATTCACCTTATCTATACCCCTCATGATTTTAAAAATTTCAATAAGCTCACTGCTCATACTCTTACGCTCTGGTGAGAAAAAGTCCCAAACTATCCAGCCTCTCCATATAACTCAAACCCTCCATTCCCAGCAACATCCTGGTAAATCTTTTCTGAACATTGTCCAATTTAATAATATCCTTCCCAAAACAGGGAGACCAGAACTGGACACAGTACTTCAGAGAGGCCTCACCAACCTCAACATGACATCCCAACTCTTATACTCAAAAGGTCTGAGTAATGAAGGCAAACGTGCTAAATACCTCCTTAACCATCCTGTCTGTATATAATGCAAACTTCAAAGAATCATGTACCTTAACCCCTAGGTCACTCTGTTCTACAACACTATCCAAGGCCCTACTTTCACTTGTATAAATCCTGCCCTTATTTATTTTACCAAAATCTAATAATTTGCATTTACCCAAATTGTCTGCTGCATTTCCTACAGTACAACAGTACTCTTGAAAACCATTCCCACCATGTGGTCATAAGGAATTCTATGTAAATGCAGATCTTTCTTCCTTCAAACCAAATTATCATGTCTCCCTAGTGAAGGGCCAGACTTAAGTTTCATAACTCCTTTTAAATGACAGCCAAGCAATAGGGAGAAATATTGTGATGCATGTGATATACTTAGTTATTTTAATTTTTTGAGTATACTGTTATATCCAGCTTTACAAGCAAAGTTTTTGTGATATTGAGTCAAAAGCATCCAATAAATATTGTGAATGTTAGGTATTTTATTGAAAACACAGGGGACTTTATTTTTCCATTTTTCCTCAAGATATTTTCAAAGATTGTTCTAAATCACTATGTCTCCAGATGCACTTCCTCATATAAAACTATGAAGCTATGAGGTTGTGCCACTGTGTGTTGTCAAACACCCCTTATTGCTGGTTGCTGAGGAGCATCGTAGACTATTATTCATCACTTTTGTCTCCCAAACTGATGTTCTCCATCTCCTGGGAGAAGAGAGTACAACTTTTCTTTGATATCTCAGTGTTCAATGCATCACAGATCAGGTACTGATAATTCTCAACAGCATCTGCTTTAGAGACATTTTCACTCAGAACAACATCAGATCAAAGTCTCTGAGGAAGGACAAAGACCCCAGGTATTGATAAAATATGTGTCAAAAATAAATGGAAGCATTTAACATAAATAAAAATAACTATGTTGAATAGTAAAACTCTGGTCATTATATCGTACATGCATACGAATATGGAGCAAAGCTAGGCATACCTAGAAATGAGGTGTCAACCTGGTGAAGCTACCAAACAATACTACTTGCATACCAAACAACATAAGCAGCAAGTGATAGACAGAACTAAGCACTCTCACAGCCAATGGATCAGATCTAAGCTCTGCAATCCTGTCACATCCAGCTGTGAATGGTATTGGACAATTAAACAACTCACTGGAGGAGGATGAGGCTCTTCAAATATCCCCATCCTTAATGATTGAAGAGGCCAACACATCAGTGAAAAATATAAGGCTGAAACATTCACAGCAATCTTCAGCCAGAAGTGCTAAGTGGATGATCCATCTTGACCTCCTCCAGAGATTCCCAGCATCACAGACATCAGTATTCAGCCAAATCAATTCACTCCATGTGATATCAAGAAACGGTTGAAGACACTGGATGCTGCAGAGGTTATGAGTCCTGACAACATTCTGGCAATAGTACTGAAGATCTGTGCTCCAGAACTTACCACTCCCCTGCAACACAGTTCCCATACTGGCATTTATCTGACAATGTGGAAAATTGTCTAGGTTTGTCCTATATACAAAAAGAAGAACAAATCCAACCTGGCCAATTACTGCCCAATCAATGTCCACTCAATGATCAGTAAAGCGATGGAAGGTGTCATCAACAATGCTATCAAGCAGCACCTGCTCAGTAATAACCCGCTCAGTGATGCCCAGTTTGGGTTCCAACAGGGCCACTCAGCTCCTCACGTCAATACAGCCTTGGTTCAAACATGGACGAAAGAGCTGAATTTTATAGGTAAGTTGAGAGTAAACCTAAATCATGGAAGATGGTTGTGGTTGTTGAAAATCAGTCATCCCAACTCTGGGACATTCTACAGGTGTTCCTCAGGGTAATATCCAATGTCCAACCATCTTCAGTTGATTCATCAATGAAATGCCATTCATCATAAGGTCAAAAGTGGGGATGTTCACTAATGATACAGATACATGGGAACACTACCAACACTACCACCTGCATGTTCCCATCCCAGCCACTCACTTTCCTGACTTGAAAATATATCACCATTCCTTTACTGTCTGGGTCAAATTCCCAGAGTTTCCTCCATAATGGCATTCTGGTTCCACCCACAGCAAGTGGACTGCAGCAGTTCAAGAAGTCCATTCCCATCACCCTCTCAAGGGCAACTAGGGATGGGCAAAACGTGCTGGCCAGCCTGCGATGCCAAAAACTCAACAAGTGAATAAAAAAGTCATAAATTAGGAGAGGAGTAGGACACTTGGCTCCTTGAACCCGCTCCACCATTCAACAATTCAATATGGAAGATCTAATTATTTCATGATTCCCTATCCCCAGTAACATTTCACTCACTTCCATATCAAGAATCTGTCATTGTGTTACACAAAGACTCTGCTCCCACTTACTTTGGAGGAAGAGTATTTCAAAGACTCAAGACCTTCTGAAAAAAAATTCCTCCATACCTTTTTCTTAAAGGGGCAACATCTTAGTTTTAAACCATGATTTTTAATTCTAGATTCACTCACAAAATGAAACACTTTTTCCACATCCATCCTATCCCTCCTCAGCATCTTGTACATTTCCATCAAGTTGCCTCATTCTTTCAAATTCCAGCAAATACAAGTCGAGCCTATCCAACCTTTCCCCATAAGACAACTCACCTATTCCAAGTGTTAAGTAAATCTTCTCTGAATGGCTATCAATGTATTTTCGTCCTTTTCTAAATAACAGATCAAATGTTATTTACAGTAAGTGGTCTCACCAGTGCCCTGTAAAAGCAAAGCATAACTTCCCTATTTTTATATTCAATTTTCCTTGCAATAAACTATAACACGCTATTAGCTTTCCTAATTACTTGCTGTACTTGCATACTAATGATACACAGTAGGACACCCAAATCCTTCTTGCTCCCAGAGTTCTGCAATCTTCTACGATTTAGATAATGTACTTTTTTTGTTCTTTTGTGAAAATGAACAATTTCATATTTTCTCACATAGTAGTCCATTTCCCAGATTGTAGTCCACTCATCTAGTCAATGAACATCCTTTTTAGCTTTCATGTGTAATCTTCACAATGTACTTTCCTACCTATCTTTGTTCCATTAGCAAATTTAGTTACCATACCTTCAGCCCTTTCACTTTGAAGACTGATGACGTAGCTAAGGATTGAGGGGAAGTGTTTTACATGGTATGATATTAAGCCACTGAGACATGAGGGAATCCATTTGGAGATAAATAATTATCGCACTTGGGACACTTCTGCAGGCCACAACAACACTTGGCAAGGATTATCTGCCAGAGGAGGTGGTAGAAGCTGGTCCAATTTAAAAGGCATCTGGATGGGTATTTGAATAGGAAGGATTTAGAGAGATTTGGGCCAAGAGAATGGGAATGGCACTAAATTAATTCGGGATATCTGGTCCATGGATGAGTTGGACCGAAGGGTCTGTTTCTGTGTTGTACATCACTACGATTCTATGACTCTAAGAAGGGGAAAAATATCAGTCAGCCACAGTAGCTTGGATTGGAAAGTTGGAAAATTAGTGGAGGCCTTAATGGTGTGCACATCAGGCAACGAGTCTGCACCAAGATAAACAATGACTGAGTCACGTGCCTATTGATTTGGCTGAGAAAGCTGCTGGAGACAGTTAAGACACATCACTTCCAAATTTACCTTGTAGGTACTGACATCTTCAACTCAGGCCAAACAAGGTACAGAAGAGAAAGAGGTGCCAGTGACAGGTTACTACTACAATTAAGAGTCACTTGCTCAGCTTTAACAAGGAATAGTGCTAAGTAGGCATGCTCATTCATGTGAGGAAAACATTTGACATGTTTTGTACAATGAACTGTGATACATATGAACATATGAGTTAGCAGCAGGAGTGGGCTCCTTGGTTCTTTGAGCCTGCTCTTCCAGTTAATAAGTGACGCAGCATCTACTGTAACCCCAACTCCACACTGTCACACACATCAACTCCTTGTGCTGATTTAATGCCTAAATTTTCAGGCAGAGCATGCAATTATGTCAGAATGAGCATAATCACCAGCGGAGTTTTTTCCCCCAATGGCAGGGTTATCCTAGAACAAATCCTATTAATGACCTGTTACTTGGCAAGAGTTGGCTGTTTCAGATCACAAGGGCATACAGCAGTATAATTCTACATTTATGGGAAGAGGAACTTTTCAAGCACAGGACACGATAACAGTACTAACACACAAAATGGTAAATGTACTAAGAAAGACTGAATGCAGCAGTTTAACTTCAGTAAATGATATGCA
The DNA here is from genome assembly GCF_020745735.1 of Hemiscyllium ocellatum. Taxonomy (NCBI): domain Eukaryota; kingdom Metazoa; phylum Chordata; class Chondrichthyes; order Orectolobiformes; family Hemiscylliidae; genus Hemiscyllium; species Hemiscyllium ocellatum. The sequence goes on from NC_083402.1 coordinate 60,760,890, forward strand.
AAAGTGCAATTGGAGTGACACCATGTGGGAGCTTGTTAGAAATACAGATTTATTCAGTGAAGAAGGTGCTTAGGGAATTTCCTTGCTGGAATATCATCTTAAATGTTACTCTCCATTCTTGGTGAGGGACCTTTCTTCTGCTAAATATTCACATCTCGTTGGCATATATGATTTCCCAGCAAGGTATAGATAACAGTAGTTTTGGAATAGTTGGCTGGAAATTTGGACAGATCTTCTCTGAGTGATTCACATAAAAGCATTGTTGTTTTATTATTAGAATCATTACAGTTTGGAAACAGGCCCTTTGGCCCAACAAGTCCATACCGACGCTCCAAAGAGTAACCCTCCCAGACCTATTCCCTTTCCTATATTTGCTCCTTACTAATGCACTTAACCTACACATCCCTATGGGCAATTTAGCATGGCCAATTGACCTAACCTGCACATCTTTGGACTGTGGGAGGAAACCAGAGCACCCAGAGGAAACCCCCATAAACACAGAGAGAATGTGAAAACTTTACACAGACAGACACCTGAGGATGGAATTGAATCCAGGTCACTGGTGCTGTGAGGCAGCAGTGCTAACCACTGAGCCACCATGCTGTCCCCATTCTGATATAATTATCCCTCAGCACAGCAAAGAAATCTGAGCGGTAGCCTGATTGGATATATTTCAACATTACTACGTTCTAGGAGGCTATAAGACATGAGCAGCAAGTCATTTACTTGTTCCCACAAGACCATTGTATCATGTAAAACTATATATTGCTGTACGATCAGAGAGTTGGTGCTGTTTTCCTGATTGACATAAAAGATGACATTTCTGTGGACTGAAACCACCTTCACATTTAAGGGATACAGATTCAAAAACTAGATATACAGCTAATCAGGCATTCAGGCTTGGCATTTCAGGCCCATCCCTGGATCATTATGAGCAAGGTTTTGTGCTGCCAACACAGCCATGGAAAATCAGAATTAAATGTTTTATCTGCTTTAAGAAAAAGCAGAAATGGTGAAAATCTGCAGCTTACTCAAGTAGCAGTGGCTTACAGGGCTGATCTTGCCAGTAGGATTGTTTACAGGACAAACACCAAGTACAAACTAGGTACAAACACCATTTTGGGCTCAGCTCTTTACTGCATCTGCAACCTCTAGTATCATGTATTTGGGGTGGAATTTTGGTGAAAGTAAGTGAGAGTATTTTTTTAGATAAGTCAATGTTTTTGTAAACATTTAGAGAGATGGCTCATACAAAATAATAGATGAACCCTGTAGTTACAATTAAAATTATGGAATTCTATTGATTGATTGTATTATTTGTGAAATGATCCACTTTTCAAGGTGCTTAGTGGCAGAGCCTATTTTCAGTCCCACTGGCATGTTTGGAGGTGGGTGCAGCACATGAAATAAAGTCACCAGTCCTCCGGATTACAGGGGAACCGCAAGGTGTCAGCCGGTCCATTCAATGGCAACCAGGACTGAGGCAAAGGACTGCTACAACTTAGTGCATGCTTAATTTAGTTTGTGGTTGGCATTAAACTGAAAACTAAACTCAGGACCTGCCAGATTACATGGGGTTTGTTGCAAGGGTTCTAGTGAAAAATCAGCTTAAATAAGAACTGATTGAAAATCGATCCTCATTAAATTACTCAGGTAGTCCTTATGCATTAGAAGTATGTGCAAATAGCCAAACTTGCGAATTAGCACTTGAGTGTGACTTAGAATGGAATGCAGGAGTTGAGCTCCCTATGGGGTTTAGGGGAGCTAAGGAAGGAAGTGCTTGGTTGCTTTTGCTGAAACATTTTTCAGTCTCCAGAAACTGATAGAGGAGAAGAAGCTGGTTAATTTGGTGAATATCTGGCAATGAATTAAGGTTTATTCTATTCCTAAGGTAATGCCTTACTTTGAACCAAAAGTGAGCAAGAGAGGATAAAAAGCAGCAATTGAGAGGCCTACAGTGAGACCAGTGATGGAGTGACATCACAAACCAGAAAAAGTGAGGGCTGCAGATGCTGGTGATCAGCATCGAGAGTGTGGTGCTGGAAAAGCACAGCGGATCAGGCAGCATCCGAGGAGCAGGAGAATCAACGTTTTGGGCATAAGCCCTTTATCAGGAATTATGCCCTGATGAAGAGATTATGCTCGAAACGTTGATACCCCTGCTCCTCGGATGCTGCCTGACCTACTGTGCTTTTCCAGCACGACACTCTCGACACTGATATCACAAACCACAGGGAAATGTGGGAGCACATGGAAGCTGCTGGATACTAAGGTGATCCGCAATGAACACAGTGCTCAAGGAAATTTGGATCAGAATTAAGCAGCTGTTTTCTGGGCTGCAGACTGTGAGCCACATTAGGGAGGGGAAAGTTACCTGGCAAGTTTACCATACCAGGCGATCATACTCCTCAGAAAGCATAACCCAAGTTTGGTCTATGATTAGGTTCAAGAGGCTGTGACTGCAGGTGAAGCAAATATGGGAATTCAGGGGATAGCAGAGGACGATTCTTGGCAATTCAGCTCTCCAACAGTTATGCAGTTCTTGCAAGTTGTATGGATGAGAGCAGGGACTGCAGGTAGGACTCGCGGACTGATCTCAGCAACATGGTACAGAAAGCCATTAACTTGGAGGAGAGAATGTGCAATGTAGTAGTGGTAGGAGACAGCATAATTAGACATAAAAGAGATAGTTCTCTGCAGCTTTCAGAAGCAAAGCAAGTAACAGAAAAAGAGCTGGGAAGGCAAATGGTGAGGATTACACAATGTCAGAGAAAGACAGGTTAAGTGAGGGAGCAAATACCTAGTAAATGGGACACAGTGTGGTCAAATGTGATTCTATGTATGTTGACAGGAAGAGTAGAGGAGCTGCAGCCAGGAGGGATTTGGGGGTCTTTATGCATGAATCATCAAATGCTAGCGTACAAATGCTAGCAGGTAATAGGGAAGGCAAATAGAAAGTCGGCCTTTATTATAAAGGGTATAGAGTACAAAATAGGGAAGTTTGGATAAAACTACAAAAGGCATTATTAGTGTGGTGCTGGAAATGCACAGCAGGTCAGGCAGCATCCGAGGAGCAGGAAAATGAATGTTTCGGGCAGGAACCCCTCATCAGGAATGAGACCGGAAATCTCTGGGGTGGAGAGATAAATGGGATGGGGTGGAGCTGGGAAAAAGGTGGGTGGAGGGAAAATGAGGAAACTGGTGAAGACAACATTGATGCCTTGGGGTTGAAGGGTTCCGAGGCAGAAGATGAGGCATTCCCTGAAGCTCTCGGAGGGAAGGCGTCCAGTCTCCCCAGTGTAAAGGAGACTGCATCGGAAGCAAATTGTGTGGAGGAAGAATACCTCATCTTCCACCTCGGAACCCTTCAATCCCATGGCATCAATGTGGTCTTCACCAGTTTCCTCATTTCCCCTCCACCCATCTTACCCCAGTTCCAAACATCAACTCAGCACCATCCTCATGACCTGTCCCACCTATCAATCTCCCTTCCCACCTATCCGTTCCACTCTCCTCTCCAATCTATCACCTTTACCCCTTCCTTCACCCACCTATTGCACTCCCAGCTACCTTCTCCCCAGCCCCACCCCCTCCCATTTAGCTCTCCATCCCAGAGGTTTCCAGTCTCATTCCTGATGAGGGGTTCCTGCCCGAAACATCAATTTTCCTGCTCCTCGAATGCTGCTTGACCTGCTGTGCTTTTCCAGCACCACTCTAATCTCCAACATCTGCAGTCCTCACTTTTTTCAACAAAAGGCATTAGTCAAACCACACCTAGAATATTATGAACAGCTTTGGACCCCTGACATAAACAAAGATATACTGGCATTGCAGACAATCCAGAGAATGTTCACTGGGTTGATCTAATGTATGGAGGGATTTTCTCATAATGAAAGCTTGAGTAAGGTGGGCTTGCATTCATTGGAGTGAAGAAGAATGAGAGGAGATCTTATTGAAATATATACGATTCTGTGGGAGCTTGACAGGATAGATGCTTTGATATTATAAACTTAAAAACTTTCATAACTTGTTCATAGATTGAAAGAAGCAGCAATAACTCTGTCTGGAACAAACGATTAAAGGACAAGGACAAGGAATTGAAAATAATGAGTCATGCTTGGGGGAAATAAAAGGTGTCAAGGCTACATGACAAAACTGTTTTAACAACTGCTTGATACCTGGCTGCCTTATGTCATAAGTACAAATGATTGCCTGGCAGAAGAATATAAGGAGTTAATCACAGGAAAGCAGTGACTTCCAATAGACAGTCAACGTCAAATGTTACAAGGAAAAAGGAAGCTACTGTTGATAAGAAGGCAAGTTGCAGACTCAAGGACTCTAGAAAAGTAATCAATCTTTTGGATGAAAGAATCTAAAAAATCATCAACACTGTTACATTGTAGACTTGATGGGCGAGAAACTGAAAAAGACTTCAACATCAGAACTCTTCTTCAGCAGAACTTCAAAGAACAACATTGCACAAGGGTCAAAAGCTGGTCATCAGAGACAGTCACTAATGGTTGGAACTGTAGTTAAGTTCCACAATTAATTGAGTAATAGCCATATTAAGTTGTAACGTCTAACCTGCTTGAGAGGTCTTATTTTGGTTGCAATACGCAATAAAGTTTAAATTATTATTTCAGTATTTGATTGTCTGTAAGAATTCTTATTAAGTAGACAAATCAAAGGTAGCTTATGGTGATTTACCCACAACAATGCTGAGAGATTAGTTTCCATTGTGAGAGAGTCTAGCAGCAAAGGGCATTATCTCTAAGGAGTTATCTATTCACAACAGAGACTGGGAGGCATTTCCTCTCAGATTATAGTGAATCTGTGGAATACTTTTCCACAGAAGGATGTAGAAGCTGGATCATTATATATATTGAAGTCTGATAAAGACAGATTTTAATCAGTAAAGGAATCAATGATTCCAGGGAAAAGGCAACTGAGGATGATCAGATCATCCATGATCATAGTGAATGCCAAAACAGGCTTGATGGATTGAATGCTTACTTCTGCTCTCATATCTTATGGGGTTGTGATCACTTAAGACTCCATTCCTCCTCCTTTGCTACAATACTTGGGAAAGTGACCAGTGCAACAGATTTTATTGTTGGGAGGGGCAGGAAGATGGAGTGCCATTGGCACATTGGAGCATCCCCATCCACAACAATATCCCCAAAATGTCCTGTCTCTCTTAGCATCAAAAACATGTTGCCTGCCATCTCTCCACCAGCCCACCTGTCTTCACTTAGTTTTCCCTAGTCAAAATGCCGGGACAAACCTTAAGTCCAGGTGACAGCAGTCATTCTTCTGAAGTTTCCCTGTGGTTCCAGCAATGGCCACTATTGTGGTGTAGTGCTGTTGGCACTATCGAGTTGCTGGTCAATCAAATTTGTTGGCAGCTCTTGAGGGTGGGACTTGATGTCCCTGAGGGCTGGTGCTCCCAAGACCATGACATTTAAGCCACGACTGGGGTATTACAGAAGCAGAGGCAGAGATTTATGAAGGGAGACATAAATTAAACACAATAAAGTAATAGGGAACATTCATTAATATAACATTCACTTCCAGATAACATAGGTGTAAAATGGCATTTTGCCTTGGATTATGAGTAGATTATCAGGAAAGGTAGTTAATTCTCCAGTAAAAAGGTAGCTGGAGGAGGCTGGCATAGTGCAATCAGCAGAGAAGCATGAACATTTAAAATTGACAATAAGAAGTGTCCCACAAAGATCTGAAGGCTTCTGTGCCGTAAATTAACTTTTCCTGCTGCAGCCTAAATCTGGAGTCAGGTCAGTGAGATAACATGACCTGCACAAACGCTGATACTGAATAAGAAACTAATCATAATCCTATTCATATAATACAGACCGGTAAGTTATAGTTGCTTAATACCCTTCACTTTTAACTTAAATATTCAAATTACAAGAAAAACAAGGAACCACAGACCATTAACCATACATTAATGGTAGGGAAAGTGCTAGAATCTACCATAAAACATGTAATAATTTTACACTTGAATAAAAATAATCAGCATGAATTTGAGAATGAGAAATGAAAAAATTATGTTGTGAACTTGGAGTCTTTCAAGATGTTACTAATAAATTAATAAAAGGATTGGATTAGATTAGATTAGACTTACAGTGTGGAAACAGGCCCTTCGGCCCAACAAGTCCACACCGACCCGCCGAAGCGCAACCCACCCATACCCCGACATTTACCCCTTACCAACACTTAGGGCAATTTAGCTTGGCCAATTCACCTGACCCGCACATCTTTGGACTGTGGGAGGAAACCGGAGCACCCGGAGGAAACCCACGCAGACACGGGGAGAACGTGCAAACTCCACACAGTCAGTCACCTGAGTCGGGAATTGAACCCAGGTCTACAGGCGCTGTGAGGCAGCAGTGCTAACCACTGTGCCACCGTGCCGCCCATATTGATGGATGTAATATATTTGTATATTCAGAAGGCTTCTGACAAGATCTCTCCACAGGAGGTTGGTTTGCAAAATTAAAGCATGTGGTATATGAGGTAATATACTGACATAGATTAATATCTGGTTAACAGGCAGAAATCAGAGACTAGAAATAAATGGGTTATTCTCGCACTGACAAGCTGAGATGATTAATGTATGCCTGTCCTCCAAGCTGATACAAAAAATCCATCTCAAACAGCGTTGAAGGTACTTCTCAAGGGCCTTGAAGCAGCGTCTCAATGTAAGCCATGCCTCGGGGTCATAACAAAAAGTCAGAAGAGTGCCTGCCTTAAACACAAGGATCTTGGTATCAAAACGCATGTCATTGTTATCGAAGACTGTCATCCTTGGGCATCTGAAGGTGGTGCTCATAAATTGCTGAATCTCTACATCAATGTCAACCTTAGAATTAGGTAGCTTCCCAGGGAAGGGAAGTGTTCCATGTTTTGGAGGATTTCTCCATTGATCTTAATGGATAGATGGACCAGAACTCGACCTGGAATAGTTTGGTAAAGGGTTGGAGTCTTCTTGAAGTTGAGGTTGAGGCCAATTAATCTGTATACTTCTGCATATGCATTAAATGAGGCTTGAAGATTCTCTTCCAGGAAGCTGAAGTTCTATCAGCGAGGTCGGTGTAATTGTCTTCTTGTATTTCAACCGGTCGAAGTTGGAAAGTTTTCTGTTCATCCTGTGGACAATTTCCACATCACTTAGAAACTTGTTCTTAAACGTTGAAGAATGGTGGCAATGAAGATGAGGAAAATGGTGGGGTAATGGCAAATCCTTGCCTGATCCCTGTCTTGACCTCAAAAGATTCTCTCATATTGCCATCAGTGAGGAGCTTCTTCAACATCTTGGCATGGAGGAGTCAGAGGATGTCGACAAATTTCACTGGACAGCCAGCCCTTGACAGGGTCTTCCATAGCACTTCCCAATTGACTGAGTCAAAGCCTTTGTCAGATCGATAAAGGCCATGTTGAGTGGTTGGTGTTGTTCTTAGCCTTTCTCTTGGAATTGGTGAGCAGTGAAGATCATGTCCATAGTTTCATGGTTTGATCTTAAGCAATACTGGTTTTCAGGAAGAATTTCCTTCTTATCCTCAGGGAGAATGTACAAAGATTCAGGTGATGTTCTTCACAGTCATGGAGAATAGAGAGATTCCTCAGTAGTTTCCACAATCCACTTTGTCTCCTTTCTTTAAGATGGTAGCTATGGAAGCATCCCTAAGATCAGCAGGAATTTCTTTTTTACCCCAGGTTTTCAGGAACAGTTGATGGAGATGACAGGTAAGCTGTGCTGTTCCAAGTTTGAAAATCCCTGCTGGAATCCCACCTGCTCCTATGGCTTTTACATTTTTAATGTGTCTAATGGTGGCTTCAACATCTGCCACACAAGGTAGGAGCCCAATATCATCTTTGATGAGGAGTTGAGGGATTTCCTCAAACATCTCATTGTTGTTTGGGAGATCTTGGAAGTGTTCTCCTCATTAGAGGCTGATGTTTTCTCTGTCTATCAAAAGGGTGCAATATTTACACTGTGGAGCTTGGGGCCAAGGGTCTTGGGCCCATATGTTGCCTTGGCAGCACTGAAGAAACCCCAGGTGCCATGTTTGTCAGCAAGGAGCGACTGCTCTTTAGCTGGCTCAGTCCACCATTCGTTCTTGATTGTCCTAGTTCTTCTTTACAACTCTGCCTTTGCTGTTTGATGAGTTCTCCTCTTTGCCTCACTGGCATTGTTTTGCCAGGCATGAGGAGCTTTCCTCTTTTTGTCAATTAAGTCTTGAATGATTTGGTCATTTTCATTTAATCAGTCTTGGTGTTTCCTGGTTTTTTAGCCAATGGTTTCTTTATAGCATGAGTTGATGGCTGTCTTCGGCTCTTTCCAAATTTCTTCCATTCTATTATAATTGATTATTTGAAGATTTTGGTGAAGAAAAGTTATGGACTTTTCTCATGTAAGGCAAGTTGCTGTTAAGATTGTAAACCCAAAGTGAGCAATAGCCCTTCAGCACACTTGTTTAAAATCCTTACATGAAGCATTCAATGCTGCCTATGGTGAACTAATCCTACCTGCTAATCTCAGGTACTTACATTGAGGGAAGGTCCTGCAAAGATTTTTACATTTGATGCCTGAAATTGTCACTTTCTTTAAATCGTGGAATGAAGTGTGCAGTGAGTTGTCTGGCAATGTACAGTTGCCTGACTTTGACCTCCTTACAGACACCATATCAAATCTTAACATTCTGAACTGTGCACTGCATGGAAAGGACAGCGATGTAGCATGTATGATCAGTGCTGCAACTGCATTCAAACTGAAACTAGTGTCTGTCATGCTCCAAATTCAAAAACAAAATATTGCAACACTTCCCAAGTCTAGAGAAAACACTAAAGAAAAATATCATTGATAAAGATTGTATCCATTCAGAAAGGTTAGCAGAGAGATTCAACAAGCAATTTCAGGAACTAGATCTAATGGAACAAATTATTATGTTTGTCTCAAATCCATTCCTTTAAGTAGATATTGGTTGGTTAGCTAATAGATTCTATCAGGTTTTTGATTTATAAAGCCATGCAGTTAATATGGAGGTTATCACAAAAGCACAAAGGGGATTTATAAATAGAGAAAATACCCACTCCTATCATCCTGTGCTTTTAAAGTGAAAGGTAACTTTGGTTCCATATACTTCTGTGAGACAGTGTTCTTGCAAATGAAGATAATCAGATTAGAGCACCACGCACGCCTCACAAATAGCTTGTTCAATGCAAAGTGTATGACTGGCAGTCTCAAACTACAACCCAGACTTGAAGGCCCAGGCAAACAATGTGCAGTTACAGGTAGCAGTCACACTGAGACTAGTTGTGTCAAGGACAAAAGATTTCAAACTTTTAGATAGATTTATACTGCACAAAAAAGGAACTGATTATTCTGCATTTTCGAAGAGTTATTTGCTATGTTGCATTTATGTTCATAAAGTGACCTTGTGCTTAAAGAGATAGAAGCCCCTGAACTATGGGGACAGTCTGAGTAAAAGGGATTAAAGTGTTCGACCAACCATGATGGTATTAAATGACAGAGGAGGCTTGATGGGCTAATGTTCCTCAGTCCCTAAATGATCATGATTGGATTCAAATAGATGGTAAAATAAAATAAGTTAAACTAACATTTCAAATAATAATTTTAAATATATATTTTTATGAAAATGTTGCTTTTTTATCAGTATTGAGAAACTTGATATTTGGGAAGGCCATGACCTAGTGGTATTATCGTTGGACTGATAAACCAGAGACTTAGTTCATGTTCTAGGGACCTGGGTTCAAATCCCATCATGACAAATGGTGGCATTTGAATTCAATAATAATCTGGAATTAAGAGTCTAATGATAACCATGAGTTGATTGTCAGAAAAACCCATCTGGTTCACTAACATCCTTACTTGATCTGGCCTGTATATTGCAATTAGGCATAAGTAATAAATACTGGCCAAGCCAGTAATGCCCTCATTCTGTAAATGAATATTTTTAAAAACCCCACAAATAGAACATGAGCCTTTCCTGGATCTGTTGGCCTGTCCTATATAAAGGACTTGAGGACATTGGGCCTGTACAGTTTAGAAGAATTGGAGATGATCTCATTTAAATTTGCAAAAGTTTCAAAGAGCTAGTGGTATAGAAAAAGTATTTCCCTTAGCATGGGGGAGTCAGGAACTTGGGGACTTAGTCACAGAATAGGGGACAAGCCATTTGCAATACAGATATGGAGAAAGTTCTTCACTCAGTGAAGACAGTGAAACATTGGAATTCTCTACCCTGGACGATTACATAAGCTTAGTTATTGAGTATGTTAATGATAGAGATTGATAGGTTCTAAATACTAATGATTTCAAGGGGTATGGGAAGAATGTGTGATCAGGGCATTGAGGTAGTTGGCCAATTATGATCTAGAACAGTTCTGCAGGCTCAAGAGGCCAACTGGTCTATTCCTATATTTTCTGGGCTAGTGAGAGTGTTTAATAGTAATTGTAAAGTTTTCACATCATTCAACAAACTTCAGCATTGTATCATCTGTTTTTAGAGTAAGACCAACAGCATAGGATTGGGAATTTGCATCAATGTCGTTGATTATAATCTAGGTCAGTGAGGCATGGGTCCTCCACAGAACTTCCTCTAAAAGAACAGAACTGCTAAATGAGTTTTGAGAAGGTTTGTAGCTCAGGTTGAGGTTCTGGATGTAGGTTTGCTCACTGAGCTGGAAGGTTCATTTCCACACGTTTTATCACCCTACTAGGTAACATCTTCAGTGGGCCTCCGGGTGAAGCACTGCTGATGATTTCTGCTTTCTATTTATATGTTTGGGTTTCTTTGGATTGGTGATGTCATTTTCTGTGGTGATATCATTTCCTATTCTTTTTCTCAAGGAGTGGTAGATGGGGTCTAACTCAATGTGTTTTTTATAGAGTTCTGGTTGGAATGCCATGCTTCTAGGCATTCTCGTGCATGTCTCTGTTTGGCCTGTCCTAGGATGAACGTGTTGTCCCAATCAAAATGGTGTCCTTCCTTATCTGTATGTAAGCATACTAGTGAGAGAGGGTCATGTCATTTTGTGCTATTTGATGTTCATGTATCCTGGTGGTTAGTTTCCTGCCTTTTTGTTCAATTCTTGCACTGTATTTTGTAAATAACATTATTTTTGTTTATTGTCTGTATAGGGTCTTTCAAGTATAAGGCAGCCCACAAACCCACCAACACACTAAAACAGCAGCTAATGAACTTGAAAGACCCTATATAGACAACAAGCAAAACTAATGTCATTTATAAAATACTGTGCAAGAACTGTAACAAACACAACATTGGACAAACAGGCAGAAAACTAGCCACATGAACATCAACTAGACACAAAATGACATGACCCTCTCTCACCAGTATCCTTACATACAGATAAGGAAGGACACCACTTCGACTGGGACAACACATCCATTCTAGGACAAGCCAAACAGAGACACACACAAGAATTCCTAGAAGCATGGCATTCCAACTGGACCTCTATCAACAAACACATTGAGTTGGACCACATCTACCACCCCCTGAGAAAAAGAACAGGAAATGACATCACCACAGGAAATGACATCACTAACCCAAAGAAACCCAAACATATAAATAGAAAGCAGTGCTTCGACTGGAGGCCCACTGAAGATGTTACCTAGTAGGGTGACAAAATATCTGGAAATGACCCTTCCAGCTCAGCGAGCAAACCTACATCCAGAATTATTAAAAGCAACTTCTGGTTTTCTGCACAATTCTGCAAACTTGTGGACTCAAGAGGCCACTACTGTTTTCAATGCTGTGTTTATAGTGAACACTGACAGATTTGCTGCCATTAACATGGCAAAACCTGAGCTGTATGTTTAAACTGAATGAAGTTCATAAGATGAAGAATATTATTATCAACACAGATAAATGTGTAATATATCCACACTGACAAATGTGCAATATATTTTTTCCTATTTGTTGGCAATTCTCTCTGTGATTGAGGGGCTCATGTCAAATCCATTAGAAAGTATACAATATACAGACATGAGAGGAGCCCTTGTGGTGCAGTAGTGGTGTCCCTACATCTGACATAGGAGGCCAGGGTTCGAGTTCCACACGTTCTAAAGGTGTGTAATAACATTTCATGAAGATGTTGATAAGGAAATAGCTATTGAGTCATGAGAACAATTCTTGTGGTGCATTCCCTTCCTCTGGGCCTGAAGGCCTAGGTTCAAGTCCCATCTGTTTCAAAGGTGTGCCATAACATAGCTGAACAAACTGATTAAAAATACCCACATTAAAAAAACCCACATGGACTCATGAGAAGGGTTCTTGTAGTGAAGTGGTATAATCTCCATTTCAGATCCAGAAGGCCTGGTTTCAAGCCTACCTTCTCCAGAATCAGCTCTGAACGGGCTGATTCAATAATATAATACCTACAGAGAATGAGACAGAGCCAATTTGATGAGCTTTGTTGATCCCAAAATGTTTCCGAATTATTGCAGCAGGTTTGCAAACACGTTAGAAATGTCAGCAAACAATAATTTCTGTCAAATAATTCCCATGAAATAAGCAATCAATGTGTTATGGTCTGTGTTGTTAAACACAACAGTAATCTACCTTTACCTACTATTAAATGGTTACACTGAATAAGTTGTTGGGTATACTTGGCTGCAATAGGTCCATGTAGATGACCAGAGCCTTCAAGTCCAGATGTGGGAAATCTTTCGTTTAAATTTGCTAACTCACGATGAGAAAAAATGGGGACTGCAGATGCTGGAGATCAGAGTCAAACAGTGTGGCACTGGAAAAGCACAGCCTGTCAGGCAGGATCCGAGAAGCAGGAAGGCTGATATCTCGGGAACGTTCTTGATAAAGGGCTTATGCCCAAAACATCGATCTTCCTGTTCCTTGGATACTGTCTGACCTGCTGTCCTTTTCCATTGCCACACTTTTCGACTCTAACTCACCACAAGGGGAATTGAGAGCTCAAATCCATGAAATGCCACCTTGCAGCACATTTGACTCCAAGTGCATTATATCATTTGCATTGCATGGGTCAAAGTGTGGTGTGCACTGTGTTATATAATTTTAATATCTACTTACTAAAGCAAATAAAGATGTCTCTGTGTACACCACACATTATGTTTGTACCAAAAGGACAGCAAGCATCTTTAATCTCTGCCTCCAGACAATGATATTACAGATCAGAGAGTAAACAAGTCACTATAATTATCTTACCTATGAACTGGTTGGCGTACGAAGCACTGAGACCAAACTGCCTTTCCAGATACTTGCCCAGAAAAGCAGCAAACCCACTGATAGCTGCAACCTCCATGCAGGCAGACAGCACAACACAGGTGAAGACTGGATTCATAAAGAGCTGCTTTGTTACTTGTGGAATCGCTGAAAAATATTACCAATAAAGTATGTGAAAATTTGGCAGAACTTATTTTACACAACTATGAATTCAAATCCAGTTAAATTACATTGTGAAACTGAACAGTAGATGGCGCCAAAATATAAAGAATCTATCCACCTGCGATCAAACTCCTACTGAGATGGAAAGAAGTGGGCCTCACTGAGTTTTATAAAAAATGGCTTTAAGGGACACTCTGCAACCTCACAGTGCTTTGCAATTCAACACTATCTCATAAAAGAAGCAAAAGCTGATAGATGACACGGAAACAGGTGGATGATGAGTGATGAGGATAGCACAAAGAGTCTACAGAGAGACAGAGACAGGTTAAGCGAGGGAAAAGTCTTGGCAGATGGAATATAATGGGGGGAAATGTAAGATTATGTACTTGGCAGGAAGAAGCTGAAAAACAGCAGCTGAATGTTTTTTTTAAAATGAATAAAAACTGCAGAATACTACAACACAGAGGAATTTGGGAGTTGCCGTCAACAGGCAGAGCAGAGCTGGAACACTGTAAACAGTTTGGGCTTCTCATCTAAGGAAAGATATACTAGCATTAGAGGCAGTCTAGAGCAGGTTTATAAGGTTTACATCAACTATGGAATGACTATCTTACAAGGAAAAGCTGAGCAGGTTGGGCCTGTACCTGTTGGAACACAGAGGAATGAGAGGTGATCATATTGAAATATGCAAGATTCTTAAGTGATTTGGCCAAGTAGATGCAAAAGGATCAGTGGGCATAATCTCAGAATAAGTTGCACATTTAAGACAGAGATGAGGAGGACTTGCTTCACTATAAGGTAGTGAACCTGTGAAATTCTTTACCACAGAGACTGGGTTGTTAGGTATATTTTTAACCAGTAAGTGAGTCAAAGGTTAATAGGAGAAGACAAGAAAGTGGAGATGAGGATTATCGAATCATCCATTGAATGGTGGAGCAGACTCGATGGGCTGAATGGCCTACTTCTGCTCCTACCTCCGACAGTCTTACAAAACATCAACTGGGCTTTCCATCAGACTTTCAGGACCATCCTTAGCACATTGCTCATTTACTATTGAAAGTTAAATGTTCATTTAATTTAATTGATACTTGTGGAACAGCAACATTCTTGAAATTGCAACATCAAGACAAACCATTAAATGATAACAAGTCTGGCAATTTCTGGTTCCATGTGGTTACAATTGCTCTCTGTTTAGAAATTATTTTTAGAAATTATTTTACAAGCTTTATTGTGGATAGACTATGGTTATCCTGAATACTGTCATTAAAGATTGGCTCAGGCTAAATTATTGCATTTAAAACTTCCATTTGGAAATATTACACAATTGTAATCTGTAAAAAGGGAAAGCTCCATGGTATGGTATTACATAGAAGAAAATTAAACCTATTATGAAACCTTAACTTATACCTAACTTTAAGTGTTGTGGGTCAACCTGACATCATGTCGGTGAATCATTTATCCCAATGATCTATGACAAGAACAAAATAGTGGAAGGTGCAATCTAGAACATTATTCCAGAATGTTACTTGTAAATTAGTACTTATCGCTTATAATTAAAATCATTCCAAACTGTGGAGTTGATTTCCAAAGAGTCTATTCCTGGATGTTAGTCTTATTGGATGGTATTTAGGTCAGAGATTTCTGTGGAGTGAATCAGCCTGCCCAACTTGTGGTCTTATCAATATCCTGACTTTTTAATTTGTTTATGTGATGTGAGCATTGTTGGCTTGGCTAGCATTTATTGTCCATCCCTAATTGCCATTGAGAAGGTGGGGAGGGGGTAGTTACCTTCTTGAAAAGCAGCAGTCCTTGGGATGTGAGTACACCCACAGTGCTGTTGCGGAGCTCCAAGATTTTGACCAAGAAATGGTAATATATTTTCAAGTCAGAATGATGAGAGTCTTGGAGGGGAACTTGCAGGTGGTGGTGCTCCCATGCATCTGCTGCCCTGGTCCTTCTAGGTTGTGAGTTTAGGAGGTGCTGTTGAGGGAACTTTGATCAGTTGACATTGCTTCACCTGTGTTTTGGTTGTGAAGGGAATAGATGCTGTGGGTGCTCAGTGGGGTGCTTCGTCCTGGATGGTGTTAAAATTCTTGAAGGTTGTTGGTGTTGCGCCAGGTATTTAAATGTATTATGTGTCAAATCTCCTGCATGACAAAATGCCAGTGAGGCCTAGAAAAATTAGTCTATTCTGTGCATGTCTGTACCTTTGGAAAATAGTGGAATCCCATTCACTTTATAGTGCTGCCTTGGATATTTCAGTAAAGATTACAAAAGAATCACTGCTGTAATATAACCATGCCATCAAATCTGGAATAAACAACAACCACCAGTATTCAGGCATCATCGATGTTTATCATGGCCCTTCATTTTCTATGTTTTCTTGCTTTTTATATTAGGTGGTACCTGCTGCTTATTTTGTTCACAGGTCAACTTTCTTTAACAACAGAAGAAAGTCAGCCTTAGCTCCTGGCTAACACAGGTAACAAATTTAGAATAGTAAAGTCACAGTGGCAAGAAAATTCATCTCATTCGCAAACTGAGATGCTTTCATTACAATGTATTTCATTGTGACTGGTGCTTAGTTTTTAAGCAACAAGGGTGGCACAGTGACACAATGGTTAGCATTGCTGCCTCAGGGCACCAGGGACCTGGGTTTGATTCCTCCCTTGGGGAATTGTCCATGTGGAGTTTGCACATTCTCCTTGTGTCTGTGTGGGTTTCCTCCAGGTGCTCTGGTTTCCTCGCACATCCAAAAGATGTACAAGTTAGGTGAATTGGCCAGGCTAAATTGCCAATAGTGTTAGATGCATTAGTCAGGGATAAAATGCAGGGAAATGAATCTGGGTAGGTTACTCGTCGGAGGGTTGGTGTAGACTTGTTTGGCTGAAGGGCCTGTTTCTTAGGGAATCTAACCTAAGATTAAATTCAGCAGACGGAGCACCAGCTGCCATGTTAATATTCCAGCGTGACTGACATGGTAGCAGAGCTGGTGCCTTGTTCAGGGAGTTCAGGTAGACCCTGGAGATGACTCTGACCAAAGAGTCCACCATTCCAGTAATAATACCCTGGGAGCATTTCCTGCTTTGGATCCATTCTCTTATACAAATAGCAGATCTCAAAGTGAAATTGTTAAGATGCAAACAGGGCTAATTATATTTGAAGAAAATACTTCCCTTAAGGTATACAAAAGAAATGCTGAGTGGTATTACTATCAGTTTCTGTTGTCCTCCTTGGCTCTCTTTTTATTCATAATTCTCAAACATGTGAGTTTTGTCACAGCATGAAAAATATTCAATTTTACCACCAGCCAATTATAATTATAAACCGGACTTCTGATACCACAAGTCTGGCTACTTCGAAGACTTCCTAATTTTCATTCAATTTTGTATTCTCTAACACCTGGATGGCTTGAGATTATGAACATATTTCACTAAAATTCTGCTCTTCCAAAGATCTGCTCTCCAGTTCCAAACTCGCACCATGTTTGGTGACTGACACTTGACCACCAATGCTCCAAGCTCAATTTTAAAGTTCTCATCCTCATGGTCCCACACGTTGTAGTCCTGTAACTTCCCAAGGTCCTACAGCCTTTCTCAGGCACTGATCATTTTCTTTTAAAGAATCCACAAAGTGAGGAAACAGGCTATTTGGCCCAATGAGTCCACACCGTACCTCGGAAGAGCATCCCATCCAGACCCATCCCATCCCTGTAACCCAGGCTTTCCCATTGCTGATGCATCGCACCTACATATCTTTGAACACTATGGGCAATTTAGGATAGCCAATCCACCTAAACCGCATACCTTTGGACTATGGGAGGAAACTGGAGCATCCAGTGGAAACTCACACAGACACGGGGAGAACATGCAAACTCCAATAAGACAATTGCCCAAGGGTGGAATCAAACCCAATTCCCTAGTGCTGTGAAGCAGTAGTGCTAACCACTGAGCCACAGTGTTGCCTTCTTGTCCAACTTCACTTCCTTTGTCTCACTCTTGAAAACCTTACTTTCTGCCAATTAGCTTCAAAACTCTTGGTCTGCCTTCCAAAACTGCTCACCCTCTAACTTGCTCTTCTCCCTCTCAAATGTTCTTTGAAACCTCCTTCACTGGCCAATGTTGAATTCACCTTTGTATTCCCAATGTGAGCAACCTCGGCTCACTTCTATTTTTCATCTATATCTTATTACATATCGAAGGCACATATACACTGATGACATCCAGCTCTACCTCACCACCACTTCTCTGGACTCCTCCACTTTTGCTGAAGTATCAGTTTGTGTATCTGACATTCCAGACTGGATAAGAAGCATTTGTTTTCCAATTAAACCTTAGGAAGACTGAAGTCATTGTTCTGGTTGCTGGACCATACGCTGGTTCCTAACAATAGTCAGAAATTAAGCCAGTTTAATTGCAATGTTGTTGTCACATCTTGTCCTGAGCTGAGTTTTCAGTCTCATACCCATACCACCTCTATGTCTGTGTTTTTCCACCTGTCGGACATTGATAAATGTCCAGCCCATCTCTGCACATCTGCTGCTGCAACTCTCATCCATGCCTTTGCTTACTTTAGACTTGGCTAATTCAAGGCAATACTGGTTGGCCTCCCACATTCTAACCTCTAACTCTTGGGGTCATCCTAAACTCTGTTACTGGTGTTTTACCTTACAGCAATTACCTCATTACCACAGTGCACGTTGACCTGAACTGGTTCAACCAGTGGCTTGATTTAAAAAGTCCCATCCTTGTTTTCAAATTCCACCATGGCCTCATTCATCTCTATCCCTAAAATCTCCTCCAACCTCAGAACCATCCAAGTGATCCGTCTTCCTCTAACTCTGGCTTCCTGTGTATTCCTAACAACATTCCCATTGGTGATCAGTTTCCTGGCCCAAAAATCTAGACTTCCTAGATCTTCCTAGACCAGTCTATCTCACTTACTTCCTGTAAAATTCTTCTTAAAACCTCGCTATGTGACTACGTTTTTAGATATTAGACCTAGCATCTCCACAGTTGCCCAGTGTCATTTTTGGTTTTAGTATGTTCCATGTGACACTTTGGGATGTTGCTTTATGTTAAAGTCACAATAACAATACGAATCATTTTTCTTGTTAGCTCAAGATAATTTTGGATTGATAACGCTCCTTTGTATTATTGGATATTCCACCATGTGAAAGCAAGAAAATAAATGAAAGTGGTTGTTGCTTTTCTTAAAATTGCAGTTTTTACTTTACTTCTGATCATATTTTCACCACTGTCTGAAGAACACTAGCAGCTAAAGTGAGTAAAATACCAAATATGTCACTTACAGGGGTTAAGATAGCTTCTTCCTTTCCCGCCGCACCAACCAGTACCCTTCCACTGACACCCTACTTCGACTGACTGAACTGACCCTCACCCTGAATAACTTCTCTTTTCAATCCTCCCACTTCCTCCAAACTAAAGGAGTTGCCATGGGCACCCGCATGGGCCCCAGCTATGCCTGTCTCTTCGTAGGATATGTGGAACAGTCCATCTTCTGCAACTACACTGGCACCACCCCCCACCTTTTCCTCCGCTACATCGATGACTGTATCGGCGCTGCCTCGTGCTCCCACGAGGAGGTTGAACAGTTCATCAACTTTACTAACACCTTCCATCCCGACCTCAAATTCACCTGGACTGTCTCAGACTCCTCCCTCCCCTTCCTAGACTTTCCATTTCTATCTCGGGCGACCGACTCAACACAGACATCTATTATAAACCGACTGACTCCCACAGCTACCTGGACTACACCTCCTCCCACCCTGCCCCCTGTAAAAACTCCATCCCATATTCCCAATTCCTTCATCTCCACCGCATCAGCTCCCAGGAGGACCAGTTCCAACACCGCACAGCCCAGATGGCCTCCTTCTTCAAGGACCGCAGATTCCCCCCAGACGTGATCGACGATGCCCTCCACCGCATCTCCTCTACTTCCCGCTCCTCCGCCCTTGAGCCCCGCTCCTCCAACCGCCACCAAGACAGAACCCCACTGGTTCTCACCTACCACCCCACCAACCTCCATATACAACGTATCATCCACCGTCATTTCCTCCACCTCCAAACGGACCCCACCACCAGGGATATATTTCACTCCCCTCCCCTATCAGCGTTCCGCAAAGACCACTCCCTTCGTGACTCCCTCGTCAGGTCCACACTCTCCACCAACCCAACCTCCACTCCCGGCACCTTCCCCTGCAATCGCAGGAAATGTAAAACTTGCGCCCACACCTCCTCCCTCACTTCCCTCCAAGGCCCCAAGGGATCCTTCCATATCCGCCACAAGTTCACCTGTACCTCCACACACATCATCTATTGCATCCGCTGCACCCGATGTGGCCTCCTCTCTATTGGGGAGACGGGCCGCTTACTTGCGGAACGCTTCAGAGAACACCTCAGGGACGCCCGGACCAACCAACCCAACCACTCCGTGGCTCAACACTTTAACTCTCCGTCTCACTCCACCGAGGACATGCAGGTCCTTGGACTCCTCCACCGGCAGAACATAACAACACGACGGCTGGAGGAGGAGCGCCTCATCTTCCGCCTGGGAACCCTCCAACCACAAGGGATGAACTCAGATTTCTCCAGTTTCCTCATTTCCCCTCCCCCCACCTTGTCTCAGTCGGTTCCCTCAACTCAGCACCGCCCTCCTAACCTGCCATCTTCTTCCTGACCTCTCCGCCCCCACCCCACTCCGACCTATCACCCTCACCTTGACCTCCTTCCACCTATCACATCTCCATCGGCCCTTCCCCAAGTCCCTCCTCCCTACCTTTTATCTTAGCCTGCTTGGCACACTCTCCTCATTCCTGATGAAGGGCTTATGCCCGAAACGTCAAATTTCCTATTCCTTGGATGCTGCCTAACCTGCTGTGCTTTAACCAGCAACACATTTTCAGTTAAGATAGTCAGTTTACTGATGACAGTGCAGGCCGTTCTATTTCATGCTCTTATGAAAAACATTACATCTAATTACAATAATAAATAAAGGTACAATAAGTCTCAAAACAAAACTGGGAAATGTAGGATAAACTCAGCAGTTTCAACAGTATGCATTAAATGAGAAAAAGGTAGCTAACATTCTGAGTCCAATTTGACTCTTCTGCAGAAGGACAATCCAAAGAAGTCATTTGGATTTGAAACATTAACTCTCTTTTTCCTCCTACTGATGCTGCCAAACTTTCTGACCTCTTCTAGCATTTTATTTTTACGTAAGATTTATATCATGCACGGTATTTTCCATCCATTTCAGAATAAACCTCGAGTTGCTTTCCTTTTAGTTGCCATTATTTAACATAAATAGTTGTGTGTTTTTTTGTCAGTTGGCAATGTGTGGTAGAGTGATGATTGTGTGGACAGGAAGCCAGGGTAGGAATGTTGAGCAGAGGGTTTGATTTATGATGGACATCATTGTATTAAATTGAATGTCAATGAACTGTGTTTGTGATGACCTATGTCACTTAGAATTGGTTATCAGGTTGTTTCTGGTTTGACTGGAGCTGCTGTTTTCTTCTGATGTCCCCAGAATGACAAAGGACAAACAATGGATCAGCATCCAAGCCAAACCCTCCCCCCACCCCACCCCACCCCCGCCTAGTTCTCACCCATTAGTACCAAATGTGTTGCTGGTCAAGCAAATGATCCTGACAGCAGAATAATTTCACTAGAAAATGTTGGACTCTAAGATCTTGCTTGCAGAGTCCATGTGTCCCTCAAACCACCCGTCTCAACATTGAGCAATTTTCTGACTTTATGTCAATCAGACGTGCACTCTGAATGTAGAGGACTTATCCGCCTACAAGAGAAACCTCACTGGACATCTCGCCACTCAACACTCCATCAACAACATTCCTTTTAGGGAAATCCAAACAATTCAATCAGGTTTGTACCAATCCTCCATTTCTTGAATACATATTTGCCTATATTTTTATCCAACAGGCAGCTTAATGTTATCAGATCTCTCCATGTTTAAACATATGCAAAGCAAGTGCACTTCATGTTTAAACAAATATATTTACACTGATAGTTGATGCACACCCTGCATTATGGTGTCTGGCCCATATCAAAAAAAAATGCCAGTGCAAGAGTTTGACAGGGAACAGAAAAGCGTTTCTTTTTTAACACTTGACTATCAATGTTGTTGTTAGTAAATAAAAAGTCTAAGTAAGTGTTTAGTGGTTGGATCAGATTTGTAAAAGAAATGTTTCTGCACTGACCTAATTCTAGAAAAACAACTTTTTTTGTACTGAACAATTTTTCTAAAGTGGTTTGAAAGCAGAAGCAATATGCACTTAAAAGGTTAAGAGTTCAAGGTCTGCTCACCACCAAACCTAAATGGATATTTTGTTTTAGCTTCTGGTTAGTTTGTTTGACACATAGAAGCAAGACATGGTTCATTTCTAAGGGACTGGAGGTTAACCAAACTATTATTGACTTCTACGGCAAATGTAACTTCAGTAGGCCACTTAAAGACTTGATTGAGAGGATATTGAAAATGGCCAAAGCGCAGAATATTGTGGGCACAATTTTCCTCTCCGTTGAGCTGGGAGGAAAGTGGCAAATAATTGGGAAAGTCAGACCAAGGGAGGTACTCACTCATTTCTCACCATCTCAGCAATTCAGTATTGGGTAAGAAGGTCCATAGGCAACCTTCATGACTCACTACCAACAATGACCTTTAAGTGGTCAATAAATGGCCACTTAAGGGCTTCAACCTACCACCATCTAATTCCTTACCTTTCCCATGAGGAAAACTGGAAAGCTTACTTTTTTATTGTTGGGGGTGTTACCTGGGAAGAATTGGAAGCATGGATTGGGGAAAGATGCTGGCCGCTGAAAATCACAGCCCTGACTTTGCATCTGACCGCCCCCTCCCAGTTCAACATGCATCCCCTAACTGCTCTCTCCATACTTTCCTGCATTCTGGTGTAGCTTTTCCAGGCTGCATAGCCAGGGCTTCCAGTTAAGTGCTGCAGCTCCCCAACATTGCCAACCTGACTGGCCGGCAGCTTCTACAGGGATGAGACGTGAAGGTGGTGAGGTTCCTGCTTGGACAAGAAGCTCGCTGGGCAGCAGTGAGGCATCAAATTGGTGCTGGCCCCATTGAGCATTCCCCACTGAAGGAAGGGATTTAATCACCCTGATGTCGCCTGCCCCCAAAATAAGTTGCATTGAGCTCTAAATCCTGTCCTATAATTCCTAATGGAAGGTTTCCAAAATGCTATGTAGTACAGATGGATAAAAAGTAGCAAGATCAGTTGGTGATGCCAAAGGGCATGCATCATTTAGTTAGAAAACAAAACACTGTTTATGCAAATATTCCTCCATTTTGCACTTCTGGGAAATCTGGTGGTGGGAAATTTGGAAATAAAGATCTTATAACATTGAGCTAAACCTTGTGTAGTGTAAAAAAAGGCTAAAAAGTAAACAAGGTTTCTTGCTGGGGACAATTGTACTGCACATTGTGTTGACTTTGTACTGCGCTTTCAATATGTAAATTTGGCATTGATAGTAACGTTAGATCTATGTTAATGATGCATTTAGTTCTTCACATTTCTTTCTGAAATTAAAACATAGGAAAAGATTTGGCTATTTTTGTGTATTTTGAATATTTACGATCCCTGTAACTGACGAAGAGGCTGTTAATATTCACTGCCTCTAGGTTTCCATTTTGTGAATGGCCGAATAGGAGTCATACAGAAGACTAACAATCCTTCTGGAAATGGTTGACTAGGAGTCACTGCATTCACAAGGAGGGAAATAAAGGAGAAGACTTTAAAAAAAATCTTTATTAGTTCTGTTTAGTCTCTTGCCTAACCAAAATAAACAAATAACTATGAATGCTGGAAATCAGAAACAAAGCAGAAATTGGTGGAAAAACTTAGCTAGTCTGGCAGTATCTATAGCGAGGCAGCAGAGTTAACATTTCAGTCCGGTAACACATCTTCAGAACTGAGGTTCTCAGACTTGCTGAATTAGTTGCTTGCCTCACAGGAATAAGAGTGGGCCACGAAACCCACTTGAGTTTGTTGCACCACTGGTGAGAAATCTCGCCAGGTCAAGCACCAATCATGGTAGTATCGGTACCTCAATTTCAAGAAGCTGTTATTACTTTACAATACCTTCATACTCTAACAAGATTCTCAGATTTGAACGTTGCAATTGAGCCAGCAATCTTTGGGGGCAGAGAGTAAAGGAGTTCATGACCTTTTTGTGCAAAGATGCTTCCTGATTTCACTCTTTAATAGCTGTCAGACATCAGATAACTTCCAGCCAATGGTAATAAAGTTCCAGTTATCCACCCCATCCTGGTGAGGATCACACCCTTTACGTCTGCAAACAGGTATGGTATTGTTCACACTTTGGGTGTATGCTTGGAATACTTCCAAACATGGCCTGGTCGTACCACACAGTATTTATAAAACTGATCTTCACACGAAACCACAACTTAAAGACTGGTGCATGACACACACTAAGTTTTTAGAACATGTAAAATCAACAAAGCAGCTTATTGTAAGATTTTCTGAGTAACTGGAAAAAGATGTATTTAAAACTCTGTAGCAGAGATCTGAAAGAATATTTTCAGAAGGTAATATTTTTCCTGTTTCGGTTTCCTGTCAACGGCAATTTCTTAAAGGGGTCAATTCTGTTGGCTAGATTGCTAACTAGAAAATCCTCTCAGAGCAAAGATAAACAATTGACTATATATCACCCAAGTGACTTGATGTGCAGTCATGTCAATACATTCAAGGTAGCTCTGTAAGTCTAAAACGGAGTAAATAACACTGCTCTTCTTTGTCAATAGTAACAAGAACTTCAAAAAGTTAGTTCCACATTGATATAGAACTGCTTTTTTACAGTAATTTCAACTTATGACTTTTCTTCTGAATATTCTTTTAGCCAGGCTGCTTATGCTAGCTGTGATGTTCTTAGGCACAACTTCAGATCCCTGCAAACTCTAAAGCCTAGTCCCCTTGCTAACCCCCACCCAGGGTTATTTTCATGAAACAGTAATTCCTAGCAGCATCTTATCATTTGTCATACAACTTAATAAACAAATACTAACAAAATTCCGCACCAAGCAGTACTGAGCTGATAAAATCAACATAGAGCAATTATTCTCTTTGACTGCAATATGGGTAGAAGGCTGTGCTTCAGACAAACACTTACCAAATTCAACAAATACTTTCCAAAAGGCATTTTATAAGATGCATCATCAGAGGCTATTGAGAAAATAAAAGCTCATGATGTAAGGGATAACAAATTGGCAGGAATAGAGGCTAGGCTGATTAACAGAAGTAGAGAAAGGCATAAATGCATCTTTTTCAGGTTGGCGAGACGTAATGGGAGGTGTGCCGCAGTGCTCAGTGCCAGGACCTCAACTATTTACAATTTATATCAAAGGTGTGAAGGAACAGAGAGGATGGTCACCAAATTTGTTGATTAACCAAACATATGTAGGAAAGTAAGTTGTGAAGAGGACATGAGATTACAAAGGAATATAGATATGACAAATGAGTAGGCAAAGATTTGGAAACTGGAGTATTAAATGGGAAAATGTAAGATTCCCCATTTTGGGAGGAAGAACAAAAAGTATATTATAAAAATGGTGAGCAATTGCAGCCCTCTGAAATGCAGAGAGATCTAGATGTCCAAGTGTGTGAATTGCAAAAGACTAGTACACAGGTTCAGCAAGTATAAGGAAAGCTAATTGAACATTATAATTTATAATGAGGGTATTGATTACAAAAATAGGGTGTTATTCTTCACATTTACAGAGCACTGGTGAGACCACATGTGGTACAATATCCATCACATTATTTAAGGAAGGATGCAAATGTTTTGGAAGCAGCCCAGGGAAGGTTTACTAGCCTGATACTTGGAATGGCCAGGTTGTCTTTTGAGGCAAGGCTGAGCAAACCAAGCCTGTGTCCCCTGGAGTTTAGAAAAGAAAGAGGTGACTTGATTGAAACATAAAAGATTCTCTGTGTGTCTCAGCAGAGTACTTGTGGAAATATACTTCCTTCTATAAGGAAATTAGGAGCCAATAGTTAGAAATAAATAGTTGAACATTTAAAACAGAAAGGTGGCAAAACAATTTCTCAGAGATCAGGGAACTCTTTCTGAAAAGACAGTGGAAGCAAAACTAAATATTTTTAAAACCAGAAATGGAGAAATTCTTACTAAGCAAGGGGACAAAACATCATTGGGGGTAAGTGAGAACATGGATATGAGATTACAATCATATCAATCATAATCTTATTGAATCAAGGGGCTGTATACTATGTTCCCTGTAAATAATCCTGGGGTCACATAGACCTTCAAGGTCCATATATTGCAGTCAGTTCCACAATCAGAAATCAATGCATTTGCATGTCGGACAGTGCAGAACTTCTGCATGACTTCAGCAGCACTGCCAAATGGCTGCATGTCTGCCTCTTGCTCATTATTTTTATTGTCATGTATCCACAAGTAAATCTTGAGAGATGGTTTCTAACTTGACATGAGGGAAAGGTCTCAGTGTCCAAGCTGGGTGCAGAATCAGGGCAGAGCATCTGATAAAAACACAGCTATTTGTTGGACTGCTAATTGTTACTAAAAAGGAACCTTTTGGAACCTAAAGATTCAGAATAGTTCTCTATTTTGTCAGTTGGGAAGTACAAAACCAAAACACCCAATTTCCTGCTGAAGAGATGATGCAACTGTAGATGAAAGGAAAGCTTCCTATCTGACAGCCCATAAAAGGGCAGCATTCCAGAGTCTCAGCAAAGCAGTACAATGTCTCACTGCATTTTCCACCCTTTACAAGCTGTGACACGACATTGAGAAGTCATCAAGGCCACAGGACGCCAGCTATGGTCAGATCACAATCCTCCACACTAGAACATCCTAATTCATGTTTCAAGTTGAGAGAAAAAGTATGCACATCACAAATGTTCCCTTATGCGCTGTTACAAGTTAACAGCTGCCTGTGCGACAAACCAAGACTTTCTTTCTGAAATCTGCATGCATATTATGGATGGTTAAACATCATACATCAGAGAGCCCCCTACCCCTTGAATCCTTTCATGCCTGTCAGAATGGCATCCTGGCAGATGCAATGCTCATAATTGCTATTCAACTGCAGAGCAGCTCTGACAGGATGGATTTTCAATCTTCAGTGCTCAGACAGCTTGCCTCCTTGACAGAAAATTGCTACCAACTTTCTGTGCAGATGTTCGTAGGGTTAAGACTTGTGGGTTTCATTTAGTCTTGCAAGGTAAGCATTCAGAACTCCGTACAGCAGCTGCCTTTCTCTGAACACAAATTTACCTTGGCCTAAAAATTGTGGATGATATCAAAACAGAATCATAGTAATAAAAGGAATTTATGCATGAAGAATATATTTGGGACTTAGACTGACCAGGAATAATCATAGACTGTTTAAAGCTGGGTTGGAGGGGGAGTAGATTGGAACGGCATAATTTCTGACTGGAATAGGTGTAGCACACCGATTTTGGCTTTAATGTTTTTTGGAGACAGAGGTTAAGTTATGGGAGCAGTGGTTTCTTCCACTGCTTTGCTGTTCTTCTCTCCCCTCCTATTGTACCACAGGCATTCCTGCTGGAGGGCTGCTGCACCTATGTCATTCACATGGGCATCAATCATTCCTGACAGGCCCCTCTACCTGCTCCCATTTCCAGGTGCGACCACTGCTCACTCCCTGTAATGGACTGACAGAAGTATCCCAATTCCCTCTCCTCACGAGTCTGCCTGCCCTACCTATTCCACCAACCCCTTAACACTCATGACAACTGTCAATGAGACTGACATCAATTCGAGGAGCTTCACCTGTTCTCACCACAAAAGTTCTCCCAGAACTAGAAAAGGAAAATGAAGAAATCACATTTCACCAAGGCAAAGAAGAACTGAGGCATCCCTCACTGGGCTTTCTTTCATGCAGAGTTCTCTAATTATCAGGTTTCCTTCAAAGCAGCTACTGCAATTAAAGTGAATGAAAGTAAAAACAAAATATCTCCAAACATATTATATGGAAAATAACTGTGATGAATTGACGGACCTAATAATATTATTTTCAAAGTTTGTGAGAAGGTTTGTAGCTCGGGTGCTCGTTGTTGTGGTTCTGTTTGCCGAGCTGAGAATTTGTGTTGCAGACGTTTCGTCCCCTGTCTGGGTGACATCCTCAGTGCTTGGGAGCCTCCTATGAAGCGCTTCTGTGTCCATGCAAGGACTGCACAAAACATTACATAGGACAAACAGGAAGACAGCTAACGATCCGTTCCATGAACACCAACTAGCCATGAAACGACACAACCAGCTATCCTTAACAGCCACACACGTAAATGACAAGCAACATGAGTTCGACTGGGACAACACCACTATTACAGGACAAGCCAAACAGAGAACAGCCAGGGAATTCCTAGAGGCATGGCACTCATCCACAGATTCTATCAACAAACACATCGACCTGGACCCAATACACCAGCCCCTGCAACGGACAGCTGGAACTGACAACTGGAAGCGGCAGATTCAAACCACTACAAATGCCGGAGGAAAGATCACAGAAGCGCTTCACAAGAGGTTCCCAAGCACTGATGATGTCACCTAGACAGGGGACGAAATGTCTGCAACACAAATTCCCAGCTCGGCGAACAGAACAACTAGTAATATTATGTAAAATATTTAAAAACTGAAACCTGTTACCACAATTGTTTAGCCAATGCTTCTACAAAACACTACTCCTTCATCAGAAAGAAAAATGCATTTATAAGGTGTTCACCTCTCAGATATTCTGTGCATGTGGCTTCACTGGTTGGTTTACATTCTTTCTTATTTTCCTCCGTAGTTAGCTTTGACTGGTCTTTGTGCACTTTACCAGGGAGCATAGGCTGCTGGGAGCTCTTGCTCAATGTGTGATGTTTCTTTGGCATGGCTTGAGGAAAGCCAAACATAAACAAAGATGAGAAGAACAGCAGTCCAGCACAAAGGAGGAAGCCAGCCCACCAAGCGCCAATCCACCGAGGGTCATCTGGTGTAATGTCCAATTTTGCTGAAAGACAAAAGAAGAATAATATTTAGTACAAATGCTTCAGCCAGCACATTAGCAAGCATTAGGTATTACTAGTGAAATAGGCGGCTCCTTTAAAGAATGTAATGTGAATGGATGGAAACCAAACATTTCTCCAGCTGTTCCAATTATGTTAGAACTATTGTATTAATCAGCCTTAATACACTATAATTACCAAGTCCCAGATTCAAGTACGTGAAAGCACAGACCTCCTCCAAGGTCACTACAATTACTTGCCAATGTACTTTACAGGTTGTTATTTTGTTAAAGCATGGAGTATCATTTAGATCCTTGGCAGACGTAAAAGGGATTGCTTTGGAAATTTATGTTGGCCCTGCCAGAACAAACTTCCATTTATTCTATTATAAATCACTCTGGTGTATATGTGATTCATGTAAATATCACCCCACCATTTTAGAGCTAAAAAGGCACAAAAGAAATTTTTCACATGATTTCACATAATATAATTATAAGTTGGTGTGGAAAGTTCAGTAAGGTTCAGTAATATTTTGAAATTTAAATAAGCAATCAAAAAATTATTTAATGCACTAACAAG
Source organism: Hemiscyllium ocellatum (assembly GCF_020745735.1). NCBI lineage: Eukaryota > Metazoa > Chordata > Chondrichthyes > Orectolobiformes > Hemiscylliidae > Hemiscyllium > Hemiscyllium ocellatum. Next base: position 60,789,966 of record NC_083402.1, read on the forward strand.
TTGACAGAAATGTAATGATATCTAGCCACCATTTACTTCTTATTCAAGCATTGCTGGAACAAGATACATTTTCCAAAGTTTTGCATTTGCATTCATCAGGTGTTTGACAAGAGTACCAGTGAAAAGGAGAACAACATTTTTATACATTATGAGAAGAAAGTGCTTGTTAGTTGGCAAGTGGACTCTGACTGGTTTTGACATCATAATAGAGAATGCACCCATTAGACAATTAACTCAAGTTCTACTTAAATGTAAACCAGACAGGTTGACACTGATTTGTCAAGGCATTACCCTGAGGAATATACAGGCTCTCAGCTATTATGTTTTAAAAAGCTGTAATGTGTGTACATGTTCTTTCTGCCTGCAAGGAATAAGTTCCTATGTTTTAGTATATGTAGCTTCCTAATGTAACCAAAGCCTAACAGTTAACTGTCAGTCATCATCAAACTGGTGTATTCTCCATATCAATATCATTGCCAATCAAAATTTACCTGCCAATTAATAAACACACTCCTCTCACATAATCCAAATAAGTTACTCCTCTTTCCACTGGTATATTTGCAAATGTCTGACTGAAAATTTATAAACTTTGATTAAGTGTGTTTTTTCAGCATGATTCAAGTTCTATATGGTCCAATGATTTTTTTTCTGATTTATCTTTTTTTTCTTGATATATTTTCTGTTCTGCCTTGGCTTAGTAGAAATCCTTTCACCCTTAAGTTGGGTCTGTCAATAAGTCAAGCCTCACTCTAAAGTCATGAGGCCATAATTCAGACTCATACTTCAGTGAATGCAATATTGTGTGACGATGCTGCTCCTTTGGCAAGGTTATTCTGTCCTTGATTTTCCTTTCAAGAGGGATCATAAATGCAGAAGTTCCAGGGTGTCGGGTTTGTATGTGTTTCAGGGTCAATTTGATAACACCGAACAGATACTGCTTCAGGCAAAAGGCTTTCAAGTTCTTTAAAAGAAACTTGTTCAATGAAAGGGGAGTGGTCAGTTCTCCCAGCTCAGCTTTTGCCTGGTTTGTTTTGGTTTTAGCAGTCTGGCTGTTTAGAGTGCTGGTCAAAGAAACAGCTCCATGCTGAATCCTGTCTCTCTCTCTCTCTCTCTCTCTCTCTGACATCTCTCTTGTAAAAACCTGTGTTTGATTTAACCTTTTTTGCTAAGGGTGTGTATATGGAGATGTTGCAAGCATTTGGAACAGCATCATTACGCTGCAATAGAGTTGATTAGGTTTTCAGTTAAGTTATGCTACTCTATATTCTGTTGTTCATGTATAAATATTCTGCTGCATCACTGCTGGTATATATACTTTACACCTGCTTAAAACACCTAGAAAATCTAGGGTCTGGGCTACCTTCTTGAAATGTTTTGAGGGGGTCTGGCCATAACAGCTTGAGGGCTCTTTGCAGGATTTATTCGATAGTTCCAATTTGGGATTAGGGTTGCTGGACTCAAAGGCAGCTAGTGGTAGGTGTTAGTGACATTTGTTCCAGGTTTTGGATTCGGTTAGTTCAAACAGTGCTTGGCTCTTTCAATCACTAAGAGTTTTCTGGGAGTGGGAGAAGCAACTCTGGGGACTTTACAAAAGGTGAATAAGGTTGGAATTGGCAGTCAAGCTGGAGTTGGAGTTACCTTCATCCATGAGAAAATAATTAGTGATAGCTCAACATTTAAACTTGCTGGAAACAACATCAGAATCTTTGGCGATGGCTTAAATTCAATTGAAAATGAAGTTGCATGAGTTAAAAGAAAAAGGAGGAATTATGTTGTTTGACATTTGATTAAAAACAGAGGAAAGGGAAAGAGAACAAATCGCTTTAGCAGAGAAAAACAGAAAGAGAGAAGAGGGAGAAAAGGAGAGAGAGGAAAGAGAGAGAGCTGGAATTTCAGCAATTGGCACTTAGACAGAAAAGTCAGCTTAAAAGGATGGAGATGAAGACTGAAGGTAAGCTTAGTCAGGAAGAAAGTGATGATGAGCAAACCTATGGTAGCCAAAGACCTAGTGAGGATCTGTTTAAGTATATTCAAGCATTGCCTAAACTTGATGAGACGCATGGAGAAGCCTTTTTCACCTCATTTGAGAACTTGGCTCAACAAATGAAGTGACCAATAACCAAGTGGGTTTTGTTGATCCAAACAAAACTTGTAGGTATAGCTAGTGAGGGATTTGCATCACTATCAGAGGGGGTATCTGTGAAATATGAACAGGTGAAGAAAGCCATCTTAAGTGCATGTGAGCCTGTGCCAGAAGTCTATGGACAACCTTTGAGGAATCTAAGGAGGAACCCTGGTCAAACCTACTTTGAGTTTGAAAGGATCAAGCAAAATAATTTTGATTAGTGGAAAGGGCATTAAAAATAGAGCAAACGCTCTGACAGAGATAATTATTTTGAAGGAGTTGAAACTTCACTTCCTGAGGTAGTGAAACCTCGTATAGAAGAGCACAGAGTTAAAATGGCACGATTAGCAGCTGAAATGGCTGATGATTATGAATTGGTTCATAAATCAAAGTTTGGATTTCAACATCAGTTTCAATCCGTGAGGGACAGAAATTGGGGAAAAGAGAAATCCTCATGTAGAAAGGGAAAGGTAGATCTTGGTGAAGATCAGAAGGATAACTTACCACAGGGTAAAAAAGAAACCCTTGTAGGGAAAAAGAAGTTAAAAAGCTCCGGTGGGTTTTTTTTAACTACAATAAAGTAGGCCACATGAAATCATAGTGTTGGCGAAACACTGGGAAGTCAGGTGTAGGAAAACAGTATAAGCCAGTGAATTTTGTAGGAGTGGGAATTAAAAGCACAGTGGAGGCTAGGAAGCTGCACCACAATGTACAACCTGGTCAGAGGTTGGTTAGGGAGGAAGTGCCAGATCTTCTTAAACCATATACCTGCAAAGGTAATGTTTACTCTCATAGGCCAGGTGGAGCAGGTAAGAGGTTACAATATTAAGAGAATGCAGCAGGTCAGGCAACATCCAAGGAGCAGGAGAATCGACGTTTCAGGCATGAGCCCTTCTTCAGCATCTGCAGTCCTCACTTTCTCCTACAATATTAAGAGATATAGGATCCTCTCAATCTTTAATGTTGAAAGATGAGGAGATATGTAACGCTGAGGGACTTTTGCCAGAAAAAGTGCTGATAATGGGAATTCACGATGAGACAAGAAGTGCTCAATAATGACAGCGAAGACGTTTACCTCAGATTAAAACAGGATCTGGACCAGATGGGCCAATGGGCTGAGAAGTGGCAGATGCAGTTTAATTCCGATAAATGCGAGGTGTTGCATTTTGGGAAAGCAAATCTTAGCACAACTTATACACTCAATGGTAAGGTCTTAGGGAATGTTGCTGAACAAAGAGACCTCGGAGTGCAGGTTCATAGCTCCTTGAAAGTGGAGTCGCAAGTAGATAGGATAGTGAAGAAGGCATTTGATATGCTTTCCTTTATTGGTCAGAGTATTGAGTACAGGAGTAGGGAGGTCATGTTGCGGCTGTATAGGACATTGGTTAGGCCACTGTTGGAATATTGCATACAATTCTGGTCTCCTTCTTATCAGAAAGATGTTGTGAAACTTGAAAGGGTTCAGAAAAGATTTACAAGGATGTTGCCAGGGTTGGAGGATTTGAGCTAAAGGGAGAGGTTGAACAGGCTGGGGCTGTTTTCCCTGGAGCATCAGAGGCTGAGGGGTGACCTTATAGAGGTTTACAAAATTTTAAGGGCATGGATAGGGTAAAAAGGAAAAGTCTTTTCCATGGGGTTGGGGAGTCCAGAACTAGAGAACATATGTATAGGGTGAGAGGGGAAAGATATAAAAGAGACCTAAGGGGTAACTCTTTCACACAGGCGGTGGTACAGGTATGGAATGAGCTGCCAGAGGAAGTGGTGGATGCTGGTACAATTGCAACATTTAAGAGGCATTTGGATGGGTACATGAATAGGAAGGGTTTGGAGGGATATGGGCTGGCAGGTGGGATAGATTGGGTTGGGATATCTGGTCGGCATGGATGGGTTGGACCAAAGGGTCTGTTTCCATGCTCTACATCTCTATGACTCTATGTAGAGTGAGGTTAGAGTGTTCAGTGAAGAGTGGAGAAGTCATGCTAGGAGTACTGGACAGTCTCAACTCCAGGAATACAATTTGTGCTTGCTAATGATATAGCTGGTTCACAGGTAGGAGAGCTGTCTACTGCAATTGAAAAGCCAGTGGAATCTCAGACAACTTGAGGTATTGGAGAACACATATCCTAAGGTTGTGTGGTAATGAGGTCACAAAGTCACTAGCCAAAACAGGAGAGATCAAAGAGCACAGATAAGAAAGTTGAAGTGGAATGATCAGAGACCCTGTTTGATCAAATCATCAAGACAAACCAGGAGCATACAGATGACAAAGCAGAGTTCAGAGAGATTAACTGAGTTACAGCAGAAAGATGAGAAACTAAACCAATTGTATCAATAAACATACACAGAGGTAGAATCTGAATATATTCCTGAATGTTACGATGTTAAAAATTATATCTTAATGAGAAAATGGAGACCATCATATATTCAGCCAGATGAGAAATGGGCAAAAGTTCATCAAGTCATATTGCCAGTGGGTTATAGAAAGGAGGTGTTGTGGGTGGCACATGAACTACCAGTGGAAGGTCATTTAGGGGTAAGAAAAACTCAAGCTAAAATACAAAAACTGTTTTACTGGCCTGGATTGCACAAGGATGGAGTTGAATGTTGCCAGATATGTCATACATTTCAGGCAATTGGAAAACCACAGGCAGAAATAAAACCCACACCTTTAATACTTATTCCTGCATTTGAGGATCCGTTTTCAAGGGTCTTAATTGATTGCATAGGACCCCTACCTAAAACAAAAAGTGGGAATCAGTATTTGTTAACAATAATGGATGTGTCCACTAGGTTTCCAGAGGCCATTCCATTACACAGCACCACAGCTAAAAGGGTTGTAGAGGAGTAACAACTCTCTATGACTCTATGACCTTCCAGAGGAAAATCAAAATGACCTTAAAGAATTATTGCTATCACATGGGAAGAGATGTGGATATAAGCTGGAAAGTATTAAGTTAACTATGCATTATGTAGATATAGGAAATGCTGTTCCAATTAAGCAACATCCTTATAGACATAACCCTCTAAAGTTGGAACAGGCTCAAAAGGAGATTAAATGCATGCTCTAAGGCGACATAATCAACGTGAGTTACATTGACTGGAGCTCACCCATGGTAATGCTGCTAAAACCAGATGGTAGCCAATGTTGTATGTCGACTATCACAAAATCAGTGCAGTTACAAAGACTATTGCTTTGATTCAAGTTGGTTATCAATTTGAGTGATGTGGGTGTTGATGCTGTGCTCTTACAGGAGGATGAGAAAATAGAAAGACCTATCATGTATTTCTCCAGAAAACTGAATATTCATCAGCAGAAATATTTTACAGTTGAGAAGGGGACTTTGAGCTTGATGTTTGTATTACAGCATGTTTTCAAATGAAGCCAGCTTTGGATATTGGTGGCTTGTTTTTAAGGGGGTAGGTGTTACGTTGCTGCTCCTTTCATGAAGTTTTTCTGTCTTTGGTTTTTTTTTTAAGAGTGGTCATAAATGCAGAGGTTCTGGGGTGTCTGGTTTGTATGGATATCAGGGCCAATTTGATTATAGCTAACAGAACTTGTACATTGAAAGGCGAGTGGCCAGTTCTCACAGCTCAGCTTTTCTCTGGTTTGTTTTGGTTTGAGCATTCTGGCTGTTCAGAGTGCTGACCCTCTCTCTCTGACATGTAACCTGTGTTTGATTTTACCTGTTGGAGATGCGTCCTGACAGTTAACCATTGCATGTTTACTTTTTGATGAATTCAAATAGCAGCAAAACTTTACACACTAGAAAGATGCATTCTTTACATCACAGTTCATAATGCATTATTTTGCATCACAATGTTTAAGACTGACCTGTGTCAATGAAGATGGCATCCACATAAATTGTTGTAAACAAGGAACCCAACATAAAACCAAACGCAGGGCCAAACAACATGGTAGTGAACAGGACACCTGTTCAAGGATAAAAAAATAATAGAAGTTATCATTGATCAAAACAACAATTACTATTAGAGCCAATACAGTTTTAGAGAGAGTTCTCAGTATGATATTATGACACGTTTTCAAAAACAACTCTTCCAATTCCATAGGAGAAAGTGAGGACTGCAGATGCTGGAGACCAGAGTTGAAAAGTGTGGTTCTGTAAAAGCGCAGCAGGCCAGGCAGCATCGGAGGAGCAGGAGAATCGACGTTTCGGGCATAAGCCCTTCTTCAGGAATGAGGCTGGTGTGCCAAGCGGGCTGAGATAAAAGTGTGGGGGTGAGATTTGGGGGAGGGGTGCTGGGAATACAATAGGTGGAAGGAGGTGAGGGTGAGGGTGATAGGCCGGAGAGGGGGTGGGGGCGGAGAGGTCGGGAAGAAGATTGCAGGTTAAGAGGGCGGTGCAGAATTCGGGGGTTGGGACTGAGATAAGGTGGGGGGAGGGGAAATGAGGAAGCTGGAGAAATCTACATTCATCCCGAGTTGGTTGGAGGGTTTCTCTTAACCTGCAATCACCCCCAAACTGATCCCCATAGGAGAGGGTGGGCAGATACAGAACCCACAACCAGCCCATCATTTGTAAAACAGATAATTCAAGATCAACAAAGACAGTCAGCAGAAGTGGGCAGGCAATATTTAAAGGCCTATATGAACTGAGGTGGGATTGAGGGGACACATTTCATTCAGAGAATGCTTTGTATGCATCAAGGGTGACCCTTTCCAAGATGCCACCCCAATCCTTCCATGTTATCTGTACAACTCCAATGAGTTCTGGAAATCTTACTGACTCTTAAGAACCCTGAGAGCTACCATCTTGGGGAACCATTCTCCTCTTCTAGCTTTTTTCTTTAGTCAGGGCAGTGTCCACTGCGGAGCTGGGGCATTGTCTGGACTGTTGAAGCTGCTGACAAATCAGATTGGTCAACAGGCCTCTAGGGCAACAGGCCAGAATTGATACTTGTTAGAGTATGGTCTAAAGGTATTTAGGACAAAATCCTGAGACAACTACTTCCAGTAGTCTTTCCTGTTTGTGCTCTTTAGAATGTCATAAAACATTTGCAGAAGACAAAATTACCCGTGTGATTAATTGCAGTCAGAATGGATATCACTCAGACTTTGGCCCATTGATGGATTGTCAGAAGCCATTTCACAAAGTCATTTCCAATTTAAGACCACCCCCAATACCCAAGCCTGCTTTACTGCAAGGAACAACAATACACAGATGGGCGAGTGAGCCTGCAATAGCAATCCATTTTATTAAGCTCATTAACTCGATGTTTGACTTGGCGTGAAAAATTTGCTGATTGCACTGTGCAGTTGCAAAACGTTGCATAAATTAATTGTTAATAAAATTAGTATTGCTTTGACAAAATCAACTTTTCACTAAATGTTCATGATGTTTTACAAAAAGTGATTTTTCTTGAAAAGCAGCAAACAGAGATGAAAAGGAGTTAGGAAGAAATATAGGATCAATTATAGGCCTTTCAGCCACTTCAGCCAGTTCGGCATTTAACTACATCATGGTGAATCTGCTTAAACTTCATTTACTCTCCTTGCTCCAACATCCTTTAGCACCCTTTAGCTAACAAAAATAGTTCAAAGTCAGTTATGATTTTCAAAGGCAGAGCATCAACTACTTTGTTTTCAGAGACAGTTCCAGATTTCCACTCTCCTTTGTGTGAAGCATCATCACTGTATTGACCCACTCTAATTTCAAGGTCATTTTTTTCTATTTTCTATGCTCTCCTACCAGAGGAAACTGTTTCCCTCTGCCCATCCTATCACATCCTATAGTTATTCCAATTTTTAGTGCTATCTGTAAACTTAGCAATACATCTTACTTATGCCAGCTACTTCTTTACTAAAATTAGTAAGAATAGTTCTTTCTTGACTGATAAGCATATAGGTGATAGGTAGGTGGGTTAAGGGCACTGTTAAATCAGCTGTGGTCTTATTGAATGGAGGCTTATATTTGTTTCTAACTTGTACATTCCTAAGTTTAACTTGAAACACCTAATTTGTCTATCAGATTTGTTTTACTGAACCAAAGTTGAATCACCCTTCGTAGATATCAATTCATTTTTTGGCATATGTCAGTTAGGTGGGTTGGTATATAATTTATTCATTGTATAATATAAGTTATATGTGTGAAGCATGGGTCTAGTTGAAACCAATCTGTGAAAAACAAGTTGAGATGTTAACACCACTTGAAGTCTCAAAAGAAAGACATCTGTTACCATTTCTATGAATAGCTGCAGTACAGAAACTTAATTATTTTTCCTAGTTATTGTTGTTGCCTGAGCTGTTCTTTATTTTCAATTGGTTTTCATTACTTAAAGTCAGGATGTTTTCTAACACAATCCGAACATTCATGTAGCAAAGTGGTTAACAGGAAATTATCAGAACATGACAACACTCAAGACAAATGTTTACTATTTTTGTCAAAATCAAGATTTTACCATGTATCACTTCAGGAAAGATGTTTGCTGGAAATGTTATTATTAGCAAAGTAATCGTGTACTAATGCATTCCGATTGGTCGTAATATATATATGTCGTATTGCTGTGCGATGTTGCTTCCTGGATTCTTAGCAAAGCTAGGGTGAATATCAAACTGACATTCCTAACTTACAGCTCACTCAAAACATCAGTGTCACCTACACTTGATAGAGTATAGAGCTGAACCGGTTCTCTGTTATCCAGCATTGTGCATCAATAAAACAGCATCAAATATAGTTTCCAAAAGTGGCCTTCTCTCAAATTGCATCAAATGACATTTTCACATCTCCATATTGTCTCTTAATGCTGATTATCCTAATGTGAATTTCCAGCTTTTATCTCAGATTTCTACCACTTGCTTTTTTTTCTTCACTTTTCATGAAATAAATTAAGACAAGTTTATACTATTGAAAAACTGATGTTGTATTCATTGTCAACTTACAGATCTCTTAATCAATACAATACTTATTGTGAAGAAAAGCTCGTTGAATTGTTTAAGATTGTGGAAGATTTTGAGTGGTTAAGGAATTCAATATATTTTCTGCTTGTTCATAATGGATACAGTTTGGGCATTAGAGAAAAAATATTTTTAACCAGAAGAGTATCAAGGTAACGAAAGCAGTACATTGTAGTTGCTGAACATCCAAAGGAAAAACTGATAGTGTTCCAATATCTGCTCAATATTTCAATAAATCTTCTCTTTTACTTTGAGTAGCCATTGAGGCTGTCCCCATGGTGTAGAATTTCCCCAGAGGTGTTCCCACCATTCTGCTATTTCTTCACCAAACCATAGCAGAAAGAAAGAAGACATTTGTGCGTAACAAGCACTTTTCATGACCACAGAGCTTTCCAAAGTTCTTCACAGTACATGAAGTACCTTTGAAGTGTAGCCATTGATTTAAGATTAGGAAACGCGGCAGTCAAGTTCCACACAGGACAGTATCACAAATGGCAACAAAACATAAGACAATATGTCTTTAGCAATGTGGGTTGAGAGATAAGAATTGGCCAGGACACTGTGACAAATACCCCCTTTCTTCCTGCACTTTTTACAAGTGTGCCATTGGACCTTTTATGAGTTACAGGGAGCAATTGCATCAATTAAGTTTATAAATATCAAAAACAGATGCAATGAGTTTTTGGTTTAACGTTTTGAGCTGAAAACTTCACACGATGAATTACAGTCAAAGCCCCTGCCAGCCACACTGCTTCATGCTGCACCCAACCCTTCATTGTCTGTCAAATGCTGATTTGGTTGCATGCCAGTACTCTAAAAGTTTGTTAGCCCGAACAACAACTTTTGTGTGGATTTTTTTTCTTGGAAAGCATCTGATGTTTATTGAACTCTGAATTACATTTTTTTCTTTCATACTTAAACTAAGAATTGAAAAACTTGCCTCTGGGAACATATAAAATATATTTATTCCACTGAAACTGAGCCATGTATGCGTAACATGTCACTAGTGAGCACTGTTGCTTTTCAACATGTGGTGGGACACACCAGAAGTCCAAATTAATTACTTGAAAATCAAGTTTATACAAAAATCTGTAATATAGATAACACACTCCATCACAGTTACATTATAAGAAATTAATCTAACAATGTAAATCATCCTTTCAAAAGCCTGCATATAAATTACAAATGTAAATTCTGTAATAATTTTCACATTATATTTATCAGCATAAAGTGAACAATCGAAAGGAAGAATGCTTATGCTGGTGATTTCAGACACAGTTGATAAAAATGGGAGCAGGGTGATTAAATAAAAACAGACAGTTAAAAGTTTTAACCTGTTGGAGATGATGGATTAGGGGTTGAAACAGGATACACATGTGCAAACAACTTGTCCTAATTGATACTGATCTCATTTGTGACTCCAGGATGTCCTGAAGGTCTAACAAAAAGTTGCCTGCAGTACAATGATGCAAATGGAAATGAACTTAAATTAAGGTATTAATAATGTAAATCATGTTATGTGGCATATGTGTCACCTGGAGAATATGTATGTGATACAAATATGCCGATTATTGAAGTACAGTTTGAATCTACACAACCAGAATGGAAAATTAACAGTTGAAGTTACATTAAGCTGCATTTGAAGAACTGGCCATCCTAGAAAGATTATTGATGGGTAATAAATCACTTAAAGTTCAATACGGGGGTGTGCACCTGGTTCCTGCTATTTTAGTGTGACTTGATATGTCAGAATGCTCTGATGGTTGCGAAAGGCTAATATGGTGTCTTGGGTTTTAAGTAACTTTTGTTGTCTTTGTGCTTTATTTCAAGAAAATGGCTTTATGGTTACAATAGAATCAATTTTATTAATAGTCTTTTGGAGTTCTATAAAGAGGATAAAACAACATAAACTGTAATTTTATCAACAACGCTGTATACAGTGTCTTCATTTAGGTGACATCTATACACCTTGTACGTTTTATATTAAAGGTTATAAACTGCTTGTACATCAGAAGTGGGGATTCCAGCTAATATGTCATTAAATTCAAAAAGACTTTGATACTACATAAGGATTTGCACTGTAGAAACAATGTTCTTCTGTTACACGATTATGCTAGTTAATGTTTACCAAGAACAATAATCAAATTGTATATTAGCTGTTACTTAAACAAACACCAAAGATATAAAGTTTATCAATACAGTTAATTTCTGAAAATAGAATTAAAATATCTGCTATATAGACATTAAAGTAAACCTCACAACTACAATATTTCAGTATGCTATAGGGTACATATCTCCAGGTTAGAAAACTGTGTTCCATTATAAAGCAGTTCACGTTCTCTGCTGCTCCTCGGTCATTGGTGACCAAAATAATAGTTCATTGTAACCAGTAGCCCATTAGTATCTATCTGAGTTCTCAGTTGTAAGTATATATATCTATTAAGTCTTTGTTTCACATTGGTCTTGGCGATGTGCAGGAATGTTTTATCCCATTGAGTCCAAGGATTCCACAGCTTCAGCTTTATGGCTTTGTATTGTTTGGGACTTGGTTGTCCTCATTGACTACAAGGTAATTCATTGGGGCTGTTAAACTGTGCCAATCAGAAAAGCTCTCGCTGACCAATATAACCAGGAGAACACACCTGCACACACACACAACATGGATGCTGGGGAAGAAATAAGCACTACCGCAGTTAGGCAGTAGTGTGGGGGTTTAAAAAAAGAAAAGACAAAAAATATATAACCAGGAGAAAAGCACTATTATTAGGCAGTAGTGTGGGAAAAGGAAAAAAATATATAACCGGGAGATTAGAATCTTCCTCAGTTGAGGACTGACTCCAAGCTGGCTGCTCATATCCAGTGTGTTACTGTAGCTGTTGGTTTCTGGTGTTTTTTGGGGGGAAAACCTGATTCCTGAACTATTCAGCCAAGTTTTAACTGGTATTCTTTTTTTATTATTGAGGAATGATTTCTAAACTGCCTGATTCACACAGTCAATATGTTTCAGGTGTAATTCAGTTCTCATTAGGGTATTGTTGTTTCACTGGCTAGTTGCAGCCTCTGTGTTAATCTTTCTCTCCACTACTTTTGAGGAAAGGATTATGCTGATTTTGTGGTAGCGCTTAGCCTTTGGACTCTAGTTTTTTTTTGTTTTTTTTGTATGTGTCTTCACTTTTTTGGTGTTTGAACTGAGCCCTTGTAAGAAAATACATCTTTCCAGGTGAGCTGTTCCTGTGTGTAGACCTGACCCTTGGACTAGGCCTCTGTAAAGACTGATCACCTGTGTGCACGCTGGGAGGTGAGCACTTGCTGCATCCTGGAGTTCGGGAGTAGACCTTGCCTTTGGGAGTGGACCAAACCCCTGTGAGTTAACAGCACCTTCACAATGTAATGTGGTCCTGTGAGTGGGTCTAGTTCTCTGTGGATGGGGCAGGAATCTATGGAGATGGACCATCTGTGTGCTGTGGGGTGTGCATTTGCTGTGTTCAGGAATGGACTCTGCCCTCAGTTGTGGACGCTGCAGTTTGGAATAGACTCCTTTTGTGACAATGCATTTTGTATACTGGAGTGGACTATGATTCTGGGAATGGACTCTACATTTTGAAGAGAACTGTTTATGGTAATGGACTCTGTACCAGAAAGGAATTGGTTTGTTGGTAATTTTGTCTTGTTGTTTGTTGGGTTTATCACCTGCACTGTCTTGTGTCCCTGGGTCTGGCAGGCCTTACTGTGAGCTGGGAAGCTCATAGATTGTCCTGAAAGCTGTCACCCTGAGAGCCGGAGGGTGGGAAGGCCATCCTGTGAACCTGAAGGTTGGTAGACTGACCTGAAAGCCAGAGGTTGGGTAGGCCACCCCAATGCCGGTTGCCCCGAGAGCCGGAAGGTGGGTAGACCATTCTGAGCGCTGTTGTCCTGAAGAGGGGAGGTTGGCAGGCGTGTCAGAGCGGCCAAAAGCCAGAAGGTGCGTAGGGGCAGGCCAAGATCCGGAAGGCTTGTGGGCTGCCCTATGTGCTGTTGGCCCAGCGAAGGGGACGGGCTGTGCTAGAGGTGGCTGGAAGGTGTCAGGGTGGTCTACAGGCCGGATGATGCGTCTGGGTGAGTGAGAGCCCAATGGTACGTTGGGGCAGACTGAGAGCCAGAAGGTGGGTAGGTCATCCTTAGCGCGGTCACGCCAGGCAGGTACCGGGACTGGATGTCCTGGAGATGGCTGGAATGTGCGAAGGGCAGTTAGGGAAGCCAGAAGGTGAGTAGGTTGTTCTGAGTGCTGCTATCCTGGGGGGTGGGAAGAGGGGGGGAAGCAGGACAGGCCGTCCTAGGTGGCCGGAAGGTGTGTCAGGCTGTACCAAGAACTGGAAGGGGCATGGGGCGGACTGAGAGTTGATAGCGGTGTGGGGCAGGCCGCCTTAGAGTGGCCGGAAGGTGGGAGGGATGGGTGGCTTGCTGGGGGTCTGTATTGGATGCGCTTTTTTTTATGTAATTGGACTCTTATGTACAAATGTCATTGTTACTGTTTTGCAATGATTGAAAATGGGATTTGAGGCTTGTCCTCATTTCCCTGAAAACTGATTGAATAGTAAGGTTTGGGCCTGGTTTGTTGTTCCTCTCCCTTGTAAAATTGCTGTTTTTGTATACAGCTGTAGGATGTTAATTGTTTTGTAAACTGTATATTGTTTAATAAAATATATAACCAGGAGAAAAAACACTACTGTTTGGCAGTAGTGTGGGAAAAGGAAAAAATATATAACTAGGAGATTAGAATCTCCTCAGTTGAGGACTGACTCTGAGCTGGCTGGTCACAGCCAGAAAAAACAAGCCAAACGAAAAATAATCAGGAGAAATATGAGCACTATGTCGGGGGCGGGGGGAGAGAGAAAAATAAATATAAGCAGGAGATTCAGAAAAAAGGAAAAAAGTGGACAAATATGAGCACTACTGCTTGATGGCAGTAGTGCATGGGGGTGGGGGTGGGGGTGGGGGTGGGGGTGGGAGTGGGGACGGGGGGGTTGCGGAAAGAAAAATATATCACGAGGAGATTAGAATCTCCCCAGATCAAGCGACTGACTCCAATCTGGCTGGCCACAGCCTGTGTACTGTGGACAAGTAAGGGGTGACCTGGTGATGACATACTGGACTCTGTGCAGTTATTTTAGACTAGTTTAATTCTGACCTTTCATGGTGAAATGGCAAAAAATATTTTTTCTAATTCCAACATCCTTCTCCGTAAAATTATTCCCTCTTCTTTCCTACTCCTCCATCTTTTCAAACCACTACTTCCATCTTTAACTTCCCCTTTATTTGCAAAGTTCTTGAATATGATGTAATTTCCCAGTTCCTTATCAAATTTTGCATTGAAAGTCCTTTGAATTCCACAAGTCGGGCTTTGCTTCTCTTACAGAACTGAATCAGCTCTAAACAAAGTCAAATCTGTCTCTGTGTGACAATGGTGACTGAGATACTATAATTATAGCACATTATCTTTTATCCTATTTGACCTCACTGCATCCTTTGGTACAATCTATTACACTATTCTCCTCTAAACCTTTCCCTCCATTATCCATTTAACGGGGACTGTTACACTCTCATTTATCAACTCATTAATGATAGTTATGACTTTCCTTCTTACCCTCCTGTTCTCACCTCAGATCTTCCCTACAATCAAGCGTTAGCCCCTTCTCTTCTTCTATTTTGTCAAAACATTAGACCAACATGCAGCCAGCTTCAAGATCTAGATCTAGCACTCCATCACCTTTCTCAATCCATATCAGCATCCCAACTTGGGCAAACCACTATTCTACAACTAATGATCAGGAGGGCCATTTTTGGCCCCGCCTGCAAACTCCATACCCTTATCACTGACTCCATTTCTGACATAATAATTGTATTGGACTAAATGAGCCTACTTTCAATCTTGTTCTCATTCAACTATAAACCAAGTTTTTGGCTATACATAATTGTCATCATTACCACTTCTTACTTTGACAACATTTCTCATCTCGGTCACTACAGTAGTATGGAGACAGTGAATTTGTCTCCATGTCTTGGCTATCTCCTATTTGAACTTTTCAATGCACTGTTTGTCACCTGCCACTGCTCAGAAATTAAATCATCCAAAAGTCCTTCTTATATTCTGCCTGAAAATTTTCTGATTGTGCATCATTTCTAAATACATTAATCCACAATTTATTTACTGTGCTCATTGCATATAAATCCTGCTGTAGCTTTATTTATCTATTAAAGGTGCCATATACCTGTAAATGCATTTCTTAAATTGTTACAATAATAGATTGCTCTCTATTCTTTCCTTGGGACCCCTAAAAAGAATGCATATAGTTTGAAGGGTTTTTTTTAATAAACCCAGGGCGGCACGGTGGCACAGTGGTTAGCACTGCTGCCTCACAGCACCAGAGACCTGGGTTCAATTCCCGACTCAGGCGACTGACTGTGTGGAGTTTGCACGTTCTCCCCGTGTCTGCGTGGGTTTCCTCCGGGTGCTCCGGTTTCCTCCCACAGTCACAAAGATGTGCGGGTCAGGTGAATTGGCCATGCTAAATTGCCCGTAGTGTTAGGTAAGGGGTAAATGTAAGGGTATGGGTGGGTTGCGCTTCGGCGGGTCGGTGTGGACTTGTTGGGCCGAAGGGCCTGTTTCCACACTGTAAGTCTAATCTAAAAACATGGATACTTATCTCAATTCTCTATTATAGAACAATGATGCATATTACATCAGAAATTATGGGGATGTTTACATTCAGAAGACACTGGAGGATTCTCCACATCCAGAATGCATTTGGTGAAATTTCTCAGCTCCTGTTCTTGTTAGTCTTTCTTTTAATATGCTAGTATAACTTTGAGACATGCTCATGATATTATATCCTAACATGTTGGAATATTGCATGCAATTCTGGTCTCCTTCCTATCGGAAAGATGTTGTGAAACTTGAAAGGGTTCAGAAAAGATTTACAAGGATGTTGCCAGGGTTGGAGGATTTGAGTTATAGGGAGATGCTGAACAGGCTGGGGCTGTTTTCCCTGGAGCGTCGGAGGCTGAGGGGTGACCTTATAGAGGTTTACAAAATTATGAGGGGTTTGGATAGGGTAAACAGGCAAAGTCTTTTCCGTGGGGTCGGGGAGTCCAGAACTAGAGGGCAGAGGTTTAGGGTGAGAGGGGAAGGTTTAAAAGAGACCTATGGGCAACTTTTTCACACAGGATGGTAGGTGTATGGAATGAGCTGCTAGGGGAAGTGGTGGAGGCTGGTAAGATTGCAACATTTAAGAGACATTTGGATGGTTATATGAATAGGAAGGGTTTGGAGGGATATGGGCTGGCATGTGGGACTAGATTGCGTTGGGATATCTGGTCGGCGTGGACTGGTTGGACCGAAGGGTCTGTTTCCATGCTGTACATTTCTATGATGTGAAATGTTAAAGGTCTCAGATTCTATCTTAACTTGGGAACGTGAAACATGACATACTGACAGCAACATACTACTCTTGTAACCAAATAGCTTAATGTTATCCCAGAAACTGAAAGGTCTGTAAATATATTGTATATTAGTGAGCTATAACTAACACCTGCTGATGTTTAAATACCATGTTGACCACCTCTCAGCTTCTTATTTTAGAAGGGAACGTCGCTGCATCAAATAAAGGTATACTACAGGAGGCAGAATGCATGCCACTGTATATGTAGACTACTTTAGAAATGTAAACTTTTGGTGGCTGATCAATAAGAATGTGATCGAGTCATATTTTCCTCAGCTGGCCCGCCAATATCATTTGTTAAGAATCACACAAGAATACCCACTTTGGTGAGAGATTGAAATGTTATTAGCATTGTTGGAAGAATACTTAACATGAACCTGCATTTTCAGCAAGGCAAAAAATGATTTACTTAGTAGGTGCCCATTATGCTGGCCATTGCATTCAAGATCCATACATTGTACATAATCCTCATATCAGTTTGTCAGTTGTACTGGTCACTTCAAAGCCAATATTTTACATGAATTGTTTGACTAATATTGTTTTTAAAACCTTGTTACAGCTACAAGTTTGGTGTGAAATTATTGATGAGTATATGAAAGGATGTGCTAGATAGTAATTCATTCCAATATTCAAGTTACAGCCAAATGTAGTATTTTTGAAACCAAATCATAGTAGGATATTAATCAGCAGATGCTGTGCCTTAGTCTGCTATGTTACCCAATGATGCATTCGAGAGGAAAATCAATTGAAGTCTCAGCCATGTTGATCAACTCTTCAATCCTGGCAACATTTCCAACACTCTAGCTGTAGTTATATGTGCATATTGTAGTTCTTACTGTTCTGTTTAAACAAGTTATCTTATGGCACAGTACAAGGGTCATGGTTTTTGTAATGGCATTCATAACCTGAACATATCATTTTTAACTTGCCACATTAATTCATTCACCAAAATTATACATTTAAAATCTCAGTTTACCAGGACTACATGTGGCAGACAAGGCTTGATATCACTGAACACCCCCCAGGAATGAGCACAGAGAATTAAGTCTGTTAAAAGATGGCATTTGACTGCAAAAGCCAGAGTTCATCTGCACAGTGGAAGTAAACTTCAAGATTATAAATTTACTAGTCTTCAAGGTATTACTCAAATGAATTGAAAACAAACCATGTTATAACATGTACCCAGTAAACTCTGACAGAAAGGGTCCCATCTATTTACTCAAGAGCTAAAGATGCCAAGTTCAACAATTAAATTTTTCTCCATCCCCTTTTAGTATGCTGCCTCTTTTTCTCCCTCTCCCAACAGACTCCCAGTTTCCCTGAATGCCCATAAACACAGTTTTGACTCGATAGATTTTCTTTCTGAACCCACTAAACCTAACAGAGTAATTATTTACAACATTTTAACTGTTGCCCAACATTCTACCTGAACGAAACACTATTGCTGCTGTTAGTCATTACTGTAAAATACTTAAGCCATTTCAATCATTCAGTTCATACATCTGTTGTTTCATTAACCAGAAGTGGGAATCCTCCAGGACCAACTGCATGCCCTTTGAAAGTGTTGTGGACCTGGTAATAGCTTGGGAAGTCTCTGTTTTCAGGTTTGGAATTTACAGTCACTATTCTTTAGGACATATATCCGGGAGAACAAGACTTCTACCTACCACAGAAGATCCACCCTACTCTTGAGCTAACCACTGGCCTGTAATTTGTTTAATTTAATTTTTGATTTAATGTAAACACTGAAGATAGGATTCCCAGGGAGAAATTGGTGAAATTAGGGTGAAATGGTGTAGCAGGAAAGCTTGCCACATTAGAGCGGTTTAGTCAAACTCTGCAAAAGTGACATTGCTCTGTGTAGCAATGTCATCAACTTTTCAGAAGGCTTTGCTCTGTAAGGTTCCCTTTTGTATCCAGTATTCAACTTTTTACCCTATCTGCCTATTCACCACTGACAGCCTGCACAACTGACATTGGCCACTGAAAAATGAGAAGAAGGCAGAGATGTGGTGAAATGTATCCTCACTAGATCTTCTGTGTTCTTCAATCCCACAAAAATGGCCCAAAACCCATTTTTCTCTAGTGCACAAGCATAAGAATTGAATTTGGTGGTATTCCCGTACCACTACGGAACAGACTCCCACTGTATTCCTATCTGTGCTATTTTTACAGTCGTGGACTGGTTTTTCCAATTCTTTTAATACTTACATAAAAATAACGTACAAAGCGATGTAACACAAGTGCTTTCAGTATTTGCCTGTGAACATCCACTAGAGATTTTTCCTTTGTAAGTTCTCAAGTGAACTAAGTTTCTCCCTTGCTGATTGTTCTGAAATGGGAATAAAACTGATCCGCCTTAACTTCAGCTGTAAAAGTTCTAAGACAGAGTGACAGCACTGAGAAACCATATGTGCTATTCTGGATCTTATCCTGAAGTGCTTTGAAACCCATAGTCTTGCTGCAGTAATAGATAAAGGGTTGGATTTTAGTGTCTCCCAAGTGAACATGATTTTGTTCAGGGGCACACAACATATGTTGAAAGCTAGCCTATTTCCTTCCCATCTACCCCTAACTACACCCATAATTTGGGAGTTGGGTGAGGCATCCAGTAACCTGCCCACATGTAGGCCAATTGAAGTCCCAATTCATACCTATTTAAGGATCTCAAACCAACTTCATTGTCACTTTAAGATGTGCAGTGGAAGGTATGAAAGAGGGAGAAAGCCTTTTTTCTAAAACAACTTTGATGAAAGACACAAGATGGAGGGGGCACATGCTTCTTGAATACTTCAATCCATTCCTCAAGGATAACTGTAGATGGGCAGAAAATGCTATTCCAGCCAGCAAAGCCCATATTTCATGAATGTAATTTAAAAATATTTATTACATAAAAAAATAAAATATTGAATAAAAATATGGTTGCTGTAGGTTTACATCTCGATAGGTTTATTAAACTCTATTAAAACTAAAGTCTGTTTGCATCACATCTCACCCCAGGATTGAGAGATCATGGATGTAAGATTGCTCGTTGAGCTGAAAGGTTCATTTCTAGACATTTCGTTACCTTACTCGGTGACACCTTCAGTGGACCTCATGTGAAGCAATGCTGAAAATTCCTGCTTTCGATTTATATGTTTGGATTTCTTTGGGTTGGTGATGTCATTTCCTGTGGTGAAGTAACTTCCTGTTCCTTTTCTCAGGGGGTTGTAGATAGAGTCTAACTCAATTGTATTTTTGATAGAGTTCCGATTGCAATGCCATGCTTCTAGGAATTCTCATGCATGTCTTTGTTTGGCTTGTCCAAGGATGGATGTGTTGCCCCAGGCAAAATGGTGTCCTTCCTCATCCATATGTAAGGGTACTAGTGAGAAAGGGTCATGTCATTTTGTGGCTAGTTGGTGTTCATGGATCCTGGTGGCTAGTTTTCTGCCTGTTTGTCCAACGTAGTGTTTGTTAAAGTCCTTGCACGGTATTTTGTAAATGACTTTAGTTTTGCTCATTGTCTGTATAGGGTCATTAGAACATAGAACATAGAACATAGAAAGATACAGCGCAGTACAGGCCCTTCGGCCCTCGATGTTGCGCCGACCGAATCCTACCTAACCTACACTAGCCCAATAACTTCCAAATGCCTATCCAATGCCCGCTTAAATGACCATAAAGAAGGAGACTTCACCACTGCTACTGGCAGGGCATTCCATGAACTCACAACCCGCTGTGTAAAGAATCTACCCCTAACATCTGTCCTATACCTACCACCCCTTAATTTAAAGCTGTGTCCCCTAGTAACACCTGACTCCATTAGCGGTAAAAGGTTCTCAGTGTCGACCCTATCTAAACCCCTAATCATCTTATACACCTCTGTCAAATCTCCCCTAAACCTTCTCTTCTCCAATGAGAACAGCCCCAAGTGTCTCAGCCTTTCCTCATAAGATTTTCCTACCATTCCAGGCAACATCCTGGTAAACCTCCTCTGCACTCGTTCCAATGCCTCCACATCCTTCCTATAGTATGGCGACCAAAACTGCACACAATACTCCAGATGAGGCCGCACCAGAGTCTTATACAGTTGCAACATGACCTCAGGACTCCGGAACTCAATTCCTCTACCAATAAAGCCCAGTACACCATATGCCTTCCTCACAGCACTATTTACCTGGGTGGCAACTTTCAGAGATCTGTGTACATGGACACCAAGATCCCTCTGCTCATCCACACTACCAAGTAGCCTACCATTAGCCCAGTAATCCATTTTCTTGTTACTCCTACCAAAGTGAATGACTTCACACTTAGCTACATTAAATTCCATTTGCCACCTTTCTGCCCAGCTCTGCAACTTATCTATATCCCGCTGTAACCTACCACTTCCTTCCTCACTATCCACAACTCCACCGACTTTTGTGTCATCCGCAAACTTGCTTACCCAGCTTTCAAGCCCTTCCTCTAAATCATTTATAAAGATAACAAAAAGCAATGGTCCCAAAACAGATCCTTGTGGTACACCGCTAGTAACTGCACTCCAAGATGAACATAGTCCATCAACTACTACCCTCTGTCTCCTTCCAGCCAGCCAATTCCTAATCCAAACCTCTAATGTATCCTCAATGCCATACCTCCGTAGTTTTAGCATTAGCCTACCATGGGGAACCTTATCGAACGCCTTACTAAAATCCATATACACAACATCTACTGCTTTACCCTCGTCCACTTCCTTAGTCACCTTCTCAAAGAACTCAATAAGGTTTGTGAGGCACGACCTGCCCTTCACAAAACCATGCTGGCTATCCTTGATCACGTTATTCCTATCCAGATGTTCATAAATCTTATCCCTTACCATTCTCTCTAAGACTTTGCCCACCACTGAAGTCAGACTCACTGGCCTATAGTTACTAGGGCTATCCCTACTCCCCTTCTTGAACAAGGGGACCACATTCGCTATCCTCCAGTCCTCTGGTACTATTCCCGTTGACAATGACGACATAAAAATCCAGGCCAATGGCTCTGCTATCTCCTCCCTAGCTTCCCATAGGATCCTAGGGTAAATGCCATCAGGCCCAGGAGACTTATCTATTTTCATCCTCTCCAATATTCCCAGAACCTCTTCCCTGCATATTTCCAGGCCATCCATTCTAATCATTTGTGACTCCATATTCACATCAGCAACAGTGTCCTGTTCCTGAGTGAATACTGATGAAAAGTATTGATTTAGTGTCTCTCCAATCTCCTCCGCCTCCACACACAACTTCCCACTACTATCCTTGACTGGACCGATACCTACCCTAGTCATCCTTTTATTCCTGACATACCTATAGAAAGCCTTTGGGTTTTCCCTAATCCTACCAGCTAAAGACTTTTCATGTCCCCTTCTCACTTCTCTTAGCTCTCTCTTTAGATCCTTCCTGGCTACCTTATAACTCTCTATCGCCCCAACTGAACCTTCACGCCTCATCTTTACATATGCCGCCTTCTTCCCTTTCACAAGGGATTCCAATTCCTTACTAAACCACGGCTGCCTCACAAGGCCCTTTACACCATGCCTGACTGGTACATACTTATCGAGGACACGTAGTAGCTGCTCCTTGAACAATCCCCACATCTCATTAGTGTTCTTCTCTTGAAGCCTGTTTTTCCAATCCACACATCCTAAGTCATGCCTCACTGCATCATAATTTCCCTGCCCCCAGCTATAACTCTTGCCCTGCGGCGCACACTTATCCCTCTCCATCACTAAAGTAAAAGTCACCGAGTTGTGGTCACTGTCCCCGAAGTGCTCACCTACCTCCAAGTCTAACACCTGGCCTGGTTCATTAGCTGCTGTTTTAGTGTGTTGGTGGGTTTATGGGCTACCATGATGCCATTTCCACCACAGGAAATGACATCACCAACCCAAAGAAACCCAAATATATAAATAGAAAGCAGGAATTTTCAGCATTGCTTCGCATGAGGTCCACTGAAGAGGTTACCTAGTAAGGTAATGAAACGTCTGAAAATGAACCTTTCAGCTCAGTGAGCAAACCTATATCCAAAACCTCAACCTGAGCTACATATCTTCTCAAAACTCACATTGAGAGATCAGTTAGCTAACCACATCTTTACTTTTTGTTGCATTGTACTTGAACCAGCTGCTAAAAAGTATGGAACAAAATAAAGCAGATCAGTTGTAGAATTACTACTTCTCTAATCTTGCCTCTTCTTCTGGGCAGAAATGACTCAGATCTGGTGAACACCTCTAACAGCCAGGCTTTGAACACTAATCCAACAGCCGGCGAATACAAGCATCCTTTCAATTCATTTTTAATTATAATTATAATTTTAGTTGTGCAGAAGTTGAGTATTGCTGAAAAATTGCTTGTGCAAGCCAAAAAACGTAGTCAAATTTTGTCTTTTTTTAGCTTGCCTCAAATTTTAATTACATGATAACGCAGGCTGAAACTTGACAGTCAATGTTTCAACTCTAATTGTCTTAAGAAGGTTGATAGAGGAAGTGAAATTAAAACTGAACTGTATAGGTTAACTAAAAGATGTGAGATATGGGAATGTTGAAACTCAACAGCAGTCATTTCACTGCACTTCAAATTCAGATCAAGATGAGTTACATTTTCTGGAGAAACGCTAGAAAGTAAATGTCAAAGAAATACTTCTGAAACAAACTTAAACTGAACTGGAAAACTAATTCATAGTCCTGGGTTTCAAACATAGTTTCTTATAACAGTGTCAAATTAGTAACAAATGGCAAAAAGACATTTTCCAACTAATCTAGCAACTTGTTTCTGCTCCTAAAACAAAATGTTATTGTGTGGGGGAAGGTGGAGGGAGAGGGCAAGGGCATTTGATCAGGTGGGAAGGACCCAGCCATATTCTCATTATTAATCCAATCTAGTCTACTATAATAAGACCATGCTTCCCCATAATTTATTTACACTTAGAGACTTCATCCACCACTACTGGTATTAATCCACAAATGGTCAGAAGGCATGGCTATGCAAGGAGTTCAACAATCAAACAGAAACACAGTTGTTTTTGTGCTCCTGGGGGTGGGGGGGTGCAGCTCACTCAGTGTCTGATTTGGGAATTGGCATTGGGAAAGAGGGAGTCCACTTACAGCTACCCCACCTTGCTTTTACTGCCAACTCTCCTGCGCGCACACACACGCTGCAAATGTGTTGCTGGTCAAAGCACAGCAGGCCAGGCAGCATCTCAGGAATAGAGAATTCGACGTTTCGAGCATAAGCCCTTCATCAGGAATAAGAGAGAGAGAGCCAAGCCGGCTGAGATAAAAGGTAGGGAGGAGGGACTAGGGGGAGGGGCGATGGAGGTGGGATAGGTGGAAGGAGGTCAAGGTGAGGGTGATAGGCCGGAGTGGGGTGGGGGCGGAGAGGTCAGGAAGAGGATTGCAGGTTAGGAGGGCGGTGCTGAGTTGAGGGAACCGACTGAGACAAGGTGGGGGGAGGGGAAATGAGGAAGCTGGAGAAATCTGAATTCATACCTTGTGGTTGGAGGGTTCCCAGGCGGAAGATGAGGCGCTCCTCCTCCAGCCGTCGTGTAGTTGTGTTCTGCCGGTGGAGGAGTCCAAGGACCTGCATGTCCTCGGTGGAGTGGGAGGGGGAGTTAAAGTGTTGAGCCACGGGGTGATTGGGTTGGTTGGTTCGGGCGGCCCAGAGGTGTTCTCTGAAGCGTTCCGCAAGTAAGCGGCCTGTCTCACCAATATAGAGGAGGCCACATCGGGTGCAGCGGATGCAATAGATGATGTGTGTGGAGGTACAGGTGAACTTGTGGCGGATATGGAAGGATCCCTTGGGGCCTTGGAGGGAAGTGAGTGTGGAGGTGTGGGCGCAAGTTTTACATTTCCTGCGGTTGCAGGGGAAGGTGCCGGGGGTGGAGGTTGGGTTGGTGGGGGGTGTGGATCTGACAAGGGAGTCACGAAGGGAGTGGTCCTTGCGGAACGCTGATAGGGGAGGGGAGGGAAATATATCCTTGGTGGTGGGGTCCGTTTGGAGGTGGCGGAAATGGCGGCGGATAATACGTTGTATGCGCAGGTTGGTGGGGTGGTAGGTGAGAACCAGTGGGGTTCTGTCTTGGTGGCGGTTGGAGGAGCGGGGCTCAAGGGCGGAGGAGCGGGAAGTGGAGGAGATGCGGTGGAGGGCATCGTCGATCACGTCTGGGGGGAATCTGCGGTCCTTGAAGAAGGAGGCCATCTGGGTTGTGCGGTGTTGGAATTGGTCCTCCTGGGAGCAGATGCGGCGGAGACGAAGGAATTGGGAATATGGGATGGCGTTTTTACAGGGGGCAGGGTGGGAGGAGGTGTAGTCCAGGTAGCTGTGGGAGTCAGTCGGTTTATAATAGATGTCTGTGTTGAGTCGGTCGCCCGAGATAGAAATGGAAAGGTCTAGGAAGGGGAGGGAGGAGTCTGAGACAGTCCAGGTGAATTTCAGGTCGGGATGGAAGGTGTTAGTAAAGTTGATGAACTGTTCAACCTCCTCGTGGGAGCACGAGGCAGCGCCGATACAGTCATCGATGTAGCGGAGGAAAAGGTGGGGGGTGGTGCCAGTGTAGTTGCGGAAGATGGACTGTTCCACATATCCTACAAAGAGGCAGGCATAGCTGGGGCCCATGCGGGTGCCCATGGCAACTCCTTTAGTTTGGAGGAAGTGGGAGGATTGAAAAGAGAAGTTATTCAGGGTGAGGACCAGTTCAGTCAGTCGAAGGAGGGTGTCAGTGGAAGGGTACTGGTTAGTGCGGCGGGAAAGGAAGAAGCGGAGGGCTTTGAGTCCTTCGTGATGGGGGATGGAGGTGTACAGGGACTGGATGTCCATAGTGAAAATAAGGCGTTGGGGACCGGGGAAGCGAAAATCCTGGAGGAGGTGGAGGGCGTGGGTGGTGTCCCGAACGTAGGTGGGGAGTTCTTGGACTAAAGGGGACAGGACCGTGTCGAGGTATTGGGAGATGAGTTCGGTGGGGCAGGAGCAGGCTGAGACAATGGGTCGGCCGGGGCAGGCAGGTTTGTGGATTTTGGGCAGGAGGTAGAAACGGGCGGTGCGGGGTTGTGGGACTATGAGGTTGGAGGCGGTGGATGGGAGATCCCCTGAGGTGATGAGGTCCTGGATGGTCTGTGAGATGATGGTTTGGTGGTGGGAGGTGGGGTCGTGGTCAAGGGGGCGATAAGAGGAGGCGTCCGCAAGCTGGCGTTTGGCTTCAGCGGTGTACAGGTCAGTGCGCCAAACTACCACCGCGCCTCCCTTGTCTGCGGGTTTGATGGTGAGGTTGGGATTGGAGCGGAGGGAGTGGAGGGCTGCACGTTCTGAGGGTGAGAGGTTGGAGTGGGTGAGAGGGGTGGACAGGTTGAGTCGGTTGATGTAGGTTGGAGTGGGTGAGAGGGGTGGACAGGTTGAGGTTGGAGTGGGTGAGAGGGGTGGACAGGTTGAGGTTGGAGTGGGTGAGAGGGGTGGACAGGTTGAGGGTTGGAGTGGGTGAGAGGGGTGGACAGGTTGAGGTTGGAGTGGGTGAGAGGGGTGGACAGGTTGAGGTTGGAGTGGGTGAGAGGGGTGGACAGGTTGAGGTTGGAGTGGGTGAGAGGGGTGGACAGGTTGAGGTTGGAGTGGGTGAGAGGGGTGGACAGGTTGAGGTTGGAGTGGGTGCACACACACTCTCTCATCTCCATGATTTCCATCCCCAAAATTCCCAGTTGCCATTGCTCATCTCTGAGCTGGGATCGAGAGACAATCGTAACCTTTGGGTGATGGCCCTACTGACAGTGGCCTCCTTCTCCCTGTTGATGCTGCCTTTGAACATAATTGCAGAAATCAATTTACAGACAGCTAAAGCATGTGATAATAATCAATAGTTTGTTTGAAAATGATCGTCAAGAAATGAACATGGAGCACATATAAATGTTCTAACATAATAGCATCTTTTACAAGATGGGACAGTGATTTAGCTCTTATTAGCCCACAATTTTACCTTTCATTTTTTCAGAAATGGGATTTAAGCCCACAACTTTATAACTCAGATGTGGGAACACTGTCTACTTAGTCATAGTCATATTATAGTGCCACAGCTTAGGGCCTAAATTCAATAGTCGAGAGAGTAGTGCTGGAAAAGCGCAGCAGGTCAGGCAGTATCTGAGGAGTGGGTGAATTGATGTTTCAGGCCAGAGCCCTTCATCAGGAATGAGGCCCAGTGATTAGGCCTTATTTCTGATGAAGGGCTCCAGCCCGAAACGTCGATTTTCCTGCTCCTCGGATGCTGCCTGACCTGCTGTGCTTTTCCAGCAACACACTCTCTCCAGCATCTGCAGACCTCACTTTTGCCTAAATTAAATAGCGCTGAAAATGTGGGATCAAACCATGCCAATTATATCTGAGATGTGGAGGTGCCAGTGTTGGACTGGGTGGACAAGGTCAAAAATAACATGACACCAGGTTTTAGTCCAATACGTTTATTTGAAAACACAAGCTTTCAGATCCTCATCCCTTTTTCAGATATCTATACTTTCTCACTGGCACCTGAAGGAGGAGTGAGGCTCTGAACATTTGTGCTTTCAAATAAACCTGTTGGACTGTAACCTGGTGTCCTGTGTTGTACCTGATATAATTGACACACCAGCTTCAGACTACCTGTTAGTTAACATAATTGCAGCCTACCACCAGTCACTATTCAATGACTGCACACCATCGCAGGGAGTTGAACATTTGGAGAGGCCAAAACCAACTAAAGAACATGCGCAACAATTTGCCATGTGCATCAGTTAGAAGAAAAATACACTGATTGCAGCAAATGCCAACAGTCATTGTACAAATGGAATCAAATTAGTGTTACCTACTGATTGATGTTAGAAATTGCCCAATTTGCAACATACCTGACAGACATGCACTGCATACATGATAATGCCCTCATCACATGAATCTGTCAGACATCAGTTTGGAATACATAGGTTAATTGTGTTACACACAAAGAGGTGCTACTATCTGAATTTTATGTTTTTTTTCCCCTCAGGCTGCCCAAAAATGCAGTTTCAGAGCTAGACCCAATGATTGTTTTCTTTCCCTGAATCCAATGAAATAATGCAGAAGAAATCGGAAAGCCTCATCTCACCTGATTGGTATCATGTGATAGGCCTATGTGGTGCACATACAGATATAGCTCTATACTTTCCATAGGGCAGCAGTAACACATATTTACATATCATGAAATATCACAAGGTGTGAAAGAAACAGGGTTACAATTAAACTAAGAATTATCATCAAGCCACATAAGATGTTAGTTCAGCATGATCAGAGAGTTAGGTTTTAAGAAGAGAATTTAAGAAGGAAAGAAAGATAGAGAGATGGTGATTATAAGGAAGGAATTCCAGGGCTTGGTGCTGAGGCAACTGAAAGCATTACCAGCAAAAATGGAACAAGAGGTCAAGTTTAGTGAAGTGCAGATTTCTCTGAGGTTATTGAGCTGGAGCAGATTTCAGAGATAGTGATGATAAGGGAATGGAAGGATTTGAAAATAAGGATAAGAATTTTAAAATGAAGCTGTTGTTTGACAAAGAGCCAAGTCAGATCAGTGAAAGCAGGATTGATAGTGAAATGAAACTTACTGTGGTTAACACATGGGCAGCAGAGTTTTGGATGAATAATATGGGACACCAATCAGGACTGCATTAAAATCTTCAAATCTGGAGGTTAAGAAGGAATGGATGAAGATTTCATCATCAGGTGAGCTTAAAAAAAGTCCAAAGTCGAGCAATATTACAGAGATGAAAATAGGCAGTGTCAGCGATAGCATGAATTTGAGGACAGAAGCTTACTTTAGGGTAAAATGTATTGGCTTAATTTCAGAGAATGCCAACTGGAGGGATAGAGTCAGTTTTAGAGAAAAGAGTTTGGAATGAGATTGAGAGAAGCCTTGTAAATTCTAGGGCAATATATAGGGTAAGAAAATCCATCTTGTTTTGTTTTTCTCTGAACAATGCATGCAAAAGTGAGCATTTAACGGATTAAGAAGGCAGATAATTTCTGGGTCAGTGTTGACTATAACAATTGACTTTATACTGAAGGACAGAAACTACAGATCAACCGTCTGCACCAGGGCACAGCTCCATCTCAAAATGGCTGTGTTCTATTTGAGTTCCACACTATCACTAGCCTGGCACAGTGAGAGTGTCCATATCTCTGGACTGGGAGGCCTGGGCTCAAGTCACACAGACAGTCTCTCAAGGGTAGAATCAAACCTAGGTCCATGGCGTTTTGAGACAGCAGTACTAACCACTGAGCCACTTTACCACCTATTGGAATTTGTGGCTTTCTGGCAATAATATCCTTCATGAGATGAGGAGACTGTATCCACAGATATGGATTGACCAAGCTCCTATAGAATAAAGCAAGGTATCATTACTCCTGCACCCAAACCCCCTTGCTAATAGCTTGCTGCTCATGTACATTAGCCTTCAGTCACTTATCAATAGGATACCTAGGTCAATTTGGACATTTTTATTCACTCATAACACGTTCACTGGCTGGGCCAGCAATTACAGGTATCCCCTGCTTTTCGTACATTTGCTTTACACAATTTCACTTTTACGAAAGAGCTACATTAGTACCTGTTTTCACAAATCTAAAGAGGATTTTTGCTTTTACGAAAAACGGCGATACTTTTTCCCTTATAAATCATGCACCCTCCCTTCATGTCATATTTGGCTTGCAGCAGTTTTCCTGGGGACGCTCTACTTTCAGATGGGGATGTGCTACCTGTACTCCTCATAGCTAGCTGCTCTTGAGAAGGTGACAGTGAATTGCCTTCTTGAACTACTGCAGTCTATGTGCTGTAGGTAGACCCACAATCTACACTTTTTTACCTCTTATAAATTAAGAGACATTCTTCCTCCTGTTCCTCCTCCCAAACTAGGAGGTGGAATAGAAAGTGAGTATTGCTCTCCTCTCATACAATAGAAATGTTGCTCACCCTTTACTTATGAGAACAATTTAAAATAAATGCTAAGTACAAGACAAAAATGTAAACAAAATCCATGTTTACTACAGCACAACATTGCTTCTATAAAATATGCCATTGTATTTTGCAACTGTAATGACTGCATTCTTCAGTTTACAGCAAATGGAGTTTGCTCATTTTGGAAATCAGTTTATCATTAATATATACATTTAACCAACAGTGATTGACTGTCATCGTATGAGACTGTGAATGCCAATTGCTCCTTTTGAGCAATTGATGAGACCTTGCTGATGAGAAAGTAGACCTAGGCTCATCAAGAAGTTAATCTTCCACATCCTGATGCACAATTTTATTGATATATGAAATGTACTTTTGGACTAATATTTTCTGAGTTCTCACTCATTTATACACAAGAACCTACACTGAAAGTGCCTATTAAATACACATTTATCAGAAGCCTCAAATCTGATGACAAATCATTAAGTTTGGTGTCATACATAGTGCAGTCATTCATGAATGTGTCTGGCTGATAAATCACATCTCCAAAGCAAGATATAGTGAGCATCGAACACAGATTGCAGCAATGTGTGGTATTTTAAACTACTTTCCTTGAAATGTCTAAATTGTATTTACAAATAACACTTTGTGAAGCATAAATAATTTTTCCAGCTTATTCATGAATAGCACAAATCAATTCAGGAAGCTGTGATTTTTTTTTCAGACTTTGTCTTGGATGGACAAAATCTACATTATTTCAAAGTCAGAAATCATACAACACCAGATTATAGTCCAACAGTTTTATTTGAAATCACAAGCTTTCAGAGCACCGCTCCTTCGTCAGTTTCAAAGTGTCCTGAAACTGGCACAAAAAAAAATGGGCTATAGCTTTTTTTCAATTTACATTCATAAATATTTGCTTGTGATTAAATTGGACGACCAGGACGGGAGAATGAAGCTTGTGATAAGAGGCTGTGAACCTCCCAGTACCAATACAGCAACACAGTGAAACATTCTGAATCAGCACAAAGCTGCATTCGGTTTATCTTTGGCTTTCTGCAAATTCACAGTTGCAGTTCAATTTAACCCTCAAATTTTAGATTTTTAGTGACCAACATCAACCAAACTAGTTAACTTGAGATTGCCACTTCTAGTTGAATGTATTCCTGGAGGTTTCAACATGTCCTATTACCTTCTCCTACTCTGCCTGCACACTCCCACCACTGGTTGTACAACATTTCCATGCTCCCAGCACATCCCTGCCAGCTGCAAAGCGAAAAGACTATTTATTACCCAATTGAATGAACTTTGACCATTGGCCAAGGTGCCTTTTTTTTCCTGATTATCATTATTTATGTAAGAAGTAAAATGTAGAAAGAACACATCTTATTTAGTGACCTCATGAATTTTCACCTGGTGTTACTGATAGCAGCATTTGGAGATGAATTTTTAATTTCTACAGACTCCAGGTCAATCCTGGACAACTTCAATTAACCTCCAAAAGCAAAGCACTTAAAGCATTCTTCATAATTTGATCCAGTTAGTAAACACTGTAGATCAACAAATTTGTTTACCCCATACATCATCTGTGGATAGGGTTTGAATGAAAGCAGATTCCATTCCACCTCAGATCCCTTGCTCCATACTCGAGCTGACAATTATTGTAGTCAAGAATCATGCAATAACAGTTCTCTTCATACACACAGGAAAGATGTTATGTGATGCCCGTGTTGGACTGTGGTATACAAAGTTAAAAATCACACAATACCAGGTTATAGTCCAACAGATTTATTTGGAAGCACTAGCTTTCGGTTGTGTCCACAACCACCCGATGAAGGAGCAGTGCTCCGAAAGCTAGTGCTTCCAAATAAACCTGTTGGACTATAACTTGCTATTGTGTGATTTTTAAGAAAGATGTTTACTTTATTTTTCAAGTACAATATATAGTCTCTGAGCAATAGTAATCATTTCAGGCAAATATTTGGATAGTCAGGTCATCTTATTAATGCTCGCAATTCATTTGTGTACATAGGTAAAGTGTGCAGAAATAATCTGATAACTACCAGTACACCTGAAAACTCAATATGACATTTACAAGTCAGCATGTTTTTATCAAGAAATAATGCAAGGAGATGAATGTGAGTAGTACGTCACATATTGGGAAACTTTGGATTTTAAAGTATAAGAATAAGATTATCAATTGTACACAATGCACACAAAGAGATTAATTTTATAAATCTGCTTCAACGGGCAATGATCCCTACCAACAATATACTCATTGGTTCAAAATATACCAGCCTTTCAGAGATGAGTTGGGAGACCTATAAAATGATGAGGGAAGATAGGAAGTTGCATGCTTATCCCTTTCCCACATATCTTGACAATGGCAGGGAAGGTGGCAGATAACTGAACCACATATGTACCCAGCAAAGGAGTGTCCACTTGCCACCGCTAAAGTTTTCCCAATTGTGAGGTGTCCCTAAGCCCTGTGGAGAGACCATCCACTGAACTGTGATGTTCTCCCAGAAGGCACATGGAGAAGCTTCAGGCACTCTTTGACACACAGAG
The DNA here is from genome assembly GCF_020745735.1 of Hemiscyllium ocellatum. Classification (NCBI taxonomy): domain Eukaryota; kingdom Metazoa; phylum Chordata; class Chondrichthyes; order Orectolobiformes; family Hemiscylliidae; genus Hemiscyllium; species Hemiscyllium ocellatum. The sequence goes on from NC_083402.1 coordinate 60,821,986, forward strand.
GTTGTGATGATCCATTTAGATGGAAAAAAAAATAAGAGGCTTGAATGGGGCCAAAATGCCAACATCAACTCATTGGGCTGAATATTGTTTGTGCACCATATATCCTTTGTAATCCCACAATGATTTAAAATGATTGACCTTGAAATTTCTGATCCAGGAATGACCCCACTCATCTACTAAAACATTTGCAACAGGAGTTAGGGAGACTTCAAATGAACTTTCAGGGCTGCTGGCGTTTCCTGCAGCACAGTTTTTCAGCTGAGTGCAATTAGAATAAATTGGAAAATACAGCGTGGAAGGAAGCCATCTGCCCATCCTGCCTGTGCCAGCTCTCTGTAGCAACTAAAAGGTCTTAGCCAACTTCGTAGATTCTTCCTCCAGACTCTCATTCTCAATTATTCCTATTATTCTGCAGATGTTGGCCGAGATTAGTTCCAGTCTTTTTCTGTTTTATTTTCAGAATTCCAGCACCTGTCGCATTTTACTTTTATATTGCTCAAATATAGGTAGGGGCCTTCTCTAAATTTGGAGTTTATTACTTTCATGATTGTTTTTGCCTAAATTTTATGAGGCATCATTTCACCACATCTCATTAATGGATAAAAAAATCATGAACTTTGAAGCAGCAACACCAAAGGAGTGAAAGACTCTCAGACTTTCAACTCATAGGCTTCTTACAGGCATTAAGCAAAAACATTTACCGTGTAATCTCAATTAATCTTAACCATTGTTAGGCTACTCTTAAAAGCTTTCACTGATAATCTGCTTTGGTATGAAGTGTGATTACATATGCCAGTCTGCTCCAAGATAAAGTGTGATTAAATAAAGGATTATGAGTAATAAATTTTGCAGTTTAGTTTGAACCATGAAAATGCTTTATTTCTGTAAAAAGATCTAAAATAGAATTTTCCATCATTGGGAAATTCCAATTGCTAATGCCAAACAGCTGTACGTAATCAGAATTTAAAAGGAGTTTCAACTGTTAGACAATATTGCGACTTGAGAACGAAATCATTATAGTTGGATACTTACAAAGCAAGGCTGGTGTATTTTCCAAACCAGGTATTCCACCCATACAAACATAGCAAGGCCTATCCTAAATCACACGTTTACATTGGTATTAAGATAAGACTTTCCTAAGGCTGAATCTCATTCGCAATGCAAAAGATATGGAATTATACAACTTGAATGACATAATGCCATGACTGAAGGAGGTTAGCAGAAATGCTATACAAAGTCAGTGGATTTGTCTCCTTCTAAACTTTTGAGTTTTGCATCACCTTTTCAAAACAACAATACTGCACCTGCAATTCCAAACACCATTTACAACAATCTATAAACAGGAAGTCACAGTGTTCTGCAAATGTTTATTCTAGGGTATTTACAGTAACGTTAAAAAAAACTGCTGGCCACAAACGTATTTGTATTACCAATGCAAAGCTCCTCAGTACAGATTCAAAACTCACTCAGAGGCAATCCTGATTTCTAGCAAAGACCCTGAGGCCCAAATTGCTCATCATTCTTGTAGGCACATATCTATAAAATTTAACTACTTTCAGGTAGAAGTTACAACTATGATCTGGCATTCTGCATTGAGCATTCACATTCATATAAAGTCATCATCAAAACAACAATACTTCGCCTTCATAACATTGCCCAACTTCATTTCTGTTTTGGAAGCTGCTGAGATCATTGTTCCTCAAAGGAATGCAGACAGCACCAAACTTCTGATGCCACAAGCTGCCTGGCTATACAGGGAGTGGGGGAAGAAGATTACAGAGGCAATGGTGTTGGGATTTCATTAGTTTGGGGATAGATAGGTGCTTCTCCAGCCATAGACAGACCTTGATGGGATTGCCTCTCTGATTCCATGGTCAAGGACATCACTGAGTGGCATCTTTGAATCGCTGGAACCCCTTGCTGCAAGGACAGTGTTGTTCACGCCATTGAGTATATTTAAGACAGACAGATAAGTTCTTGATTAGTAAAGGAATCAAAGGTTATGGGAGAAGGCAAGAAAATAGAGTTGAGAAATTTATCAACGATGATTAAAGATGGAGCTGACTCAATGGGCTGAATGGTCTAATTGTGCTGCAATATCTCATGGTCTTATGGCTGTAGGGCATCTTAAAGAGGGAAGATGACAAGACAGAGGTCATGATACACATTGGTATTAACTGTATAGATGGAATGAGGAATGAGGTCTTGCTTCAAGAACTTAGGGAGCTAGACAGTAGACTAAAGAGCAGGAGCTCAAAGGTTGTAATCTCTGGATCACTCCTGGACCCACATCTTAGCAAATATAGGAATAGGAGAGAAGGGCAGATGAATCTGTGGTTCAAGTATTGGTGCAGGAGGGGGATTTATAGATTCTTGGGTCATAAGACAGTAAGGCAAGGCTGGATGGACTCTATTTTAATGCTAGGATTATTGTAGATAAAACAAATGTGTTAAAAGCATGGATAGATATGTGGAATGCATTACTTTTGCCATCACAAACGCATGTTTGAGGAACAGTAAGACTGGCAACTTGACATTCTGGAATATAGGATTTTCAGGAGGGACTGGGCAGAGTGTAAAATGGGAGATGATGATGTATTATTAATTGAGGAGTCAGAAGCGAAAATAGCATTGAAGGGTCTTCAAATAAGGTTTTGAAAGTATATCTTAGGAATAAAAAATGGGTAGTCACAGAGATGGGAGAGTTTTACAGACTCCTAGACTGTCAGTGGGAAATTGAGGACAAGATATATAGACTATTCACTGAGGTGTGTAAAAACAAAAATAGGTTAGCTATATTAGGTGATTTCAACTTCCCAACAGTAATTGGGGTAGTCTTAGTGTAAAGTGTTTAGTGGAGAGATTTCTTGAAATGTATTCAGAAGAGCTTTTTATATTCACATGCAGAAGGTCCAATAAAGGATGGTGAGCATTGGGTCTAATTCTGGCGATCAAAGTTGGAAAAATGTTTGAGGTGACTGTGGGAGAGCATTTTAGTTTTTTGTTTAATTCAGTCGTGAGGTGTGGGCATCACTGATGGACCAGCATTTATTGCCCATTCCTAGTTGTTGTTGAGAAGGGGGTGGTGAGATGCCTTCTCAAACTGCTGCAGTCCACCTGCTGAGGGATAACCAACAAAGGCATTAAAGAGAGAAAAAGGAATTTGATCCAATGACAATGAAGAAATGGCGATATAGAGTCAGTTCTGATATAACAAGATCATTCTGTGCTCGTGCGATCTCGTGTTATAAGAAAATTGCACAATAGCCTCACCATTTAAACTAATGGGACCGGGATCACATTATAGCCAATGCAGGTAAGGAATGTTTGCAGTCTACAAGTAATGGTTTAAATTCTTCAATCACATTTAAACCAATTCGTGTTGAAGAAACACACATTATCGCAGATTTTGGATTAGTGGCTGCTGGAAGAGCGCAGCAGTTCAGGCAGCATCTGAGGAGCAGCAAGATTGACGTTTCGTGCAAAAGCCCTTCATCAGGAATAAAGGCAGAGAGCCTGAAGCGTGGAGAGATAAGCTACAGGAGGGTGGGGATGGGGAGAAAGTAGCATAGAGTACAATAGGTGAGTGGGGGAGGGGATGAAGGTGATAGTTCAGGGAGGAGGGTGGAGTGGATAGGTGGAAAAGAAGATAGGCAGGTAGGACAAGTCATGGGGACAGTGCTGAGCTGGAAGTTTGGAACTGGGGTGAGGTGGGGGAAGGGGAAATGAGGAAACTGGTGAAGTCCACATTGATGCCCTGAGGTTGAAGTGTTCCGAGGCAGAAGATGAGGTGTTCTACCTCCAGGCTTCTGGTGGTGAGGGAGCGGCGGTGAAGGAGGCCCAGGACATCCATGTCCTCGGCAGAGTGGGAGGGGGAGATGAAATGTTGGGCCACAGGGCGGTGTGGTTGATTGGTGCGGGTGTCCCGGAGATGTTCCCTAAAGCGCTCTGCTAGAAGGCTTTCCGCCTCCTGCAAAGACCTTTCCCTCCGTGACTACCTAGTCAAGTCCATGCCCCCCTACAACCTACCCTCCCATCCTGGCACCTTCCCCTGCCACTGCAGGAACTGTAAAATCTGCGCCTACACCTCCTCCCTCACCTCCATCCAAGGCCCTAAAGGAGCCTTCCACACCCATCAAAGTTTTATCTGCACATCCACTAATATCATTTATTGCATCCATTGCTCCCGATGCGGTCTCCTCTACATTGGAGAGACTGGACGCCTCCTAGCAGAGCGCTTTAGGGAACATCTCCGGGACACCCGCACCAATCAACCACACCGCCCTGTGGCCCAACATTTCAACTCTCCTCCCACTCTGCCGAAGACATGGAGGTCCTGGGCCTCCTTCACCGCCGCTCCCTCACCACCAGATGCCTGGAGGAACAACGCCTCATCTTCCGCCTCGGAATACTTCAACCCTACGGCATCAATGTGGACTTCAACAGTTTCCTCATTCCCCCTTCCCCCACCTCACCCTAGTTCCAAACTTCCAGCTCAGCACTGTCCCCATGATTTGTCCTACCTGCCTATTTTCTTTTTTCCACCTATCCACTCCACCCTCTCCTCCCTGACCTATCACCTTCATCTCCTCCCCCACTCACCTATTGTACTCCATGCTACTTTCTCCCCACCCCCACCATCCTCTAGCTTATCTCTCCACGCTTCAGGCTCACTGCCTTTATTCCTGATGAAGGGCTTTTGCCTGAAACGTCGATTTTGCTGCTCCTCGGATGCTGCCTGAACTGCTGTGCTCTTCCAACACCACTAATCCAGAATCTGATTTCCAGCATCTGCAGTCATTGTTTTAACACATTAGTGCAGAACCAACTGTATTTCCAAGTCAGAATGGTGCGTGGCTTGGAGGAGAACTAGCAGGTGATGGTTATCCCATGTGTCTGCTTGTCCTTCTTGATAGAAGTGTTCGTGGGTTTGGAAGGTGATGTCTCGGGACTCTTGGTGAATTTCTGCAATGCATCTTGAAGGTAGTTCACACCGCTGCTACTGAATTCCGATGGTGGAGGGAGTGGATGCTTGTGGATGTAGTGCCAATGAAGCAGGCTGCTTTGTCTTGGATGGTGTTAAACTTCTTCAGTGTTGTTGGGACTACAGACAGGTGGGAAGTATTACATCACATTCCTGACTTGTGCCTTTTAGATGATGAACAGGCTTTAGGGAGTCAGGTGGTGAGTTACTTGCCACGGTATTCCTAGCATCTTGTAGCCACTGCGGTTATGTGATGAGTCCAGTTGAGGTTCTGGTCAATGATAACTCCAAGGATGTTGACAGTGGGAGATTCAGTGATGGTAACACCATTGAGTATCAAAGGATGGTGGTTAGATTGTCTCTTGTTGGTGATGGTCATAGACTGGCATTTGTGTGGTATGAATGTTACTTGCCATTTGTCAGCCCAAGCCTGGATATTGTCCAGATCTTGTTACTTTTGGACATGGACTGCTTCAGTATCTGAGGAGTCAAGACTGGTGCTGAGTATTGAGCAGTCATCAGTGAACATCTCCACTTCTGACCTTATGATGGAGGGAAGGTCATTGATGATGCAACTGAAGATGTTTGGGCCAAGGACTGTACCCTGAGTAACTCCAGCAGAAATGTACTGGAGCTCAGATGACTAACCTCCAACAACCACAACCATTTTCCTATCTGCCAGGTATGACTTTCATCACCATAATGCCCAGTAATTCGAGTTTTGCCAAGGCTCCTTGGTGCCACACGTGGTTGAATGCAGCCTTGATGTTAAGAGTTGTCACTCTCACCTCACCTCTGAAATGCAGCTCTGTTGTCATGTTAGAATAAAGGCTGTAATGATGTCAGGAGCTAAGTGGCCCTAGTGAATCTCAAACCGAGCATCACTGAGCAGTGAGATTTAGGATACTTTACTATGGTGCAGACCTGATGGGCCGATTGGCCTCTTCTATACTGTATGATTAATCCATGTCTCTCCCCATCTAATGCTAAAACCCTAATTCATACTTCTTTTTATCTTGAATTTGACAATTCAACATACTCCTGACTGGTCTCCTATATTTTAATTTCTGTAAACTTGAGTCATTCCAAAACTCTTCTACCTATATCTTAACTTGCAGTAAGTCCCGTTTTTGTAATAATCCATTTGAAAACAGGTCCAACTATTCTTTCTCAAAGCTAAGATCAATTATTTTATTCACTAGACAGTGTCATCAATTTCAGAGTTACGAGGATCCAATGACATCACACATCATTGAGTTCAATTCCATTTTTAGATACTGTTGAGTAAACAGATTCCAGCTGAGATCCACTGTTGAGCAGAGAATCTCATTATTATGAGCAATATTAGGAGAAAAGGGAACAAAACTGGAATCAAGAGACAAAAAAAAGCACGTAAATGAGGACAATAAAACTCAACAGAGTGTTGAGAGTAGCAAGTCATTGGAGAGGGCAAGAAACCATAAATCACTGGTCATAATCCACCACACTTAACACAGATCTCATTTTCAAGCAGGTGCAATGTGCATCCTCTGGGAACAAATCTGCCAGTGGGGCCTTGTAGTGGGCTGACATTATATTGTGAGTGTTTGGTAACCAATTAGAGACAATCATTCCAGTGTGAATAATGCTTATATACTTGTCTATGCACATTGTGTGAATTTCCCTACTGCGCTGCTCTCTGCCATACGTGGTTCATTACCTCTAAAAAAGAGACACAACAAATTGTACATTACAGGAATACAAAAATCTCTGCAAAGGTTTCTAATTTACTTACAAATTCTTCAACTTGCTTAAGAATTGTCTAGTGAGATTTGCCTCGAACAACTCTGATGACTTTGGCTTAAACCATGCGGTCCATTTGCAGAAATAAGGAAGTGCCTTACAGCAAGAAGACATACCCAATTGCAAAATCCAGCATATGAGGTCAAGATTCTCATGCACAACACTAGGTCAATAAACTATCCTGGCTTTTATTTCTATTGCAACTACTGTTACTTTGGGGTGTTACTGTGGTAGAATTGTTGGCACTTGCTTTCTAAATCTATTCAATGTCATCTGTTTTTCTGTTTCAAGCTGACACTAATTTCAAATCCGGATATACATTTACAAATTTGATTCTAACAGCTCCTCACAGTAGACCTAACCAGTAAAGCCTATAATTGAGGCTCATTTTAAGTATGGACTTATTTATTAGAGTGTACGCATGTGCTCATTTGTTCCTCATTAGTATTTACATAATGCCTTTCCTCATACATCAGTCTTTAGTCACTGAGCTGTAAAATCCCATTTAGTGTTGCTAAAAATGTTGCAGGCCAGCACAAGTGAAAGTACTCTCAATTTTATAGAGTATTTCTCAAGAAGTTATTATTTCTGAACAGTCAAGAAAAATAAAATTCATACTCTACTTTTTGGGAAACTTGTGCTGTTTGGGAACCACTGAAGGAAAATTAAACATGTAACGAAATCATGATATTGCTAAAAAAAAGGTAAACTATGAATAAAGGGGTAAGAATTTTTAATGATGCAGGTTCCAATTTTCAGGTCAAGATTGACACAAACGGATTGAGCCAAATAGCTATTCCTGTCTTGTAACTTTTGCAAGTCAATAAATTTCTGTGCGCTCAATTCTTTTATATAACCAATTTTTAAAAATATTTGATTCTTGAAAATTAGGTAGCCTCTCTGGAGCCAGCGCAATAAACACTGCATTATTACTGGCTATTAAAGAAACATCACAGAATAAACTCAGGTGATAGACTTTTGCAAATGCTTAGATCATTTAAATGCTAATTTGATTTTAACTTTCAGAGGGCTCCTATGTTTTGATGCTCCAGATTTAGCAGACATGCGAGAAACAAGACAAAGAACCAACACAAAACATGAATATGGCTGAAAAAGCAATGATGCTGTTAAAGGTCTTCATCTTGCATTAATCAGGACAGGTGTAAGAATACTAGATTTCAAAGGGAATTACCATTTATACAGTGTGAGAAAATGAATGCTGCCTGTTGGCCTGCAAATTGATTGGTTGAGGTATTGGCATGGAAAAAATGAAGGTACATGAAGAGAATTTACTCACTTCCTGCAGAGTTTTTATTGCTCTTTTCTTGATCACGCTTTGTTCTGCTGAAAACAAATATGTCCATCTTATGCCAAAAGTATGCAAACACTGATGAGTTTCGGGCATGATTATCAGGATGCTGTATACCTTTGCCTAACAAACAACTCAATCTCATGTAAGCACCTCTTGCTAATTAGTATGTAGAAGTTTAATAATGTTCATGCTGCTATTAACATCAGATGATGGGCTTAGTTTTGTTTATACAGCTGCTGTGCCTACCTCTCATACTAAGCAACAGATGGATTATGTGATACCAAAGATTCTTCCCAAGAAATCCAAGAAGCCTGTTTGTTTTGTATGTTATCTACTGAATATGGAGTCCCCATTAAAGCCTGTTGATAAGATGAACCCCAGGTTACATTTGGGCTCAATCCCTGTGTTCAAATATCAAACACAGGTAAAATAATCCAAACTTAACCATAAACTCTCAGCCAAACCTTTGACTCAGATGCAAAACACTCAGCACTTAAATAGTGAAAACAAAAGCCAGCAAACTTTCCCACACCTTGCATGAATATATGTTTCTTCTGTTCTCCCTCCCCGACATAATACCATCACACCTCTAAAATGGTGAACTGATTGAGCACAACATTTCCAACCTTTCCTTTCAGCCGATGCAAAAGACCCTGAGGGCAAACTGTACGTTACATGTAGTTTTTTGAGGTCATGTCTACGTTCACGCAAATAATTAGCGAACTAATAATTTAAATTACCAACAGCTTTATAAAATCATCATGTGTGAAACCCTTCTGGATTGGTTGTAGATAATAGAATCACTTATAATCAGTATGATAACATCTATCACAAGTGCCACTCTTTTCATTGCCTGTTCAGTCAAACTCTACTCAACACTAATTCAATTCTACAGAGAATTAATTATTCACAACACAAACAGGAAACAACTCTTCAGTGAGATAAGCCACTAGCAAACAGTATATGGTTAAGTATGAAAGATAGTAAATGCCCTAAAATCTTTTCACCTACAAGCTAGTACATGAGCACTTCCTCTAATCAGTTTTAGATTTGTTATTTGAAACATAACTGCTGTTTAGTGGCGTATATATAGCAAGTGTAGATAAAAACTAACAAGTAGTTTGGGCAGCATGGTAGCTCAGTGGTTAGCTTTGCCGCCTCATAGAAACAGGATTTGATTCCAGCCTCAGGTGACAGTGTGTAGTTTTCACATTGTCCCTGTATCTCCATAAATTTTCTCCAGGTGCTGTGCTTTCCTCCAGGTTATGAGCGCCTCCCCCCTCCCCTCCCACCCTGCCCCACCACCACCATCCCCCACACACATACACACCTACACAAACTGCATGAATCCATTAAGATTCTGTAAATCTGTTTTTTAGATTAGAATCAGTCTGACCATTGTGGCACAGACAGCCTCACACAGGGCACCTCACACCTTCAATGCATTATCTGGGCTGACATGCAATTGTTAAAGTTCACTTGAGAATGTAATTTTTAAAAAAAGTTTTGCGATTTACATGTCAAAGAACTGAAACCAACATGATCATTTTAAAAGATGAGAGACTTAACAAACAATGCAGGTCTTCTTCAACATATAATTTCAGTTATATCACGCTGTAAACTTTTGCTATAAATTCTGTGTCTTACAATCCTTTACTCCACAACCACCCGATGAAGGAGTAGCGCTCCAAAAGCTAGTGCTTCCAAATAAACCTGTTGGACTATAACCTGACATTGTGTGATTTTTAACTCCCTTATAACAGAAGGCAGAGTGGTCTGGGATAGGGAATTATTCTCTTTGGAATACCCTAGGGAATTGTGTTTGGATCTTTAAGGATCTAACACTAACATTTCTCTTCCTAACAAGTTAAAAATATGGTATAACTATTTGAAGATGACTGTGAAGTTTATATATCAGGGAAAGCACAATATCATATCAATTCACTGCAAGATGAGCTTCTGGAATTGAGAGGAAAAATAGGAAATGACATTTAATGTGAAATAATACACTGTCTATGCATTAGAGACAAAAACAGAGAAATGAGTAAACTACAGGGTAGTGAGCTTAACATCTGTCATAAGGAAGACGATAAAAGCTATTATTAAAGATTATAATAGGACATTTGGAGAAGTTCAAGGCAATCAAGCTGAGTCAACAGGTTTTGCAAAAGAGAGATCATGTTTAACCAATCTAATCACCTGAACTCATTCCCTTCTGAGGAGGTTTCTTCAGAGTTTCCTGCACCCTGCAGAGTCTTATATCTTGATTTCTTTCTACCTGCACCACTAATGCCTCCAATACTAGATCTATCCTCCAGATTCCCCTAGTTTTTCTTTTATTAAACATATTGCAGCAACCTTTTAGTTATTTAAAGAAAAGAAGCTTCCTTCTACTACATAGCTGCCAAGATTTCCTGCTGTGTGCAGCGATTGTCTGCAGCCTGCAGAGCAGAGGGAGAACTGGAGGTGCAACAGTTAGTGCCATAATCATGAAAAAAAGTCAGGTAATTAACTTTGCGTGTTGCTCACCTCAATCTGAATAGACAAGGTGATATTATGAATTATGGCTCCAGTACCCAAAAATCAAGGCAACACAATTGTGAATTAATATAGCAGAGAAGCTGCTCATCAGAGCATCTCATAAGCAGGACTGTACTCAGATTAGAGATTAGCTATAGAACTATTTCAATTCGATAGACAGTGAAGTCAAGTTGAATTACTTCAAAGATTTGACGTAATTCTGAAGAATTACTGAAGAAGGGCTCATGCCCGAAACATCGATTCTCCTGCTCCTTGGATGCTGCCTGACCTACTGCGCTTTTCCAGCAACACATTTTCAGCTCTGATCTCCAGCATCTGCAGTCCTCACTTTCTCCTTACTTCAAAGATTTGTTAATATTAAATACATTCAGCATATAAAACCAATAACACAGTGCAACAAAGCAAAGGAAAACACAAAGGAATTCTGTTCTAACACCACATCAACAAGCATTTGTTAACAATACACAAGAGACCATTCAAAACAAAATAATGCTCCACTTCTACAAGTCTCATTTGAAGAATACAAATACTGTTTAAAAATTAAGCAGTTAACCAGTACTTTTGCTATTGATATCATAACATAGAACTTCTCCAGAGGACAACAAAATCAAGGAACATTTCAGTTAGGAATGATGAAACATAGATTAATAAATGTTTTTATGTTGAAGGTAACACATTATGCTTGGAATTAATTTAACTCATATTTAGATATCATGTAATTATGCTATGTATCAAAAAGCAATTCAATATTTTTCAGTAAAGTTGTATAGAAAACTGATTTAAAGAAATTGAATATGACTGAGAAGTTTTAGTTGCTGCAAATGATAAGCATTTTTTCTTTTTTCCAACTAAATTTCTCAATGAGATGCATTCTCTTTATCCAGGATAGGCAAGAGACTGCTCTGAATCCTATTATATATCCTGTCACTAGAGTGTTAATCTCCTTCTAATTTTACCTCTGTCACTATATAGCAAAACAGACTCAACACATCTCCCAGGTATGCCAAATATGAGTGTCACATATCGCTATACTTCTCAACATTACCATGTTCTGATCAACTCCATACAGAACCACAAACTGGGAGCATTTCATTTTCAGAGAAGTAAATAGTGCTGCCACAGCACCTATGTTCATCTTTCTGACAACCTTTCTGTAATACCTCAGGGAATCTAAACAACTGCAAATGTTGACACCTGGAAGATAAAACTTATTAATACATTTATCTTGATGACAACATTCCATTCCCTCACCACAAAGAATTGTGCAAGTGCTTTTATGTTTGACAATGTTTGTTTAATGGAATTTATGTAGGGTTTCTGCCAAAGATTTTTACCTTGTATAACATGTTTCAACTATTCTCCCTACTACCAGGTGCATTCTTTTAGACTTCATCGTGCAGCTGAATATTGTCACAATCAAGCTTTCCTTTTTCAAGTGCACTGTTCATTACCAGAGTGATGGAGTATTTGGTTGTCTGGTAGCTTTGCTTTCATCCTGCGAACTGATGTTATGGATGAATGCTCAGGCAATTTTTTAATTTCAGAGGAATCTCTGGAATCTTGTGAGCTTGGTTAAATTCCTTTTACCTAGTGCATCTCCACAACTTTGTTATTAGGGCTTACGGCTATGTTTATTGAAGCTGTCTGATATTCTCCTTTCTTCAGAACATGGTAAATTTGGGAAAAAAATTCCATACTACTAACATCTTAGTTCAGAATTAGGGTGGAAAATGGACTTGTCCCCATATGAACTCAAGACCACCAGTAGAAATAAATCTGTATTTTCAACAAATAAAAACCTCCCATAAGTACTTGATTTAAGTTTCACATCAAATAAATTAAGAAGGAAAGGCAGACAGATTTTACATGGTCTCCAGGTCAATATGTATTCTTTGCCAACTGCAATTCAACCATGTTATCTGGTCATTATTTCAATGCTCTTTGTAAACTGTGCTGCTCACGTTTTGGTTACAGTGATTCCTCTATTAAATTTCAAAAGTACTTTGTTAGCTATAAAGTACTTTAGGACATGATAGCTAACAATAATAATAAAATAATAGCACTTAAAACATAGTATTAGAAAGGATCAATGTTCGATGGCCGGCATGGGCACTTTGGGCTGAATGGCCTGTTTGTGTGTTGTAAAAAAACACAGCTTCTTTATGTTTGGACATTCAGTATAATCAATACATCCAAATCACAGGATATTGTGGTAATGGCAGATAAAAAAATTACACAATAACTTCAAAGCTGTTGGCAAGCTACAGTGGTACTCAACGTTTGTCAAATCTTATTATTATACACAAAACCTTGTTATTGCAAACTGCATTAAAATCTGAGTCAGTGGGAAAACAAGTTTTAAGTGTTTCCATGTTGGGATGTAGGTCATGCTGACCACTTGTTACAAGTTTGAAACACCTGTCAAATACAGTAACTTCAACAGCCATCTGGTATTTTAGTTCACCAGAGTCAGCATGTACTTTCAGTGTCAAGACACTGGGTGCCAGTACAGGAATGTCTGAGCCTGTAATAAAAGGCTGTCAGTATACTTCAACCTGAGATAAAAGAACAGCAAAAACTAAAATGTAAAATTCTTCTTCAGAAGTAACTTCTTATTATACCTTCAGTCTCTATTAAAATACTACCTATTAATTCCATATGTTAGTTATCCACAAAGTTCGAGTCATAGATGCAGCACTATTCTTGGAGATTTATTTCCAATAATTGGCACCATTTACAACCTGCATGAAAGATTATCTGCCACATGACAAGTGGCTCCTTTATTAACTACTCCCCAAACCCTTTGCCTCATTAATGTCATTATTCGTTGCTTGGCTAACTTCTCACATTCCTTCTAGCTGCAGACTGCATCAGCTTCAATTGTACCTCCAATCCCATTTATCATTGGAGTGGAAACCATAATAATGCCTCCTGCAATAGCAAACCAAGGCAGGAAAGAATCTAGGCCTCAAAGTACATAACAGGCAGAGAGCAGTAGAAAAAACAGAGCAAAGGGGTGAGATGTAGATGTACATATTCTCTCTATTGTCCTACCACCCCAGTCCCAAATTAATTGCATAATGACTGCTAAGTGCTTATTGCACGACTCCAACAGATTGCTCCCACCTCCAATCCTCAAAATGAATGTCCATCTCTTTCAGATCATTTCCTGCATACTTTTCATGTCTTGTGAATTCCCATCTGCTAACATACAAAGGATTAGAGTGGTGCTGGACTGAAATGCTGATATTCTTGCTCCTCGGATGCTGCCTGACCTGCTATGCTTTTCCAGCACCACTCTCATCTTGACTCGAACCTCCAGCATTTGCAAGTACCCACTTCTGTTTAACATACAAAAGGACCCTTAATGCAATTTTAACCGACAACTGAACAGAACATATCCCATGCACTCACTTCCCAGTTCTATCAGGTGAAAAAAATCATAAAGCATAAAGGTTGATGTAAAATTATTTTTTGGGCCAAGAATGCATTCCAGTTGCCCTGGGTTTTGATCGAAGCTGCCAAACTGCAGGTGGGCACCAATTTGATGCCTGAGCTCGTGAGGGCCATAGGATCTCAGCCTCGAAAACAGACTAGGGCTCTCGCTGGCAGGAGCAGATGATGAGTCCAGCCACCAAATATCTTCTCAACTATCGTTAACTGGATGGCTTTTACATATTGCATCATATATAGTCGTAAGGAGAAGATAAAAGGGGGTAATTTTAACTTCCTCTGAGAGTGTAAAATAGATGTTGGTGAATCAAGCAGTTGTGTTACATCTCCCTTACTTTTTATTTCTATTAACATCACCATCTCCAGTTTTGGGCTATGAGGCAAAGTAGGAATTAGCCTATATAGTTTAATTCAACAGCATACGGCTGCTTTGTAACTACAAATTATTAAATAAAAAGGAGTTCAAAATCAGGGCTCTGTACCATGTACTGGAATTAATTTACAAGGAAGGAATTGCTCAATTGTTAGTACACTCAGCCATGTATGATTATGCCAAGTTTTGGTCATTTCTTGTTTAACCTGGCACATCTTCAGTCCAGTGTTTGAATACCCCTGTGCATTTGCGTTTGCCTAATAAATGTTTTAAAGATATCGTAACTGTGTAATTGAAAAGGGCATGAAACAGATTGAAATGGAAAAGCAACCCGGATAGCAGGTGTTAATGTCATCTGCATTGTGCTCTCTCCTCCTACCATCTCCATTTTAAGCTTGCTTCAGTGATGTAACCATATTTTCCACACTGTCAAAGGAGACAATGAATACATTTAGATCTTGGAGATGTCTGTTTAGAGTCTGAGTAATTCATAAATTAAAACAAGGAGCTAGCTTCAACAGATTTTCAAAGACACAGAAAGCTCCACATTTCAAACAATCATCTAAATTACATGCTAAAAATGAAATAAAACATCATTTAAATTTGTGTAAAATTTTATAATCATTGATATTTTACTTTATTACTTATATTGTGTTTTTATTTAGGCTATATCAAGAAATTAGTCATAGAGTCATACAACATGGAAACAGACCCTTCAGTCCAACCAGCCCATGTCGACCACAATTCCAAAGATAATCCCAATCCCAGTCATTCTCCCTGATGCTACTTAGTCAGGCCTCCCTCGCACCCTCCTTAATGATCACCAGGATCCCCAGGACTGCATTTGACCCAGGTCATTGATCAATTTTGACAAACAGCACCTAGATTGTACTGACCAGACTCCTAATCATAGTCTTTGCAGCTTCTTTAGTAATAGTACATGATTCCCTGATTGCTAGTGCTGTCCCACAGGACAGCCCATTGAACCCTCCTCAGACTTCCTTCAGACCGACCCCTGATCGTAAGTGACCCAAGCTGATGACTGAGTATGGACAAGCCCCAAGACTGTGTGTGTCTGTGCCCCCCTGACTGACAGCAGCCTCTCCCTCCACCGCAAAAAAGATTGAAGACTTGAAGACCAACACCTAGCCAATTGTGATGAATGAGCATGCAGTATGTTTGCTGTGCAGGCAAGTGGTATATGTTCTAGGTGTTAAACTGCCATATTGGTGTGCAGCATGTTAAGATGACCAACCCCCCACCTCCTCCCTACCCACACTTCCAGACAGATCCATTCTACAAATAAGAGCACATCAATGCAGCAGTACTGACAGCCCTTAACTCCATCTGAAACACGAATGCGCTGACAGCACGAATGCTGCAAGTATATGTCTAAGTGTTAAGTGAGTGAATGCTGAGACAGCACGCAAGCAGCCCTGAGGTGCAGCCTGGTAAAATCTGAACTGGGCGCATGTTCCTACATGCAACATATGCCTGCTGCAGCCTTTGAACACTAGTTGACAGTGTGCCCTACTGTGCAGGTCTGTGCTTCATCACTGCAATGTATGTGAATCAGAGAGGAACTATGATGGTCTTGAGGGTTTGTTGAATGTCAACATCTGTTGATGCAGGGTGCACATGGATTGTGTTCATCCAAAATGAAGGCTCCTTACAGCCAGCAATGAGCTGAAGTCACTCAGATTTCTTGCCGCTGCCCAGTGTGAAACTCACCTCGCCAGTTGACAAAACTGTAAAAGATGCAGTAAGATACCCCAGATGTCAAAACTGGTCTTGTCTGACTCGGCCACAAAGCTCACCACAGTCTACGTGGCTTGAAGCCATATAGGCACATGCATTCCATCTCTCCAATATTTATTTGGAGAAAAATCTCTTTGTAAGATGAGCGTCATGTAAACTGACTCTACAGAAGATACAATCATTAAGTTTATCATCCATTGTTCAGGAAGCAGTTACAAGCTGCTAATCAGAAAGCAGATGTGAGTTTCAAGACACAGCTCATAAAAAAAGAAGTTTCATAACTTTTGTCACATAACTTCTTGTTCCGTCGCTGAATAAATTTAAGGCAGACTTTTGGTCTCAGGGGATCAAAAGAAATGTGTTACAATCAGTTAAGTATCATTGAAGCCAAATATCAGCCTTGATCAAATTAAATAAAGAAGCAAGCTCAACAGACCATGTGGTCTATTACTCCTATCTCCTTGGGTTCTTGTTTCTCTCTATACTATTGGTTCTTATCAGCAATATTTCCAAATTTGCAAAAGTTAAACATCACACAAAACCACATTATCGTCTGGCTGGTTTATTTGAAAGCACTAGCTTTCGGACTGCTGCTCCTTCATCAATCAGTCAGTCAGTGCTTCCAAATAAACCTGTCAGCCGATAATGTGGTTTTGTGGGATTTTTAACTTTGCCCAACCCTGTCCAACACCAGCTCATCCACATCCAAATTTGCAAGCAGCGTTTCATAGAAAATTCAAACCTAGCAGAAACTGTGTTGATTCCATTGAATTTTATTTTCTCTCGGATCTCATAAGATGAGTAGTCAAGCAAAATTTATCTTGCATCAGTGCGATTGAAATTCAAACCAACTGTAGAACGATTACCACATGCTAAAAGATACCATGGCTCTCAGTTTCTGTTGGGAACTTTGCATTCTCTTGTCACAAATCTGGTGTGTGACCAACAGAACTTCTAGAGAAAGGTCTGTTTTCTCAAGGACTTTATTTTCCCTTCACCAGGCAGCACATATTAATTCTCTGCACAATATTGAGGCTCTGCACAAATGGCACTACCAGCTTTACCAGCAGTAAGGAGTGTCTTTGTGGTTGCAGAATGTCCAACTTATTAAAGCTGTGGTGAGACTTGCAACAGCTAGACTGTGATGGCTGCAAGAGATACGGTTTCATTCCTTTTCTAGAAATATCTTTCACTTAAATGAGTACAAAAAACAATAATTTATCCACGCAATGTTCCACAAAAAAGTTTTTCTTATTATGTTATTATACCAGAAAATACTTTACCAGGAAAGCAGATGACCTGGTTCAAAAAAAAATCGAGCAATGGTATTACTGTGGGCTATTAAGCACATTAAAATTAAATGTTATGTCAATTTGAATCTAGTTGCTAGCTGAAGCAGAGCAAAGTGTCTAATTGATTTAATCCTATGTGGAACCTTCTATAACCACTGTTAAACTCCTCATGTTACACTGACATTGATACATCTGGTCTAAGATAGCATATTCTGTCATTGCCTAATTCCAAATAAAAAAGTGATGTAAGCCAAAGCTCTGACAGTGTAACTCTACTCCTGCCATATTTTATGCTTTCATTACAAACAGGCTGGTGTACGTATAATCTAGGTGCATTAGGATTCAACACTGAAAACGTTCCACAAGTTGGAAAGTATAAACTAATTAAAATGCTATTAATGTCCTTCCGCTTTACAGCATTTAATTAGTTTATGTATTCCTCAGCAACTAGATTTTAGCTTCAACTTTCATACATTTTGGCAATTGTATCAAAGACTAGTGCTCCAGAACTTGTTGCTCCCCTAGCCAAGCTGTTCCAGTACAATTACAACATTGGCATCTACCCAACAATGTGGAAAATTGCCCAAGTATGTCCTGTACATTAAAAGCTGGACAAATCCATCACTATACTCTCAGTCATCAGTAAAGTGATAGAACATGTCAAGCAGCATCTGTTCGGCAATTACTCCCTCAGTGATGCCCAGTTTGGATTCTGCCTGGGCCTCTCAGCTCCTGACCTCATTACAGGCTTGGTTCAAACATGGTCAGAAGAGCTGAATTCCAGAGGCAAGGTGACATCAAGGCTGTATTCAACTGAGTGTGGCATCAAGGAGCCCTAGCAAAACTGGAATCAATGGGTATCAGGGGAAAATTTTCCAGTTGTTAGAATCATATCTGACACATAAGAAGATGGTTGTGGTTGTTGAAGATCAGCCATCTCAGGTCCAGGACATCTCTGCAGGGGTTTCTCAGAGTATGCCATAGGCCCAACCATCTACAGTTGCTTCATCAACGATCTTCCCTCCATCATAAGGTCAGAAGTGAGGATGTTCACTGATGACTGCACGATATTCAGCACCATTCATGACACCTCAGATACTGAAGCAGTCCATGTCCAAAAGCAACAAGATCTGGACAGTATCCAGGCTTGGGCTGACAAATGGCAAGCAACATTCACACCACACAAATGTCAGCTGATGACCATCACCAACAAGAGACAATCTAACCACTATCCTTTGATACTCAATAGTGTTACCATTACTGAATCTCCCGCTATCCTGGGAGTTATCATTGATCAGAAACTCAACTGATTGCACCACATAAATGCAGTGGCTACATGAGCAGGCCAGTAGCTAGGAATACTGTGGCAAGTAACTCACCACTTGACTTCCAAAAGCCTATCCACTATCTACAAGGCCCTAGTCAGGAGTGTGATGGAAGACTCCCCATTGCCTGGTTGAGTGCAGTCCCAACAACATTCAAGAAGCTTGACACCATTCATGAAAATGCAGTCAACTTGACTGGCACTACAACCACAAGCATCCACTTCCTCCACCACCAATGCTTAGTAGCAGCAGTGTGTCCTATCTCCAAGAAGTGCTATAGAAGTTCACCAAAGATCCTCAGACATCACCTTCTAAACACATGCCCACTTCAATATAGAAGGTCAAGGGCATAAGATATATGGGAATACCGCTACCTTCAAGTTCCCCTCCAAGCCACTTACCATCCTAACTTGGAAATACATTGCCATTCTTTCACTGTAACTGGGTCAAAGTCCTGGAATGCTCTCCATAATCGCATTGTAGGTCAACCTACAGCAGGTGGACCGCAGCAGTTCAAGAAGGCAGCTCACTATCACCTGCTGAAGCGTAATTAGGAATGGGTAATAAATGCTGGCCAGCCAGTTACGCCCATATCCACAAAATGCATTAAAGCAGAAGAAACATGGTCTACCATGGAGTTGAGCAAGGCTCTTGACAAGATCTCTCATGGCAAATTGGTCAAGAAAAGAAGAGCCAATTGGGTCCAAGGCACAGTGGCATGATGTATCCAAAATTAGCTGACAGGCAGCTAGCAGTGAGTTATGGAATAGGGATATTTATATAACTAGATTTCTGTTTCTATTGAGGTGTAACAAGACTCAATGTGTAACAAGACCTTGCTATTTGTGGTTATAAATAAATTATTTTATATAATAGGGCATAATTAAGAAATTTGTAGATGACCAAAAATTTGTAGCATGGTAGATATTAAGGAAGTAGACAATTGCAAGATGATATCAATCAGCTGGTCAATTAGGTAGAGGAGTTGCAAATGGAACTCAAATTCAAAAAATTTCAGGCAATACATGTGGAAAAGGCTAATAAGGCAAGGAACACAGAAAGTACTGAAGATCAGAGGGTCCTTAGTGGGTATATCCACAGATCCCTGAGGGTAGGAGCATAGGTGGATGAGATTGTTAAGAAGACATATGGGATACCTGCTTTATTAGCCAAGATACAGAGTACAAGAGTATGGGGGTTATGCTAGAACTGTATAAAACACAGATTAGACTACAGCTGGAATACGGCATGCAGTTCTGATCACCATATTATAGGAAGATTGTAGCTGTAGTAGGCAGGGTGCATAAGAGATTTCCCAGAATGCTGCCAGGGTTGGGGAGCTTAACTATGAGGAATAATTGGGTGGACTTGGGTTATTTTCCTTGGAGCAACAAAGGTTGACCAGAGGGTACCTGATAGAGGTTTATAAGATTATGAATGAACAAAGATAAGGTGGATATGAAGGCACTTTTTTTCCATTAGTACCGGGGTCAATAACCAGGGGACATGATTGATGTTAAGCGGTAAAAGGCTAAGAGGAATGTTGAGGAGAAAATGTTTCACCCAGCAGGTGGTTGAGTCAGAAATTCTCATAACATTTTAAACAGTATTTAGATATTCATTTGCATTGTCAGAGACTTCACAGTTGTTGGCCAAGAACTGGAAAATGTACCACTTAGTGCAGTCATGATGGGCCAAATGGCCTCCTTCTGTGCTGTAAATGTCTCTGAGTCAATGAGCCATGGTGATTCTTATTTGGGGACAGTCCCGAGGGTATGAACAACTTCTCACCTCACCCAGTTGGCATGGATTTAAAGTACTAACGTTGGTGCAGTATTAGGTCATATTAAATCACAGTCAAACCAGATTGTGTCTTCATCTGACAAGTAACTTATATGGAGCATTACTTGGATGAAAATATCAAAGCAGAAATGGCTGATGTTTCACCACTCTCAAGTCCAAACGCACTAAAACTGACTATGAGTCTCCTGCCACTATAGCCAAGATCAGGCTGGTTCAATGCGATTCAAATCCAGGGCCTCCTTTATCTATAGCATGAGGCAATCAACCAAGTCATGGTGGTATTCACATGACGGAATCCTCTGCCAAAACTACAAAAAATATAAACAAGTGAACACATACAACAATCATGTGACATTTCAATTCATCTCCGTTGCTTGTAAATTGTTTAGATTCAAATGAAAAATCAGCTGATGATCTTCACTGACTTAGAAACACAAAACACTATCTCATAATAATCTACATAACCATTACTGTTGACTATAATTGCTTTCCTTCACTTTTCATATTTCTTAAAAATTCCACCATATTGCAGCAGTTAATTATATCTACTCAATATAATTAAAAAACTGTTGTCACAACATTATATTGATGCTTTTTATAGCCAATCAATCAATTATGAAAGTGCAGTTAGCAAACATCAAGCTTTACTTGGCATTTGTGGTTCTTCTTCAGTGCAGTTTTTCCACTATAGAAGAGGCAACATTGTTCAATAAGAAAGAAGGCAAATACCTGAAACTATGTCAGAATCCTTATTGCTCGCCTTTAACTTACACAGTCGCACCCACAGAACTAATATACTTTGGGCAGGATTTTAACAACGACACACCATTCTAGACCACGGGACCAGAAATATGCACCACCTCACTGCCTTGCTTTATCCTATTTCCCATCAACTACAATTAAAATTTAACGTGTTTGTGACATGCAGTTCTGTGATGGGAGAAGCTTCTCAGTAATGAACGCTGCTGTCAACTAACATTATTGCAATATTGATTAGATTACTTACAGTGTAGAAACAGGCCCTTCAGCCCAACAAGTCCACACTGATCTGCTGAAGCGCAACCCACACAGACCCATTCCCCTACATGTACCCCTGCCCCTAACACTATGGGCAATTTATCATGGCCAATTCACCTAACCTGCACAATTTTGGACTGTGGGAGGAAACTAGAGCACCTGGAGGAAACCCACGCAGACACAAGGAGAATGTGTAAACTCCATACAGTCAGTCGCATGAGGTGGGAATTGAATCCAGGTTTCTGGCGCTGTGACGCAGCAGTGCTAACCACTGTGCCACCGTGCTGCCCAATAAGAGTGAGCTAGAAAAACATCTCCTGTTCAAACAGCGAGGCTCTGTAACATGGTCAAAAGTTTTCTGCTGAACTCCATGGCAATTAACATAAGGCTTATTGAGAGTACCAAGGCAGCATAAGTGCATTTTGAAATTAAATTTAACTTGCAAACATTACATTGATTTCACTTTATACATATATGCATCATTGTTATTTGTTGAAACAAGTTTAATCAGAGATCTAATTGTACTGACATGCTTCACAATTGGCAGGCATTGATGGCTCTTGGGTTTCTTACAGACATTTCCTTTATTGAGGAAGAAACAATGTTTTTTTTCGTGTTATCTGTTTATTGAATGTTTACATTAGTTCCAATGTAGTACTTGCCACTCTGTAGGACATACTTGAACTTGTAAGTTATACTAGCCCTCCTTTCTATATATTGTAAATGTGTTTATCTGATATCACGCTCAGCTAGGATAACTGAAACATTCTAGGTGAATGGAAAACTCTGTAAGGACTCTGCCAGCCAACAGCCTACAATGAACCCACATATGGACAGTGCTGAACACCAACCACCATTTCAGTACCTCAATCTCATACCATGTGTAAACAACACAGCTTTTTTTTAGTTTGGACTGTGGACTGAAAATGGATAAAGTAGACACTGCTTTAAAAAATACTTATGCAAAAAAGTTTGATTCTAACTTATAAAAACAAGTGAATTTAAGTGATGCATATGAGACAATGTTACTTTTTACGGTGCACTGTATCCAGAAAAACTGGCACCATCTGTTGTGAGTGATGGGGAGCTCAACAGAGTAACAGCTTTCTGATTCTGATTGTTCTGAGTATAGCTTAAAACGGATCCAGTGAGTGAAATGCACATAGAAATGTCCAAGAACTTCAGCAAAATTTTGTTGGCCCTGTCTTAGCTGAGTGCTCCCAATTTCTGTCAAAAGCGCAAGTAAAGACTCCATTCAGAGACATTGAGGATTCCCGACTCAGGCGACTGACTGTGTGGAGTTTGCACATTCTCCCCGTGTCTGCGTGGGTTTCCTCCGGGTGCTCCGGTTTCCTCCCACAGTCACAAAGATGTGCGGGTCAGGTGAATTGGCCAAGCTAAATTGCCCGTAGTGTTAGGTAAGTGGTAAATGTAGGGGTATGGGTGGGTTGCGCTTCGGCGGGTCGGTATGGACTTGTTGGGCCGAAGGGCCTGTTTCCACACTGTAAGTCTAATCTAATCTAATCTAATCTAATTATAAAACATAAAAGAAAAGGAAACACCTTGGGTCCAACTGATCCACCACTGAAATAAAACTATCCATTGCTTTGTAAATAATATTGTCTCATTATTGATAAGAAGCAAGAGGACAGCGACAACAGCTTATTCTACTCTTGCGGTCTGGACTTGTGATATCGAACTGCTATTTTCACCAACTCTGTTTTCTTTCCCTTTCTATGGTATTTCTGTCAAAGGGACTGATGAGGGCAGAGCGGTAGATGTGAACTATATAGACTTCAGTAAGGCATTCAACTAGGTTTCCCATGGAAGACTGATTAGCAAGGTTAGATCTCATGGAATACAGGGAGAAATCGCCATTTGGATACGGAACTGGCTCAAATGTAGAAGACAAAGGGTGGTGGTGGAGGGTTGTTTTTCAGATTGGAGGCCTGTGACCAGTGGAGTGCCACAAGGATCGGTGCTGTGTCCTCTACTTTTTGTCATTTGGAAGCGAGCATAAGAGGAATAGCTAGTAGGTTTGCAGATGACACCAAAATTGGAGGTGTAGTGGACAGCGAAGAAGTTTGCCTCAGATTACAACAGGATCTTGATCAGATGGGCCAATGGGCTGAGGAGTGGCAGATGCAGTTTAATTCAGATAAATGCGAGGTGCTGCATTTTGGGAAAGCAAATCTTAGGAGGATTTATGCACTTAATAGTAAGGTCCTAGGAACTGTTGCTGAACAAAGAGACCTTGGAATGCAGTTTCATAGCTCCTTGAAAGTGGAGTTGCAGGTTGATAGAATAGTGAAGAAGGTGTTTGGTACGCTTTCCTTTATTGACCAGAATATTGAATACTGGAGTTGGGAGGTCATGTTGCGGTTGTACGGAACATTGGTTCGGCCACTGTTGGAATATTGCGTGCAATTCTGGTCTCCTTCCTATGGGAAAGATGTTGTGAAACTTGAAAGGGTTCAGAAAAGATTTACAAGGATGTTGCCAGGGTTGGAGGATTTGAGCTATTAGGAGAGGTTGAACAGGCTAGGGCTGTTTTTCTGGAGCGTCGGAGGCTGAGGAATGACATTATAGAGGTTTATAAAATCATGAGGAATATGGATAGGACAAACAGACAAAGTCTTTTCCCCAGGGTGGGAAGTCCAGAAGTAGAGGGCATAAGTTTAGGGTGAGAGGGGAAAGATATAAAAGAGACCTAAGGGGCAACTTTTTCACTCAGAGGGTTGTATGTGTATGGAATGAGCTGCCACAGGAAGTGGTGGAGGCTGGTACAATTGCAACATTTACAAAGCATCTGGATGGGTATATAAATAGGAAGGGTTTGGAGGGATATAGGCCGGGATTTGGCAGGCGGGACTAGATTGGGTTGGGATATCTGGTCGGCATGGACGAGTTGGATGGAAGGATCTGTTTCTGTGCTATACATCTCTATGACTCTATGACTGCCAATTTTGTTATTCATGAATGAGTAGGCATTGAGGTAAAATGGCAATTGAGCTTAAATTTGGTAATAGTAATTTAGTAATTAATAATCTGTCTTTTTTATTATTTTGTTAAAGATAACTGTTTACATCATTAAAGATACTTTTCCCGATCATGACAAAATCTGGTCTCTACTGTCTTACCTTTGGGTTTTGACTTGCAATCAATCAGGTAAATTGATTTTAACGGTATAATTAGATTCATATACATCTGTCACAGCTTATGGAATAGTTAAGCTCGATTATCAGAACACTCTTCCCAATTGAATTGTGACACTGACTGCCCCACTGCCAGACCCCTAGCATCCTCAGGATGTCAAGTCTTTCCCACTTCACCTCATACCATTCCCATACCATGTGTCCTCCCCTGGATCCTTCCTTGGCTCCTGAATACCAATCTTTTGATGCCACCAGCCCATCTCACACCCCCTGTAATCTGACTCACCCTTTCCTATTCCAAGCCTTCATGCAAACTGATATTCTCCTGCTCCCCACACTTGTACTACAGAGTTCAATCAGTGAAACCACTGACCTTACACACAACTGCAAAGCAGAGGCGGTGCACATGAACGTACACCATAAAATTCTTTTGCACCATTGCCCTTGAATTTAGGACATATATGTCCATTGCACACAAATGCATTACAAGGATGAACCCACAAATAGCTAGTCTGAGGCCCAATATGCCAGTCATGCTGGCAACTTAATCTCTGCATCCCACCTTATTAAATGACTCTGTATGCCACATTTCCCACTCTTGTGGGTTTCATAAATCTGTCCCACATTATGGAAACAATTGTGACATGGGTTTCCTCAAAGTGAAAAGTTGCTCTCATAGATCAATGAAAGGTGATACATTTTGTTTGTTATGCTGAGACTACACTCACGTTAACACCAAACATATGGCATGTCCTTACACATCAATGCAAGTAGAGGATAAGCAGAATACAGAAACATCAGCTCACTGACCCATTCCATAGTAATTTAACTCAGAAACAGATGCTGGGCAGATGCATTAATAACGCCCCAGGCTAGTGTTTCCCCTTGGCATCCTCCTTGGTGTAAACAACTCCATGCACAACAACAAATTACATTATCATTCAAGTTAACCTTTTCTTTTCATTAACACTATTTTATCCCTACTTCGTTAGATATTCTTTCTTAATAAACCTTTCCCCTCAATTATTAATACTCAAGACGACTGTTATGACTCGTCAGTAAAGAGAGAAAATGAGATAACACAGTTAGTTACAATTTTCAATTTTTATCTCCCAAAATGATCTTACTGGTGAGATGAAAAACTCTTGACTCTGCAAACTGCAAAGGATGAACATGAATTTGGACAGTCCTGATTAAATCAACAGTGGTTGCAATCCCACAGCTCAACGATATTCCGAAAGTAGCATGAAAGCGAGATAACCTCACTCAGTCAGGACATAAGGTCATATTTTCCTATCCAGTGTTAAGGCAGATGAACCAGAATACACTCAGTTTCCCACATATATCAAGCAGGATGATCAAACAGCACTGGATTTTCACATCAACCTTCATTTAACACGCAAGTCAAGATCCTACATTGGATGAGGTTTGCAGACAAAACTCTGAGAAGGAGAATAGGATTGTGGAAATACCAGCGCCTAGACTTAAAGGGCCACATTCAAAATTAAGCCAGTCATGCTGCAGACAAAACTATTTTTCAATTTAAAACATGAATGGGATGTAAAATGTATTGGGCAAGAGCTAGTGGAGAAAAAATATGGTGGCAGGAAACAGAAAGTGGATAAATATCTAAATCACTTTATTGATAGCTGACTAAATCAAAGTGCTGTTGCAACAGATAGGTACAAGAAGGGCTATCTTGTTAATTCCTCAAGAGTAACCTCCCCAAATAACAAGTGGACAGAAGGCCTGTTAGGAGGTGACAACTAAGTTCACTAAAGTGTGACCCTATCAACATGACCCAGGAAAAAATGCACGAGGAGCGTCGAAGGAAGCTGCCATGCAAGTCAATGCAATAGATCAATATTAATTAAAGGCAGAGTAAGGTCAAAGGCTGAGTTGCTTTCCCCTATGTACGATCTACCAGAGGATCACTGCAGTTTATACACTACTGTAAAATATTGCAGTCAACCTGATCAAGTCTTCCTTCACAATTTTTCATTACTAATTACTTAAGTTAATATTGCACTGCTGAAAATGCAGTCATATACTGATAGATGAACTGCAGGTTGGACACATTGCTATGTGCTTCTCCCAGCTGGCATGTCAAATCTATTACACAATTTATATAATGATAAGATGATACATAATAGAAAAGAGCAGACCTAACCTGAAAGATGATAGGATAATAAAGGCTTTATTAGAAGAGGTTAGACTCGACAGCTTTCCCCCAAAATAAGGGCTTGGACCATCCTGCTTTTAGGCCTCAAAATCAATTCTAACTGATTCCAACAAAGACATGAACACAACATAGCCATTCAATACAAACTCAGTTTGAAGATTTTACTTTGAGCCGTCAATCTAACATCTGTTCTGTACAGAACTGATTTTACATATTTTGACAAAATGGAGAAAACCTTTCGTACAGGGCATTGGAAGCTAGCACTATTCTGTGCAAAAGTTAATGTTTTATTGGTCACCTATGAATTTGTCCATATCATTTGGGATAATGAGCTGTAAGGAACCTCAGCTTTTAGAATCTACTTGGTTTTATTATTAGTGGAGATTACTGGGATGCTATTCATATTAAAAATATCACAACCGCGAAATAAACTATTTTATTACTCAATAAAACATTCTTTATTACTTGGAGTTCAAAGTCTGGAGCTTAGTATATGTGATGGTAAGCACATGGCAAAACTAAATGGTAAAACTTGTGGTTCTCAGATTGACACTGGAAAATAAAAAGACGTGAAAACAGATGCAATCTCCACAGGTACTTTGACAAGAGGATGAGATGGAGTACACGTCTCATAAAGAAGAGAATTATTTACACAGAGTTTTGTATGTCAGTTATTACTAAAAACATTAACATCTTTGCTCTGATCTCCATTGCACATATTTCTGACTATGCATGGACAATATACTAAATTTGACTACAGGACCGAATGAAGATACAACAGTAAAAGACTGGGCTATGGAAGTTACAGGTGTATGTAACGTTTCCTTTTAAAAATATTTTTTCTTCAGATGTTGGCACTGCCAGCAAAGCTACGCTACTGTTTCACTTTAGATAACTTTGGAAAACAATCATATAGTGTGAGAGTGAAATCACAAGGAGGCCAAACCAGACAGGACAAAAGTTTATTTTCCAGTGGGACCTTAGTGAACCAGTTTCTGCGTGTATTTATTTCTTACACAAGTTTGCCATTACCAGGTTTGCTACATTTCAAATTTACAACTTGACATAAAACCATAACCACTCTACTACATACCCAGATCCTCCAGGTACATAAATACAGCTGTTTATGCCACCAAATCTTACTTGTTCAGTTCAAGATTCCCTTAAGTGAATCAGATGCCAATCAGTTTTCCTTAATCTTCCTACTACTCCTCTAAAAAGACTGATGATAGCCACATTAAGAGAAGTTTTTTTTGTTGATATCTTCTTGCTGGTTATAATAGTAGTAATTCAGTTCTTTCATAAGAATTTTCTGACCTTAACTTCCAGCCAACATCCAAGTATGTGAGGTATGTGAATGATACCTCAAAATTACATTTAATTGAGCCGATCAATTATTGTCAACTTTCATCATCCTGAAGGTGCCATAAAATCTTTGCCAACAATTTAGACTTGTTGAAACTGTGATCATCCAATTATCATGTATGAACTTTTCAGATTGTGCTACATATCAGTAAGATTGCCAATAACAAAAAGCATCCAAACCCAGAACCACGATATTTCTTTTTTCATTACCAATAATCAGATTGAAACAGCACGACAATTTAATAAGGAGTAAAAGCTAGTATTTGCAGTGACAAAGGTCACGTCAAACAGCTGGAATGTGAAAAATGCTATGCCATTGCCTGAAGCAGCAACTTATTCACCAAGTTGCCAAAAAAGTTAATTGAATTTCATCCTATCCTACAAAGTGCCTTGCTTTGTTCTGCAGTCAGCAACAACATAAAATTTCTCGTTTTGCATTTTAAAAACATTCTCCACCCTTAAAGTTGGGACTGCAGTCTGAGACGATTATAGCTGCTACCACCTAAAATCAATAATATCGTCAAGATTGCTAAAATCAGTAGCAGAATGACAGAAATTCTACAATCAACAATCTTGAAAATTGCACTTAATAACTACTTCAATTATTGATTTCCAAGATCAATTTTTACAAACGAATGCTCTGTATCTTGATTTTCCATGTTGGAATTGCATTGCTTATTCCAGTGTTGTCAAAAAAAAACACCAGGTAAAAAAGGACACATCAAATTGCATGGGTAAGCAATGATAACTGTGGAGAAGAAGGAAAAATAAAGCAGCATTAACAGACAGCAGTTGAGAGTGTAGGATTAGTTTGAAGGCAAAGAACACAGCTTATAATGTGAGAATAGAGGTCTGGAGAAGAGTTCCAGGTTGAATAAATGGGATAAATGGAATTAGTTCAGCCTGAACTAGGAGAGTGGAAGAAAGATTCTAATTTAAAATAAAACTTTGGAATAGGAGAAGGCAGTTTGCTCAGTTGAAATGTATGTAAATTTGCTATTAAGATTAAAGTGGTCAGTTGTGAAGATGACATATTATAGATGCAAAGTATGTCCATGAATATTCAATGCTTCAGATGGAATTTAAGGGCCAAGAACATGTCTCATAAAGATGTTCCTACATTGAAATTACTTACCCATTAAAAGGTTATCAGCAAAGAGGTTGAGACTGTATACACGTCTCATCACATAGCAAAACAAAGATTTTAGCTTATCTTTGACAGATTGATATCTTTAGATAAATAATTGCAAACAAAGATTAAATGGGACCAGGTGAGCTATTTTTAAACACAGTAGCAGAGAATAATGTTACTACTCATCATGATCTGACTGTATGATTCAGAACAATCGGAAGCCTTTCAGCTGTCCTAACATTGCTATATTTTGAAGTCCTTACTGAGGGGATCAAGGAAAAGGATGGGAATATCCACCATGGATTTCTCTTTTCTGCTCTCCTCTTTTTTTATCTTTTTTATGAATTTTGTGCCATTCAATGTGGCAGCTACTAAAACCAATACAAAATTTTTCAAATGCAAACTTTCTTTACAATCAGATTTTGATTTTAATTCATCATATCTCAGATTAACATGGTTAGTGATGAGTCAGATTGTTGTGATGACCATAATTTAAGAGGAAAACAGATAGCTAGTCTACAGGGAGAATGAGAACTAATGTTGCAAGTCACTGACTATGTGTTTGCCCTCATTATTGATGCCGCATTTGGCTCTTGTAAGATTAATTTCTATGGATTTGATAGTTTCTCAATTATTGACTATAATCCTTCTCTCTTGCTTATGTGTGCTTTGCAGTTTTCCAATACATTGCCAACCACCATTACTCCAGTATCAGATCCAGAATCAGATTCCTGAAGAAATATGTGATTGGATTACAAACTTCTTAAAGGTTCTTACTTATTTTACAATTTGTGAAAATTATGACAAGAAATTCCAAAATTCAAAACTTCATTCACATATAGCTTATTTTCTTAAACTCACCATAAACATAAAAACTTCAAATCTGGTCACATTTTAAATCTAGATTTCTGTATTATAAACTGCTGAAGTTTCAACCAAAATAATTTCACATTCAACCTTAATCCAGTAAGTTTCTTTTCAAATTTCCCCCATAAAGGTGTTTTTGATGACTAGGAGCACCATATCTTAATTTGAAAATATACTTATTTAATCAATGTACCATACCTTATTCTGTGAGCATGATTAAAAATGACTACTAAGCTAGTATGTCTCAGCCTTCAGATCATTTACATACTATTTAAAAATCGTCCTTGGAACATGCTGAAGTGAAAATGTAAATCAAAGTTCCTCAAGGTGAATTAGATCTATTCCCTTTTCTCCAAGTGTCACTGGATATAAAGACCAATAAAGACTCAAAGTACAACAAGCTACTGTACATTAAAACATGCAGCAAACTGATGTAGGTAATCACAATGCATTACTTCAGAGTAGACAATGGACATCAAAAAACTGTGTCTTTAACTGCTGATTCAAGCTCAAATGAAATTGGAAACCCTCCAGGGGACACGTGAAGGTGTCTTACTATCTTTTTAGCACATTAATTACCTCCCTAAGGTAGATACTAACTCTAGAATCTTTTGATATTCCAATAATTCTCCTTGTGTATGAATGAACTGAAACTACACAAAAAATATTCACTAAGAATATGGGAAAGATAATACGCTAGGATACTCAGAAAAGGTGCAAAATCAAGGATTGCACTGTTCATTGCCCTGAAATTCATTGTTTCACATATTAGTCCCTATTGTATTAGGGAATGATTTTTGATATTAATTTAGCTGCTTCATATATATGTTATTATTTTGGCATGTTACTGAAAATTCATTCATTAATTATCATGAGAAATAATTTCCTATTTTTCATTCTTTCACTATTTATTGGATGTTTCTGAAACATGTCTCCTATGATAATGAGGGCTCCCTGAAGATTTTTCTGAATATTTCAACAAAGAAAGCATTTAGAAATACATTAAATAATCCTGTACTTCAATATACTGACCATGTGGAATACCATGAAATAGGGTGAAACAGCAATTGTGCTTTTTCCAAAAGCAGCTATCATAATCCACCAATGTTACCAAACACCCAATGTTCATTTGACATGATAAAGTAAATAGGTTTTTCCAATAATTAACTTTTAGTTTAAAGTTTATTTCTTTTTATGTTATTTCTTAGACATCTCTCATGCCACACATAATACTCCAATTGAGAAAGACATCAGGTGAACTTGGGTCTCAACCTTTTGAGTGCACCTGTTTCCTGATCTTTAACAACAATATTCACGACATTAAAGATAACCTGCCTGTCTACAGTTTGAAAGCAAACATTAAAGCTTCTTTCATGCAGTAGTCTCACGTCTCATCGCCATGTCTCTCCAGACCTCTGTTGCTCCTAAATTGTCTGACTGATTTTCAGATACAGTATGATCAGAAGTTTCCTCCAGTTAAGACTGGGAAGACTGAAGCCCTTGCTTCTGAGCCCCACTTCAAAATTAATTTCATAACTATTGACTTAATCCCTCTGTCTGAAAACAGTCTGAGGCTGAACCACGCATATTGATGAACTTTTAACTATGTATTTGGACCATCATGAAGCCCACCTACTTCCACTTCTTTAACATTCCCTGGCTCTGCCCCTGCCTGAGCTCTTCTGCTGCTTAAACATCCTTCATGCCTATGTTACCTCCAGGTTAGACATTCTTATTTACTCTAGCTAGTCTCTCACATTCTATCAATTTAAACTTCTATTGTCTAATTCCTAATTCTCATCAAATCCCATTCACTAATCACCTCTGAGCTTGCTGACCCACCTTGGCATCCATACTCTAGAAACAACTCAATTTTCAAATTCTCACCCTTGCTTTCAAATTCCTCCAGACCCGACCTCTACTCTGTCTCGAGAATCACTTCCAACCCAAAAATAACCAATTTTAATTTCTACAACTTTGGCAGCAAATTATCAGATGTCTGACCCTAAAGTTCTATAATTTCCTGTTTAAATCTCTCTGCCTTTCTAATTCACTTTTCACCTTCAAAATTCTCCTTAAAATTCCTTGGACAGTCTGCTCTAATGCTTCCTTATATAGCTATTGTCACATTTCATTTCCTAATGCCTCAGTGAAGATCCTTGGGATGTTTGTGTTAAAAGGGGCTATATAAATGCAAGGTACTGTTATTGATTTGTGTGAAATAATTTTAATGGCATGCACAAGACTACTTTAGCTAATTTTCTTCCTAAGAATGAAAAAATGTGAGGAAAAACGCTTTTATGCAGCAATTGGCCAGGATCTAGAATGTACTTCCCCAGTGTCTGGTGGAGGCAATTGTGCCTTTCAAGATGCATCTAAATAAGCACATGAAGAGACAACATGGCAAGAGAGTGGGATTAGCTGGGGTGCTCTTGAAAAGAGCGGCAAAGACCAATGAGCCAAAAAGCCTCTTACTGTGATGTAATCATCTACTATTCTATGAAAAAGCTTACTTGTCGTAGAATTGCAAGCTGACTACTGTATAAACACTTCCTGAGTTGTCAGGTATCAAGGTGAAGAAGACAGTTGTCAGCAGGTTTTAGGAAAATGAAATGTGTAGAAGTTTGCAACAGCGGTTTCATTGGAAGTTCCTATTTATGCAAATCAAAATGAGACGGCCTGAGAGACAGATGACCAAATTCACTCTACAGCCATGAGGCAGCATGTGTCTAGTTGCTACAAAACTTGAAACAGGACACACTTGTCATATTCCAGGGATGGTAACACTTGTATATATATCACTAAAGCAGAATTATAACTCCTTGTGGCAATTCTAACACTCCTGTCCTAATAAGTATTCCATTGGAGTTGCTGATCTGTTAATTAACACACAGCTTGCAATCGTAACAAGTCTCTGCAGAATGTGATACTGATAGCAACTCCAGAAGGTGATCACAACAGGATGATATTACATGCCTATATTGGGAACCATGCCATCTGACTAGTTAGTTTTTAACCGAACATTGCCGATACTAGACCTACCTGGAGAAAAGATTATGAGGAAAACAGCAATGGATTTGAATGGAGAGTAAAGTTGTATATTGCCAGACTTGAACACAACAGGGCTTAAATAAAAGGGTAAAAGTTATGCAGCCATAGTCTTAACAGGCAATTAAGTCTCTCTCTCTCGTTACAGCAATAAAACTGGTGGTGGTGCAAGCAGAGGGTCTCCATGTTTCAGTTGAGGGGAGAGGTTGAAAATAACAGACCCTCATAGCAATCCTCCCTAATGCAGGAATTGAACCCATATTGTTGGCATTACTCTGCATCCCAAACCAGTTGT
Source organism: Hemiscyllium ocellatum (assembly GCF_020745735.1). Lineage (NCBI taxonomy): Eukaryota > Metazoa > Chordata > Chondrichthyes > Orectolobiformes > Hemiscylliidae > Hemiscyllium > Hemiscyllium ocellatum. The sequence continues at coordinate 60,855,670 of NC_083402.1, forward strand.
CCAGCTAACTGACCTCCCGCAGGACTTTTAAATATACACTAAAAAGTATGAATCAGACGGTGGCTCAGTG